>NC_137937.1:26481008-27081008 GCF_963969265.1 Rhamphochromis sp. 'chilingali' | reverse complement strand
TAATGGACATTGTTACAGAAGTCTTGTGGTTTGTTTAGATGTAATTTTGCAAACCTGAGCCATGCTGCCATGTTCTTTTTAGAGCGAAAAGGCTTTGTGCTGGCAACCCTTCTAAACAAGCCATAGTTGTTCAGTCCTTTTCTAATTGCACTGACATGAACTTTAACATTTAACATGCTAACTGAGGCCTGTAGGGTCTGAGGTGTAGCTCTTGGGATTTCTTTGTTTTACAATTTCTCTGAGCATTGCACAGTCTGATATTGGGGTGAATTTGCTGGTACATCCTCTCCTGGGAAGAATGTGGCATTGTGTTAACACACACCTGAATGCGCCAGACCAGCAAACACTTCTGCTTTTATAGAGGTGCTCACACTTGCTAATGATCAAGTGTTGCACCTGTCTGCTATTTGCCCTCTCAGTTCCTCTAAATGTACATAGTTTTTCAGAGAACCGCAGTCTTGTGAAATCTTGTATATTGATCTTTTATATACAGTATATGAGACTGAGCTGTAAATAAACCTATAAATGTCAGGAGACTTTGCAATACGTAACATAAAAATAACCTGGGGTAGTAAGGCAAATGTTAGGCAGTTTTAATCAGAATTGATGTTAATAGGTGTGTGTGTGTGTGTGTGTGTGTGTGTGTGTGTGTGTGTGTGTGTGTGTGTGCTGATTGCTGCCTTATCATTAAACTTGTTTCTAGAGAGATTTTGGTTCATTTTGCAATATTTTGAGTCAGAATATATTTGCTATGCTGCATATAGGAGGCTGTTTGCACATGAAGCATTTGTGTTTGGGAAATGAAAAGGAATGTGTTTTTGTATTCAACAGATGAATGTGTCAGTCACTTGTCTTTTAGCTGTTATTTGCTCTTGATCAGATTTCTGGGAACTATGCGTTGATTGAAAACCAAACTTTAAGTGTAGCTTAATTATTGAACTCTCATGCTAATTAATGTTTTATTTTGTTGTTGTTTTTTCATTGCTTCTTATTTCAGATCTATGTGATGCACACACTGGCAGCCTCCTTGTCTGCCTGTATATATCAGTGTTTGTGTGATGGACACACATACAGGTAAGTGTTGCAAGAACTTTATTTCCTCATATATTTATTTGCTCTTGAGCATTTGCTAAATACACCCACTTTACTATACTTTTTAGACTTTTAATCCCTAACCTGTCATGTTACAGATACTATCCATCAAGGTATCATGAGTACATGAGTAGCTTTATACTAAACTGAAATCCACCAGGGCAATTTGGAAAAACTCTTACATAACCTGACCCAAAAGGGTTGGAGCTCATTGTGGGTATCCACTGGGCTGCATCTCTGAGCAAAAGTCTTGAATTCTTTATGTATTCAAGCAAAGCTAATTACACATTTCTGTTCATTTTCCATCACATTCACATTGAATATTAAGACAAATTATTAATCTGTCATAACTACTGTTATTATATGTCCCTGGTGGTTCAATTAAAGCCAAAATGCTGCCAATAATAATGCACATTTGTGTCCTCTGGTTCACCCTGTATATGTGTTAGTGTTTTTAGGCTTATTGGAGCAGAATAATAAGAAATAATGGGGACAGGACCTGACTGCTGGTAACCAAGCATACTTTATAATGGGAGCGTAATGCAGTCATACAGCCAAACACTATACATGTAATAGCAATGTAGAAACTGCTGTTCAAGATCATCTAAGCATATTCTTTGTTTCAGATTTGCACTTTTTTTTGGGGGAGGGGTGAAATAAAGATGTGTTGGACGTTTACCACACAGAAGTATGACAGTTACTTGTCTGTTTTGATCATGTTGAGAATGAATTATAAAAGCTGCAGGGCTGCTGTTTGTCATTCTTATTGTAAATACTTAATTAGATTCTTGGTTTTGACAGATGGGAGGAACATTGTTTATTTAAGACTCTTATCTACCATAACTCCCAATCACTCTGACAACAACCCAGAAGGATTTAAGCTTAGAATGGATGAGTGTGTTTTTATTTATAACATTTTTTTTAATGACCCATTTGGCTTACAGCCCTGTTGCTATGTGAGTTCCTTTTTTTCTTTTTAAAATAATGTAGCAAATTTTATTAACTAGTGCTTCACCAGACTGGGACCTGAGTCACAGTGCCGTGACTGCAGAGAGACTTGCTCGTGTGTCATGTATCAGAAAAGATGAAGATTCATTTTTAAACTGAGAGCAAACTTTCATTATTCTTTCAGAGCAAGCTGTCCGACCTCACTATTTCAAAGTTAACACGACTCTAAGTGATGTGATTAAATGAGCACATGGTTTGGCATCTTTCTCACTAAATACTTTTTAAACGTGTGTACACACACACACACACACACAGCCATCTATCCCATGCTGTTCTGAGTTAAATAGTGTAACTAAATTTGCAAGGCAATTTCTAATTTAACACTATCTTTGTTATGGTAATTATAATATAAAAAATCTCCCGTTGTGCCGCTGCAGAGGTTTGATGAAGCGCTTTTTCCTCTTGAGCATCTGAGCAAGTGTGTGAATTTTTCAAAAGGTATTTTGAGGATGTAGGTTGCTGGGGTTGAGTGTTGCAAGGTTGACAGGGTTTTAATTCTTTTCCTTCCTACCAGTGATTTTGTTATCTTCAGTCTAATTTGGTTAGGAAATCAGCCAAGAGGTGTATCAAAATGAAGCCTAAACATACGTGAGGTTACAATACCTGCACAGTTGCAGCATGTGTGGCTTTATGAATAAAGTTTGTTGTGAAAAGATGTCTTCAGAGTTGTGACTTGCCGCTCCTTCTGAATGACGTTCCCTTTGACTTTTGAATTCTGTTTGAAGTGGAGGCAATTGGTTTTTTTTGTAGGAGCTTAAAGGGGGACTTATTGGATGTTAGAAACTTAATAGACTCCCTGGTGACTTGAGCATTCCATATTCTCTATAAAGATTTCCTCTCTAACCGTCCAAGGATTTTTGTATGTTCGAAAGCCACTTGATGTGAGAACTCGGGCACTGATGTTTTCTTTATTACGTAGCGTTTCTTCTCTATCACCAAACAGCATATATAGGCAGCTAACCTGAGATGCAGCCCATTAGTATTTCATGTCCTGACAGAACAGAGCTCAAAAGTGGTGTCTCTTAGAAACAACATCCTAGAATTGGGAACAGAGTAAAACATTTTAGCATTATATATTTACACCACCTACCCCTTCCTTTCCTCACTTTTCTGTACAGCTTTTCATGTTTAATATAAATGTTTGGCTTCGCAACCTCATACTTTGCGGGGTCGATTTCTTGTTTCTGTTTCTCCCACAGCCACGTGAACCATTTCACTGGGACTGTGTACCAGAGTGTTTTGCTGTCTCAGAAGCAGCCTCTCAAAGCTATAAGCATGGATGAGTCTGTTCAGCCCAACACTTCTCCTGCACAGTGGCCAGGTAAATCAATCAAAACAAACTTTTCACACCGAAGCATATTTTGGTTGTTTTCAGTAAACAAGAACAGTAAACAAGTCTTTACCAGCTCACCCTTCCTGTTTGTGACACGCTGCAATAAATCTTGTTATCGGTATGCTGTTTTATTTCTGCGTCCCACCAACATGTCATATGTTACACACATGGTTATGTTTTAATGCTTTTGTCTGAATAATTCACTTTAGCTACCTTCGCCACAGGTATAAAGTACAGATTAGTTGATCTGATTAGATTTTCAAGTACTTTCCTGCATTAATTTGCTTTTAAATGAGGAAAGACTGAGATTTTTTTAATTAATTAATTAATTTCGATAATGAAACTGCTTTTAAGCTACAAATCTGTGCAAATTAATTAGCTAATGGACTAAGAACACCGACTGTGAGCCTGAAAACTCAAGAACGAAGCATTGCATAAATGTCTTAATATCACGGGTCTTCCATACATAGGGGATTTGATGGGATTGTGGTGTTTCCTACTGCACAAGTTTCTAAATTAGTAAGATAAAAACTTTTTCTAAACTTCTCTATGAACTCTTAATTATGAACACTATTAATAATGTGACCATGCATGGCACACAACATAAATATTGCCTTATATGAATATCATGAGAAGACATAAGACATGTAGTTTTTTAGTCTATATTCAGATTCTGCTGTCTAAATATCTTCTTTTCTTTTTTCTCTTTTTTTTCCCTTTACTCGTTCCTCTCACCAGGTATCGCCTCTCTGATTCGTCTGTTGAGCTCAGCAGGTGAGGAAAGCCAGCCAGGCTTAGCTGTGCTGCTGTGTGAGATCCTGACTGCTGTCTTCCTCAGTCTGTTTGTTCACGGCATGACCACTCACTCCTGCAACGAGCTGTTTCGCATCATGGCACACCCACTCAACAGCAAGCTTTGGGTGACAGTGTTTGGAGGAGGCGCTCGAATCCCTGTCATCGAAAAACTCAGCAGTCCAACAAGGACGCCCCCACCAGGTGATTCATTTGGAGGATGTAGTTTCCTTTGTGACACTGGTGTGTTCTTCTGAAGGTGACCTTGTAACTATAAACCACTTTACTCCTGTTAAATTAATTGGACTGTTAGCGTAGTGATATCCACCAACTTATTTGTGTGGGTGTGGGTTTGCCTTAGTGCTTGCTACTGCTTGGTAGACCTGATATAAAGTTACTGTAAATATTTGGAAAAAATCTAGGCGCTTTATTTATTTATTTATTTATTATTATTTTTTTATTTTTTTTAATGAGCAAAAGGCACAATCAGAAGCATTTTAATGGCAGCTTGAAAGGGCGATTTAACACACTCTTAACTTTCTCTCAACACTCCAGCCTCACCAAGTGGCACAGACAGGAAGTCCAAACGATTCAGGCTTCTCTCATCACGTAGCGGATCCAAGGAAGAGTCTGGGATAGAGAGGGAGGGACCATTGAGTCCAAAGCACCATGTCCCTGTTGTGGAACAGGAAGCTCCCTCTATCTTTAAAGAACAGTTCGTCCCTCCAGAGCTCAGCATTTGGGATTACTTCATCGCAAAGGTAATCCAAATATTAGTAACAGTGGTTAAGAAGTGGTTTTAAAACATAAGCCTGCATATCTGCTCTCATTTCTGTTGGGATTTTGTTGCATCTTCAGCCTGTATAATGATAGAATGACTTTTTAATATAACTTCAATTTAACATCTTCTATAATACATTTAATTTTGTAAGTTGTCTCTTCTTTCCTTATACGGTTTTGTTGTTGATCTAAACAATTTTGTTTGTCTGTCTTCTGTTTTCTTGCATTCAAGCCTTCACTACCACCGTCAGAAAACAGAGTTGATTATGACTCCGAGGCGAGCCAGGGAAGCGAAGATGAAGACGACGACGATGAATATGATGATGTGTTTGATCCCAACTCACCGCAAAGGGAGCATTCAAACCACAATTCGTACAGGTATTGGCACAGCACTGAGTGCATATTTCTCCAGTCAGTGACTCATTTTTGAGCTGCCAAGATTTAACCTGAAGCTCTTTACAGCTGCTTGTCTTTTATTTATTTGTGCTGCCTCTAAATTTTTCTCCACTCTATCTGAATAAACCTAAATGTAATTTTTTAAAGACTCTATTTCGGTTCTAAACTGGTTTCTTCTCCTTTTAAGTTGGTGTTTGATGCGGCTGGCCATGGTTCAGCTGGTGTTGGCCAATCTCAAGTCTTTCTACCTTACGGCAGGATATGATTTGTTAGGTAAACACTAAAATATACGCCAGCCCCTCGGATGTACATCCAGGATGTAAAGAAGCACTGTCCTATTTCTTACTGCTTGTCTCAGCTAGTCTTATTGTCTTCTTTTTAACCACAGACCTGCCTGTGGCCTCTCCTTTGTGTCATGCTGTGCTGAAGACGCTGCAGCGGTGGGAGCAGGTGCTGCAGAAAAGGCTGGAGATCTTCGGGGGCCCCCCTTCCAAGTATATCTCCACCCACCTCCATGATGAAATTGCCACACCTGGCCCCGCCCTCCTCAGGCACAAAACCCTATTTGAAGCATCAAATACCCCTTTCAGGTATTGAATCAGATTTTTTTTTTTTTTTTTTACTTTTTTTGTCTTGTGGTTTGTTTATTTATTCATTTTTTTTTCTCTTGTGTATCCACAGAGGTCCTCAGTCAATGCTTTGCATTTTCCCCATGTTTATTTCCACAAACCTGTTTATGTCAGTACTTCTTCATATATTTGTTATTTATTTTGGCATGTAAGTGAGGTGGCAGTGATTCAGTTTGTGGCCTGGGGTAAAGTTTTCATCTACAGCAAAGTAAACACATCAGCAAAAAAAAACAAAAAACAATATTCCCTGCTTGTGCATGCAGCTTAAGAGGAAAGTGCCCAACTGTCTCTGCATTGTTTACATTCAAATTCAGGCTATGACTCACAATGAACAGCAAGTACACCTCTGTGTACTGCTGATGTATACTGCTAATTAAAACACTGTCTTTAACAGCGTCCACATGAGTGGAGAAAATTCCGATTGGCAGTTCTAATAAATTCATTTGCAGAGTTCTTAGTGGACTCATGACTTACACAATTTGCATACTGATGGAGAAAATAAAGAAATACATCGGTTAATTTGGCTTGGGGAAAATGCTAAATGAAAATTTGTATTAAAGGTATTATTAATAATATTTAAAAGTGAAAGTAAAACAAAAGAAAGGAAACGGCTAACCTAATAATCCATAAATAAATAAATGTGGATAATTAATGGATCCAAGTCATCCTCCCTGCCACTTAGTGGACATCCAGCTGCAACAGTTTTGCTAACATCTGCTTCAGAACAGCAGACAGACAGAAGGATAAAGACATATTAATTACTGTCTGTTATTTACTTTTTTCCTGTTTAACTGGCTACTGTAAGATAGTAAAATCACAAAAATTGGGATTTTACTAACTCAAATATCTCTTATCTTTAATAAATTGTGGAGTAAATAGAAAAATATTCAGTAAATTCAAAAAATCAGTTTTTCTCACTTTTTTAGACCACCATTTTATCCATGTGCAGACTGACCCCGTTGGATACCACAGTAACATAGTCCATGGATTTACTGTTCTTTGAACAACATCATTCGTGATTTGTGATGTTAAATGCACATTACTGTTGACGATGTTCCTTTCAGGTCCAGCCACCACTCGGCGCTGCCAGTCAAACGTTTATGGCACTTTTTGGTGAAGCAGGAAGAAGTGCAGGAGACCTTTATCAGAAATATCTTCACCAAGAAACCGGGCACACATCAGGTATTTACATCATATCCCCCTGCTGCATGATTGCGTTGCTGGCACATTTTAATCATAGTCACTGAATAACACATTAACTATTTTGATATGATAACAAAATGCATCATTCCCAAGCTAAACTGCATTATTATTGCTTTTACATCCTTGTTATACTGTTTTTGTTTTGCATGCCAGCCTCTTTTTTTTTTTTCTTATTACTGCCTCCAGTTGCATTATTTTCATTCAAATAATTCCACCTTTTTTGATTAACAGCACAATAATTGAGTCTCTGTATGTGTTTGCATGGCTTGCCACTGGTGGTGGTTGCACTTGTGTGTGTGTGTGTCTGTGTGTCCACCCTGTGCTGCTTCCCCTGTCATTAAAGTCGGTTGAGGACCAGACTGACAATATGAAATGTTCAGGGATGGACGAGACAGGAAACAATCAGGTACTGTTTCTGATGAATTTTTGCTCATGATGTTGCAGTGGGATGGGTTGCTAAACAAACCTCAGTATCTGTTGCAATATTTAACCAACTGAAAAATCAAAAACTGAAGCTTTTGATTTTTTTTTTTGCTGAATGTGCATCAAGAACTACATTCAGCAAAAGCTTAAATGTAGTTCTTGATGCCTAAGATTGGTACATACGTCGACAGTGATGGATACTGAAAGACTGCGGGTGATCAAATGCCTTGCAGGTATAGCATGCTTGCAAGAAATGTAACATTCATGTCAGATGTTGTGTACATTTTTTACAAGTTTGACAAGTCGGCTTCAAAAAAATCCTCCCACATTTATTTGCTCTTTTTTTGTTTTGTTTTTAGGTTGGGTTTTTTGTGTGGTGTTTTTTTTTTTTTTTTGTTTTTTTTTTTTTGTTTTTTTATAAATAAGTGAAAATCACTGTTGCTTCAAGGCTGTTTAATTGGTCACAGAGTTTTATAGTTTATAAGGGACTTAAATATGAGTTTTACATATTGTCCCTATGACACAACTGCAAACGTAAAGCTTTGAAGCCTGCAGTACCTTGCCTTTTTGTTTTTCTTGTAGCATGTTTATTCAGACGTGCATAACAAAGTAGTATGTCTGAGTTGACAAGACCCCTCTTTATGCTTCAGTCACACTAAGGAAAAACGGTTGTTGGCGATCGGGTGCAGAGAACTTGCAGTCTCATTGCTTTTGAAATCGGTGTCAGTTTGCTCTGAGTTTGTGATAATACAGCAGTTGGAATAAATAGGTAAAGATCACAAGTCTCTTGATGTCACTTGCAAATTTTGTTATCTACAAAGAAATTGACATTAAACATTAAGTACTTACATTCAGAGTTCAGTCAAAACCTCATAGATTTGAAATTCAGAAACTTCTCTACAAATACTTACAAGCTGTGCTTTTCATAGTATAACCAAAATACAACCAGTAGAGTAGAAGTTGAGAGTCAAAAAGGCGTCATAAACAAGTTGTGCTCAACTGAGTCTGATTGACTACAATGTGTCTGCATTTAGAAGTTAAATGCCAGTTATTTGCATCCGATCCAGGTTGGACTGCAGTTGTTTGGATGTAATCTGTACAATCAAAATTTTTGCTCAGTGTTCGGGGGTTATACACTGAACCTGTGGCATCTGTTGCATTCATTTACCAACAGCAAAAACATTTAATGGTTTCTAGTCGCAGGGAGGTAGCTGTCCTACTTTTACTCTAGTGTGGCTGAGCCATTATACATGTGACTGTATGAAATGTAAATACCATATGAAACGAGACCATACTGTTTAATGCGGATGTGCACATTTTACGTCTTGAACCTGTCACGCATTATCTTAAATGCTAAAACTGTGATCAGGACCAAATTACAGTACATGTATTTTTAGTGCCATGTACCCTGAATGCTCTTGTCAAGAGTGAGATATTAATCTTGCATTTAGCTGTCTAAATATTCATGTGAATGTGAACCATCAATTTTAAATTGCACTGTAAACTGATGCTTCATAGAGGTTTTCTAATCTTCTTGCTCTCACCATGCAAGCTCCCATATTATAGCTACTCCATTTGGCTCAGTGTTAATTAACCCAGTCTCTCTGAGGACAAACTATGAAGCTGAATAGCTTCTGATTAATGGGCCCAACACTGTCGCAGTGAATCTGCATCCTACAGGGATTATGTGCTCGGCAAAAATGGCAAACCACCATATTTAGATTTCTGCAAGTCAAGTTATATTTTATTCCATCCGACAGAAAATGACATGGTCTTTTCCTCTCGAACAAATGCGGTGAAGACGTTAATTCAATCTCATGCTTAGAGGATGCTTGGCTTTGGCATCAAAGTGTAACATCTCTGTACAATATCCCACAGGACCACAGTGGTACAGTGTGTACTTGTGCTTGTGCAGAGTCCTCTCCCCACTCTCCTGCCTCCCTCGCTTCCCCCCCTTCCTGACACCATGACACCCCCCTCCTCCAATCCCTCTCTCAGCAGCAAGACATCTCCCCCCCTCCCCTCCTCCCAAACATCTCCCAGTGTCACAGTGGATCAGGTCAGGAGGCAACTGAGGAAGCTTCGCCCCAGAAAGGCAGCAGGCCCAGACAAGGTGTGTCCTAGGATGCTTAAGGCGTGTGCTGCTGAACTTGGGGAGCCGCTACAACGAGTCTTCAACCTCAGTCTGCGACTGGGGAGAGTGCCCGCCCTATGGAAGACATCCTGCATCGTCCCGGTCCCCAAAAGGAACCGGCCCAATGAGCTGAATGACTTCCGACCGGTGGCACTGACGTCACATCTTATGAAGACTCTAGAGCGGCTCTTCCTCAACCTCCTCCGACCACAGGTACAACATGCCCAGGACCCACTACAGTTTGCATACAAGGTGGGTGTCGGAGTGGAGGATGCCATTCTGTACCTCCTACACAGAGCCCACTCACACCTGTATGGGGGAAAAGGCACGGTCAGGATCCTGTTTCTTGACTTTTCCAGTGCCTTTAATACCATCCGGCCCTGTATGCTTCAGGAAAAACTGAACAGGATGGAGGTGGACCCCTGCCTGGTGGCTTGGATCTCCGACTACCTCACCGACAGACCACAGTACGTCAGGCTGAAGGACATCACGTCTGACACAGTGGTCAGCAGCACAGGAGCACCACAGGGAACTGTGCTGTCCCCTCTTCTCTTCACCCTGTACACCTCTGACTTCTGCTACAACTCTGAATTATGCCACATTCAGAAGTTTGCAGACGACACAGCCATCATGGGGTGTATCTGGGATGATCAGGAAGAGGAGTACAGAAGTCTGGTGAGGAACTTTGTCGCATGGAGTCACACAAACCACCTGCAACTCAACACCTCAAAGACTAAGGAACTGGTTGTGGACTTCGGGAGGTCCAGAGAAGGTCCACTGCCAGTTCAGATAGAGGGGGAGGAGGTGGAGGTGGTCAACAAGTACAAGTACCTCGGGCTGTGGGTGGACAATAAACTGGACTGGTCATGCAACACAGAGCACCTGTATAAAAAAGCCCAAAGCCGACTGTACTTCCTCAGGAGGCTGAGGTCTTTTAACATCTGCAGGAAGCTCCTGAGGATGTTTTACCAGTCGGTGGTTGCTGGAGTACTTTTCTATGCTGTGGTGTGCTGGGGGAGCAGCACAGCAAAGAGGGACTCATCCAGGCTGGAGAAACTGATCAGGAGGGCTAGCTCTGTGGTCGGCATGAAGCTGGACACTCTGGTGACAGTGGCAGAGAAAAGGACATTAAAGAAACTGATGGACATTATGAACAATGCTGGGCATCCTCTGCACACGGCCATAAACAACCAGAAGAGTCTGTTCAGTGACAGGTTGCTTCTCCCCAAGACAAGAACTAACAGACTTAAAAACTCCTTTGTCCCACACGCCATCAGACTGTTTAACTCCTCTCTGGAGGGGAGAGGGAGGGGAAACAGGAGGACAAAGGAGGGGGGAACAACTAAGCTGTAGTGCCTCTGCACCTCACTGTACAATACCTTGTGCAATACTTTTTGTAAATAGTCAACAGTGCAATAGACTCAATACTTGAAATGTGCAATTCACTTGTATTTTTATTTTTTTATTCCTATTTATTCTATTTATCCCCTTTGTATATTTTATTTATATTGTCTCTGTGTGTGTGTGTGTGTGTGTATATATATTGTTACACCCCGGCCTAGGCAACCGGGGTGCAACGTAGAAAAACAAAGATAAGGAAAATAAAACCACGAAGGCTCTCCACCAAAATCCCAAAACAAAAATATCCCATGACGAAAGTATTGACAAACCCATTCACAACTATTTACAACAGACTATTTATTTACAACAAAACACCAAACTATTTACAACACGGGGGAGATCGCGACCATGACACACTGAAACACAGGGTTTAAATACATAGAGGGAGCAATCAGGAAATGGACCACAGGAGGGAAACACAGCTGGGGCAAATTAGAACTGACGAGACAGGGAAAATGTAAACTGAACACACTAAGATAACACAGACTTTCAAAGTAAAGCAGGAAATACATAAGTCATGCAAAAACAAAACACTGACACACCGAAACGTAACATTTCCCCCTACCCAAAAATCAAACATGTAACCCCAAGTGAAAAGTTTGATTCAGACAAACGAAGGCTGAAACGAAGGCAGACGAAGCTGATGGAGGCTGGAGCGGTCCCACTGACCCTCCAGCAGACGACGAAGGCTGGAGCGGTCCCTCGGACCCTCCAGCGAAGGCGGATGAAGGCTGGTGCGGTCCCACGGACCCTCCAGCGACGACAAAGGCTGGGGCGGTCCCACGGACCCTCCCCCCAGCGAAGGCGGATGAAGGCAGACGAAGCTGATGGAGGCTGGAGCGGTCCTCGGACCCTCCAGCGAAGACAGAAGGCCGAAGCTGTCTCTCCTTCGGACCCTCCAGCGATCCCGGACGAGCCCCCATATGTTACACCCCGGCCTAGGCAACCGGGGTGCAACGTAGAAAAACAAAGATAAGGAAAATAAAACCACGAAGGCTCTCCACCAAAATCCCAAAACGAAGGTGTCTCAAACGAAAATATTAACAAACCCATTCACAACTATTTACAACAGACTATTTATTTACAACAAAACACCAAACTATTTACAACACGGGGGAGATCGCGACCATGACACACTGAAACACAGGGTTTAAATACATAGAGGGAGCAATCAGGAAATGGACCACAGGAGGGAAACACAGCTGGGGCAAATTAGAACTGACGAGACAGGGAAAATGTAAACTGAACACACTAAGATAACACAGACTTTCAAAGTAAAGCAGGAAATACATAAGTCATGCAAAAACAAAACACTGACACACCGAAACGTAACAATATATATATATATAACAGTTCTGTAACTGTAACTTCGGTCGTTGCTGTGCTTTTTTTGGAAGTCGAATTTCCCAGAGGAACCCACCCGAGGGATTAATAAAGTTCTATCTTATCTTATCTTATTGCTGAAGGGTTTTTGTTCTCATGCTGTCTAATGACAGTAGCCCAGTTATGCTGGCTGCTGTATTTAACAGTGTGGCCTGATGCACTGAACATGGCCTTTCCTAACCCTAAGGGCAAGACAAACGAATACATAAACATAAAATACACAAATTGCATAGCAGAGAAAACTGTGAGTACGCTTACCTAGATTTATGAGCATCATCTACAGCAAATAATTTGATAGTTCACTTGTCAACCCTTCTCTTGTCGGGTCATTGGTCCTGTAGCATGAAAGGAAACTGAAATTATGGTGGATATTTGTCTGCGGGAAATGTTTCAGTTGTAATGATTGAATCCGTGTGTATTTTCTGCTGTCTGCAGACTGAGTCAGATCAGGGCAGCCCTGGAGGAAAAGCACGCATCATCCACAAGGAATCTGACATCATCACAGCCTTTGCCATCAACAAGGTAACAATTTGCTGACACAGATGTCATCGAACAATACGAAGTACTATGAGAATAAAAGAATGCATTACTCAAGCATGCAGCCTGTATTGGTCAATTTAATTAAACATTTAATATAAGAAAATTGCCATTAAATTGATTTAGTAATCTCTCTCTTTAAGAGAGTGTTTGGAAGGATAACTAAATAAACACAAAGTTTCCTCAGTGCAAAAGTATTGGAATCATACTTTTATCTATTGGAAAACTGTAATACAAACAAAGTTAACACCTTAAATAAACTGTTAAGTTTATTCAGCTTGTTAAGTGTGAGGTAACCTTTTGTGGGAGTTAGACATTTAATGTGATATACACCCCCAGGATAAGAATCTCGCCTCCAGAAATCTTCCTTAAGAATATTTGTTTCTCTAATCAATATTTTCATGTGTGCAGGGGGTCAAACATTGTTGTCGGTTACGAGGAAGAACTCGCAGAAGATGCAGATACTTCTAACAGTAGTTTGTGCAGACCAAAGAAGGAGACTAATAGGAGGATTGGACTAATAGGCAATAAATATGTCAGTGTCGCATTTCTCAAGAGGCAAAAAAAATCAAACAAGTAGCTTTACCCCAATTGTGCATAGTGACAGATCGATCTTGTGTGGTAAAACAAAAGTACCACTTACCAAATTAAGGAATATGTATTGTGAATATGGGGCGGGGGAGCTCTTCCCTATTCCCTTTGATAAATAATGCATGATTATATGTAATTCTTACAGGACTTGCTTATTTCAAAGCACGATTTACTCTTTTCACATTTTCACATCCATATCGGATGCTTTGTTTACATGCGATGGATACCTTGTTTTTCTGTACTATTATAAAAAGATGGCAACTATTTGAGTCGATTCCCCAGTTGCAAATAGATGTGTGGCACATGAGTTGCATTCGTCGGTGCAAACTAAATCAGACTGACGTGTTCGCGCTCTCAGGGCTGATTGTGCAAGCCTTTTTATCTTCTGTGTTTTTGTTCATTTTGTTCAATGGTTCGGACCTGGTGTTAGTGAATTCTTCTCAATATTCATCTCTGTTCACATTAGTCTACGTTAGTCTGAGCTGTGTGTTTATCCAGAGTGCTGTATTAGTACTGGCTTCTTCTAAAAAGCAAAAATGGAGAAGGGTGGTTTTAGTGTTGGTGAATCTCTACATTTCAGATTTGGCACATGCATCCAATCCAATTTTATTTACATTGGGACTCATATTTCCCATACCCCAATCCTCTCTGCGCTCACTTCTCTCTCTGTGTTTCTCCCAGGCCAATCGTAACTGTTTAGTCATGGCCTCCACACATGACATTCAGGAGTTGGATGTGTCATCCATCTTGGCTACTCAGATCTTGACATGGATCGATGATGACGAGGCTGAAGCCAAAGGGTAAGACAGCAGTCTGCTTTATACATATATACAAACAGCCATGAGTTCATCCAGAGTGCCATCAACTGTTCAACCTCGTGCCAAAAGAGCAAAATGTAAACGTTGGATAAAGACACTTTAGATTGTGTACATGCATCTGCACTGCCTCTCTCTGTATAGCACAGAGAGCATCTGTTTTTATATACAGAATTCTAAATATTAGCTCACAAATCACATTAGGCGTTAAGGTACTTTGCAGGTTTGTTGTTGAAACCTCTGTGCATATCAGTCCAGCTGTTGCAGGACTCATTGTTAGCTAATGATGGCTCTTTATGACTGGTTTGAACCAGCCAGGCACCTCGTCTCATCATATACATCACTTCTTCTTCTTTCTTTTTTTTCTCTAAGTGTGGGTGGTGACGACTTCCTGGTGGTCCATACACGCGATGATTTTGCCGCCCTCCACGGCACCACGCCATACACCCACAGTAACCCTGGCACTCCTATCAACGTACCGTGGCTAGGAGGCATGCAGACGGGCAGAGGTGCCGCCGTGGTAAGCTCCCAACCTGGATTTATACAATAAAACGGCCAAATCACAAGGAGTGCTGTATTTTTGTTGGGTTCTTTTGTTTGTTTTGTGTTTACATATAAATAACATAATTGTGACTTTTGTTGTATAATATTGGGCCGATTTCAAAAATGTGCTAGTGTTTTAAAAGTGTTACTTTTAACATTTGCATTTCACCAAAACCTGATAAAACAGTTGTGAAATTAAAGTTGGCTGAATGTTCACCGGATTATCTAAACAAATAGATTTTAGCAGATTTCTGTTGTCTTGATGTTTGGAAACGATCAGATGTAATATCAAGCACAGTTTTTCACAGTTTGGCTCCATGAGCTTTCATTCACTACGCAGTGATAATGGGTTTATAATACTCCCTGCTGCTTTTGTGTAATTAATTGATGTTGTCTGCACTTTTTGTACTCAAAGCAAAAATCCTCAAAGCATAGCTTAAATAAATAATTCATTTTTGTCTCTGTCTGTTTTGCCAAAAGCGTTGCGGCTGCTAACATTAGCTCCTCTCATTGGCTTACTGAGGAACTGAGATGGTGTTTTGAGATGTATGAGTCAAACGTTTCTGCTGTTTTTGTGGAAAACTGTGCTGATTTCTACCGAGCGGAGAAGGTTTGCTTTAGCAGGAGGGAGATAATTTGGTTCTTGTGGTGTCATTGAGTCAAGTAGATGCGACTCATGTTTGTTATTTCAGCTAGTTAACTTATTGCTCCTGATATGCAGACTGGACAGTAAGAGCCACTTTGCATCGTAAGTATTTTACCAACCAGTCAGTTTGTTCAGTGTCAGAGTGGAGTATATTTTGAGATGAATGATAAATGGAATCCTCGATAGAAAATACATTGCCATTAATTTCAGCCTCTCTCAGCCAACAGTCATGTTGCATATTTTCACTCTGATATACTGAGGCTCAGTAGGTTTTTCCTCCTATCATTATAATAGAACAGCCTTGTATTTATTCTTTAATTTCAAAGCAGGGTTTATTATTAGCTAATAAATTGACACACGGGAACTCTAATACTTGTATCAGTTTGGTATCAGATGATGAAATACAGTAAATACTAGGATGGTCTCTGTTGACTAATGTGAACTATGTCCTCAGTCTTTGCTTAAATGAAGGATGTAGTCAATGTGATGTCACCCAGTGGTTTTGGGCACCAGATCTGGCAACTTTTTCTTAGAGACAGAAGTGATTAGCTCTGTGTGAACGCTAGGGAATATTTAATTGTGTAAAAATATATACCAGATGAGGATGGTAAGATATGGCACTGCCCTGGTGTACAGTTATTCATTAACTCTCATATTACACATGCCAGAAGTTTCAAATAATGGGTTCACTGTATGAACATCAGTTTCTGCAAGCCAAAACTGAGCATGTAAATGGCTAAAGTTTATGAGGGGCAGCCAATCAGAAGAAACAGTGGTCTTAAGGGAGAGGAGTAAAAATGGAATGCACCATAAAACAGCTCAAAATCCTCCTTTATTTTATTATCTTTTTTAAAAAAACTGGATTATTTCTGAGTGCAAGAACGAATATGGAGTTACAAATAAATTACCCCTGAAAGAGAGCGTCAAACAGGAGGGAAGCAAAGTGGCAAAAGTTTTTTCCGCTCAGGCTGATGGGCTATTGTCCTCACCCCCCTGGGCGTGCGGGCAATGTGGTCACCTAAGTTTGTGAATGTAGTAATTTGAAAACTAGGTAACGTAGGATTTTCAAAATAATACCATAGGTGTGTTGACTGGGAAGCTGAGGGTTGGCTAATGGCAGTTGGCCAACCCTCCAGTATTTGATGCCAATATTTTTAATTTATCCGTCAGCTGCATGAACAAAATATTGAATATCAATTAAAATGTCTAACCTACAGTATGTGAAGACATTAAGTTAGACTTAGTGTCTGCCTTTTGGACTATAACGTTGACAGAATTTACTTTAACGAGAAAATGATAGGTTGTCAGTGGATTCACTGGAAGCAGGAGTAAGCACCTTTCTTGCTTTTGATGATCATGATTAAAGGGGTCACGTTAAAGTTAATCATCAGAATCTACATCATGTTATTTCTGAATGAAGCACGTGTGAGGGAGCCATGTGAGAAGGGATTTAAAAATCATTCCTTCAAGTCATGTGACACCGTCAGGAAACGTGTATTTTGTGTAAAAGGGGCTTTAAAACAGCATAACACTGTTTCACTACATCTCTCTGCACTTCACCTGGTTTTAAAGATTTATTCTTTACCATGATGAAGCTCTGTTTTCTCACTGAATTTCTCCTCCTCCTCCTCTTCACTTTTCTTCTCCCAGATGATCAAGAGAAATATCAACAATGTGCGAAGAATGACCTCCCATCCCACACTGCCGTACTGTAAGTACAACTCCGATGTCTGTCGGTAGATTAGAAAACTATTCGCCTATTAAAAGTGGTATTCGGACATCATATATCTGCTGTTGAAAAACAGCCTTCAGGGGGTGATTACATACAAAAAAAAGTTTCTCTTATGTTGATATTTGTAAACTGGCAGAGCTGTTTTCCATTAGTCCCAGTGCTGCTAAAGGCTGAGTACGCTCACTTTGCTGCAAACTTGTATTTTCCAGTCAAACTGCAGACTGGTGATGCAGCTGAGGAGTGTTTGTCTGGGATGAAAACGGCTTTCAATCAATTTAACCTGGTCTTCACTTATGTAGTAGATGAATTTGGGAACAAAGAAGTGCCAAAACCCTCCTGTTGAGGTCTGAATGGTCACTGGGATGTATTGGAAGATGAGCTGTTATCACGTGCGGTTTTGTTTCTGTTCATCAGACCTGACAGGAGCTCAGGATGGTAGCGTGAGGATGTTTGAATGGGGTCACTCCCAGCAGATCATCTGCTTCCGAAGTCCAGGCAACTCCAGAGTCACCAGGATACGATTCAACCATCAAGGAAACAAGGTTACAAACTCTCACACCCCTCCTGCTCTGTGTACCAGGATAGTGAACACATTGGCCTGCTGACTACCGCCATACAGATGTCAGGCTATTCTTAGCTTTGCAACATGACTGCAGAGTGATGTGAGCCTGTCGCATTCGGAAACGTTTTCACACTTCCTCTGCCGTTCAGGCACGGACCACAGCGGGGAGGTTGGCTTCAGCACGCATTGTTCTTCAGCTCAGTGATTCAAACACTCTAAACTGAGGCACTCGCCTCAAGCTAATAATTTTCTCAGATGGTGCCTCTCTCGTGCCAGCGCTCTCTTACCTGCTTGATGCAGCCCAGAGCGCAAAATATGCTTTAAGAGGGCAAAAAGGAATGAGAGGATATAGAAAGCACTTTAGTTATGTAAGTGGTGCTTGGCCGTATGAGGCTGTTGACATGTTTTGGAGGACAAATTCACAGTGAGGGAGTGAGCACAAACATTTTTTAATATATATGTCAAATGCAATATAAGGGATCATTCTATCCTATTTACAGCAAAGTGTGATATCTGCTTTGTGCTTGTTTTCTGTAGTTTGGGATTGTGGATGCTGATGGAGCCTTGAGTCTCTGGCAGACCAACACAAGCGGGACTACACCGAAACCATACCTGGTGAGATGCTCGCAGCTCATTTAGCTGGTTTTTCTTCTATATCCCTCGAGTGTCCTCCTGTTTTTCTGTCACACTCCTTTTTGTTTATTCTTGTCCTGCTTTATTATTAACGTCACTGTCACTTCTCTGTTTCCCGCTACCAGACTCTGCAGTGCCACAACAAGACAGCTAATGACTTTCTCTTTGTGGGCTCTTCCTCCCTCATCGCCACTGCGGGTCTTTCAACAGACAACAGGTCCCACAGACTTTCCAGTCAATTTAATCCTATGCCACCTCTCATTAAACACTGAATCTGCTGTGCCTAATGATATGTTTTGTAATGAAAATGTTAGAAAATACTGTAATTTGGTTACTTTTGACTCTACAGGAATGTGTGTCTGTGGGACACACTAGTGACTCCTGCTAACAGCCTTGTGCAAGGTAAGATACTGCACCTAATTAGCCTATTTAGTAGTGTCTTTGGCATGGTTAATCACATGCTTCAATGGATTTTCTCCAGCTACTCCAGCTTTCTCCAACAGTCCAAAGACATGCATATAAGACTAATTGGTCTTTCTAAATTGGCAGTACTTGTGAATGTGAGCATGAGTGATTGCGTCTCTGTGTTAGCCCTGTGATGGACTGGTGGACTATTCAGTTTTCTCCCCCTATGACAGCAGGGAAAAGGACAAGATATTAAATTAATGGAGGATGCCTTGCAGGCTCCTTGGTTATGGTTCACAGATTCCTGGAGATTGCCAGTGTCCCCACATTCAGAGCCGCTGTTCTGTAATAAATACCTTTTGGTGTTGGAAAGAAAGTTTGAAAACAAATTAAATCAAATGGCGAAAAACATTTAAGAACTATGATTGACATTTTTCTCTTCTGTCTACCTCTCTCTGTCCTTAGCTTTCAGCTGCCACGAGTCCGGTGCCACCGTGCTCTCCATGGCCCCCAGGCAGCAGCTGCTTATCACAGGCGGGAGGAAGGGCTGGATCAGCGTGCTGGAGCTTTCCCACAAGCACCAGCGGCAGAGCTTCCAGGCCCATGACTCGCCGGTCAAAGCACTAGCCGTCGATCCAACTGAGGATTGCTTTATCAGTGGATCAGCTGAGGGCAACATTAAGGTTTGTCAACTAGTCTTTTTGACATTTGATGTGTGATAAAATGTTTGAGTGGCATTTTTTTTTCAGGTGTACAGCACTTGTTAATTTGTTTGCAAGTGGGAAGCAGACAGTTTGCTGTGATATAAATGCTCTTCGAGTTTCTTCTCGAAGGTCTTTAGTTTTACATGAGCTTCGCTGGGTACAGTTATCCTAAAAATCTATATGAAGAGACTTGATCATTTCCTCTACCCTCGTAAATTCGTCACTTGCAGAACTGCCCTCCAGGGCGTTTGGCACCCAGACGTGTATGTCTCTGTTGCGTTTATCGGTGGAGACGGTGACCTCCAGCAAAGCAAAAGAAATCCATTGTCACTTGTGATTAACCACCTGCTCGGGACAGCTGTGTGACTGATGGAGACTAACATGTAAGGTGAAAGTGGGTTGACACTGGGAAAGGCAGAGGAGAAGGCAGTAGGAGGAGGATGTGAATGTCTGCAGCTAATATATTACCAGAGACAGCAGGTCTTTTTTATCTTTTTGACTTGGATATGCTGCTGCAGATCACACAGCTGTCACTCCAAGGATGAAGCCCCTGTGTCGCTCACATGTAGAATGGTGCAGTGCGCATCTGCTTGAAATTCAAATGACTTTCACTCTGGATAATTGCTCAGAAAAAAAAAACCTTTCAAAGCTGTGCGTGAGGTTACTCATCTAAAGTCTTTAAAAGCTTATAAATGTGCAGCACAACAGTTTGCAGTTTGCAGTCAGTCAGTATACAATTAAAGTGTTTGATGAGAGCTGGAACTTCAATAAATTAGATACCTTAATGAATCATGCAGCTCCCAGACTGAGAATACGAGTCAAATGATCCAAGTTGTTCAGAGCCTATCGAGGTCTTCAGTGGAAACTCAGCCATGTATTTCTGTTTTTTCTGGTAAAGAGGCCACAATACATTCTGCTGCAGTAGCACCCAAACCTGACCGTATTACATTGATGTTGTTTTCAGTGAAGAAATAATTCTTAAATACAGGCTTAAAGGGGCAAAGTAAGAATGCATGAAACAATGAAATGTCAACAGCGAGTTGTAGCCATGACAGAATAAAAGGTACCAAATTAATCTCAAGTTTGAACTGGATACCACTAAGAGCACATTTAAGTTTAAACTACATTAGTGACTATAGCTACAAAGGGATGAGAGGAGGGGGGGGGAGACAAATGTCCAACATCACAATAATAATCATAACCGTGATGAGACCCTGGCACTGCAAAGATTATTAGGACGGTTTGCTGTGAACTTGCTTTTGAAATAGTAGTTTTGAAGGCTTGGACCAGGTCTGCAGCCACTTGCATTCTTTGGAGCAACTTTCATGCATTAAGATGGCAATAAAACAGAAGCTGGCAATTACATACATTTTGAAACAGAAATTCAGAAAATCATCCGCAAACAGTGACCCAGTTGCTGCAGGATGGTTACTAACTGTAAGTCATAGGACATAGTTGCTTAGTAACCTTGCTTTTATACAGGAATATAAACAAGGATGCAATCAGTTGGCAACCAGTTGAGTTGAATCTCCTACTGCACATTGAGACACGTCGCAGACAAGTTGCGCTCACTGATTCACATGAATTTAAACATGCTGGAATTGTCATTTCTAAATTGGAACCTTCACCAGTTTGTCTGAGACTGATTCCAGTCTGAGTCAGAACATGATTGTTCGATGGTTGAGTGTGTTGCACACTCAACACACAAGTAACACAGTTACTTGTAGAAAGCAAAGAATTCAGCACAATCATCAAATTAAGAAGCAGTTTGTGACTTTTTCATCTTGGAGTTAGAGCATCGGAGAGAATTTATGGCAAAAGATATTTGGTTTGGGGGATTTTAATTAATTTTTTTTATACTGGTCATGTTTTTTAATCAGAGAATGAGCTTCATCAGGTTCTTAGTAGGTTCAGTTCATTCAGGTTTGGATTGTTTATAGATGTTTTTATAGAGACGCATTCTCCCTTTGACCGAAACAAACTCCATTAAACTGTCCTGTTTCTGATTTTTCAAATCTTCCCTGCTTCCTCCAGGTTTGGAGCCTGACCACGCATAGCCTCCTTTACACCTTTCCCAACGAACACGCTCGCCAGTCGCTGTTCAGGAACCTCGGCACAGGTGTGATGCAGCTCGAAGTGGGACCAGCTAACTACATCTTCTCCTGCGGCGCCGACGGTACCATGAAGATGAGGATCCTCCCGAACCGCTTCAGCGTTACGAACAACAACCACGGCAACCTCAAGAATGATGTGAAATTCTTCATATAGACAGAAAAGTGTGGCATTAAAACAGTTTATGTGAGCAGAGGCACGATTTGTGAATTGCGTGTCATACGTGATTGGAAAAATGGCAACTGATTCATTTCTAGGATTTATAGACTTTCACAGAAGGGAGGTGACCGTGCTGTATCACCTGTTGTGATCCACCTGAATCCAAATTTGACTTTAAAGCTAACCAAACACAGGAGCTTTTACAAGTGTTTTAAAATGTAGAGAAAGGCAAATGCAGGCTAATGTGCACGGGACACCTTCAGTCAGAATCAGCTGAAGGAGAGACAAAATAAGCAGCTGGAGACTCTGCACAAAACAGCCATCTCTGTCTCCACCGAACAACACACGGAGAGCACTTTTTGCACAGGAAGTGAAAGCTGTAGGAGCAGGTGTGAAGTCTAAACCTGCAGCATTGTTTCACTTATACAAGATACGTTTTAGTTTGTATTAGGAAATCAGTTGTGATGATGGCAAAAGCTCTTCTGGAAGCATTCAGGTGATCACTTTCAGAGCCCTTGGCACAAAGCGGAACAGTCGGTGGACGTTCAAAGCACATCATATCCAGTTCTGGTGCTCCAGATAAACCAGCTTGGTTGGAGTAGCAGAGGATCAGGACGCTTCACAGCCTCCTAGTGTTATGTTGCTGCTGTGTTTAGTTTTAGGCACCTTTCTGTAACCCAGCTGCAATTGAAATGAACGCAGGATTTATAACTATGGTACCAATAAACATGGTTCATGAATTTAAAGCAGCGGCTTAACATATTTGGGAGATTCTCTCATTCGTTTTCTGATACAGACCTTACGCGACAGTTTTAGACTACTCTCGTGTTTGTCCGCTTAAATATGAGCCTTCAGCGAGCTGCTGGGTGGCTTAGAACAAAAACCAGAAATGGGGAAACTGCTAATAACGGTCACAAAATCAGCCGATCAGCACACACTTTCCTGGGATCCACGCACTCATAGGTAATTAGCTCCGTCCGTTAAAGAAGAGTCTGGCATATTGACGCTTTTTACCTTCATACACACCATCGGAGAGCAGTACAAGTGCTCCTTGGCTGATTTTGTTACTGCTAGACGAAGCCAATAGTTTCCACATCAGGGCTGTCTTTATTTTTAACAGACAGACATGAAAGTGGTCGAACGCTGTCAGAAAGCAAGTGTTTTCCAAAATGTTGAGCTGCTCCTTAACCAGGCTAGCAGGATTTGGTACATTTAAACCACTCTCACGTGACGTGAGTAGCATTCATCATCCATGCTCTGCCGGGAAACCTCTGTTTTTTTGGTTTGTTTGTTTGTTTTTTACACACACCAACCATGCAAGCACACCGCCCTCACTTCCCAGCGTCTCCTCCCAGAAGCCACCACAAATACTGCTCAGGAACAGCATGAAGAACTTGGAAAAGAGCCCAGACACCCAGATTCCAATGTGATCTGCCACCAGAACAAGCCTCATCCTCGGGGGCCACCCCTCCGCCCCAAACTCACAACCCTACAGGACCCGAAGGATCCGCTGCACCGACCCAAAACCACTCGCTCCATCCCTCAGCCGGTCAGAGCTGTTCATCTGAGCAGCTTTGGGAAACTGTTTCGGTCTTTTTGGATGGTTTAATGTTGTGGCTGATCGGTGTATGCGTGCCACCACCCAGTGGGCTGTCTGATTGTGCCAGATTTTTGTGTATTTGCACGTAAAAACTAAGCTAAATTATATGTAGTGTTATGAATATAAGGATAGAAGGCAGGCATGGTCTTAGGTGATGAGATGATGACAATACGTAATGAGATATTTGTTCATCTCGGCCTAGAACCAGAGGTATTCATTCAATATTAAGTGTCCTTAAATCTCTGAAGGCTACTTCTGCCAACCTGGCACAGTACTAGGACTGCTGGTTCTGCTCATGTTGTTTATTATTGATAATCGGTTGCACAAGGTAGCTTCAATTTAACACATTGATAGGGGCCGTCAGAACACCACCTCTGGGTGAGTTTTGTTTTTGGAAATGTTAAGCTTCCGATCATGTAGCAGGAAGCTTTGCTGTTGGCAATGGAAAGGGTTTTTTGAGGGGGAGGGGTTCAAATTTTATGGAGATTTAGTTTTGCTGTGGAAATGTTTTATTCCGGTTACCCTGCACCTCCCTTTCATCGACTCCTAGCTCTAATTTTTCACATGGACCATGATTGACAGATGTCTTTTGAATAATTTGCCTTTATTTTAATTTGATTAGATTTACTACTTCTTTTGTCACACTTAATTATCAATTATCTTTTTAAAAATTCTTTAACTTCTTTTTATATCATCCAAATGCAGCTCATTGCCTTCAGTACACGTTTGGAAAATACAATCTAGGCTGTTGTATCACATGATGCGTCTTCCACTTGACTAAGGAAGAGGCTCTTACAAACTGTTAATCCAGTAAGCTAACTGCCCATAGAGCCTTGTTTTGCTGCTGTAGGGAAGCAAATAGAGATTAGCTTTGATTTCAGGGTGGATGAAGTATAGAAAACCTTTTATATGAAGCAGGTTGATCACAGTTACATACTGCGTGTGTAAATATAAAGATCCATGAACTAGCTTCTGATAATACCTGCATAATCGCAACGATTAGTCGTAGATTAGCGGTAGGTAACGACGAAAGCCACTTTATGAAGAAAATCATTGTGTACAAACAGGTATATTTATGAAAATGTTCATATTTAGAATTATACTGTTCAGGCAGCAGATGTAATCTTACTAATTTTTCTTTTCTCGTCATTGTTTCCTTTTGTTTTGTTCTGGGTTTTTTTGTTTTTCTGATGTGGACTATTTTTGTTTTTCACACCAATTAAAGTGTTTGGAGATTCCTTTGTACTCCTGCAGCAGAAGGACAATAAAATGAGTTTTATCAAAGCCAAACGATATCTGCTCGAACAGACACTGGAGAATAAATAATTGTTGTTGTTTTTTTAATCTAATACTTCTCATTATTCTTTCAAAGACTGGAAGATTTCAGATTCTCTTTATTAACGTTAAAATCGTAGATTAAGAAAAAACTCACTTGGCTTGATCACAAAGAAGCGGATCGTCATATCAAGCGCTTTAAAAACACTTGCATACTGAAAATGTGAATTTGATCAGATTATTCTAATTTTATAGTAGAGATATTGTATAAATCAGTGTATTATAAACAGGAAAATGTACTGATGTAATAAAAGGATTGTATAACACGAGCAGATGTGTTCTGTGATGTCAGAGCATTGCAATACACAATCATATCGGTATTCACTTAGTTACACCTGTTAATCTGCATATTGATCTAATCAGCCAATCGTACGGCATCGAGTCGATCCATTTAGGTACACAGACATGGCAACGATGACCAGCTGAAGTTCAAATTAAGCATCAGAATGGGGAAGAACGATGATTTAAGTCATTTTAAACGAGACGAAATACTTTAACTGTGATTTGGCGCTATATGAATGAAAGTGAATTTAATAAATAATGGTTAACTTTTTCACACCCATTTCCAGCTCCATATATATTCTTCCGCTTTGTTCGGTGAACCTCTCGGTTTATTTAAGCTATACGAGCTCCTTTACGTTTAAAACATTGACCTTTTGTCTGATCGGTACGGAAGAGGATTAGGGCCACGGGGGGGGGGGCAAAGTGGGCACGTCTTTTTTATTCTTCTTCTTTTCCTGAATTCTGAGAAAAAAGTCAGAATTCTGACTTTTTTCTCAGATTTTTTTTTTCCAGTGGCCCTAATCCTCTTCCGTAAATCGGCCATCTCTTACAAACCAAAGATTTAACCCATTAAAGCCTGAAAATTCTTTTTTATTATTATTATTATTTTAAATGGTGAGTTTATTAAACCATCTGACAAATTTGTTAAAAAATAAATAAATTTAACTTCCATATTGACTTTTTATTTGCATCTGGCTTTTTTAATGTGTTTTGCAATTTATTTTGGTTTTTCAGAGGGGAAAAAGTCACACTGGTGATGTAGTGAAGTCTCAGAAACTGCATATATAAAATATGACACACTCGGCATAACTGCACATACACTGACCTCATATTAAACTATATATAAAACCACTGTAAGACTAACATATAAAGAGGAGTCCTTACTGTAGGCTGATTGTGGCAACCACTGCAACACCAGCTAAAAATACATTAAATTCAGTTTTTCCTTTTAAAGAGCTGCCGGTGGTGACTCTTTGGTTCGACTCTGAATCACTTCATTTCCTTTAAAAAGGGAGGGAAAAAAAGCACATCACCTTTGCTCTGATAAAGATTTGGTGGTAATTATAGCAATTACAACAAGGTCCACCTGCCAAGTTTTTGCCTCTGTGTAAAATCTCAATAGACCTGAAATGAACAATCAATGTGTGATTTTAACTGCAAAATTACATGTTTATTTTAGGTGGTACTTTTACAAAGAAGAGGAAGAATTACACAAAGGATTATGTTTTAACATTCTTCAGTTAGTGATTTTCCAAAGTCTTTGCCTTCTTGTTTGTGGATCTACATAATGAGAGTTTCAATATGAGCAGCTACAAAACAAATTCAGCTCAAAGAATTACCTTCTATCCTTTCATTTGTTAGAAAAGATGAAAGAAACAGGCCACACCTGGCTGCAATTTATTTTTGCTAAACCTCTTGAATTAAAGCTGAAAGTCTGCACTTCAATCACATCTTGATTGCTTCGTTTCAAATCCACTGCTGTGGTGCACAAAGGAAAAAAAAAATATTAAAATTCAGTTTAGATGCTGTAAATGCTTTAATAAAAGTTCTGTTACCGTTTCAGACAAAAATCAGTCTCAGCATGAAGTTTACGTCTATATTCACACTCATTCAATTTTTATAACTCCAGATGACTGTACAATAAAAACACAGGATAAATACTGTTTTAAAAAAGGATGTGAAGAAAATCTGTCATTCTGCAGGAACTATGGTATTTTTCTATACTTTAAAACCAGAGCGCTGTACATACGACAGGTCTTCCTCAGTGCCATGGTTGGCAGTTTGGCTAACATGCAAAGAAATGCAGCAGTGTCCCACATTTCCTGCCAGAAAAACTAACAAAACAGGACTGTGGCATAAAAAATGTTTGCTCCAGTGGTCAGTGAGTTCTTATTAACCTACAATAACTGACATTTTTGGACACAACATTGACATTTGGAGTGGCATTTCCAACAGCCTGACAATCTTATAGCTTTCCCCTGCGGGGCCCCTTAGCCATTGAGTATAGGTACATATATGAGGAGCGTGGGGGGGGGGGGGGGGGGGGGGGGGGTGTAGAGCGTTTATGTACTGCCGTTGCCAAAAATACAAAAAACAACAACAGAGTGTTGAGAGTGAATCAGAAAAGCTGCTGGAAGCGAAGAGAGCTGCAGATGCAGGAGGTCTCTCATTCACACTAAACACAGTCAGTAGATACATTAAAGTAAAAAACAAGACATCTTTAGCCATTTAAGTGTTAAACGATGAGGTTTTATTCTCATTTAGTTCTTTTTAATAGAAGAGCAATCGTTTCATTAGACACATTTGAGCACAGTCTTTGTGAAGCAATTACATTTATGAAATGCTTTGGTTATTTTCTACATGATTCATTAGGCACAGGTTAGCAAGGACCGACTGTAGCCAGGTGTAAATAACCAGGTGCTCTGAATTACAGTTTCTCCTCATGATGGCTGAGAATAAAGACGTTTTATTTCAGACTCTTTGAAACTTGATTAGTGACACTTCAGAATTAATTCTCAGGGTCACTTTGTGTGTTTCCCTCGAGTGGAAAAGTATGTAAACACACACACACACACACACACACACAGAAGGAGAAGGCGAGCTTGTAGGTTGGTCAGTTCTTGAAGTCATTTGATTGGCTGGCTGAGGAGCTCACAGCTTGGCGTAGTCCTTCAGGATAACCTCCAGCTTCTGACTCAGCATGATGTTCCCTCTAACCTTCAGCTTGCCAGAGAAGAAGGCCTAACAAAGAAAACAACAAAGAAACACTTGAGCATTTTTTTTTCTTCCCAAAGAGCCACAGTCTCTTCTGTTTAGGAGCCGGCTGGCTGTTAATCGTTTTCAAGAACAAAGAGAGAGCAAAATGGGCCAAGACGCCTGCAGCTAACACCAACAAGGTCTCGGACAAAAGGGAATCTTTGGCTACCGGTTCTCTGGCAGCAGAACAATCAAAGAATATTATATTATTCATATCCACAAGGTACGGAGCCAAGCGTGCAGCAGAGAAGCGCCTTCACTGGGAAAAACTGAACCACTGCCGACTTGTACCGCTTTCCACAGATAAGATTAAAAAAAAAAAAAAAAAAAAAATCAATCACATGATGGGGTTATGATGACCCTGCAATGACAGCGGTGTGCCTTTCAACCCCATTGACTAATCTTCCTCCAGCTGCTCCTTTTCATCATGAGGGAGAGTGGAAAAGCAGCACCCAGCCCGATGACACTCTTTGTTAAGAGCGTGCACATGCGCTCCTCAGATCAATATCAGGCGCTCCGGGAAGCATATAAATTCTTTACAGTAGCCACATCCCATCTGTCATCGCCAGTGACAGATGGGAAGTACTGCCGATTGATTACCCCCGCCGAGAGCTTTCTGATCTGATAGATCATTGCATTCATTATTTTTTTAAAAATCTGACATGACGAGATCAGGGAGGTAGTCGTTACAGACTGAAGGGCTCCTCGAAGGCACTTTCCCTTTAATTACAATGTACTAGAAGTGATTTTAACATCCCAAAGAAGACGTGATTTAAAATATGAGGCTTTTTTTTAAAAACAAAACCACTTGGTCATAAAAGGATTTCTGCAGGTTTTTGTAAACTTTAACTAAAATATTTACCAGTGTGAGCACAGAAGCTTTAAAGAGCATGAAGCAGGTGAGTCACTGTGCAGAATTTTAAAAAAATAAATAAAAACAAGGTCATTCTTCACACAGCAACTAATTAACGTTGTTTTATTACGACTCAACAGTCACCTTCTGAGGGTTGAGCTTCCCCTGCACCACCTCCATGAAGTCTTCGTCCGACACAGTCATGGTCACATCCGCCTTTCCGCCGTAAGGCCCTTTGTGCAATGACCCGCTGCCGCTCTTCAGATCAATGGCTAAAGGAAAACGGCACAGAAGAAAAAAGCTAAATCAAAATCAAAGCTTCAAAATTGACCTGAACGGCTTATTTAACCCGTGACCTGTGTCTTAACCTTCGTTTCATGGGTGCGCGTGGGAGCCAATCATATGATTTTTTTTTTTGAGAAAAGAAAGGAGGAGGAAGACAGTCGAGCACAAATTTACTACGGGACACTCCAGTGAGCAGCAGCACAATCAATTTTATGCTGACAGGAGGTTTGCGGCCTTGTAAATCCATCACAAAAATCACTCCCAACCCTCTCTGGGGAAATTTAAATGTGTGAACTCCGAACCACCCGAGCAACATGAGCAGCAGTATGGGCTCAAAATGTGGTCATAAATATTTTGTACTTGTAAAAAAGATTTGTATGTGTAAAAAAGATTTGTGTGTGCGTAAAAAAGATTTGTATGTGTAAAAAGAATTTGCGTGTGCGTAAAAAAGATTTGTATGTGTAAAAAAGATTTGTGTGCGTAAAAAGAATTTGCGTGTGCGTAAAAAAGATTTGTGTGTGCGTAAAAAAGATTTGTATGTGTAAAAAAGATTTGTGTGTGCGTAAAAAAGATTTGTGTGTGCGTAAAAAAGATTTGTGTGTGGACTTAGAAAAAAAAACCCTGCAAGTTACAAGTATGGATTTTTGACCCTATTTTTCTTCCCTTCATCTGATTGGTCAATGTCATGTCAATCACAAATGTAACAATCCAATCAGAGAACAGATGGGTTTGGCTGTCGAGGGGCGCTTTTTTGAACTGCAGGTCTTTGAAGGGAATAAATGCCCTTTTACATGCCAACCCAGCGTTTTCCTTCATCACCACGAAGGAAAACAGTCTGTGGTTGTCCGAGTTTGGTGATTTTTATGTCACAGGTCTACGTGTTTAATACAGGGACTTCCACAGCCTTTTCAACAGCGCTGCGGACCGCGGGGTGGGGGCGGGCAGTGTTTTGGAAATGACAGTCTTCATTACAAAGCTTTCTTCGTTATGAATTAGCATACATGTTTTTATTGAACATTTGAAGAACTAGCAAAAAAAACAAACTCTTGTAGAGGACATAAAGTCAGAGATAGAAAAGACAAGGAGCAGGTGCATCTAGTACAGGTAGAGCAGCTGCAAAAACCCACAGAGCCCAGCAGCCAGCGTAACAAATTCTGGATCCTTTGCTTTTAGTTAGCAGTTAGCATTAGCAGCATATCCTGCATCCGATGTGAAAGGACTTTTATGCTGCGCACTGTGACTCACAGTAATGGTCCTGGGTCAGCCCTGACTTTGTGTTAAACTAATCCTAAAGTAATAATGTTATTTCTAACCACTGATATACCACAACTTTTTCCTTTCAACAGCTACTGAAAGTTAGGGGACCTAGCTGCTATCGGATATTTATATAGCGATCCTCCAGCTTCAAACGGTATCACCCTTCAAGGACCTGCAGTTCAAAAAAGCGCCCCTCTGACAGCCTAACCCATCTGTTCTCTGATTGGATTGTTACATGTGTGATTGACATGACATTGACCAATCAGATGAAGGGTAGAAAAATAGGGTCAAAAATCCGTACTTAGAAAAAAACCCCCTGCAAGTTACAAGTACGGATTTTTGACCCTATTTTTCTACCCTTCATCTGATTGGTCAATGTCATGTCAATCACACATGTAACAATCCAATCAGAGAACAGATGGGTTAGGCTGTCAGAGGGGCGCTTTTTTGAACTGCAGGTCCTTGAAGGGTGATACCGTTTGAAGCTGGAGGATCGCTATATAAATATCCGATAGCAGCTAGGTCCCCTAACTTTCAGTAGCTGTTGAAAGGAAAAAGTTGTGGTATATCAGTGGTTAGAAATAACATTATTACTTTAGGATTAGTTTAACACAAAGTCAGGGCTGACCCAGGACCATTACTGTGAGTCACAGTGCGCAGCATAAAAGTCCTTTCACATCGGATGCAGGATATGCTGCTAATGCTAACTGCTAACTAAAAGCAAAGGATCCAGAATTTGTTACGCTGGCTGCTGGGCTCTGTGGGTTTTTGCAGCTGCTCTACCTGTACTAGATGCACCTGCTCCTTGTCTTTTCTATCTCTGACTTTATGTCCTCTACAAGAGTTTGTTTTTTTTGCTAGTTCTTCAAATGTTCAATAAAAACATGTATGCTAATTCATAACGAAGAAAGCTTTGTAATGAAGACTGTCATTTCCAAAACACTGCCCGCCCCCACCCCGCGGTCCGCAGCGCTGTTGAAAAGGCTGTGGAAGTCCCTGTATTAAACACGTAGACCTGTGACATAAAAATCACCAAACTCGGACAACCACAGACTGTTTTCCTTCGTGGTGATGAAGGAAAACGCTGGGTTGGCATGTAAAAGGGCATTTATTCCCTTCAAAGACCTGCAGTTCAAAAAAGCGCCCCTCTGACAGCCTAACCCATCTGTTCTCTGATTGGATTGTTACATGTGTGATTGACATGACATTGACCAATCAGATGAAGGGTAGAAAAATAGGGTCAAAAATCCGTACTTGTAACTTGCAGGGGGTTTTTTTCTAAGTCCACACACAAATCTTTTTTACACATACAAATCTTTTTTACGCACACACAAATCTTTTTTACGCACACAAAAAAATTTTTTTTACACATACAAATCTTTTTTACGCACACACAAATCTTTTTTACGCACACACAAATTCTTTTTACACATACAAATCTTTTTTACGCACACACAAATCTTTTTTACAAGTACAAAATATTTATGACCACATTTTGAGCCCATACAGCAGCCTTTGTCAGATATGTTTAGCAGACCAATTACAACACAATAAATCTGCCTGGAATACTTGAACCAACTTCCAAAAGTTGCATGTAAAAGGTTCAAATCTTTATTATTTCTTATTCTTTACTCATGTGCTCCCTTAAGAGTTGTCTAGCGCACCATCTCCCCCCATCTCACACCAGCCCTCTGCATGACCTTCTTCACTACATCCATTCATCTTCTGAGGTCTTCCTCTTTTCGTCCTCCCTGGCAGCTCCATATTTACTCCTCTGCACACATCCAAACCATCTCAGCCTTTCATCTCTTACTTTGTCTCTAGCTGTACCTCTGATGCACTCATTTCTAGTCTTCTCCATCCTGCTTACAAAAATGTTAACATCTGCAACTCCGCCTCCTGTCTTTCTGTCAGAGACACTGTGTCCAAACCATACATCATAGCAGGTCTCACTATCATCTTAGAAACCTTCCCTTTCACTCCTCCAGTCACAAATCACCCCTGATACTTGTCTCCACCCACTCCACTCTCATCTTCAGCCCTCTTGTGCACTGTCTGTTGCTTTGCAAGGTTGACCTCAGGTATTTAAACTCTCGCTGTTACACCTTTCCTTACAGACTTTTATTCCTCCACCTCTCCACGCCCTCTTCGATTTCCTTCCGTGTCTCACTGCAGATCACAGTGTAATCTGCAAAAATACTCCACGGGATGTTTGTAGTATTTATTTATTCCACATAAAAGTCAGGACCTTCTAAATATGATACAACCACCGCGCTGCATCAGACCTCCTTTGGTGCAACAGATCCACTGGCAAAGCAATCAGACAGCCCCTAGAAAAGGAATGGTATTGCACAGCTGCATGGTGCCCGGCTGTGAGCACACACTTCATTTAAGGATCTGTGCTCGCCATTGTGCAACTGTCATGATGAAGGTCGTTTTGTAGAACACTGGAACTTGACACTATAGTACAATCCCATCCAGCTCTCCTCATGATCTCTCCTCCACTAGACAGAAAGCCTTGAGGCGGCACATGTAGATGTGCTACCCTGGAGGAGCTGGACTACCTGTGCTACCTGATATTAAACTGACTCTATGTTATACTGATGATCAAATGTAGTTACCTGAACTAAAGTTATATTTTTATTCTCAAAGCATTCAGTAGACTTACTCCACTGTGCCGCTTTCTTCCCATCTTTCGTTATCTCCCAGCCGAACACAGCGTTCACCTTCTTGACCAGCTCTGAGCCCACGTCTTTGATACGACGGCCGATCTCTGCAAACACCAGCTCACTCTGAAGGCCACCTCCCTGCACGAATAAGTAGAAATGACATTAAAAGCTCATGTCCATTCTCATTTTCAGGATCCATTATCGTGATATGTCCCAAGTACAAATTCATTTTGTCCAAATTACCTACAAATACGAAAAAAGACATCAGGTGCTCTAGGACAGAGTTAGGTAAAATTGAATGGAGTATTTTCCGACTGATGTACCTGAGAGAGATTTTCTGGAGATGCTCCTGAGGCTCCGTGCAAATCCACATAGGCTCCTGCCAGCACGACTGCATCGGTCTCCTTCACCTGGATGAGAGAGACTGGAGCTGAAACTTCACTGTAGTGTAACATTTACCCATTCATCCCTAAAATTGTTCTGATTGTATCCAAGCCAAACTTAAAGACACTCACTTTGCACTGGATGTGAACTCTGTTGCCTTCCTTCCACATCTCAGTCTGCAGTGACTGACCCGGCATCACCGGCTTCACAAAGCGAACCTGAGGAGCAAAGGCGGGCGGTTAAGGAGAGCGAGGGTGGCGGATCTGCAGATACAGGTTTCTGAGATGGTAGCCATATTAACTCTTCACTTCTCACTCCTTTTTGCACACAAGCTTCCATCACAAAAAAAATATTTCCAAAGCATAAAAGGAATTTCACATCAAAAAGCTTAAAGGCCTTGTGACAGAAATCAGGAGATGAAACCATAAAACAGTGTCAACGGTATTGCGGAGATAAAAAAAAAAAAAAAAAAAAGGAAGTAAGCTTCAGTGACACATCATTACAGCAGAGCCGTGCTGTGATGGAAATAAGGTGGGAGCAATCTGACACAGAATTAGATTATAAAATGTTGCGTTAATGTGAATCAGTCCATTACTGAAGTGTGAGACGTCATGGGAATGAATAAGAGAATATTAAACTATTGTCACGCTGTCGGGTGCAACGGATGACGTTAACCTGGAAAGCAATTTGTCTAAAGAAGCTGACGCAGCTGCACAAGTGGCCAAAATTAAACGCTGTCTAACATCTCGGTAAAGTTTCCGACCATGAAGATGATACTTTATGGCAGAATATTAATTTTGCAGGTCTACTTTTGCATTTTTATTGAGGTTATTCTGTCTCTGGAATATTAAACTTCAATCTCAATCAAAGATGATCGAAATCAAATGATTTTTTCCTTCGTCTAAAGAAAGCCTCTCTGCGCACAGTCTGAATGACAGGTTCAGATGATATCTGTCAGTAATTGTCTGTTAGAGAAAACCATCTAGACAGAGGGTGGACCAGAGTAACGAACCACTCATCAGCTCTTTTCACCCTCAAAATCAAAGAGGAACCACTAACGTAAGACATTCTCTGAAATCACGAAAGTAGTCTTCGCATGAACTCGAAAGCCTCATTCGCAGGATCACACAGTTTAAAATCGCAGGTTACGCTCACCTTGATGGCCTTGAACCTGGAGGGGTCGTTGTCGGCGAACTGCTTGAGGACGTGTCTCGCAGCGAAGCCGAACGAACACAGGCCATGCAGGATGGGAGCTTTGAAGCCTGACCAGAGAGCACGTCGAGTACAGCATGTCACGTTTAAATAAGACCAAAATGCATTCAAAATACCAGACAAAGATTAAGTCCTAAGCAAAATTTAAAAAACAAAACAAAAAAAAACCCCAACATGTTAGACTCTAACCTCCCATAGCAGCAAAGCTGGGGTCTATATGAAGAGGGTTCCAGTCTCCACTCAGGCGATACAAGGCAGCCTGTGACCACAGGGGAAACAGAAATTGTTTAGATCTATATCTAATTCATAAACCCCTGAACTTCTCATGCACAGATCTTGGATGAAATTAAATTATCATGAAGGCAATGGAAGAGATACCTAAAATAGGAATATCTTTGAAGTAATACAGTCACAGCCCTTTAAATTGCTTAAGGGATTTAGTTTTAAATTCCTCTTCTTTTTTTCCCCTGCATCACACAGTCAGCACACCCCCCCTCCCCAAACACTTCTGCCTCTCTGAAAAACTTCACGTTTATTTCAGACCCACACGATATCACCCATATATTATAAATGCAGCTAATTTATTGTGCGGCAAAACCCACACAGACTCACTCACTTGGTCTCTTGTGGTTGAATCGATCACAACAGCATCTGGTGAGCGTTTAGGAGGAGGAACAGGAGGCTGGAAGCAGCACAAAACAAACACTTGACATGTGATAACATTTTTATTTATTTATTTATTTATTTTACATTTTCTTATACTGTCCCTTTAGTAAAACAGCTTGTATACAGAAAACTTACTTTGGCTTTCTCAGAGCTTCTCTTTCCTCCGAAGCCTCCAGCACCGACAACAAACACCGAAAACTGGTTGTAGCACACCAGCTCGTTGCCACTGTAGGTATTCACTGCAGGAAGCACAATTTCTTGCAGTTAATGACAAATATCAGAGCCAGAGAGAGCATTCATGTCCTTTTACTTAAGGGAAAGCAAATCCACAATGATCTTCTACTACTACTACTACTACTACACTTTATGTTAAAGCCCTACATGCAAAATCTTACTTCTGCAATGAATTGCACATAAAAAAATAAAATACAACCTTTTATTATTTCATAACTCAGTAGTTTCAGTCTTTTCCTCTGCATACAAACACACACACACACACCTTAAGATTCTCCAAATCTATAAACTATATTGCATACCGTAGATACCTTACAATTAGAAATATTGTTCTTCTTAACTATTTTCGCAGTCTCTCACAGCAGAGAACCACTCCCAGCCCCTACTGTAAACGTACTGTGCTGGAAATAATTACATATAGGTCATATAATAGTATCACAAGGTGCTGCACATCCAAGAGCTGAATCTCCAGCTCCACCACATGCCTAAGAATGTGGAGGTCATGAAATTATTGACATGTTCAAGAAATCAGTTTTAGATGATGTGAGCTTTGCTGCATTATCCTGCTGGAAGCAGACATCAGGAGATGACGACACTCTGGTTATAAAAAGATGGACATGCTCAACAACAATCCTCAGGTAGGCCAAGTCGTTTAAATGTTGCCCAGTTGTTGCCAAGTGTGACAAGAAAACATCCCCACACCATTATACTACCACCAGCCTGAACTGATGATACACCCTAGATTGGATTCATGCTTTTATGTTGTTTACACCAAATTCTGATCCAACAGTCTGAATGTGGCTAAAGAAATCGACACTCAGACCAGGCAACCTTTTGCTGGTCAATTTTGGTGAACCTGTGCAAGCCTCAGATTCCTGCTCTTTGCCAGAGTGGCACTCAACACTCGAGTGTTGTGCATTCAGAGATGCTTTTCTGCATACCTCCGATTTTAACAAATGGTTCCTTGTGTTAACGTTTCTCTTCCATCAGCTTGAAGCGGTCTGGCCATTATCTGACATCAGCAAGACACTTGTGTCCAGATAACGGACACTCCCTGCATAGTTTCTCTTGTGAGATGTGTGAAAAAAACCCAGCAGATCAATAGATCTGAATGTTCAACTAACGTCCAGCAAAACAGTCCCAGAAGACTTTTTATGTTTTGAAGTGAGATGTCTTTGAGATTCAGAAAGCTAAACTCATCCTTGTGCAGTACACGATTTCTACGCAGTGAGAAACTTATTAAAACATTTAAACAAACATCCCTAGTGTGGCAAAGACACTGAACGACGGTGAATTCAACATACTTACACATATCATTACCTGTAATAATAAACAGACGGGGGTAAAAACAAACCAGCCAGACACAAGCCAGAGCAGGAGGAAGCGCACGAATAACCGCATGGAAGCCGAATGAAGAGGAACAATTAGCAGCTATCAGAAGGAATCAAATCCTCTTCATAGTCGACGCGCTGCCTGATTAATTTAATTAAGTCAATTCAAAACATAACAGGCACAGAGACAAACAAAGCTGTTTGTATGAGACATGACTGTGACAGGCCATCTTACTGAAATGACTTTATCCTAACAGAAGCTGACTGGTTTTGTGTGCATGAAGACGTTTCTTCTGTGAAGTTTTCATGCTATTTGTTTTAAGTTGGATTAATTATAAATCAGAGTTGCTCTAACATCCTCCATCTCTATGGACTTGTCCAACAAAAATAAGAGCCGCTCTCAGTCCCTTATTTCAGTCCCTGCAGACACAGACTGTAAATTAACTCGTGTTAATTCAGCCTTAGAGGCGACTCTCAGGAAGAAACACATTAAAGTGGTAAAAACAAATGAATATGGAATAAATACTGTAAATGATATCACCTGCTTGGCCTATATGGCAAAAGAAAAAAAGAAACCTTACCATCCAGGAGGATGACGGCTCCAGATCCTTTATCCAACACGTCTGCTATCGTGGCCTCAGAGGTAAGTTTACCTGAAAATGTATTTTATTTATTTATTTATTTATTTAATCCAAGCCCTGCAAACTATTACCTCTCTAGTTTTAAGTCAAAGTATCTGACATAAGGTCAATTAATACTTTGTAAACATACAAACTCTAAAAGCCTTGAGACAAATCTCTAAACCTCTCTGTAGCATGTGCTGGATCCTCAATTCTCCAATTACAGATTAGTCAGTCAGAAAGTTAATCTGCAGTAGGTTAATTACTAAAGTCAATTTTCAAGCCAAAACACCAAGACTCACAAGGGTGTGCTACTTCTCCTTGTCTTAAATAATGGATAACTAAATAGAGTTTTGGGTGTTACAACCAGAAAAAACACCATCTGGTTTCAAATAAGTATTTTTAATGATCACTTTGTACAAAGCAAGGACATGTCGGCTACTGTGAGAAACTCTGAGGCATTCATCTTTAAGAAAAACAAAAGCCGTTCTCTGTAATGGTAACGCATGAGGCAGAGCTGGGCTCCTCACAATCCTATTAGTCCTGTTATAGGACACGTGCAAAATGCATCAATGCTTTTGAGGTAACCTCGGTCATATCAGAGTTTAGATTTCTAGACTCATTATAAAAAAAAAAAAAAATGAGACTGAAAATACCCATCCATGTAAATACACCTAAACTTGTCCCTTGCTGTATGTAATGTGTTATCCACTGCAGTGTGATTTAGGCTAAAGTGACACAAAAAGGCTCTAAAAGTGCTTTTAATAAGCAGAAATGTTTAAACGCTAAAAGAAATAAATGTTTGGAGTCGATATTCAATTCTAAATCACAACAACGCCGGCTGCTCCCTCATTTTTCACAGTGGCTGGATCCACATGTTTGATTTGGCACCGATTTTATGCTGGATGCTGATGCAACACTCCTATTTATCAGGCTTGAGACTGGCAGTGGGAGTACACTAGCTTCTGAGCCCCCAAGGCTGGCTGTGTTTCCTCCCAGTCTAAAACCAGGGATCTTGCTTATGAAAAGCAAATGTGTCAACCAGTACACCATGGAGCCACAAGGAAGCGCTATATAAAATACTTTAGTTATAATCTCAGTAAGTTAATTTTTCCAGTCTTTTATGGGTTCAGTGGGCAGATTGACACGTTTTGTTTTCACGTTTCATGAAGTTTTTAACCAAACTTTGTAGATTCCATGTCTGGACAACCTTGAGCTTTGCTTGTGCGTTTTACATCAAACAAACATTTGCAGGCATGGCCAAAATAACTGAATCTAATAATATCTTGTAATGAGACTGTAACAACTGTAAAAGCTACAGAATGCACACATCTGGCCTACGGCAAAATGCCTCACATGATCAGAAATGCCAAGTTGTAAAAAAACAAAAACCGTACACAACTTTCACGCTCTGTCTCTTATGCGCTTTCAGCTACAAACATGCTCCCAACCCTCGGCAGGTCAAAGCTCCACGCCGCTGCCAGCTTCGAGAGCTGCAAGCCAGCTGCAAGGACAGAGAGCCCGCCATCGCAGCTGTGAGCAAGTCCTGCAAGAAGGCAGCAGCGGCAGCTGCCAGAGTCAGCAGCTGTAAACAAGCTGCTTCATCTCCCAGAATTTCTCCAGCAATTAAAAAAAAACCAATTCTTTCTGCAGGATTATCAGAGGGAAAATACCTGAAGTTGGCAGAGGTTTGTAAAGCTCCAAGTACTGCTCCCCATGCAACACCTAGAAAACAAACAAACAAAAAGAAAAACGAATATATCAGTTGCGACATATAATTATAAGAGGCATAAAGCCTCAGTTACTGTTTTAAGCAAGACTTTGTAAAGTGTTATAACAGGGTGCTTTTTTCCCCGCTCTTTAATGCCAGCTTGTGCTTCCTCGTATTTCCTCTCCTCCCAATACTCAGAAACTGTCACTGCCCCGCCCCCTCTCTCTACCATGATCTTTTAAATCCATGAACTTGCCTTGAGGAAACTAGAGAGGAAGCTTCTGGAGGAACTAAGAGCTTTTATAATCAAGTGGCGTGATGCATAAACTCCTCACCTCCGTGTGACAGTTGATTCTTACAGCGCTTACTTTGTAGTGTTTGTGCATATGGATCAACAGATAATAAAACAGAACACAGTCAGACGGCGAGATGCAAACAATGTGCCATCACCCCGGGTGTGAAAACACATTTGAATATATGGGATAACTTAACACTAATGTGTTGAAGCGTCTCACAAAGTTTGTTTTTAAAACATACACACGTTTGTCGACAGCTATGTGGTGCGTTATTGTGCAAACAATGCAAAGAAAGAACAAACGCCAGTGATTGGTGCTGCTAATAGGACGAAGATGATAAATCATCAGCTCCATTAACAAAGTTAGGAATCTAAATATATAAAAGGCCAGGTGATTAAGCTGTTTGGCGCATCACAGCTAACTGACATCGCTTAAGACTGATGTTGGGGTGTTAAGCATTTCTCATTCGGCAGCTCCGGCTTATCCATCCTTGTATCGCTCCCTCACGCTCTTGCTGCAAAGATGCGACAAAGAGATGCAAGCGTAACCGCCGATGGGATGCATTAGCATAATTAAAAGCATCCCGTACGATACGAACATGTACGTACAACAACAACAAAAGTCAAACTCAGCTGCACACAAGGACAAATACAGACACAGCAGACATCAACATGCACGTTTTCTAACCTGGGTAAAATCTATGTTGAGTCCAGGGACTGAGCTCAGACCACCATCCATCATAGCTGCCTGGGAGGGAATGACCCCGAAGGTGGGGAGGCAGCTGAAGTCCGGATGGCCTTCATACAGGAACCTACATTAAAATGCAAGTGTTAGTGCTCAGTGAAACAGCATACCTCTGTAGGAATAGGTTGCTGACAGATAAAAATAACAGCACAGATGGCTGCACAGGCGTTTCAGCGTGGATGGAATCCAGCGCATTCTTCCCCCTCCATGCAGGTCAAGGTAACAGTAATGATTGAAGCCATGATTAGCATTATTTTCTGTCCAGTTTCATGTAATTTGCCTTTTTACAACTACTGAGGAAACTACAGTCAATAACACAAACACATGCAGAATCACACCTCAGATGGTCTGGGTCCTTGGTGGACATGCCGACACCCAGCGCATACAGGATACACTGGGTGTGGTTGAAGCTGAAAGTGGTTGGAGGAAGTTTTTGTCCCACTGCTTTAGTCTGAGAAGAGAAAGAAGAGAAAACAGAAAGGGGATTAAAACAAAAAAAGGTGTAATTTAAAGAAAGAAAACAAGTTGCATCACAAAAAAAATATCACACCATAATGGTTTAGCCTCACAGCTACTCGGTAAGAAGGATCAAGCAAACATTTAGAGTGAATGCGTCAGTGTCAGTACACCATGTAATGGAACTACAGACACACCAAGAGAAAAGGCATTTCTAAATGGTTACATGTATTTTTTAGGACGCTGAAATGAACACGATCATTTAAGAAAACACTGAGGAGCAGATGAAATGCCGGCTTATGAGAAGATCTGTTGCTTCGCTTCAGGTGCCGGTGATAAATCTTTAAATGCACCCCTCCCTCTTTCAAAAATTTATTCAATCTGACAACAATTAGGCTGCAGACATCCAGTGTAAACAAGTGAGTGCATATGTTGGGTTTAGATTTTATTATTGTCATTTGTATTAGGAAACATTTAATCATATATGCTTAGAGGTGTATAATCAATTGTGTAGTGATAAGTTGTGTGATCTTTAACAGGCTACAGAGGCTCGGTGTGTATTCCACACTGGAATGCACACCTGCATCTTGGGGGCATGGGAAGAGGTCGCATCTTGTTTTATTGTTTTATGGTAGGATTAATGTAGCTACATTTGTTTTAGTCTAAGTGCTTTTCTGTTTAGATGAACTGCTGGACTTCCTTACCGGGGGGGTCTAGTCTACCCTCTTCCTGACCAAGGATGATTGCCTTCGTGCTTTCATGTTGTTATATGACCCTTTTGACACACACACACACACACACACACACACACACACACAGTATTCTTTGTTCACATGTATACCTATGTAAGATGTTATATGTTAATGACCCTATGCATATTCATGTAACCACAATAAAAGGAGTGCTGTGGGGAAACCTGGCTGAGAGTCTGACAGTGGTCAAGTGGTGGAACGACGCTTGGCTCCAGCCAGGTCTCCCTCATGCATGAGTAACCAGAGAACTTTGGTGCCTTGAGTCTTGCTTTTTGCTGCGTAGCAGATTGTCCTTAACGTTCCAGCGAATAGGTTTATGCTACAAACCTATCATTAATGTAGCTACGTTAATCCTACCATAAAACAATAAAACAAGATGCGACCTCTTCCCATGCCCCCAAGATGCAGGTGTGCATTCCAGTGTGGAATACACACCGAGCCTCTGTAGCCTGTTAAAGATCACACAACTTATCACTACACAATTGATTATACACCTCTAAGCATATATGATTAAATGTTTCCTAATACAAATGACAATAATAAAATCTAAACCCAACAGCATATCTTCCAAAGTTAGAAGGAAATTTGTTAGAAAGACTCTTTTTGTTATCACCCTCGGCTGTTGTTAAGCAGTGAGTCGCTGTCTAGAGTAACACAAAGAAATTTTGCAGTTAATCGTTACTGTGGATCGTTTCCTCTTCGCTCATCTGACTCTGACTTGATTAGATTTAATCACCCATCACATTACAAGCGCATTAAAGAGTTTATCATCAGGTCTGAAAAAGAGGTGTCCACACCAAAGCCTGACTGCTGTCTTAAAAGATTTTGCTGAACTTATTCTTTAATATACAAGAACCACGTAGAAAACAAAAAAGTATGCATAAATGCTAATAAAATATTACAAAAGGAGACCGCATCAGAAGATATAAAAAGATTCTCCCCAGATGATCACATATTTGATTTGGCTGTGATCTGTGAGGGAGGTAGTTTGAGGACTCGTGGGACCTCAGAGTTGAAAGGAATCAGCAGTTCAGAAATGTACTCCTGTGTCGCACCAGGCAGAGCTTTGTGAGCGATCAGCACAATCAGTCCAAAACAATCCTGGTCTTGAACGGTGGCCAGCGCAGGGAGGCCAGAAATTGAGCCATGTTAAATTTGTGCTTGCACTTCTCTTAACGAGCAGCCGGAAAATGAACCGAAACTCCTGAACACGCCATCGCAGTAATCGAGTGTTAATGACAAAGTCACAAATGTCTTTTAAAGGCCTCAGCGGTATTGTAAATATTTTAAAGCCCTCGTTAATTCCTGGGTGAGGTTGGTAGGAGGTTGTTACTGGTAGAAGTTTTATGAATATAGCATATCTGAATAATTTTCTCCGGCCTGACTGAAACTCATCATGAAACCACCAAAAGAAGAAATATCTTTTGAAAGGATGGTGCAAAAAATAAATAATTTTTTCAGAATTTTAAGGCCTTGATAAAAATGCCATTTCTCAATCCTAGAAACTGAGGTCTGATTAAATAAATATTTTATTTGTCAGCATAATATTGTCAAATTTAAATATGCTTGAGTGCATCCTATAAACTCAAAACTGCTTAAAAATGTATTTTTAACTGAAGGATAAAACATATTCCAGGAAAAGCATGAAGGTCCTCGGGGTTCTCAGAAGCAGCTTTCTGTGTAATATGAATGTTGCTTATCATTGTACTGAAGCACTAGTACGCGACACATAAGAGCACAAACTGTATTAAGTGTCTGACTCAAACAGAGCAGGAAAGGGGGTGAAACGGTCCCGCCGACTCCTTCATGTTAGCAAGTATTATAAAGACATACAAGAAATCCAGTTAAAGCGCACTATAAATATACATCTCTGGCAACATTACAGTCACAGCAGTACTGCAGTTACTCATTTGTCATGTTTACAGCCACTGTGCTGTAAATAAGACAGCTATTGTTCGAAACAATATTGCTTGGCAGAATGGTGCGATTCACACTCTGCATAATATCACCTCTCAGCTGATCGAAAGACATCATAAAACCTGGCCTCTGGAGAGCAGTTTTTAATTAAAACTGCATTTAAATGCAGATGTGGGGAATTGTGTGTTTTCAGACCAATTCCAGCTTCCCAGTACTTGGGAATATTATTAGTGCCTGCTCTCCTGCATGCACACGGCGAGATTAAAGCTGCAGTTGAGGAGCGGGGATAAAAAGCAGTAGTGGCTTGTGTAGGAGTAAGTCAAGTTAGTCAGTTACTTGAGTGAGATGATATGGGAGAGGGGGAAAAAAAAAAAAAGGTTTAAAGCAAAAGGATAGCTTTGTTATCCGGTCTATCTTCACTCATTTACTGTCTGCTCCACACTGCAGATCTATGTTTTTGTTTCTCTTCTTTCCATCTATTATTCAGTGTACAAATATGTAACTTCAAATTAAGCTTGCTGATATTTTGCCACTTTTTCCTCATATATTAATTATTGCTTTTCCAATGAAGAGTCAGACTGGTGATAAAATTTTAATTGTTACTCAGTTGATCAAAACACATGATACACAGTACTCTGTTAATTCTGTTTGATAAATCCATAACAACTGTTTCACCTCCACCTGAAACTGATGCACATTTTAAGTCATGATTGAGATTTTTGCATTTGTCCTATTGTTTTTTCAGATATTTTTGTTAGTCATGCAAAACCATGTTGCTAAATATATCAATATAACACTAAAGTTACACGAATAATAAAGCGCACTTTATGGGCATTTTTATAATACTTGTACTCCTTATATTAAAACTATTGTTGCCAATTTCTGATAAAGTACACCAACCTAAAACTAAAGGAGTACTTGCAGTTGCTTCATTATTCCCCAAGCAGTTATCAGCAGATGGATCCACATATTTGGGTTGGCACAGACTTTTCACTCTTCCTGGCACAATCCTCACATTTATCCCAGATTGGGACCGGTACTAGGAGTTCACTACCTTGTGACAGTTTTTTTTCCTTCCCTACACTTAGCTTTTTATGTATTAAAGGAGAAGGAGGATAATGTGATCATCCCAGGCACACAACTGCTGTTGTCTCAAGACGAGAGGATTTAAAACAAGAGTATGAATTTAACTAAGACTGAATGGCAGCCATGAAATATGAATATATGAAATACCTTGATATCCACCTTGCATGTGGAGAGAGGTCAATACAATACCAAGAAAGTCACATGTGTGTCTTGGGTGACACATGCACCCAGCAATCATCAAAATTCCTACAATAACTCTGGCGGTCAACCAGAATTCATATACCCTTAGTTACAGTTTTAACTCTTGTTTCATTCCATTGTTCCTGACTGCAAGAGACGGCATGAAATACCCGGATGACCCATACCCACAAAGTCAGAGGGGATCTCCACTCACCACAAGCTCAGACTGCAGGGAAAAGGGGTGGGGGGTGGGGGGTAGCCATATTACCCCTGTAGAAGCAGGCAAAGAAGGAAGCCCAACCAACAGCGGCACAGAATTTGGAAACCTCAAAGTCTTTAAGCTCCTGAAGTGGTATCAACAACCGAGTGTGAAAGGAGTTCCCTTCCTGTGCCCATAACGGACAAAGAATGCATCCGTTATAGAACTCAGCATTCGTGCCAATCTACAGTCTTACAGCCTGAAAAGGGCAAAGTTGACATTATAACACAGGTCCTCTGCCCCCTCTCTGAGTGCCAAAGGCAGACAAAATAATAGGTATGACAGGTGGACAGCATTCTGGAAAGAAAAGAAGTGATGAGCAACAAAGCAATCCCACGCCCATTAGGATGACAACACAAACAGTCCATGGCAGCAGACAGGACATGAAGTTCAGTTACATGCTTTGTTGATGCAACAGTGAGAAGAAAGGCAGTCTTACCAGATAACCATCTCTGGTAACTCCCCTCGAGGGGTTCAAAGGATGGAGAAGACGAAGCTTCCAGAACAATTGTGTTTTCCATGAAGGAAGTGACAGCATGTTGTGGCCAAAGGCAAAGAGCACCATTCAGAAAATGACCCACCAGAGGATGACACCCAACATAACAATTATCCACCACAACATGATGGGCTGAGACAGGCGCGACATACACTTGGATAGTTAAGACTGAGAGCCGGTGGTTCAGTAACATTTGGAAATACAAGCTTAGAGCACTGCTAAGGGACCACATGTTGATCTTTACATCAGCTGGAAATGAGCTTTCACCTATTGGTAATACAATACCCTAACTGATGATGCCCAATTATTTAATATGGTCTGGGCCCGGGTTTCCTCACAAGAACTCAAAGGTTTGCCCAGCCCTTGAGTGACCATACATATAGATGAAGGGGATCTGAGTGTGGAAGAAAAAACACACCCCTGCAGCCGAGATAGGACATCAAAACTCAGTGGGATCACTGGGAACCAAACCCTCCCTGGTCAGTATGTATCCCTCTATCCTGTGAAGCGCATGAGCAAAGGAAGCAAGAGAAGACATACAGCAGGCAATCTGGCCAGGGGTGTGCCAGTGTGTGCTCTGGTAGCCTAGTTGGTTTTAAGGGAGAGAAGAACAGTAGATTGCTTTGGAAATGTTGAGACACCAAACAGGTCGACTGTCACACCGCCATATATCCTTTCACTGGGACAGGGCTTCTAGCAGCACGCCTGCAGCCTCATTGTGCACGCCTGTTAAAAAGCCAGATACCTCATCAGGTTGCTTGCACCACTTAGCTCACATATGTAATTTTGACAGCATTACGTCTTCATCCCTGTGCATGTGTGCGATGGATATCCAGTTATTTCATACAGTCTCTTGCAGTCAGATAGAATGAAACAGATCAGGGCTGCACTATGGCCTAATATAAGATAACTAAAGACTATTGAGTTTTGAATAAGGCCAACCTACTTTAGTAAAAAGTGCAAGAACAAAAATATATGGCTCACACAATAAACATAACAAATACATTTCAATATAATAGAGTTCTATTTCTGTCTGCTTTATGGAAGCGTTAGAAAGATTAACCTTGAAACCTGGAGTTTGAATTGCATTATGAAAAAAAGGTGCTTTCTTTTCTTTTTCACCCCATTTAGAAAACAACATAGAAACACGTCTCTGTATGAACCAAGATATTTCAATGACACTACCATAATTACTACTGTCGAATGAACATGGCACTAAACTAGAATAAAAACCTCTATATTTTAACCTTGCTATGCCTCTGGTATATTGCTTTGCCTACATAAATGTTACAACAAATAATATTTTGGGCTATCAGACCTGTATACAGATTGAGCTCCATGGCATGCCAGCAATACAGAAGCAGCACAGCTGATAACTTAAGCAGTGTGTGTACCTCTTAGCATGACAAGGACAAAGGCACAAATGCAACTAGCAGAGCATGTGTGGGCAGAACTACACACAGACACACACAAACGTCAGCCGAGGACACGGTTGTGATGTTTGTCTTGAGGCTACAGTGTGACTCTGTTCCAAATCTCCTAACCAGGGAGCCACAAAAGCTCAGAGAGCCACAGCAGAGAGGACAGTGATACACAAGAGTGAGTATACCTCATTTCACATTTAGGCACTGAATCATGATATTATTGAACCTGGCTAGTAAGTGCTGTTAATGACTCACAGGATTTAAAAGAACAGTTTGCAAAAAAAGGTAATTTTGAGAAGGCAAATCAATAAAACACCAAGAAACAAAATGTGCAACCATAAGACACAGCAGAAGAAAAAATTATTTAGCCAAGGCAGCTAGTAATACTGACATTATCTTTGACTTGTACAATTTATTGTCGTTAGAGCCTACAACTGGGTGAAAGTATGGATATACACTAGACAGGCCTGTTGCAGGCCTATTTATCTTATTTCATACTTGTGCATGAAAGTTTTGTTGCTGTTGTTTAACATAGTTTTGAAATCTTGTTTTTTATAAAACATTTTATGTGTAAAATGAGAAAAAAATCAAACAAAATCTGATTCTAAAATATACAAACATTCCACAAGTGCTCATATTTCTTTATTGTTTTTAGACATTTGATTCCATTATACAAATGTTTCACTGTCAGCTTTTTTTTTTTTTTAATTTCTACATGAATCCATTGTGGCCATTTACTGAAAACCCCAAATATTGTCCAGAAATGTATAGGCATGCATTTGGTGTACACTGTAACCACTGAACCATTAAAACACCCTCACTGTGCATCATCTAGCACCTAATATTCCAATTAGGAATTCCACTATTCCATGAATAGTGGAATTGTAAAGCACTTTGAGGGTTTCGAAAAGCGCTATATAAATGCAATCCATTATTATTATTAATAATATTCTTAAGCAATGCATTACCTAACCAATGCACAACGGCAACACAATTCAAAATAAGTTTATAAATATTTGTGCAAAAAGAGAATTCGGTTTGAGTAGCATTTTGGACATCTGTTGGTCAGTTTAACTACTGCATACTACACGCAGCTCAATGCAAGCTCAATTTGGCCATTTGTGTGGAGAACCATGTTGGGATGCAGCACTACTTGCAGCTTGGTGTTTTTTTTAGGAACTCAGCCATGTTTGAGCTGTAACAAGTTCCCTTTTCTGAGCTTCAGTAACAGGAAACACAGTAAAGTAAAGGAGAACATATCCAGGGATTCATCGCTGCTCTGTGGTGCTCCAACAGCTTAGGAACTTTACATTTTAAAAGCTAGTTTGAGCAGGCTCTTGTCTGGTACCATCCAATATTTACAGGTGACATCCAAGTACACATGCATGTCGTAGAAGCAGTTTCTGAGTGGTTTATTATTGTTCCCAACTAAATTTAATGTGTTGACATTAGAAAGTCATGATTTGCCATATTTGAAACACTGTTTAGAGCTGCATGTGTCATTATGACCCAGCTATATCAGAGAGTAGAACAGTCTCAGTAGGAAGAATGATAGAAATTAAATGAAGAAGACAAAACAGATGACTGAGTAACACCGATGGCAATAAGGTTAAGAACTGCAGAAGCCAGGAAACAGTGGAAGACTTTAAAAAACATCTTGTATGTCTGTTTTTTTACATCATAAAAAGGAAAGCATGAATGGATATGGGTTTCTTTATTCATGTTTCCTAAATGCATCCCAGATGCATTAGATAATAAAGTCCTGATGTTTTTTAATTAACCCTCTCAGGCTCAAATTAAACTTTTTGTTGCTAATGCACAGCCAAGTCCTGCAGTGGTACTTCTGAGTAAAAAAAAAAAAAAAAAACTCATAAAATATGTATGTGGGGTAATCAGGTTGTTAGTTTTTAACTGTTGCAAATTGACAACGCCTGCCTTGAGAGGGTTAAAAGCTATGTCTACAGTTATCTAAACTGTTCCATATATATCTCCTGCCAGCTAGCTCAAATGCTATAATGCTACTCTGTACCTGAAGATGCAACTGTTCCACACCCTGATCCCTTTCAGGCATTGATACCATGTCGTGGACAAATTGCTACTATAAGAGTATGAAAGTCTTTCGATTTATAGTCAGATGCTAGGATAGATGCCCTAGATGCTAGGGCAAAGCCTTCAAAACATCAATCCACAAATCAGTTAGACCTGTCACAGTAGCTACTTCCACTTTTACTAACATACACTGGCTCTGTATTAAACACATGCAGTGATCCCCTCCAGACAAAGCCATGCATTTTGCAAACCATTTAATAAACAGCTGCTCTGAGTTTTTGTTTACATCTGACTGATATCTCACATCCACCTTTGATGTTTCTCATGTTCCACATTTCATATAAAGCACAGCAGCCAAGAGACAGCAGTTAGGACTCTTGTAAATACAGATTTTAAAACTAAACTTTATGATTTAGTTTTATATCAACATTGAACTAAAGAAGAAAAAAAAAAAGCAAGAAAACACATTAACAGATTATTTTACTTACAGGATCAATCCCTGATCCCAAGCCTGCAGAGGCTGCAGCTGCTGCTGGATTCACACCAACATCACCCTGCGATTCCACTTGAGACAGCACACTCACCATTGACTGCAGAGACTCTAAATAAATGTGAGAGCGATACATGCTGTTAGCCAACCAAGATAATCATGTTACTTCTCAGCAAGATGAATTTATTCCTCAGCAATAGTCAAAGAGTTTTGTTTTCATTTGGAAATAAACACAGCATGGGTGAAGTGTTGAAACTGGCTCTCTTATACGAGTAGAAATCAACAATTGCTACAGAAGAGGAAACTGCCCGTCTTAAAGGAAAACCAATGACATTTGTAAAACAACTGTGTGAGGTTTGTTTTATCTATGCGAACAATAACTTACACAGATTGTTTTTATTGTGCCACTAATTTAGATGCTGCACTTAGCTTAATATATTGTAAAGGCATGACAATAATAATTCGTCTTCTCGTGTAGCTCTTGGTAATATAACGAATAAGCATCAACATAATCATCTGCTAAATGTCAAATGTTTCATTAAGCATATTGTGTAGAGTGGGGTGTGGTTTTTACAACTCGGCTAATGAAGGAGAGTAGTTCAGGGAGCAGTTTTATATAGCAGCATGCTGGGACCTGGACACACACACACACACACACACACCAAGCTGTGCAGCAAGTCTAAGAAGTATCTTGAGTGTGTTTCACCATGCCGGGCAGTCTCCAGCCGAGTATACAGTTTGCATGCATGTGTGTTGCAAACAGAAGAAAGACTGGTGCCTCCCCAATTCCTTCTGCACTGCTTGTTTTTTCCCCTCCCCATCATGCTGGATTTGACCAAATACTCCTCATCTAGGTACTGCATGCCATTTCACATGTATTACATATTAGAATTTGCTCCACATAAATTATATATAGTTTGTGTATACAGCCAAATATAATTATGTTTTTTAAACCAAATAGTGAAACTTGAATAGATGCAATTTGTTTATAACTAATTCAATATAATACAAACCATTAACAGAAAAAACCAATCTGTATTGCAGAAACTAAACGGTTGAACTGTAATCAATCAATCTGGCAACTTCAAGTCAAACAATCTAAATCACAGTCAAACACAAAGTGGGCAGAACGCAAAAATATTTGATCAACATCCAGGGTAGCAATTGAACTGTCCACCAATGAGAGCACAGTATCACTCATTGGTGATCATATGAGCTGGTAGTAAGTATATTAAAAGGTTACCAAGACAACAGCCAGCCATCAAAGCGATGCACGACACAACTTAACAGCTCTAAAAAATATTTTTAGCATATATTAAATGAATGGAAATAAAGCCACCTTCTTCCAGGTTATATCGGCTCTAAATAAACATATCTTTCTTAATATAATGCAAAAAGTCTCCCTCTATAAGCCTGAAGGAACATCTTAGTCCCCTGGAGGTTTGTATATTATGGCATAATCAGTATACACCCTACCAATGAGCTAAAATGACCAGTTTTCTACTGTTTATGCAACTATAATACTTTATAAAACCATTGTATCACTGTAATGGCATGACAATGACATTAATCTATATCTACAAAAGGTTGAATTATGAATGACATACTATGTGATCACGTCGCCTAGCAACAACCAAACAGACTACAACAACATTTATATAATTGAGCAGGACCTGAGCATTGCAATAGACCTACAATTACTGTAATTACATTTTCTACGTGTGATTAAATATCAGTATGAGCAGATGAAATAATACAGCAGCATGGGCATGTACTAGTATGTTCAGCTCTTTAGCATTTATTGTTTAACTGTTAAAAGGCTGCAAAACAGGAATTTGGTCGCGTTTTTCGAACCTCACTCTGAGTTGATGATTGCACTGAGAGGTCTTTGAATTTCGAAATATTCTTTCAATTGTCTCTTATGTGTAGTTGCTCATTCTGGTTTCACAGTTAGGAAACTGCAAAGACTGATTTTTTTTTTTTAACCCAGCTATAGAACAACAAGCCTGGGGTTCATGTTTCAGTGAAACTATGCAAATGCTGAATAAATGAATTTCAGTCTAAAACATACTGATCCAGAAGCAGCTTTAAAATGGAAATACATGAGAGCCCTTATGTACCTGCAGAATAAACATTTCTCTATTCAAACAGTTGTTTGCACAAGTCCTCACTGTGGGTTCTCAGGTTGTTTTAAGAACACCCAAAAAGTGTAAATGTAACAACAAAGGCAACACAACTCTTTAAATATATATGCTGATTCAACCTGTTGCTGCATGAACAAAGGAAAATAGCTGAAACGTGCACGGACCGGGACCAGGGTAAGACTGAGAAGACCAGAGATCCTATTACCGTCACTCAGCGGCAGGCACTTACCAAAAAGAGGTAGCAACAAATAAGATACAAATGAGGTGGTACTACAAAGCCATGCTAATGAGACCAGCTAGTGCCCTGTGGGACTGCCACCCCCATTCTGTTAATGTTAACACCGCCACCCTCTCTTTGAATGTGGATATGAAAGGAAGGATAAGGTGGAGGAGGTGGAGAGAAATAATAATCAACAATCGCCAGCCTCTTGTTTGCTGGAGCTCTTTTCTGAACAATACTGCACTCGTTCACACTCAACATCATATTGAACTTGGCTTCTTTTCTCCACCTCATTCACATCATCTCCACCACCATCTGGTCCTCAGTCTTTGATTGTTACCCAACTCACTGTAAATACAGATGATTTCAGAAGGTTATCACCCTCATAAGCGCTGAGCCTGACAGCATGACTACATGAGGGCTAACAAGCCAGGTGCTTTTATTTTTCCTTTCATTGAGCTCTTCAAAAGTGGTTCCACTCAAAAGAGGCTAATCATAACTTTAATTAAAAGACAGGTCTCAAAACACTGCTTTTTTATTTCCCTTTCTTCTAACAATCAACCAATATCACATAAAAATGTTGCAACAAAACTGCAGATTTATTTGGGTATAAACCAGTATTGTGGAAAATGACTCAAAGGTTGTGTATATCTAGACATTTACTAAGGCCATACTACTAAAACATGAAAGACATGAATTTCTTTAGAGTAGCACAAAGTTAGCCCACTACTACTCCAAGACCAAAGGGCAAATTATGTAGCCATGTAATGATCTAAAATCTGAATAATTCTGACTCAACAAAGAGTGAGTCAAACAAGTGTGAAAGTGTGATCCGGGCACTAATAAGGAAAGCCGCTGTGAAAATAGTCTCATCTCTGGTCTGTGTTGCGTGGTTACTGCTTTGAAGAGAAATGATTCAGCTCACAGTGAATAAATGACCATTCAAGACTAAAGGCAAGAAATCAATTCTTAAAGACCGTGTTTTACATTTTCATAAAAGCTTACATCTCTTACATCTTTTAACAATGATGGACAAATCTGATGGTTGTCAATTACTTTGAAGGATAAGACCACTGAGCTTCAGTAACATGAAATAATTCACATGTGAAACTGTCAAAAGCCGTGCTTGCAGTCTTGGTGAAACGTTACGCTAGAGCACATCTGTGACGACTATCTGCTCAGAGAAAGCACACGCCACAGTGGCTTGCAGTGCTGTGAGTCCATGTTTAGACAACCTGATCACTTCAGAGTGTAATATTTTTTAACTTAAAAACTTTCTGGGAGGCACTTGAGCTCAGCGGGGAGCAGACAAGCCTATGGTGAAAGTGCAGTAGCCCAGGTTCAAGTCCGACCTGTACTACATGTCTCATTTACCCATTCACAGCCATGGGTATCTTGCCCATCCAGACTGGTAAACATTTTTATGTTTCTGAATTGCACTGCATTTCTCACAGTTTCATTACTGCTTAGTAATTAGTTTGCAAGACAAGTTGGCATCTTCCATGCAAACTAATGATTCCCTGTTAGCACCCACAGCAATCACAAGGTTTCAGTGCAGCCTCTTTACAACCAGTGTCATGCTAGCAACTGCCAGCAAACTCACAACCAGTTGGGGAGTACAGATTACTCGCCAGTGCAGTGGTTGCCAGTTGCTCGCTGCAAGATCAATAAAACGATCTGACTGAGGCCTCAGGTAATGATGGTAATTTTAATGTCCAGTCTGGACACAGACAACAAGTTCAGCGGAAAACAATTAAATCACATCCAAAATCCAAATGACAAGCATCTCAACAGCATTCATTTTAATTCAATTTAGCTCATCTTTGCCTGTTTAGGCTGAATTACTAAGTTTTACTCCACTATGAGTGAAAGGGGGAAAAGCCTGCCTATTCAGTGTCTTTATTCATTATTTTCTCTCTGAGCCCATATTTTGTCATGTCATGTGTGTGTATATTGTCCTCAAGTGTGTCCAATAAGATAAAAGAAAAAAAAATAGTATCTGTAAGAGTGTGTGGATCAGCTGCATGCAATATATGTTTTTTTACTCCTACCTGAAGGCATAACCGTTTCTGTGAGCCATGTATTAGTTATTGTAAACAATCTGCTTTTATGATTAAACTGTATTAAACATATTTTAATATAGTAAAAAATACAGCTAAAACCCATGAGGACGGACTTGAAGTCGTGTGTGTGTATATTGTCCTCAAGTGTGACAATACACTTATACATTTTTCTGTAGGTTACCAATTGCGTAAGTGTGTATTTGGCCTGGTGCATCACTGACCTTGTATATTAGCAGGTTTGGTGGCATCTGTGAAGTCACATATTTTTTCCCAGTGGTCCCTGATGGACTCGGGTTTCATGGATTGGTTCTTCTGTCTCACTATATAGCCCTGAGTACGCTCCCAGCGCACTACACACACAAAAATACAGGGGTCATGGCACAGTATAAACCCCACACATACTGTAGCAGCAGTCTGGGGTACTAATGAATATGGCAAATGCATACAGACATTTCCTCTGGACAAAACACACAGTACTCACATTTACCAATCCACCCTGCACCAACCTAAAGGGAGTCAAACATGAAGAGAAGAGCAAATGCACATGGAGATTAAGAAATATTGCCTCTTTATAGAAAAAGAATATGCTATTGTACATTATTTTTCTCTAAGATGAAACAAAGCTACAAGCAGTATAGTGACAGTTTCAGTACCTCAAACAGTCCTCCATTCTCCTGGCATTGTTCATGACAGAGCCAGAGGACCAAAGGAGCAACATACTCAGGCTTCAGAGACGCCACAAGATCTACATAAAACAAAACATCTGGTTTACATCTGTAATAAAGGGCAAAGAAGGTCTTGATTTTTAAAATATGTTGCATTTGGTTCATTTATACATGGAGTACAATACTACATATTGTTTGTTTTTGCGTTTAACTTATAATCTTCTGCAAGACAGATGGCAAAAACATGAACTGGCTTCACATGAAGAAACAGACAGAATGCTTGAATTCATGAGACCAGGTCAGTATCAGTCCTAGTACTAGCAATCTGTTAGCGAAATATTTCTTAAACATGCTGGAATTAACTGAAAAAAGAAAATATGGCACAAGCTTAAACTTTTCTTTTTTTTTATATCCCTTGTGTGTGCTGAAAATATCTGTACCCTAGTGGTAAAAAGAAGCCCTTCTGCTTCACTAAACACACTGCTGCTTAGCAAGATGGGTTTTGTCATTAATTTTTTTTAGAAAAGTGTCAGTGAGTGAAAGCAAACATATGGAACCAAGTCATTTACTAAGGTGAGGCCCCTGTGACAGTTGGCACAACGCAGTGTGCGACAGATGCTACCGTAGGCTGGCACGGCAGGGCAACAAAACCTTTCCCTTAATTCACTTAATACTTCTTATTCCAGAGCTGCAGTCACAGAGCATGCTCAGTGTAACTGTGACGTTCAGATTTTTACAAATACCGAGTCAGGGGTTGGAAAAACATTCCCAGTCCCAGTTATTCTTAAGGGTGATGTTTTTTTGTTTTGTGTTATATTAATACACAAGATAAGATTGCCAATTCTATATCTTTAGTTGCTTAATCTTAATTGTAGGCATTCAATGCTGTATGCCCTCTTTCTAAAATGTGTTCAACACAAAAACTATAAATGATTTGTTACCTTACTTTTTCTCTTAATACTGGAAGACAACACATACAGTAATGCAAGGAGGACATAGCCGCCTGCTAAAATAAAGGGCTGACACATTAAAACTTTTAAAGCACTCACAGGGTGCATGATTTCATCATGGCCCTTGGAAAAGCAAGAAAACACTGCTCTTGAATATTAGATGAAAAATTTGCATGTTGAACAGGAGTGCTGTTGCCTCAAATTTTAATCCACATTACATGGTATTACATTATGCAACTGCTCTCAAAAAATGCTTTGGTTAAAACCCATTTGTCCATTTCAGCCTGTTCAATGAGATAAAAGGAGAAAAAAAACATTATCTGTAAGGGTGTGTGAACCTACATCATATAGACCAGCTGCATACAATATATATGTTCATATATGTTAATATATGTTTTTTACTCTTACCTGGAGGCATGACTGTTTCTGTGAGCCGTGACCCAGCAACAGGAGCAATCGTATTGCAGTGGATGTTGTACTTGCGACCCTCGATTGCCAAAGTGTTAGCCAGCCCCAGCAAGCCCAGCTTGGCAGCGCTGTAGTTGGCCTGGCCAAAGTTGCCATAGATCCCTGCGGCTGAAGCAGTCATGATGATTCTGGCCACAGAAAACCGGAGGCAACGTTAGGATTAATGCAAAGTGACAGGCATCACGAAGGAGTCATAAGAGACCCAGACGGCCTCTCCACACACAATCTTACAAAGACTTAGATATTTTTCATGCCTGCTTACACCCAGGAACGTGCATATGTAAGCATCTAGTCATGCAATCCTAGCATGTTTACACAGACACTAGCTTTAACAAGGTGACCATCATAAACAACGCTACATTAGGTGCAGGAGACTTCTGAGGAACACAGTCATCAGATACAGTACTCTGTATAATAATATCAATTTCTGTGCTCAAATGTCTCAGTCAGTTTTCAGAGTCTCAGCACAGTAATATTTAAAGAGCATCGCATGATAAAATGTTGCACCAGGGACTTGATCCAGAACATAAACACATTATGTAAGTGTATTCCTTCATGTTTTCATATAGTGAGTGAGCAGGGGAGTCAGGCTATGACCTTTATCATTTCATTTATTTCTGCTGTGGTTTTACCTTTAAATGTACCGTACATTTTTGTTTGAGGTGACTGCACACCGAGATTGGATTTTAAAATTTCCCATGAGCACTGCAAAATACAGAGGGATGACAAATTAAATGAAAAACAAAAAACACAAAGTGTAAGGCGGTGGACCAAGATGTGCTTATAGAACAGGCTTAATAAAGCTTGACATTATTTCTATACATTTCTGGAACTCTACTGACATTGTTCATTCTCGAGACAGTCCCTCCTCTGGTGTTCTGATGATGGTGGTGGACAGCTTCTTGTAAGATGTCAGTACATCCTTTTTTGCAACATTTAATTACCTCTTCGTGGCCCACTGACGGGGACATTGTGTTATTGGGTTATAGATGGTTTAAAACTAAAGCGAATCACTCAGAACTCTTTGGAAGAGGAATAATTTTTTAAAAGTAAATAAAATGTGGGGTGTGGAGCCTGGACTTGTCTTCTGAAATGGGGCATAGCAGAAAAAGGTTTGAGAAGCACTGCTCTAACTGGGGCAAGTAGATCCAAACTATACCAAAAAGCAGCCAACCACAGCTGCCGGACAACCTTCATTCAATATCAGCATCATTATTTCCAAAGGTTTTTTTATTCTACACAGTAATAAGATGCTCTTGAGCTCAGTGCAGTACAAATGTTACTTTAGTGTTTATGAGATGCTATTTGTGTAAAATGGTTTGTGTGCACTTGAGAAGGACATCTATTACCTATGATAACACTTGAGCAACATTCCTCTGCAAACTATAACACAGACTTTTTTCTGAACATAAAAAAAAAAAAAAAAGGCTTTTGTTCAGAGTCTGTTTTGCATGTCACGAAAAGCCCATCTGTAATTAATAAAAATCTCAATAACAGTTCCGTTCCAGAAAACAGCCACTGCTAATGTTATTAGCTGCACATGCAACAGAGGCCTGTTAGTAAAACCCCCATTAATCAAACACCGGAATATGCACTGCATGTCTGTCTAAGTCGACACTGTCATCATTTATCTTCCATAAGCAACGCATAGCATCGTTAAAGCAAAAATCAATACAAACTTCATCTGCTAACTTCATCACTGTTTCAAGTTAGTAACAATCATCCACTAGAATGGCTGAGCGACATGGAAAAAATATTAGTATGTTATAAATCAAATCACAATTTCTGTCAAGATTAAAGGTTCACTTTTGCTCCTAAGTGAAGATTAAGGTTGATTTTGTTTCAAATACTATTTATTTTACTGTCCGAACTTGAACATGATGAATATACTGAAGAACAACACAACACAGGTATATATAACATAATAAAGTAAAATCTTCAGCTTTTATAGAAAAACATGAAACAAAAAGGGAAACTTAATTGTTTCACCAGTTCCAAATAAACAATGTATACATTTATACATTGTAATCTAAAATAACTGTCGCCAAAGCCAGTCTGTACATATCCTCAGTACAAGTTCAAGAAAGTTCAAAGGAGAACATAAACACAACTGACATATTCACTCGGTTGTGGTCCGCTTTGCTCCAAGGCAGCCAAAGAAATAAATTATTTTAGATAAGGCAAAAGAAGTGTAGGATAGTCTCAGTGGAGTGGGCAGTAAGCTTCATATGGAACAGATGTGCAACTTCACCACAATTCCAATGTGGTCAAGTTCGACACAGCTGTTCAGTCATCTCTCTACAAATAATGAGTGGCGGAAAGTAAAAAGCTGCACTAAGAGCAATACACTAAGGTGCCAGCTGGACGTTAGCCACAGCTAATAAAAAAAAAATGGGACTAATGCTAATGGCACCCCCAGATCTGTTTGCAGTGTTTGCAGATCTCTAAAATATTCCTGAAATCCCTCTGTGTACGGTGCCTTATGGGCAAAAGACAGCTTTCGTAAAATGACTTCAGGTTGAGAACAAGTTGATTATTTCAATATTAAAACGGTGCTATGGAACATCAAGCTGGTGTTTTGGGAATTAGACAAAAATAAAACTAAATTGTATTAGTCACAGACAAATCCTGGTAATTCCAAAAGGTTTACTGACTCTTTCTAACATTGCATGTCTTGATCCAGCAGTTTTTATGGTGTAAAAGTAGTAGAGAAAAAAGCAAAAACAAAACCATAAATCACAAAAATCATGCTAATAAAAGTATGTAAAAAAAATCATCAAAAAACAAAAATCAAAAAACAAAAACAACCCAAGATAGGAATTTTGTTTTGCACCATTTGAGGTCTATCTGTATTAAAGAATAGTGACTAAAGCAGCATCTGAATATGTCTATGACAATTATCCTCAAGAGACCACTTAATCATAGTCAAAGTTTTTTGTCGGCCTATCTTTAGTACTGTTGCTGACGTATGAACATGCATCACATGGTACCGAGGTCTTGATAACACTCCAGTAATGTTGCCTGTTGAGGATACTGTAACTTGACAGATCTAAGGAAAGAAAAATATCCTACCTGCGTAATAAGAGGATGACACAGTTTTACCTGCGTCAATAGCTGTTACAAGCTGAGCTACTTACCTGCCAAACTTTTGGTTTTTCATGTGGTTCCAGGCAGCTCGAGTCACTAAGAAAGAGCCTCTCAAGTGAACTCTCTGAATGAGGTCTGTGATGCAGAGTAAGAGGTAAAAAACACAAGTAAACATTAATGCATAACAATACACATCTCTGATATTTAGCATTAGAACGGTGTGGTTTGAAGCATATGGCAGGTTTTAAACACAATTTAAAACATATTGATCTACATATATCATTGTGAGGTAAACAAAAGAAGACACAGAGGTAAGCAAGTAAATATGTAATTAAAGTGTAATTACCCCAATCCAAATCACTCGTCCTGGCAAATGATCGGTCACGAAGTATTCTTGGTAGGGAAAAGCAAAGAAAGGGTTTTAGCATTTTTTTCCTGCATTTAGATTTTCCCCCCCCTTTTTTAATAAACTAATATTGCATGCTCAAATGAATCTGGAAACTGCAACCAAATGGCCATTCTAATAGCACATGATATGAGTAAACATTTTTTTAATAATAAATAAGAAAATAAAATGTGTGATTGTTGCTATTAGAGGACTTACCCAGCATTGTTTATAACAACATCTGGAAAAAATAAATGTAAGATATTAAAGTCAGTGAATAACTGTAACGACATTGCTGACAATCATTTTATGATCATTTCGTAAATCAGTAGTGACAGGTATCAGCACTAGTGGCCGCAGGATTTCCATAGAAGGTTTGTACACACCTATTCTTCCAAATGCATCCAATGCTGTCTGGATCAGCTTCTCTCCATCTTCTACAGAATCTGCATAGACATAACAAAACTGTCATTTTTCACAGTTTTACATTCTTTTTTTTTATTTTTGAGAAATTGGTCTTAAAAGATTGTTTCTTGTTAGCTTTAGTTCAGGTTGTACTTCAAAGTGAGATTAACAGAGTTTAAAATCTGAGCTTTTCATGTCACAAAAGTGACTATTTTCCCCCTCGGTACAATCACAGCGATAACTTATGTTGAATATATGAATATATAATCTAGTTGGGAATTTTAGGTTAAAATCGACTGGAATCAGCATTTTTTCACCAAATTTAATACAGATGCTCTGCTGGGTTAATACATTTTATATGCACAAGTTGTTAAGCAGTCTACCTTACGTATGTCATGAATGAAGCTCAGCTGTAAAGTTACATCAGTGTAAACCATCAGATTTATCAGATAACATAATTAACTCAAGTTAAACTGTTTATTTTACCTCTCTGTGCACTAAATACAAAGATTAATGATTTTCTGCGGCATTCATTTCTTGTCTTATTTGCAAGATGCTGCATTTCACTGCTTTATTTTTATTTTATTTATAGAGGTCATCACCATTTTATCATTATCATCATGTGATAATGATCGGAGCAGGCAGCAATTTGTGCAGAAGAAGAGTCAGATGACATGTGAAAAGTCACTTTTTATGTTAGCACTCACAGAGGCTGAAGCAGGAATCCGGGCTTAACAAAGAAAGTTGATAACCACTGTTGCAGTACCCGTTATCTACAACTGGGGTTTTATCAAGCCAGCTAACGCAAAGAAAGCCTGACTATATTGAACATCCTTTATAGTTGGCTCATAGTTATATATACACAGAAGCAATGAGCAGATTTGGGAGGCATATAAGAAACTTTCATAGTGATAAAGCTTATGGCCTCACTCTTCTTTCAAGTTTAAGTATTGATGTGATGTGGCAAAAAAAAAAAAAAAAAAATGGACAAAAAGTCAACATTTAAAATTGCCAATAAAACAGAGTGATTGTTTTGTTTTCAAAAACGATTTTTTTCTCCTAAAGGTGAGACACATCTTCAATACTCACCAACAGTTTCATCACTGAGCAAGTCCAACTGATAGAAATCAATACTATTTTTCACTCAGCCACTACATGAACTGAATACGTGAAGCAAGCAGAAGAGAAGAACTCACCATAGTTCGCCACTGCCTTGCCTCCCTTCGCTCTTATCTCTTCCACCACCTTATCAGCAGCTGCAGAACTCTTTCCGCCTCCTTTAGTGTCTGCCCCAAGGTCATTCACTTTATTGCAACAAGGAGAAAAAGATTAGCAATAATGGGGTGAGTTTTGCAATTCTCCATGAGTGATTAGGTTAAGAAAACAGCATAGGCAAGCTGATTCCTTGACAGAGTTAAGATCAAATTCAGTCATGGCAGGAGGAATATACTGAAATTAGAAAATATTTATGCCTGCAACTGTGTAATTTTAAGAATAAAAGAACCAACAGTCATAATGCAAGCTTCTTACCGACAATTTCAATATAATTTATCTTAGTCCAACATTTCCCTCTCCCAATTTGGTATAGCACCTCAATTCAGGACATTTGTTACAGAAGATCTGTTGCGCCCCACATTTTTGGAACCAACTGTCATGTGTTTCACTTAGTAATATGGAATTCAGTCGCAGTCTCTTAAAACTGAATCAGTGAATCCCAAATCAACTCAACGTCAGCCTGGAACGCCACTAAACCAGCAGGTATTTTCACCAGTATGTCATACAGATGCAGCAATCTGCACGTTTTTGCTCATTTCAGGTAAAAATCAGCTGGTGCTTTAGTGTAGTCAGCAGCAAGTCATATGAACATAAAGTGGTATAAACCTTATGTTCAAACTATGAACAGGATATATGAAACTAGCTGGATCCATGCGGAGCTAAATATGAATATGTATACCAATATGATACTCACTAATATTTTTTTTTAAATTAAAAAAATAAAAATACAGCACTGAGAGATCACAACTTCCCCCAAAGGGCAAGCTCTATATTTACAACTTTGATGTTTTATGATTCTGACATAACCCTATTATGGCATCATATTGAAAAAATAAGACGTATGTTGTACAGCTCTCTCCGTGCCCTTTTATATGATATATTACTCAATATGGTTTCTTTAAAAAAAAAAAAAAAATTTAATGGTCAACTTTGACCTTGGGGAGTAACAATAAAGGTCAAGGTCAAATGCTTAGCCAACCAAGGTACTCATGTCCCCCAAGGCCTAGTAAACGCTCTGAAGCTTGAGGACAACCCATAAAAAAAAATAAAAAAAAATATTGTGGGTAATATGAAGTTTGTACTGATTTTCACATTTGGTGGGACCTTCACTCGATTTTCGCCAAAGTGGAATCAGCTCGAGCGGTTGTTGGTGTCCACTGTCACACAAAATTTGAATATGATAACTTGAAAATTGTGGATGCTGGACTGCTAAAAAACAGATGAACTAAACAGAGTATTCTCTCCCTAAAGGGAGGGAGTATGTAAACTTACTAAATTACAGGTTAGGTGTTTACCAGCACAGGTTAAGCCTACAGCTATGTTACCATGGCAGTTTAACTTGGTACATTGCCTATCTGGAAACTATGTCCCTATACCACATTTGATAAATCTATCAGGGAACTTGGTGTAACATTTGACTCAGCTTTCTTTCTAGATGCTCATATTACATCTCTGCTTCGCTGTTGCTTTTATGCTGAGTTCCATTGTGTTACGCTCTGAATTGGAAATTGTTATTCATGCCTTGATTTCATCACGTCTGGATTATTGTAATTAAGTGTTCACTTTTCTTACCCGAACCTCCCTGGAACATCTGCAGGTTGTTCAGAACCTGACTAAATCTTCCAAGATTTCACATATCACAGCATTGCTAATTAACTGCCACATGCTCCACATTAACTTCAGAGTCCAATTTTTAAGATTCTGGTTTTGACTTTTGGAGCTCTGCATGGACAAGCACTAGCACACATCGGTGAACTTTTACATCTGTACATCCCCAGGAGATCCCTGGGGTCATTTGAATAGGGTCAGCTGGCTATGTAGGATATAAGGCTGAGAACTAAAGGAAGACAGCGATCCTCCAACAGTAGCTCTCCCTTTGACCCTGGAATATGTCGACTCAGTGATGTCTTTGAAAGAGCAGCAAAAATTCAGTGTTTTTAATTTACTTTTACTTTTTTTTTAAGTAACTTTTTCATTTTAATGTTTTGGAATTTTTCTTGTGTAGCTGTTTGTAATATTTATGTTGAAAGGTGCTATATAAATAAATAAGATTTGACTTTGCTTCATTGTCCTGGATAATCCAAATTCTGCTTTGTTGCACGTGTCCCAGGACATCTTAACACGATAGAAACACAAGGTAAAATAAGTAAAAAATGAATATCTTTTATTTACCTATTACTGAGGCACCTCTCTCAGCAAAAGCCAGTGCATATTCTCTGCCAAGACCTGTGCAAAGAAAGACACATGAGTAAAAGGTATAAGCTTACTTCCAAAGAATGAAAAACCCATCACCACCTGCAGCACTGCTGTGTCGTTGCTGCATGCCCTTTCACACACTTTCCCTGGAGCTACAAGCCATTGCAACATTCGTACTTTGATCTCCGTTTCCATTAAATAAAAAGACCGACATACGTCGGTTTCTGCTCGAATTAAAATAGCTAATTTTGTATAACAATAACAAAGACTTGCTTTACTGATATTGCAGTTATTGCCCAGTGTTAGCGGTCAGCAAGACGCCGTGATTAGAGCAGCTGTGCAGCTAACAAACGCGCAAGACGAGAAAGAATTAATGCAATTTCCGTCCTAATAACTGGGCTGTTCACTAAGAAACTAACTCCACAACTACCAGATTAGCATTTGGTGCTAACAATACAGAGGCTATTTTAGCGTCAACATAGTCGACAGCTCAGCTAACGGCGATTTTTACCTCCTCCGGCCCCAGTAACAAGCACGACTCTTCCCTCGAAAGACAGAGACATTGTTTTGAGATTTTACTATCTGGTTTGAGAGGGTCACAGAAGCTACAAAAGCTGCAGCACTGGCTTTCTGAGACAGCAGGATGAACTCTGACAAGTTCCACTTCCGCGATATAGGGAGGCTGTAACGAGCAGTGACCAATCAGAAGCCAGGATTTTATTACAACGTTTTTATCATTTTTTACACGTGTAATCTGTGTACTTTGACCTCAAATTTTGATATTAAAATTTTTCAGGCTGTTTTATGACATTGTCCAATTCACATAATCTGTAGCATCTGAATTTTACAACAAGAAAGATAATCAGTCAGAAAAAGATAAAGGATAATGGTGATGAAATCTCAAAGACTGCTTGTATTAGCAGCAGTGCAGGTGTTCTTATGCTTCACAACAATTTTAAAACACCAATTTTCTTCATATCTCCAGCTGTAAACTGCAAAACAGTTTGTTTTCAGCACGGATTACGTTCTTTCTTCCATTATCCACTAAGTTCCAAAACATCTTGAGGAAAGCATATGCTCATTTGCCTTTTAGTGTTTTTAACCCCCCCCCCCCCCCCCCCCCCCCCCCCTTTAGTTTATGTTAGTTTCCAAACAGTTAGGAGTTACTTCTTCAATTATGAAGTGGTATCTCTCTAACGCATTTCTAACAAATAGGACTCAGCAGGTTAAGTTCAACAATACTCGGTCTGAGCCAGTACAACAGAACAAGGATGTAGGCTACTTAAACAATCACAGAGAATGCTGTGTGATCCATCTGAGTACATTCTGCACTCTTTGTATGAGTTGCTACCATCAGGCAGATGGTTTAGAGTTCATCAGGGAGAAATGAATAATTTTAAGAACTCCTTTGCTCCTCTGTGAATCAGAATATTAAACTGTAGCCTAAAATACGTTGAAGCTTCACAGGTTGCAATATAAGCCAGTTCAAAGCCAGTTGGAGAGATGCAGATTGTTTGGTTGTTTTTGATTTTAAATCACTGCTTTTATCTCCTAGCGTTACATTCCCACATCTAAATAATCAACAAAATAAAGTTGGCAAATATCCTAATTTTATTCATAATAGTCATATTTAATACGTTTATTTTACAGCCCTTACAATACTATTTATTCTATATCCTAGTACAGATAAGAAGTCCTGCATATTAATTATGCATATTGCGGGACTGGCAGTAGTTAGACTGTAGGGATAGCCCACCTGTGGTGGGGATGTAATGATGTTATTTGAACGCAACAAACAGAACCGTTCCGAATCACGAAGAAATGTTAACAAATTTGCAGGGCAAATGACGAGAACACCAAGCAAAGTGACTGAATCAGCAGCATCCTCTTGATGTAACAGAGAGAGAGAGGGAGAGAGAGAGAGAGCGTGAGGAGGAGCGAGAGAGAGAGAGCGCGTGAGGACAGCGAGAGAGACCGCGCACGAGCATCCTGTGCTCAGACTCTCCAAGGAGGCTGCGATGTAGACAGGATGAAACTGGCGGGGTGTTTTTCCGAGGACCGTGCCTCTCGGTTGTCGTTACCTGTCATGGTATATCATTACCATCTATTAATTATGTGGAGAACAGGAGGAGTTTATTATAATTTTGTCGATGCCTGAGGATTATGGACCGTTACAGTAACGAACAACTGTGTAACGGTTCGGACAGCTGCCTCTGTCTTTTTCTTTTTCTTCTTCTTTCCCTTCTTTGCTTAAACAATTTTTAAAGCGCTGGCGTCGGTGATTTTCTAACAAAATGTTGAATTTAGCGCTCTGTCGACGTGAAGGATGCCCGTGGCACGTCATTTTTTGTTGCCGTTGGACATAAACCTGTGGACGGGCGCTGTTTCCCAGGCAGTATGATACAATATTTTGACATAACCGTTATTTTTGTGTGTTACGCTCTATTGCGCATGCCTAGTGTTAGCTATAGAATGCTGCCCGACGCCACTTCTCTCCGTCCTGGCCGTGATTTAGGAGAGAAAAAGTGACGGCAGCTGGGGGACTACATAGCAAAAAAGAGAGAGAAAATGCGTTGGCAAAGTGGCAGCGTGGCGAGCAAAGGATTTGACTTGAGATCCTTCATGAAATAGATTGTGCCATAAACTGAAGAATGTCAGGGACACCAAATGCAGAAGCTGAAGGAGTAGTCTCCAAAGTAAAAGTGAAAAAGGAGATCAAGACAATCGTGGAGAATTTGGAAACCATCCTGGGAGATCTTAAGGATGTAGCTAAAGAGCTCAAAGAGGTAAATTAGAAGAAGTGTTCTGCCATGTGTCGTGTTATTTCCACAGGCTTGCTGTGAGGGTGCTTTTTCTGAGCATCCTTGACTGAGAAGAGATGGAGGGCTGACATCGACCTCACCAGTGGGGCCTGGAAAAGACTACACACCGTGCTCCTGCCTTTCCCATTAATGTATGTGATCATTATCACCAACATGAGAGAGATTTGGCACTGGGAGGACATAGGGTGGGAAATGGCAGGACAGCTTCTTCACCCTGACTCATAAGCTTTGATGAAAGTGTGAAAAAAATGTGATCACAATTAATATTTAATGGACAAGTTGGTGCAAGCAGGAAGGTGATTTTGCATTGAATTTCATCATCTTAATGCTGACTGTTTTGTTGGTCCAAATGATTTCCTGTCAAATAATAGAGAGAAAGTGGTCTTCTTCTTTTCACCTGTCACCTCCCTGGACTCCTTGTGGTGTCTTGCTTATCTTCATCTTTCTTTGTCTCTCGGCATGTGTATTTGTGGCTGTCCTCCTCCTCTCTAGTCCTAAAAGATCAAAACTCTTTTAGAGCTGTCTGACTGAGGTCTCAAATCTCAGTGATGGAGAGACTACAGATGTTTCTGTAGAAATCAGGATGATATTTCAGGTTTATATTCACAGTCACAGAACCAGTAATATATAGCTGCCTCTGTGACATATTTCCCTTCATTCACATTAAAGTGGTTTCTCTGAATCAGTCTCACCCCCTCACTTGAAATAACCTGCAGTCTTACCTGCTTTTATGCTTGCATTCCTCTGCCGACTGCACACCAGGCATCCAGTCCGCTCTGCCAAACCTCTAACCTTAACATGACAAGCTGTCATTCTAATACAACTCTGTTGCGTACAGCCTGTGGTACATTATGGATGGGTAGCCGACACAGCATCTGTCTCCTTCTGCCGCTCTGTTCCCCTCACTCTCATTTTTTCCTGCAACTTTGACTAAATTACACTCCTTTTGTGTTTTTCAGCAGTTTACAATATGTCACAGCAGGCACCAGAGATAAATGAGAAGAAGAAGCCATTGTAATCTGTCTATTCTGATCTTTTTATGTGATGTGCCCTTCCTTTTTCTTCCCTTCTTGCTTTTTTTCTTTTGCTTCTGGGAGATTGTGTAGAGGATCAGTTATTCTGACACCGCACACACTAAACACATACCTCCAGGGGGTGTTACTATCAAAGCCAGTGTTTGGGGTGTTATCCATTTGAAATGCAGTTATCTGTTATAACTCACAGACGGGGCTGGAGCCGAGCCTGGCTCCAAGGAGGGACCCTGCCCAGATGCTTGGCACTGCCGCCGAAGCTGCCTGGCCTACAACAGGGGCTGCACACTGGGATACTGGTATTACCTCTTGTGTGTGTCCCAACAAATTATCCATTTAAAGACTGCATGGAGAGTTTAGCACTCTGCCCTAGCCTTCTCATCTTTATTTTTATCGCTCCCTCTCAGTCACTTGCTCTCTCTTCTTAGTTGCTGTTTGCACATGCATTTAAAACCACATGATAGCAAATGTGCTTGAGAGCAGGCTAACATACTGGGTACTCTAAGATGAGAACCCCTAATCCAAAAGATAAACAACATCTTTGTCTCAAATGTTGTAATTTTACTTTCTAGAGAAATTTTCTCCTTGGTTGCTTTAATGGCTAGGATACTGTGAACTTATGCATGCTCAGCTCAACTTATGTTAGACTTTTTTTAGACCCTATGAGAGCTGCCGAGTTAAACATTAGCAAAATGTCCAACACCACTTCAGTTCTGGGCTTCAAAGGAAGCACCACTCTCCAACAAGGGAAGAGAAGCAGGAAGGAAATGTACTCTAAAGGGAAGGTTTTTGGAAAGACTTCTGAAAATGCCTCAATAACGTGGGCATTATATTACTAAGTACCAGTTATTAGTTCCCAGTAGAGTTTACTATGATTATTAAATTTTATCTGCTGTGTTAAAGACTTCTTGGGCAATGTTTATGATGTATTATAAACCTTTCCAGCATCCAGATATTGCCTGAGCACTGTAGGTGTAAATGAATAGTAGAGTATCTGTGTCCATGGAAGTGCTGAAAGTGCAAGTACTTACATTTCTAAAGATAAAGTGTGCATGGTCTATCATATTTTAGTTGTCTAGTCAGCCCTTGGTTTTAGGTGGGTGTATCTTGTTTGGTCGACAGCTGGAATTTAGAGGTGTCACAATTAGGGTTAATATAGCTTTTAGTTTATTTTTTTATTTCAACTTTTTAATGTTTTTATTTAGTGAGTTTACTTATTCAATTTATTGCCAGTTATTCAAAATTGTTCAGTTTAATTTTGAATAACTAAAAAGGTTAATTTTATTTTCCTTTGTAGTTAAAATTTGTCAGGGGCAAAGCAGAAGTTCAGAACTGAAGGAAGTTTCCTCTACAGTCTACATCTTTGTTCTTTTTTCATTAGTTCAGTTCAGTTAGCTGGACTTTTTTCATAGTAAGCTCTAGTTAACTATAATAGCCTTGGTTTTGATGGTAAATGGTTAATGGGCTGGTACTTACATAGTGCCTTTCTACTTAATTTGAGCACTGAAAGCACTTTCTACAACAAGTTTAATTCATCCAATTACACAACACACATATTCAGGCAGTGCTTTTATCTATATGTAAGCACTTATCTAATATTCACTTAAACTCAAAATATGAAAGATGCATCTGGAGTAACGTGGGGGTTTGACACATGAACAGGAGTATCTGGGATGGGTCCATTGACCTCCAATTGGTAGACGACCCGCTCTACCACCTGAACCACTGATAAATATAATCACATACTGAGAATAACATTGATATTTAAAATTGAAATATTAATATTGTGTCAATAAAGAATATACGATAATATAACACATATTGTTCTACTGATTAATAAATGATTGCTAAAGAAAAATCACTACCAAAGTGTTAGCAAAAGACTTTTAGCTTTTGTTTCATAAGTATTTTTAAATAATCTGGTTAAAACTGAATTCTATTGATCAATTCCAGAAACAAACAAAAGAAGAAAAAACATGCATATATATGTAGATTAATCATTCTTAGATGTGTAGTCCATCCAACCTTCAGATCCACCATTTGTTCATCGCATCCAGTATCAAAGCACCAAGATGGCAAAAGTGAAAACACATAGCAAGGGACTTCACTAAGCTGGCTACTTCCATCATTTGTTAGCTATATGAGAGCAGCTGAGAGCAGTACGACGTGGTGTATTCCAAGAATGGTCAAACACTTCCCAGTGAATATTGATGAAGTATTCATCTCTGTTTTTAATAGATATCTAGTTAATATTGTTATCAACATTTGATACATTTTTTATAACAACATGATGTGACAATCTAATAAGACAGTGTTAGAGGAAATTCAGCTATAGCATTTTGCATGTGCACTTGAATATATGCAGGTCTAATTTTTAAAAAATTAAAGGAACATTTTAAAAACACATAAGATTTTAATGGGGAAAAAAACATGCTGGATATCTCTGCTGATATGGACTGGGTTTTGGATTTATTGGGAATGAAAGGATATCACATTGTTTGATGAAAATTAAGATTATCAACTTACAGAGGGCTGAATTCAAAGACATTCCATAAAATCAAAGTGAAAAAATTATGCGGCTGACTAGTCCATTTTGCCAAAATGCAGCAACTCAAAATGGTACTCATTGGTGTATGGGCCCTGCGTGCTTGTATGCATGCCTGACAACATCATTCAGGACCTGCTCCTAATGAGATGAGTAATGGGTTTCCATCTCCTCCTAGATCTGTGAGGAGATCTGAGCTCCTGGACAGTCTGGCGTTCAATTTGGCTGTATTGGATTTAGGTCAAGTGAGCATGTCTGCCAGTTTAAAGCAATGGGTCCAAGGATTTCATTCCATTTCCTAATGGCAGTCAGGGTGCTGTTGCTCACCTTGTAGAGGTCTGTGCATCCCTCCATGGATATGCTTCCCTAGACCATCATTGACCCATCATCAAACTGGTCATGCTGAACAATCACATGTGTCTCCAAAATCACGTGTCACATGTGTTAAGGGTGAACCTGGTCTCATCTGTAAACAGCACAGGGTGCCAGTGGTGTACGTTCCAATTCTGTGGTTCTATGGCAAATGCCAAATCAGGTTCCACAGTGCCAGGCAGTGAGCACAGGACCCACTAGAGGATGTTGGGCTCTCCGGCCACCCTCATTAAGTCTATTTCTGATTGTTTGGTCAGAGACATTCCCATCGGTGGTCTGCTGGAGCTCATTTTATAGGCCTCTGGCAATGTCCATCCTGTTCCTCTTTACACAAAGGAATGCCCTGCTGATGGGTAAGGATCTTCTACAACACTGTCCAGCGCTCCTAGAGTAACTACCTGTCTCCTGAATTCTCCTCCATGCTCTGGAGACTGTGCTCGGAGGTGTTGGACTGTGCAGCCTTTCTAGGGTCCAGGTATCTCACACTACCAGTAGTGACACTGACCATAACCAAACGCAAACCTAGTGAAAAAACAACCAGAAAAGATGAGGAGGAAAAAAGGGGTCAGTAGCCTTCATCTATAAAACCATTCTTGTATTGAGTCTCACTGTAGCACCTTTAGTGCATCTGTTAACCCTCTCTGCAACTTAAATGACGAGAAGTTTAACTGGCTCAATTCTATACTCTAATTAAAGTTTTCCTCTATTTATTGTTTTTATTTATTTTTATCAGTACATATTGCTTGTTATCTTCCTGAACAGTTCTTAAGTACTTTCATTATGTAGGATGTGGATGCAAACTTCCGATGGGAAGACATAGATGTATTTTTCTATCTGCTGTTTCATATCTACTGTATCTACTGTATTCATATCCTTTCTGATAAAGTTAGTAGGGCATTTTACATAATTTCTTTTTCATTACAGATTTGTTAAATGTCTCCTAATGGTCTGCTGTCACATGTTGCATTTCAAGGAAACAAAGCCTTCGGTTATGTCTTTTTCATGGTATTTTGATTAATAAGAGACAAACAGTTTAGTGATCTTTTCACTCCTCTGCACTGTTCTTTTTTTTTTTACATTCCTTTGTCTTTGTCATCTTTTCTCTTTTCTTCTTTCTCAAAATTGGTTGCATATTACAAATGATGGTTCTTCCATCTTGCATCACAGGACATGTTTGGTGCTGCTACTTCTCTTGAATTCTGCTGGTGCATGAGATTGATGTAATCTATCACTTAGGTCAGAATCTGGCAGGCTCATGGCTTCTCTCAAAAATCCTATTGATAGTTATTTTCTCTCACTGTGGTTGTCATTGGGATGTATTAAGCAATCTTCAGTCTTATAAATTTGGAAGTGTTTCCTCTTTAAAATGTAATTAAGAACATACAAAGATTTTAATTTGTCTTTTCCTCTACTTCATCTTCTTACCCTATATCCTAATGCATTTTTTCCAAGTTGGTAACTTTTTAGATGAGACTGTAATAGTAAATATTTTCTGTAGGGCTTCGCAATTGAAAATTATGATGGCTTCTGCAATTATGGAAATAAGATTATTGATGTAAAACAAATAATTTTAAAGTAGGCTATCTGCTAAAGCGTTAAACTTTTGCTCTTTACTAAAAGAATCCAAACAAACTCTCCCATATGCTTTGGCTGGTTTAGTTCATCTCAGTTCACCCAGGATGACAAAAAGAGAACCTTTTGTTAACAAGAGTTTGGCTGTTAGGAGGAACTTTGGTTCTAGAAACAATGTTTCAAAATTAGGTCAATCTAATTAATAATCACTGACCAAAATATTGCATCATTACAACTTATACCATAACCAGTGGCTCCATGGTGAAGTGGTTTACACACATTCTCCTAACAAATCATAAGCTCCTCGGGTGAGTCTCAGGAGGAGACACAAATCCCTCTGGGCTTGAATCAGGAAGGGCATCCAGCATAAAAATTCTGCCAAGTGAAACATGTGGAGATACCTGCTGTGGACATCCCTTGTGAATAAGGACGCAGCTTTTACAGTTTATACCATAATCTAAGTGGCCTAATTTCATCTTCTTGTGACACACTTATTTATTTTTCCTTCAGCTGTCATAGTTACACTTCCTATTATCACCAACAGGTTGTTCATGAGATTGACACCCTAACTTGTGACCTGCAGTTGGAGGAAGACGGACTAACAGACAGCTCAAAGACAGACACACTGAACTCCAGCTCGAGCTCCACCACCACCACTACCACTGCATCCAGCCTGGAGAAGATGAAACTCTTTCCCGAAGACTGCATATTTAAAACACCTGCTTCCCTAATGCCAGTCCCCATCAACCCTCCTGGAGTCCTGACTGTACTCAAGAAGCCACACCCACCTCTACCACCACCAAGGCATACCCCGCTGAGAGCCGAGGACCACAACGTTAAAAATCTGCCTCATCCAACTTTAGTGTTATCAGGGAATCTATCCAAGGCTAATGGGTCTCTATTAAGGAATGGTGGGGTTTTCCCATTGAAATCAAACAGGGATTTATTTTCCTCTACACCATGCTTCATTTCTAATGACAGTGGAATCCCTGAGTCGGGTCTTGTTCCTACATTGCCCAGACCCATGCCTCTTCTACGGCATGAAAAGAACAAATGCCCCAAGGCCCCTGGCAGGGAGCCACGTGAGAGGGAACGTGTACGTTTCAGCGAGAAGGTTCAGTTTCATGGCTACTGCCCGGACTGCGACCTCCAGTACGATGTAGATGACACAGAACTACACTTGCAGGCTGAGCTGAATGACTTGAGGCTCAGCCCAGTACACTGCTGCTCCTCTTCCCCTCCTCCTCCTCATTCTCTTTCCCATGAATTCATGTTGGAAAATGGCGGTCTACCAGTCAGCCACAGTTTCCCACCAACAGGAAACACTGCTCCACCTTGTGTGCCTCCCCACACACCTTCTCTCAAGCCCCAGAAAACAATCCTTCGCAAATCAACCACCACCACAGTTTGACACCAACCCCCCTTGTTGTGTCTAGTTTAAACATTTTCGAATCATTCATAGTGTTTTCTACTTTATGAGTGCTTTCTACTCCAGTTGAACTTTGGATTATCCAGAGAGAAGAAAGGATTGGAAATAATAAACAAAAGAGCGGATATAGTGAGTGGAACAGAAGAAGGCATCGCCGTGGGCATCGAGATGTACATGGAGAGATCAGGACGAAGCGGTGAGTGTTCCTGAGTGTGCCTATACGAGTTGTTCATCAAGAAGGTTTGTTTGCTCCAGCACATCCCCATGAGTCTGTCTGTGTTTTTGTGGTTTTTTAGAGTATCTTCATATGTACAGTACAGAGGTGTTCCCAGGATATTTTTAAAGAGCACAGCACAGGAAGAACCAAGAACAAGACAGGGAATTAAAATTGGTGTAGAAAACTTACAATTTTCATGTTCATGGGTACTCCTGTGCCCTCATACAGATGCCATTGCTTGAAAACTGCCACTGCAACTTACCAAGCCTCAATAGGCACAATATTAGCATGTATAATATACATGATATTATTAGATCATAACTGTTGATTCATGAATTTGTATCTTTTTAATGTTGCAGCTGGAAATTATTTCATTACTTATGGCTTAAAAATATTAAAACGACAGTATATTTTAAAGTAAGCAAAAAAAAGGTAATTACAGTTTCTTACAATTTAAAACAGTTGTTGTGAAGCACATAGTATATTTGAATTTAAAATATAGTGAAAAAGAAATAGCAAGCACTAAAAGAAAATTGCATGTGCATATGCCATACCAAGTCTGTATATTTAATTTAAGAAATACTTAAATAAAGTACATTAAAACACTATAAAGTAACTTGTTAAATATAACAAGTTATATCCCAGTACTGTTCCTGCTAATGCTATTATCTAAAGATATAGGGCACTTTATCCAGGAGTGCCTATTTCATATTTCAAACATGGGGCGAGTGCCACCCCATGTTTCCCCTCTGGACACACCACTGCATCTGTTTGTTGGTTCTTGGGCAACTGATACTGGTAGACTGCTTTTTGTTTTGTTTCTTCCAGGAGATTGTTGGTACTGAGTCTATTACTTGGGATCTTCTCCATTAGCAATAATATAATGAATTAATATCTTTCTAGATGAAACAATAGCACCCACTTCCCCTAGATTTTATACAAAAACTTAAAGATCTTCCAATATGCTGGCACATAAACAGAATATATCTTCACACATACCTGCCTAGATTCACAGTTAGGGTTGTGAGACAGACAAGTGAGTTGGTACTACCTCTTCCTTCATCACCTTCCAGGATTCATTTTGTTGACGTGTGAGACTGTAGAAGTAAAAGGAGGGAGAGAAAATGAAAAGAGTGACACGGCAGGTTGGAGAGAGAGAGAAGGAAGTGTTAGCTGATACAGCTGGCATTTTGATTTGCGTCGACAGACGTCTCCACAGCGCATACTAATTGAAAAATCTTTTACTTTATTTTCTAATAAAAATCTGTCTTTAGCAATGCAAGTCTCATTTTTGTTGACATCTACCCTCCACCCGCTGTGATATCAGCACCACCCCCCTGTGATGTGAAGCTAAATGGACAGTAAGCCTATCAGTTCTGCTCTTGAGTGGAGAGAATCAGGCGAAACAATGCTGAACTATTTCCTTTTAAATCAGCAGTAACATCGGACCATCTCAGTCTATATGAACAGTTGGTAGTCTCCACTTTATTGGCTTCCATTAAGAAGCATGTTTCAGAAAGTCTGTTATTTTTGCATGTGTGTGTGAGAGAGAGAAATGTGTGAGCATATGGCTGATATTTCAGTACATCTGAGATTGTTTTCAAATCTGTGTGTGTGTGTCTGCATATACGTCTTTGTATTTACAAAGGTGTGTGTAAAAGCACGAGTCAGTTTGCCAGACTGGGGAGACAGCACACCCAGGAGTTAGATGAGAATAGTAGCACCTTCCTCCCAGCAATGCCCTTAATTAGCTAGATTAGACTAGAGGAGATAACAGCACTGCCTCAGAAAGCCTTTGTACCAACATTAGCCTTGACAAAGCTCTGAACCGCTGCTAAACATATTTTTTATGACAAACAGTGAGAGAGGAGAGAGCTAGCCGGCAAGCAGAGAAACTGAGGAAAGAAGGTAAAGATGTGTGGAGGACAGTTGTGATGTTCGGGAGGCATGTTATATAAACAGTGAATTTACTATGTATATCACTTATATGTTCTGTTGGGGTGGTGGGGGTGGAAATCTTGAAGGTTAAAGCTGAGAAAACCAGGGGAATGAAAATCGCACATTGATGACTAAATCCAATGCAAGACCTCGCTGGCCTTACAATCTAAAATCGGCATCTAGATTAGGGATCAGTGGATATTTAGCCATGTAAAAAATGAGAAAGAGTAAGCACGAGTGGGGATGAGGGCACATAGGGTAAAAGTGTGGGACAGAGAGAAAGTGAGTGTGCCGTAGAGAGAGACAGACAGAGAGATGGTGATGCAGTGAAAGCTGATGCTCTTTTAGCTGCATTGCCCTGCTGTTATGTAGCAAATGTGGATGTATGTTTTTCCACTCGATTAGTGCTCACGGCACAGAACATCCACTGTATTAATGTTGTATTCATGGTTTTATGTCTGGCAGCAGCATGCACACATACGTACATATTGAAATACTCATACAAATAGGTACATCATCAGTAGATCCTACTCATATGGGCTTCTGCCACCGTAGTAGTTTTTTAGTAGCTGAGGAAATTGGCACAGTGTCATCATGTGATTAAAGATGTTTAAAGTTGTTTTGTTGCAAATTCTGTGCTTAAAAACTCTTAGGCTAGCTCAGTTTAGTAATAAACTTCAAAATCTTTTACCATATCCATCCATTCGCTTCCGCGTGTCCTTTTCAGGGTCACGGGGGTGCTGGAGCATGTCCCAGCTGTCTTTAGGGCGAGAGGCGGGGTACACCCTGGACAGGTTGCCAGTCTATCGCTGAGGTTCCTTTACCATATTTTTTTTTAAATCTCTTATCCACCTCAGTATCTAGGGCTGGAAATTTACCCAGCTGTCACAGAGTGAGAGGTAGGGTACGCTCTGGACAAGTCACCAGGGCTAGACAGAGTCAGACATCATCATAGACAGATAAACAGAGAAAGACTTCTATTCACATCACATCCAACCAATTAAGAGTCACCTAACCCTTACTTTAACCTGTGGGAGAACATGTAAACTCCACACAGAAAGGGCCAGCCCCAATTGAGGTTGAACCCAAAACCTTCTTGCGGTGAAGCGACAGCGCTAAACATCATACCACCCAAAATGCATACCAAATTTACCCGTTTCTGATCAAAAACTGTGATCAAATAACTAAACACAAAAAGAAAAACATTGAAAACATTGGAGGCATCTGCTTTATTTTTCTTTTCCCACTCTGTCTCATTTGTGGCAATTTGCTGTTGCACCTTCCAGTCAGATGTCTTACTGAATACAACATGATATACATTTTGTAAATTATGGGCCTTGTTAGAGACAAAAGTGCTCAGTTCTGGTATGTTTTAGGGCATGCCTACTTTGGCATTGATAAGCTTTTGCCACATCAACATAAAGTTGCCAGGGTACCAGAAAGGTGGTGGTCAATACCAGAAACAGTAGAATGACATGGCTCTCAATACCCATGTTGATATGAAAACACAAAGATATTCCCATGTATTTGAATGTATGATCATGTATTTAAAAAAAATTACAAAAATGGCATTTCTGTATATTAAAGCACAGTACAAAGAACAGTACAAAACCTAAAAAGCTAAAAGTATATTTTGTTGACTGAAATATTAGGAAGCCTGCTTACATTATTACAATTACATTAAATTAGCTTAAGTACGTTATATTAGACATTGCAAACATTTTAGCCTGTGGGAACAAACTGTCTTAAACAAAATGGTAATGTGTAATTCAGGATAACATAAGAAGGATAATACTTTAAGTGTTGTTAACATTACGTAAAACGTATTCAGCCTGAATTCTTATGAATAGATTTGGATGACTAGGTGCTTCAGTAAAAAAAAAGTATTTCTTCCCTTGGTCTGAAAAGCATGTTTGCACATTTACATGCTGCCTTTTGTGTGGCATGTAAGGATAGACTAGAACACGTGCTCTGCTTAATGTTTCACAACAGGACTAACCAATACAAGACATCACAGTGGCTCACATTGTCCATTTTTTCTGAAGTGTTTCTAAATGTTTATTCAAAAATATTTCTCTCTTAAACTAAATCTGCTGACTCCAAAATGTTGTTGATGGTTTTTTGTATTATTTGTTTGTTTTGCCCTCTCACTTCAACACTGCAAAACAGATTATCATTATATCAACCTGTTCTTAACCTTTAAAATGTTTTGGCACTAGTGGCAATTTATTCATTTTAATAAAATTTCACAACCATTAAACATAGTTAAAACAGAAGCAGGTACACATGAACTTTGTTTTGTAAAAGGGACGTTAAATTATAGAATTTGTGGACACACAGACTACAGCTATCTTTCATTAGGTTTACATGTTTCAGTGTGTTGAGATTTGCTCTGCCTTTCTGGTATTACTTTCAACCTACTCTGTATTAATCTACCAGACATGTGTGACAGAAGGATGCCAGTATGAAGTGGGAGAAACTGTTCTGCCATTTGGGCTGGCTGACCGATGCAAAAGTGTTTCATCAGTCACTGGTTTAATACATGCATGACCTATTATCAGATTGTTCTTGTAACACAAAAATCACTACTCCTCTGACCATGGGTGTAGGAGTTTTTCACAGTTTTTGCAAAGGCTAGCTGAGCTCCAGCGCTCCAGGCTTGAGGATGAAGTTGTAATGGGCAGGGAGGAGGTGGATATTCACCGCCTCCATCATGAGTCAAGACTGACTCAAATGCACTGACCTACTCCCTACAGCTCACAGCTCTTGTTTATAACCCATCTTTCTCTCTCTCTCTCTCTCTTCTCTCACCCCCCCCCCCCCCCCCCCCCCCCCCATCTCATGCTCTCTCTCACTATTTCTTCATTTCTTTCTTCCTTTCCCCTTGGATGATGCTTTACTCCCACTCAGCAGCATCTGTATGCATAACACTCTCTTTGTGCACATGCAGCTCCATATACATGTGGGTGAGGTAGCTATTATTAAAGCATATCTGACACTTTGTATAGCAAACACTCCTGTTTGTAGGTTTAATAAAAAAAAGGTCAGGCACTTCCTGACTTTGAATGACAAAAAACCTTCTAGGGATGATGGCTTTTACTCCCTATTGTTATGCGTCCAGCACCGCCTCCATGTACAGCTTTTACATTTCAATCCCACGTCCTGCTGACGTCAATAGTCCATTTATCGGGTGAATTGGTAAACATCCGCGTTCCATAATGAGTTTGAAAAATCCTTACATGTAAAGGCTTGATGTGTAAATTTGGATATGTTACAGTAACAAGTGCAGAAGAGAGGATGAGCTCATGAACGGGGGTTCATTTAAATTAACAAACAATCCAAGTTTAAGAATGACCAATTACAAGTGTAGGTCTCCATTTCACATTATTGTAACTTAAACAGGGGCTCGTCCAGGATTTGGATCCAAGACTCACACAGAGTCTTAGTAAAACTGTAAATCCAAACCTGTCCCACGGCCTAATAAAGGAGACGTGGAAATCAGTTTACTTTGTGCCCAGATCAAAGTGAAATTCATTTTATTGATTGTTTTGGTATTCTTGGTGATACATAGCCTACAAATGCACCTGATTGATTTTCTGTGTTCCAGAAGCTGCAATTCAAGCAGAGTTAAACATTTTCTGCATCACCAATTGAATGAATGTAAAACCACAGACAATACGAAGCACAGTTTGTGCTGGTGTAACTTTATAGCTGGCCTTCAATTGGTAGTGTTAACAGGTTGCATTCCTTCAGCAGAGAAGCTGAATAGTACTTAAAGCACACTAAATAAATCAACATAAATGTGGTGATCCCAGCTGATTATAAATACATTTAAGAACATAACCTGCTCCAGACCAGGTTATATGTTCAGGAAAAGTTGCCATGGTGATCTAATCAGGTGATAACCACCTCTATAACACATAAAACTCTGACTTTAAGCTTAACATAGCTTGCTAACCCATTAATCATGCTTTGTAGTACACCCCTCTGCTCTGTTACTATGATTTGTTTCTTGCTATAATAGTCAATGCATGTGCTTATAGTGCTCCCACTGACTGTATTGTCTTCGTTCCATTTTCCAACCTGGCATGTGCACAATGTGCGATAAAACCCAAAAGATGTGTCAGAGTGAGACACATTTTGCCAGTGAATATTAATTAGCTGTTGTGTCTTGGTCTGATTGTTTGTGGTGATAGTCTGCCAAGAGACACAGTTGTCTGTTTGCTCATCCCATTCTGCATGCATCATTTACTTTGATTTTTGTTTCCCTCAATCAACTATATTTCATAGCAATCATTGAAAAATTAAATTGGTATGGGGGAAGCATTAAACAAAATGAAAACCAAATCATTTTGGTGTTTTGTGCCAGAGGCATTACATTTGTAATGGAGATGCTGTGTGCAGGGTTCATTAGAATACAAATAGACATGACCTACATTGCCAAACGCCAGAGCATTCAGAAGTAAATCTGGTGCACATTAGGCCTGAATACTGGCTCGTCTTGGTGCTTCTCTGTCAGTGACTCAGGCAAAGTGATGATTTGGGAACGTGAGTGGGCATGTGTGTTATTAAAATGCATGTGCGTGCTCATATGCATTTATTTTCATTTTAAAGGGGATACGTGTGCATGAGTTTTAAAAGGTGAAAAAGAGTGCAAAAAGACTCATGGGTGTATGCAGCCATGTGTGTAACATGGAGTCAAAGGCCGTGAGATGGCTCGGTGCAACTTAGAAAGCTTTGGTGGTGAAGCAAACTTAATCTGAGGCTTTCACGCTCCTTTGGAGATTGTTAAAAGTTAGAGGCATCAGCTGCACCTTACTCGGGGAAGGTAAACAATATTTCAACAACAGGATCAGATCTGTAAGAGCCACAGTGGCCCAGATGGGGTCTTCTGCTCATTGAACCTCTTCAGACTTGAGTGAGAAACACAGAAAAAAATGCTATTTAAGGAGTCCCACAAGTCTGGGCAAATTGTCTGTCACAAAAGGGAAGGCTTTTTAATCCACGAAGAAAAATGCAAGACTGTTCAGTCTTAATAACTTTGATGGCTCGTGTATGTGTTACTGGGCGTTTGTGCTTTGGCATATTTTCATTTTGGTCAATGAAAAGTGATTGTTAGTGCTGTGACTGCTCTGTCAAGTGGCTCTCCACTGTGCAGCCAGATATTCACACTAATATGTTTCCTCTTTTTTCTCTCTCTCTCTCTGCAGGGCCCATTGACACACTTGAGATACGAGACAAAGGGATGCTTGCTTCATACACCGATCGACCCCGGTTGATCAGGCAGGGAAGAGCCAGAGCTGAGGCCAAGCATCCACCACCATTTGCATAGCTCTTGCATAGTGCTTGTGCTGTTTGTGCACTAAGCAATCTCTGGGAACCAGCTGTGCTGGAGCAGTGTTACTGTCTAACTGGCAAAGCAGGAAGGGTAGTCACTGTGTGTGTGCAAAAAGATGAATCTATTGATGTGGAGGTGATATTTTCATTCATATAAATGGTTGATTTAAAGATTCAAACACCGATGAAACCTTATCATCAAAAGTAAAGATGAACCAGTACAAGATGGGGTGAAATAATGTCAGCCAGTATTTGATTGATGTCTATACTTGTTTTTGCTTTGTGCGTGCTCAGATGGAAATCAATAGCTCCACTCAACCGATGGAATTTGCCTTTTAAGAATTGTAATTGTTTGTGTCTGGAAAGCCCAACGGTTCGGCCTGGGAGCGAAACGCTCTCTGCTGGACTGCAGAAAAGGAGAAAATAATAGCTATGTCAGTACGTGCCATATGCACAACCACAGCATGTTTTTGGAAAGACTCGTGTTTTGAAATGGTTGATGATGCGGTCACTGGTCCTTGTCCAGACATTCTGTTCGTTGTACATCAAAATCTATCCGCTCATCTGGTGCCATACAAGCTGTGTTTATTTCACAATGACATGCAGAGATTCAGTACAGTGTGGCATAGTTACAGCTTTAAAGGGTTATTGAAGAAGTAATAATTTGCATCAAATTTTTTTTGTATACAAATGTACATGTATATTTCAGGCATTTTTCTACAGAGACTTTAACATTTAAAAAGATGATATTTTTGATATTGTGTTGGATGACTGAGAGGTATTTTGATGAAAGCTGACATTCCCTCGAGGTATATGTTTTTCAGGGCAGAGCAAGATGAGTTATTTATACATACCGAATCGTGTTTACATGAATGACAAACTTAACTATTATAACTTAGAGAAACTTTACAATGTCGGCTGCAGTGGGAGGAGGAAAATATAATGCAGAGATGAAACGTGACGAAAACCAAATACCTAGTTGTGCTTTATCAGAAGGGAGGCATGGGACTGAATGAACGCATGACTGACTCTTCACTTTGTCCTGCCATCACTGTGTTTTTCTATGCATTTCTGTGGAGAAGCTGTCTGGTAGTGGGCCTGGAATGCTGGATTTTCTGCCCTCCAGAACAGAATTAAATAGTATTCCCTCTCATTCCCTCATCCATCAGGTCAATCCTGACGTCAATATAAACCTGACAAATTTCCATGTTGCTCTGGGTAATGAGTCATAGGTAATTAAAAAATGATGAAGTACTTTTATATATATATATATATATATATATATATATATATATATATATATATATATATATATATATATATATATATATATATATATATATATATATATATATATATATATATATATAGCACTTATAAAAACCAAATGAGTTATAAAGAAACAGAGTAACAAGATGAATATTACTCCAAATAGATCAAATATATACAGGATATACATAGAAAATCAGTCAAAACTCATCAAAGTTCCCACCTGACATCCAAAAAAATCAGCTAAGCAAAAAATGCAATAACTTACATATTAAATGAAATCATGCAAGGTTTAGTACAATGAAAATTAGTTACTGGCCATCAGAGTAGATAAGGGTTAAAACTCACTTTTCATTCCTTGCAATTTCACCACAGGAGATAACCAAATGACCTTTTCAGCACTGAGAAGGCACTAAACTCAGTTAAAAGCTGAAATTAAATCAGTTCTATACCCACTGTAAGTGTCCCCATCTACAGCCAATTCACCATATTTTTTTCTAAAACCAACTGTAAGCATCAATATTATGGAATATAATCACCGTTTCAGCAGAAAAATTGTACTAATATAACATCTGTGAAATAGAGTAACAGAAACACCCATCAAATATGGTATGAGTGTTGATATTGCGTAGAGAAGCTAAAGAGGGCACTTTGCAACTTATTTGGAATGCCAGAAACACAACCAGCCTTTCTGAACAGAGTCGGCATAAAGGAGTGAATAAATAACTACAAACAAATATGTGTGTCTGAAAGAAAAAAAATATTGGCCGATATAGCAGACTTTTTAAATCAGAAAATACGGGTATCTTAAAAGTCCTACATCAGTCAGGCTCTAGTTTAATGATATCACCATGTGTGTAACTGGTAAAAACCAACAGCATGAAAGGTCTGCTTGGTACCAGTTTGGTACCATGCTCATCTGTGACTTCTTCTAGTGGGTGGATGTAAAATTCATTTGGTTAAGGTTAAATGTGTTTTTCCACTCTGATAATTTCATGTACTTCATGTACTTAAGAAGTGCATTGAGGTCTAAAAAAACGCTGTAAAAAAATAAGGCGAATTAAAAGGCGACTAAATTTCCACCCGCTCCATGTACTCATTTCAGGTCTGTAAGTCAGAAAATATCCACAGTATGAACAGAAAATGTTGCATGACTTCATTTAGTATGCTGAAGATATTGCACACAAAAATAGCTTTTCTGGGAGGTTAAATGAGAGGCATTCACAGGTATTTCATGTAAACATGATTGCTGGTGAGCAACTTTTTTTTATTAGCACACCCCCCTTGATACATTTAGATTAGAGGCATCACACACACTTGTAAACCTCACCTCTTTGTTCAGATACTGAATTAAGGACTAAACTGACTCAGCAATGAATCGCTTTTAAAGCTGATTGGAATGTCTCAAAAAGTTGTTTGTGTTATTTTATTGTGTGTCCACAAACTGTTGGGAAATAACCTGTGAGAAGTAAACACTTTGCACTTGGTCAGTGTGCGTGTGTGTGTGTGCTTTAAACCTAACAATACTTTTAGTGCTGATTTTATGTCTGTATTCTCTATTAAAAGCTGTCCTCTTGTGCGTTTATCTCACGGATATGTTGAGCCTCTGTGAACCGGGAGCCCAACGGAGGAAATTAAACTGCCTCCGAGAGCGTCACACTTCATCAAAGTTACCAAAAAGCAGTGAGAGCAAACGTTTCAAAAAGAGAATGACAGAAAATGGCATCAGCAGCTGCATCAGTTAATTGAAGATTAGTGTGATGAGATAGCAGGCTGGCAGTGCTAAAGGCCATCAGCTGTCTCCCGAAGATATTCAGAATATCGTATTCATTAGAATAATTCAGATGAATTCATGGTGGCTTGTCATGGTCATACAAAAACAGACCGCAGCCAGCAGCTCAGTGCCATAAAAGTGACAGGGTTACAGGAACGGGGCAGCGGTGGCCTAGAGGACAGAGGGGAACATCATAAGTTCAAATGCATGAACTGGAAAGCTCTGCTAAGAATGTGCATGAGAAAAAGATATCTTTAACTCTGCCTTTTGGAGTGCCCTCAAGCAGGGCTCTCCATGAAAGGACTGCAACAGAGCTGGGCAGCTGTTTGCAGCCCAAGTGAATGGGAATCAGGCCGTGACAATAAAAAACTACTTGCATTTAATCCCGGGGTGCCTTATGTTGTAATTATAGTAAATGTGCAAATTTTCACAAAGCAGAACAAACTAAAGATGCTCGTGGTGCTATGATACTATAATGAATGTGTTACTGATATATAACAAAGCTATGATTATTTAGTTACAATATTAAAAATTTAGGAACCAATAGCCCTACTGATTGGAGAATGTTAAATATATTTTGAATCCTGAGGCAGTAATTACCATAATATGTGATTATTTTACTTGAAATATGATTAGCAAAATATGTTATTCAGACACTTGTTAAAGTATATTAGATTTACAGAGAAAGAGTGAAAACACAAGAAGTGAGGCTGGTGTTTGTATTTTCCATTTAGTCCACGTCAGACCACATCAAGAGACCAGATAATGTCTAGAGTAAAAACAGCTACTCTTAGGACCACATGAATCCCGAAAAGCTACTGACTGTTTAAAACAATGTTTCAGATTAATGCAATACCATGCAAAAGTCTTAAGTCACCAATTTCTTTATGTTTTGCAGTGAAAATGGGAAACACTTGCAGTGATTAATTAAAATATGTGCAAGCATACATGAAAATCCAGTAAATAAGGGAGAAAAAAAACCCTACAAATTTCAACAAGCTTGAAAATTGACGTCTAATATGATCAATTTTGCTGTGCATCATAGCCTGAACTCGGTTAGAAAGGCTTTCTTGTTATTTCTTCAGGAATAGTTAACCAGGTTTCTTAAAGGAGTCTTTTGGATGTTGGGTGTCTTTTGTCCGTCAAGATCACTGCATCAATATTACTGAAGCAAATTTGGATTCATCACTCCACAAGTCCTGTTGCCATTGCTTTTCAGTCCAGTTCTTGTGAAATGTGGCATACCTCAGCCTTTTCTCCCTGCTTAAGAAAGGGTTCATGTCAGCCATCCTTCCACTGAGACCATTTCCAAACATTAGCTGGATCATCTGAAGGGATCTCTCAGGATCCTGTTGCTAGATTTTTTTCTTAAGGATATCACTTATAGAGAGTTTTTTTAGGCCTGTCAGATCATCTTTTGTTCTCCGTTCGTCCAATTTCCTCCATTTTTTAAGGCCACACTGCACAAAGTGCTGAGGTATTCCAAGTTTCAGGCTAATAGATTTTTGGGAATCACGTTGTTAGTACCAAATACTATTTGAAGCCTTTCAAACTGTGTTATTGTTGGTATTTCAGGTAGATATAATTAATGAAATGGGAACAAATTGTATCTTTTTACAACAGGCTGCTGGTAACAAAGTGCCTAAAGAGATACATTTTAAAACCGGTTCTTTGCCATGTTGTTTGTGATGTAGACACAACACTGGTTAATTCCTTGAGTTAGGTGCCTTTTTCATGCTTGAATGATTCATAGCTCAGTGTTAAGTTGCCCAATAAACAAAAATAATGTCTATGAAAATGGTCAGGCATAAAGACATAAAGAGGAACTTTGAAAGACCTTAGGAAATCCAGGTGAATTATTGTTCAATACATTTTCTTTTTAAATACAAACTCTATTTAAACCCTAAATATAAAGGAATGACAGGTGACTCGAGACTTTTGCACAGACCTGTATATTCAGCAATGCTCCATCCGTGCAGGTGGAGAAGACAGCAGCCACCTTTCCAAGGGCACAGACAGGCGCGCCTGTTTTATATTACTGCTTATCCGGATGACGGCTGTTTCACCAGGATGGCACGAGAGCTAAAGTGAAGTGATCACCCCGCCCTGTCAAGCTGGCAGGGTTAGGCACAACGCGCGCTCTGTTAGTGTGTCACGTGACCGGGGGAAAAGAAGAAAAAAGAAAGAGGCGAGGAAGAGAGAAAGGGAAAAGCAAAAAAAGAAAAAAAAAAACTGTGGGACTATCCGCTTGGAAGAAGAGGGAGGTTTTCTGTTTACGCGCAGGTAATGAATACTAACACTTAGCTGGTTATTATAATATTGTCCTAACTTGTGAGAGTCCACCTCTAGCAGCTCGTCTGCAGTCTGCCGGCTGGATAGACGTTGGATGCATGTTTGTTTCCACGAAAGAGGCTAAAGGCGTGAAGCTAGTTGGCACTGAGAGATGTGCCTTCAAGCACGCTCGTTCGTGTTGCTCTCGCTGTGTTACTGAAGGCCAGCACGAATTCCTGTAAAGTGCTGATGTGTCAAATGCTTGTGACCAGTCAGCCCTCCTTGATGGTGAATCACTCGCTCCAAAAAAAGCACGAAGCGGTGGAAAAAACTTGCGGCTAATAATCCTCTTAACGTCTAAAACGAGCGAGGACGCTGAACTGGCCGCTTCCTCTTGGATTCTGTCGTTTATGCGGCTTCCTGAGTGTAAAATAAACGTGAAATAAAACTCGTTACTTTGGTCTTTTTTAGTATTTAGTCGAGAAGGGCGAAGAAGTCAGAAGAAGTGGGAGACTGTTCAGTTAAGAGCTCCAGATGTGATGGGAGGACGGACGTGGATGTCGGCTGGATATGAGACAAGCACGTAAGTGAGGGATGGGTTTTGTTTGGACGGTCAGTAAGCAAGACATGTTTTTATTTTCTTTTTAGTCTAATTTCAGCTGTTTTAAACTCTTACTTATACTTTTTCCTTACTTGCATATTAATTTTTCAGGAGTAGATTTAAGAAGTTAAGAATCTGTGTTACAAACGGTTAGTTATGTCTATAACTTCTGTTCCCTGAAGGAGAGGAACGAGGTACAACACATAAGTATGGGATATCACGCCCTCGCGTGTCCTGGCTGAAGAAACCTTTATTCACGCCTTTACGGCAGATGACGTGTGATGACACGCGCAAGGCCCCGCCCGCACATATAGCCGCTGCCATCACCGTCATCCCTCAGTTCGATAGCCGCTCTTCACCGAGCCAACTGCTCAGTGGGGCCACCCTGTGTTGTACCTCGTTCCTCTCCTTCAGGGAACAGAAGTTATAGACATAACTAACCGTTCCCTTTCAGTCGATTCACTCGGTACAACACATAAGTATGGGACCTATATACACGCCCCGCAGAGCAGCCACCGAACCGGAACGGGACCACCACATCCTTAGTGAGTGGTAGACCCAGCAGAAAGGACAGCATGAGCCACCGAAGGGGCTGTAACGTCCAACCGATAAAACCGCACAAAAGTGTGCGGCGACGCCCAATTAGCCGCTGCACAAATATCAGCCACAGGCACCCCTCTAAAAAGAGCCCATGAGGTCGCCATCCCCCTGGTGGAATGAGCTCCCACCCCGTGGGGCAACGCAAAACCTCCGGTGCTGTATGCCAGCGAGATAGCTTCTACAATCCAGTGGGACAGCCTCTGTCTGGACAGAGCTCTACCTCTATTCGGATTAGCGAAGCAGACAAACAACTGGTCACACAAACGCACATCCCGAGTGCGCTCAATGTAGGTGCGTAGCGCACGCACCGGACAAAGAGAATGCACCCTCCTCTGCTCCTCAGATTCAAAAGGAGGGGAGCAAAAGCTCAGCAACTCAAACTCCATTGAACTATAAGATGCAGGCATGACCTTGGGAAGATAGGCGGCATTCGGACGCAATACGACCTTGCGGCCATCAGGAGAAAACTGCGTGCAGGCAGGATGCACAGACAGCGCATGAAGGTCCCCCACTCGCTTCGCCGAGGCCAAAGCGAGAAGTAATGCGGTCTTATACGAAAGAAGTTTCATATCCACCGACTCAACGGGTTCAAACGGAGGGCCACAAAGGGCCTCCAGCACCAAAGACAAGTCCCAAGCCGGGACACTGGACTTAAGCACGGGCCTCAGCCGGCGAACCCCTTTCAGAAAACGCACGGCGAGGGGATGCGCACCTGGTGTCACCCCGTCAAAACCGATATGACAAGCAGATATAGCCGCTAAATAAACCTTGATCGTCGAAAACGAAAGGCCTTTATCCAACAGCTCCTGCAGGAATGTCAAAACATCCACAATAGAGCACTGAAATGGGAGAGTGTGGCGGTCCTGGCACCATCGCTCGAAGGCTCGCCATTTGTAAGCATACAAGCCTCTAGTAGACGAGGCCCTGGCGCTCTGAATCGTCGCTACCACACTAGGTGGCAGACCCTTAGCAACCAAGTTTAACCTCTCAGCAGGTAAGCATGAAGGTGCCACAGATCCGGGCGCGGATGAAACACTTCCCCCCCCCGCCTGAGAGAGGAGATCCCTGCGGAGAGGAAGCTGCCAAGGACTTGCTGCAAGCAGGCTGATTATTTCTGCATACCACGACTTCGCGGGCCACCAAGGGGCCACCAGGATCAGAGAGAGGGAATGCCGACGCACCCTCTCCAGAATTGGAGATATCATTTCCACTGGGGGAAATGCATACAGGAGCACGTCTGGCCATTGGTGCGCTAGCGCGTCCAAGCCCAAGGGTGCATCGTGGTCGATTATGGAGAAGTACAGGGGGCAGTGAGCATTCACCCTGGAAGCAAAAAGATCTATTTGCGCCTCGCCAAATAGATCCCAAATCTGAGCCACTATTGAAGGGTGTAACCTCCATTCTCTCACCAGAGGACCCCCCCTGGAGAGAAGGTCCGGCCCCAGGTTCAGGTGGCCCGGGACATGGGTGGCTCTTAGAGTCAGAAAATGAACACTGCACCATAACAGCAGAGAGCGAGACAGCTGCAACAGGGGAAGAGAGCGTGTTCCTCCCTGCCTGTTTATATAAGACACCACTGTTGAATTGTCCGTCCTGACTAAGACATGCTGGCCCTGCAGGACTGGACGGAAACGCTTTAGAGCTAAGAACACTGCTAACAGCTCTAAGTGGTTGATGTGCAGCTGGCGCTGAGCCGCGGACCAGATCCCTCTCACTGACGCACCCTCGCACAGCGCTCCCCACCCACTTAGGGAAGCATCTGTGGACACCACCTTGCGAAACAACACCCTCCCAATCCGAGAGCCCTGGTGCAGTAGCCCGGGCTCCCTCCAAGGACGGAGAGCTAGCATGCAAGACGCAGTTACCGGCAGCCTCCTCCGGAGGTGACGCGAAGCACACAAACGGTGAGAGAGAGTCCAGCGTTGAAACGCTCTCATTTTCAACAGCCCAAGCGGCACTACGGCGATCATAGATGCCATCATGCCCAACAAGCGCAATATCGTCTGGAAACGCAGTCTGCGTCCCAGCTGAAATTGAGCGAGGCAGCGATGAAACGCGGCCACTCTGTGCTCTGACAACCGTGCGCGGCTGGAAAGAGAGCATATTTCCAGACCGAGAAAAGCGATCTGTTGACCTGGGATTAGCGAGCTCTTCTGAAAGTTCACAGAGAACCCCAGTGTCTGAATGTGTGACAGAACCCGCGACAGCTGCGTCTCCGCCTGTTCTCTGGAGCAAGCCACGAGAGCCCAGTCGTCCAGGTAGGCCAAGATGCGGATGCCCCTCTTCCTGAGGGGCGCTAGCGCTGCCTCGGCACATTTCGTAAAGGTGCGGGGAGCGAGCGACAGCCCGAACGGCAGCACTAGGTATTCGTAGGCTACGCCCTCGAATGCAAACCTCAGAAACTGCCTGTGTTTCGGGTGTATAGCGACATGAAAATAAGCATCTGTTAGATCGATTGTCGCAAACCAATCTCCCGGGCCGACTGCACTCAGGAGCTGTCTGAGTGTTAGCATCTTGAACCTGTACGTTCGCAGGTACGTGTTCAAGACTCGCAGGTCGAGGATGGGACGAAGCCCTCCCCCTTTCTTCGGAATGACAAAATAACGGCTGTACCAACCTTTGTCCGTCTCCGAAGCGGGGACCACCCGTATTGCTCTCTTCTGTAATAGCGCCTGTATTTCCTCTCTGAGTACCAAGGCTGCCTCGGGGTTGACAATCGTGTTCACGACTCTTTGGAAACGAGGCGGCTTGACCCGGAACTGCAACCGGTAACCCATGGCAACGGTTTGCAGCACCCACGGAGAGGGGGCGCAAGCGCGCCACTGAGGGAAGTGAGCAGCCAGCCGGCTGGCCTGCAGCACTGACGGCGGGGCGCCGTCGCCCCCCAGTGTGTCTGCAGGGGACTGCATCCCCTGCCTGACCTGGCTCATTTCGCCTGCAGGTTGAGCATTTGAGATTGTTTGAGAGTAAACAACACTCTTTATTGATTGCAACATGGGAACATGTACATTTATACATTTTGTTGGGTGCACCTTTTTCGGGGCATAACAATGAAAAACAGCGGGAACACTCGATGTGGTCGCTTGAACATTCAACACATCTGAACCGTGTGCAGGGGTTATGTGCTTGGGAGACCGCGATAGGGAAGTGCAGCGCCTTCTGGGGCTGACAACCTGAACAGAACTTAAGCGGCACCTCTTGTGCGGCAACAGAGGGGTAAGAGCAGCGTCTCCCTGCTGCCGGATCCCTTCCCCACTCGCAATCACAGCTAGGAGGGCTGAGGCTTCTTCCTCCTGGGCGTCGGGTCCCGTCGGGGGCCCGGGGGAGGGCCTTTGCCCCAGGCCGACTGGCGTGGAGCTCGGGCCGGAGTACGTGCTCTCGCCGGCGGCCCTCCCACTCCAGCAGTGGGCGCCGGTCTCTTGCCAGCTGTCAGAGGAGCGGCGGGCCTGTGAGAGCTAGCAGTGGGCTTGGGCTGGGGCTGGCGTCTGGGGATGATGTCGCGCAGAGCTTCCGTCTGCTTCTTCCTCAGATCGAATCTAGCCTGAATGGCTTCAAGTGAATGTCCGAATAACCCAGCCGCAGACACTGGTGCGTCCAGATACACAGCTCTGTCTCTATCAGGGACGTCGGAGAGGGTCAGCCACAGGTGCCTCTGCGCCACCACTGTCGAAGCCATCCCTCTGCCCAGGGAGAGCGCTGCACAGCGAGACGCACGGAGGATGTAATCCGTGGTGACTCTAACCTCGTTAAGAAGAGGTGACAGCGGGCTGTCCTCCGGAACCAGCGATCCAAGCTCCGCCAGGCACATTGCTTGGTACGTCTGGAGCATGGTGACGGAACTCATGGCTCGAGCGGTGCCGGCCTGAGCCCGATAAATCTTCTCCAGCTGCGAGGCCGAGAATCTGCAGTGCTTGGACGGCAGAGTTGCGGGGCCACCGACACCATGGTTATGGGACGGGGCCAGATAAGCAGCCAGAGACGGCTCCATAGGGGGTGGGTTAGCTAAACCAGCTCCCTCGGCGCCGTCCAATTCCATGTACTGTCCATAGCCGGGCACAGTGACGCGGGTAGACAGAGGTTTGTCCCATGACGCTGTTAGCTCGCAGAGAAAGTCTGGGAACATGGGGAGGCAGTTTTTGGCCGTTGCGGGCTCCGGTGGAAGGAAAAAACCCGCAAACCGCGACGGCTTCCGAGCTGGTGGAGGAGAGGGCCAGTCCACCTGCAGCTTCTCAGCGGCACGGCGAAACAGGGAGAAAAGAGAGGTGTCATCGTGGCCGACCGGCGCAGCAGCGGCGGCATATTGGGTCGACAATGAGCTCTCCTGCTCATCCTCCGACAAACCATGGATATCCAGGCCGATGTCCAGCACGTCATCGTCTTCCTGGGGAGCGCTGGCGGGCTTCAACCCAGGCTGAAGCCCGTCAGCGCTCCTGCATGGTTCCGGTCCGTCATCGGCTAACCCGTCAACGTATTCCATGTGGTCAGCCCAGCTAATCGCGGGGACATCGACCTGAAAATTTTCGTCTTCGGACTCGGACGAAGCCGGGGCTCCAGACTCGGAAAGAAGAGGGTCATGCCGTGCGACAGCCGAGCGTCCCAGCACTCTTTCCACAAACGTCACCCGTCTTTCCAGGGTCGAGCGTCGGAGCTGGCGACAAAACGCACAAGCTTCGGGCTCCGTCAACGCTCTCCTAGCGTGGACGATCCCCAGGCAGACAGGGCAGGCATCGTGCTGGTCGCTGTCGTGCAAAGAGAAACCACATCCCTGAGGACAGGGGCGAACAGAAGATTTCTGCTTTGCTCGCTTCGGTTTGGAGTCCATTCCCAAAACGCAAAGCGAAACGCTGCACAAGAAAAACTTGAAAATAGCGCTCCGCGGGCAGCCTACGCACCAGCTGGGCGGTGGAGGCTAACACCAACAGGGGCAGTTAAGCTAGGTTCAAGTTGGCAGACAACGGAGCTAACTAGCAGTAGCTAGCTAGCCCAACTCAGCAGAGGTGTTCTCAGCGAGGTGAAGAGCGTAAGAACTGAGGGATGACGGTGATGGCAGCGGCTATATGTGCGGGCGGGGCCTTGCGCGTGTCATCACACGTCATCTGCCGTAAAGGCGTGAATAAAGGTTTCTTCAGCCAGGACACGCGAGGGCGTGATATCCCATACTTATGTGTTGTACCGAGTGAATCGACTGAAAGGGAACACTTTTGTTATTCCTTTCTTTTTTTAAATGGTCTGGAGCATTGGCTGTCGAGGCTTTCCGAATGTCTCTCAAAGTTTTTCTTTGGCTCTTTTTCACTCATTTTCAGGGAAGTCTTTTACTTGTTTGTTAGGTCACTTAACACTAACCTATGAGTCATTAAAGCATAAAAAAAGGCACCTGACTCAAAGGATGAACCAGGGTTCTGTCTACAACTTGTCTGACAACTTGGCAAAGAACCAATTTTAAATTGTGTCGTCAGGAAATTTGTTACTAGCAGGCTGTTGCAAAGACACCTAATTTGTTCCCATTTCCTCATATGAATCTGTGAAAAATGCCAAAGATAACAGTCAAGAAAGGCACACAAATGACATGCTTGCACCAAAGGTTGATTCCAAAAGAGCTAGTAGCTGAAAGCATGGTATACAGTGTGTCCCTAAAGCACATGAGGAAACTGGACAAGAGGAGGAAAAAAGAAGAAGAGGCAGGTTTAAAAAAAAAAAAAAAAAAAAAAAAAAACTACGGCAGATGAACAGTATCTAAAAATGATGAACAGTGCTCCAAAGAAACAGAAAAGAAATCTGACACAAGATCTGAGGGATGCATCTGGCTCTTTAGTTGATCCATCTATTCTTCCATGAAGCCTTATCAGAAATGGCCTCAGTGGAAGAATGGCAGTCAATAAGCCATTTTTTTAAGGAAGGGAAACACAAAAGGCAAAGGAATGCCAAATTACAGAAGAACTGAAAATCAGTGGAAACGGGTCTGATGGAAGCAATTATTAGTGATTACTGAAACAATGATCTTAACAAAGAACACAACAAAAGGCAGCCAACATCCAGAGAGGAGCTCTGAATGTCTTCGACACTGTATAAGCTGTATTTCCTGTCATGTTTGCATGTTTCAGTAAATCACTGCAACTGTTTACCATTGTCCTTGCAAAATATATATAGACATGTGGGGTGACTAGAGACCTTTGGAAAGTACTTATATCTCAGTTAACTAAAATACTGTTTCATATCTAAGTTTTAATAGTTTTAATGAACTATAATAAACTTAGTGCATACTCAATGAACCTGAAGCTTTTTAATTGGTTTCTCCTGTTTTTATTCTGATGTTGGAAGAAAATAAGAAACATGAGTTATAGCATGTGCAAAGGTGAATTTGTCTGATGGGGTATTGATGCCCATTTTGGGAAAACTATCGACGTGGGGTTTCCCCTGTATCCTAAGGCAGTACACATCTAGTTTAAATTTTAAAAAGGAAAAGAAAAGAAAAAACATTTGTAGAATTTCAAGGACTAGAAAATGAAGGAATCTCGAGCACTCGGAGGAGCCTTGCTTGACCATCAAGGAGCTACAGAGAATACACCAACGTGGACATCCTGCTCCACCACCTTCCTACGCTCCACTGTCTTCCTTTTTCCAGCCCGATCTTCCACCACATCTTCCTCAATGACTTCCACTGCCTCCCAGACAAGTTTCCCTTCCAGCTTACTCTCATGGTCCTCAGATAATAGCTTCATTACCAAAAAGCGAAAGCTATAATACAAACAAGCTATTAACTACCATCAAAATAATAAAGTGCCTTACTTCTGTTTCCTAACAAGAGTAAAATTGGATTAGCAGGAGGTAATCTGAGCCCCAGTTTACAGTTGAACATGTGATTAAACAGCATGTAACGCACTAATCTGTCCATGCTGTGCAAGTTAGACTTTCAATTTGTCTTGCACCTGCAGAGGGTTGCAGTATTTATGTGTGCTACAGCGCTCTGTTGGTGTTATGACAGGCAAAACAAAGTAAATGGACAGTGTTTACATTGGCAGGATGTCTCAGCGGGGAGAAGAAGAACAGGAATAGGTTGAAGTCCACTTTGCAAGCATGTGCCCTTTCTAAAGTTCCCAAGAGTGCAAAATTCAGTCACTCGTTTTTAACTCCTGCCCCACGGCTCTGACCTTTTCTGAAAGGAGAAATGCAAATAGACTGTTATTGAAGAACTTATTATAACTACTTTACAGTGTCAGTGAACCACAATTTAGTATGGTACTGTGATAAAGTTTTTTTTTTCTTTCAGCAAACATAGATAAGCACAAGTTAAAGTTGGCAGGAAGTACACTGTGCAGGTTCTTGTTGTACCTTTTGAGTATGAGCTGATAAATTTAACCTTGTGATGACCTCTGACTTTGTAATATTCTTAGGTAAATAAATCTGAAACGGAGGAGGGGAGAAGATGAAGCTGAACGAGCGCAGCATGGCGCACTACGCCACCTGTGATTCACCACCAGACAAGACGGGCTTCCTGTTCAAAAAGGGGGAGCGCAACACTGCTTATCACCGCCGTTGGTTTGTCCTGAAGGGTAACATGCTCTTCTACTTCGAAGAGCGCGACAGCCGAGAGCCCATTGGCGTCATCGTTCTTGAAGGATGCACCGTGGAGCTGTGTGAGTCGACCGAGGAGTTCGCCTTTGCCATCAAGTTTGATTGCGCCAAAGCTCGTGTGTACAAGATGGCTGCTGAGAACCAAGCAGCCATGGAGTCCTGGGTGAAAGCGCTGTCAAGGGCCAGCTTTGACTACATGAGGCTGGTGGTGAAAGAGCTGGAGAGGCAGCTGGAGGAGATCCAGGAGGCTGCCGGAGGCAGCTTTGTTGGGGCTGGAGTTGGAAACCTGCAGGGCAGGCCCAAGTCCTCAAAGCGAAACCATATGGGACGGTCCAGGTCTGGAGCATCTTCTTCTTCATCTTCCTCGTCCTCCATATCATCGTCATCATCAAGTGTCCCTCCCATGTCAGCCTCCTTCTCTGCCCAGAAGAACCAACAGGATGAGCTGCAGCTCATCTCTGGGCCCTCCAAGGAGAATGGTGTTGCATGGAGTAAACCACCAGCTGCCTTGGCTAACGGCTTTGTGGAGGGAGCTTCATCCTGTGCGGTATGGGAAAGCTCCGGGGACCCTGCAAATGTCACTGGATACGGAGCTGATGGAGCGAGGGCTCCGCCTGTGCCTCCCCGGAGAAAAGGTGCTTCTCTGGAAAGCCCCGTATGCCCTGGAACCGGCTGCTTCTCCAAACTCCATGACTGGTACGGCAAAGAGGTGGAGGAACTGAGAGTGCAGTGGCTTCAGAGCCAGTAAGCTTACTGAGGTAGATCGCCTCTTTTTCCACAGTATATCATTCCTTCCTGATCATTCTGCAGTGCTTCACCTATCTGAACCCAGCAATAGAGTGAAGTGACTGAATGGAGACTTAACTGCAGTCTTAACTAATGGCAAATGAAGGAAAAAAAGCATTTGAGATTATTTTAAAATCCTGTCAGAGGGGAAAAACTGCCATAAATGTTAACACTATCCTTTGTATAAGCCAAAAAACACAAAATATGCTCTTTGTCCACAAACCGAGTTATATTTGCCAATTGCAATTTTAAAATCATAATTCTTGTATTACAATCATCAGTTTTTCAAAAATGATGCAATGAGTTTAGCCTTGATTGATCCTTTATTAGATACAAATAAAATAATGCAGCTTTATATTTGCTGTGACCTTTTTCCCTTAATAAGAACCATGACGTTTCTCATTCCTTCCTTATCATTCTGCAGAGATTGTACATGCAAATTACTTTGCTAATCATGTGGACATTGCAAAAAACAACAGGTAACTGATAAGGTCACAACAGGAAAGTCTTTTTATAAGGAAAAGGAAAAGCATGAGGTGATTTCTGTTGTGTAATAACAATCTGGAGACGTTGCACAAGACAAATCCACAGAGTTTGAAGTTGTTATGTCACATTAACCACGCTATAGTGCAAAGACAATTCTGCAGCTTTATGATTGAAGTCCCAGTTTTGTGCTGTCCAGCTTTCACCCCTTTTGGTGATGCAACTTTTCAAAGCTGCTGGACTGTTTTTGAATCGTGTTCAACCTAATGACTTGGGCTCCAGGACAGTTTTCATATTTCAAGTTATATATTCAGGATTTTCTGTTTTGGTCAAACTCCCGTAACGCTGAGATAATTCACTATAGTAAGGTGCAGGTGTATGTACTGTGTATGGCCATCGCCAGTATTTTTATTGATCTGGGTGACCTGGCCCTTCAAATCTTTAAATAACGAGGGTGAGAAGTGCCACAGTCTACTTGAGGTCCAATATTACCTCAGATATTTCGTTGTCATTCTTGAAACAGGCAAAATTCCTCTAACCACAACAATATAAGGCACAAAAAATGTGTTTTCATTTCATTACTAGGCTACTTATTTCCATATTATGCACTAATGATTAAAGAGGTCATGTCCTCTATAGTAGTTGGGATCAATGCATATAACTTTGATACAGTAATCACTTCTGCAGATATTGACTGACTCTGTCTGCTTCAAACTTCCTTTTACTGAAAGCTTTTATGAATGTCTTTAATATTCTGTTCATTTCCACATTTTTATGCTTTCTGTTTAATTTGTTTCTGCGAAGCACTTTGTATCTTTGTTTAAAAAAGTGCTGCATAAATAAACTTTATTATACATATTACAGTTTCTCTGAATTTCTTTAGGATATTTTTGTCTAAACATTTAACCGTTTTCACCTAATTAGACATAATTTGTAAATGTGAGTCAGTCTGTTTTCGCACACAGTTGCACATTTTGTTTGCTTGTGCGTGTCAGCCATTTTGCTAGGCACGCTCTTTAACATAAGTATCTGATCAGTCAATTGCATGGCAGCAACTCAAAGCATTTAGTCACGTAGACATGGTCAAGGCAACCTCATGAAGTTCAAACTGAGCATGGTTGATCTGGGATTTCCCCCACACTATCTTTAGGGTTTAAAGAGGCTGGTGAGAAAAAGGATGCGTCCAGTGAGCAGCAGGTCTTTGGGCAGAAATTCCTTGCTCATTTCAGAGTTCACAGGAGAATGGGAAGGCAACAGGAATTCAATAAACCACTTTTTACATCCAAGGTACCCAGAAAAGAATATCTGAATGCAGAACACATCTAACCCTAAAGCAGATGGGTTACAGCAGCAGAAGACCATGCCGAGTGCCACTCCTGACAACTAAGAATAGGTGATAACTAACTATGATAGCTGTAATAACTATCAGACTAATTCACCTAAGTTGGAAAATTAAAAAATTAATTTCTAGTGCAACATTCAGATCATGGTCAAAATTAAGCACTGATCAGCCTGATTAGCACATCAGGCTGATGAGTAATGGTGTGGGACATATTTGCTTAGGCCAAGCAAAGCAAATATGAGGATCATTTACATCCCACAGCCTATCTGAGTATTGTTGCCGACCATTCCTTGATGATCAAATCTTCTGAGGGCTCCTTCCAGCAGGATATCACGCCAGTTGGTAAAGCTTTAATCATCTCAAACTAGTTTTTGATCACAACAAGTTGTTCACTGTACAGTCACCAGATCCCAGTCCAGTAGAGTTCCTTGTGATGTGGTGGAGCGGGACACTTGTGTCATGGATGTGCCACCAAAAAATCTGCAGCAATTGTGTGGTTGACAGAATTAACAATGCTATACTGAATTTTTTCATTTGAGGAGATCGACTAATAGAAGCCTAGTACAGCAGCAGCCTTTATTGCTGCTCCTCCTGCTGCTTGTTTTCAGCAGAACCCAAGCTAATTGTATTATATTGTAATTACCAGGAAGAAAAGCAAAACTTGAGTCTCATCTCTACAGTTATAACTCATATCATTGCTTTTCTGTACCCCTGTTTATAGCTTGTCTTTCTCACTCATATCTTTCCCAAGGCCTCTGAAAATATCCATCAGTAATTCTCCCTGTTTTAGACCTTTATGTTCACTGCCTGATTATCAAAGTTGACCAAATGTTATTCATTATGTTCAGATTTATGCCTAATGAGCAAAATTAAAATAATATAAAAGTATTCAAGCGAGTTTGAACCTGTTTAAATCCTCCATCCTCCACAGCCTGTCCAATATCCTCCAGGTTACAGAAACTATATGAAGGTCACTCACCTTCATATGGTTCATATGATTCGCTCATATTCTAACAATATTGTTGTCTATGTTTAATTCTGCACAGATTTTTTTCGTAGATGGAACAAACGGTTTTAAGGAATTTTATTAACAGCCCTTTGGGGTACGAGGTGTTGATTTGCAAAGCGGTTTACATGCAGGTCAGGTAGCAGGCCCCCTTAGCACAGTTCTGCTCATCGGAAATAATCCTAAAAGCAGCCAGAGGCAGCAAACTAAAGTCAACCCCTTTTAACATTTTGGGAGAATCTGAATTACAGTCTGGTGAATCGTAGACAGGTCTGTGTGAGTCAGCACTGGCGCTGAAATATGGAAATAGTCTCATGATCAGATCTCATGTGTGCAGAAAAAGGGGCCCATTTAACCTGTTTTTTAAACAATCATCGGAAAGGGTTTTGAGGGATCTTCTCTATATTTTGTGTATTTTCTGTGGCAGTGTGAGAGCTGAGACATGAAGGTCAAAGCAGCAGAATCACTACGCTTTCGGTACCATCACTGCTTTCTCGCCTGTGCCTGTAGCATTGTGACCTGGTCGCTGAAGCTGCTTTCCTTCCTTTCGAGACTCCAAAACCTTTACTCATTTTCACCAGGAGTTTTGTCAAAACTTCAATTAAGAAGCACTGAACTTTTCCAGGTAAGTCGCCACCTTTATTTCCCCCCACAGGCGTGCTTTGCTTCCCGTGTAGAACTTTTGTGCATTGTGGGTGAATTACAATTCACAGTTCAGCACCTGAAGCTTTAATAGGAATTCTGTCTACTGCTCCACCTTTAGTGGCATGACTTTTACAAAAATGCAGGCAAGTAGAGCAGACTAAAGCAAACCACATTGTGATTTTCAACTGGACTCTCTTACCTTCATCTCTCCTGTTCCACTCTGCTTGCACAGCTTCATCTTTTGGCAGTCTCACTTGGCTGTGTCAAAACTTCTTCTTTTGAGCTGCCTGTGAGCATGTCAAATGCATAAAAAGACTCCATTCAAAACCTTACTTGAATAAAATTATGTAAATGTCACCGGCAACATGTATTTAAAATATCATCAATACTCTATCACCACTCTGCAGCACAAAAATATCTTACCTGTCAGTCTTTCGGTGCTTTAATCTATAGAAATGTACCGTATTCTGTACAAAATATGTATTATTTCCCTTTGAGGTATAATTCAGAGGAAGTATAGCCTAAATTCACACAAAATGGGAAAACTAAAGTATTTGTACTCCAGTCACAAGCTTGTATTTTACTGCCTCGCTGTGCATATTACTGCAGATCTGCAGAGTGCCTTATGTCTTGATTATCAGAACAGAAACCATATAAATATGAGAGCTAAAAAGCACAGCAGAATTAAAATGCTCAGGTATGATGTGGCATAGTTAACTATAAGTTATGTACAGGTAATTGATAAACTCATAAACATAAGGTAGAGTAATAAACAAACTGATCACTGGACTTCAGAGTTCCCTCTCTTAATTAATCTGAATGTTCTGTGTGAAGTCCTTCCAGACTTCTGCTCATGAATATCATTAATGCATGCCACCCATCCACATCCCCCATGCAACTGCCACCTGAGAGAACGTTGTTATGATACATGAAGAGATGTGTTTTGCTGCGATCTGGTGTCTGTCTCAAACTTTAACTGGTCAAGAAACTACTTACTTTGCTTGTTGTGACTGCACACTCAGTGAGGTGCAGCTAGCCTTGGGCTCAATGCCTTATTTGCAGAGCTTCTGCGACACGTTAGTCTTGCAGGGTTGCAAGTGTTGCTTACTGCCTGCTCTATTTACCTGCACCTCCTGACCTATTAGTGCCTTCATGAACTGAATACTACCATGTAAGTAGTAAGACATTTAGGACGACAGTGGATTAGATGATTATTTTTACTGTTTGTCTCTTTTTTTCTCTTCCAGAAATGGAGAAGCACATTTTATATAACTGTATGTCTGGTGTCTGATGCGCTCAGTTTCTCACTTGCAAAAGGATTAAGAAATTCTTTAATGGTGCATGTTTGACATTTTCAATACAGAAGAGAGACGTCTCTTTCGTTGGGTTGCCATTAGCTCTGCAGCACATAAAAAAGACACACACAGAAACACACACACATGCATTTTTCTTGAAGTTCATTTCACTTTTCTCCTAATTTAGTTTCGAGGGCGAGCTTCTTGTTTCAGTGTTTTTTAGTTGTATTTGAATATGCATGTATATCATATCAAGACATTAAGGGAAATGCACCTGACTATTATCTTTTCTAGTTTTTGAAATTTTAATTGCAAAGGTTTTACACCTAGTTTGGTTTTTAGTTTTTATTGCCACTTCCTAGCTTTTATATCAGTCTTGGTACAGTATGAGTCTGAATGCATACAGTCATATTAAATAGCTATACAGACACAGACTGCACACATCTCTCCTGCATCTTTGTGAGCTCTTCTGCTCACTAGAGGAGATCTAAACAGTAACACATAAACACATATTCACACTTTGTCTCACCAGCTGCATTTCTAAATTGCAGTGAAATTAAATCATTCTTTAAAGATCTATTTCTGCTTTTCAGAGAATAGATGTGTGAGGTTCTTCAAAACCTGCAAACTGCCAGAGCATTTCCCGGTGGCCTGAAGGTCATTTTCGGCCTGCAGCGAACCGTCAGTGAACATGCATTGAACTTGAGCAGCAAAGTCACAGCAAACACAAGAGAGCTGACGGACCTCTCAGGCGTGACTCTGCAGGGTTCATGGTGAGCACCGAAAAGGGGAAGTGCATGTGGGCTTGCTCTTTCTTTCTGTAAAGCCTTTACATGCTTCTAGTGGAGTCAATCGGCATAATGCTGACTCCTCTAGAAGAAACATGGAGCACAGAAGGAGAGATTGGAAAAGAGGGAATGAAAAACATGAGCATGAAAACGCATAGTTAGCCTTTTTTTGTACTCTTGTAGCTCATGCTCAATTTCAGTACGTTCAAGGTTGCATTGTAGATTTATTGCATGACGTATGAAAACTTTTCTGTGTCTGTCCTTGTGGCAGCAGAGCTGATTCTGCTGTCTGTGCAGTGATGCAGAGGGCCTTCAGTATTGCCCATGATGGATAACAGTTTGTTTAACTTCAAGTGTTTTCCCACTTTGCAGGAAATCCCAGAGTAAGACTCACTAATTACTTTATTGAGTCTGCTCCAATGCTGCTCCCAGAGCACAACATACCGTTCTCACCATGGCAGACTGGTAGAAAATCTCTAGATAAGGGGAACTCACACAAAAATGTGTGTGGTGCTCTTGGTTTATATAAATATTTATTATTAAACTTTGGATGTTAAAACTGAGAGACTTTTCAAATTTAAAATTGCTGACACGGAAATTCTAGCATATCCAGTCATGGAGCTGTTCACATTATGTGTGCGTTGTGTTATATTCACAATTACATTATTACACTTGCAGCCATTAGCATATATCTACAACCACAATAGCTGACTTTTGCTCTTTTTTTTGGTTTCTTAATTTTGTCATGAAGTCTCATCTCCATTCAAATCACTTTTTGGTTACACGGTTCAGTTCCGTTAGTTTTCATTAGTGCATAACACCATTATCACTGATACATGAATGACTTGCGCAGAAAAGGGGTAGGAGTGATACAGTGTGATTTTATGTTTGTTTGTTTGTTTGTTTTTCAAATTGCAAAATGTAATATTGAGACAGCTTTCATTTTTAGCACGTATCATTAAAAGTCATCTTTTTTCACAACTCCAAAAGTTTGTTACTGTAATCGCAGACTGAAGGAATATGTGACTGTGCCAAATTAACACTGTCATGCAGTCTGATGCCTCGACTCTGCTGGCTGGGTTCTCTGCGGGTGCTTTGGCTTCCTCCTTCAGTACAAAGGCATGTTAGATTAAATTGTGATTCTGAAATGTCAGTAAGTGTGGCTACGTCTGAATCGATGGGCTAGTGACCTGTCCAAGGTATATCCTGCCTTTGCTCAGTGACAGAAGGGATAGACTCGAGGAAATGTAAGTTTATTGTGTAAATATCCAGTGATTTTTAACCGATTTCCCTTTATGATACCGTAAAAAAGACGTTTTCTATAAACAGGCACACGCTCCTCATGCACTGCAGGCCGTCTACCATTAGATGTCGCTGTTTAACAATTTTAGATATGTATTTCACAAATAGCTTCAAACTTTATACTCATACCTGGCAATATAATTTAACGTTTTTACCATCAAACAAGAAATAAACAACGGATTTCGGGTCTCTAGAGAAGTAAAAAGCAAAAACAAAACAGAAAAACACAACAATCCATTGTAGGTCAAGATAAAATATGTCTTCGTTTGTTTTTATTTCCCCTGTCTTATGTGTTAGAGAGAAAGAGAAAATATTAACGTCACATTTAAGTGATCTCCTTACTTTAAAGTATAGCATAGTACAGATCTACTGAGTTAAAGCCACAGCAAACAACATTACACACCTGAACATCTGTTTTGTTAATAATTTTTTTTTTTAAATGATCTGCATCCATAAATAAAGTACCAAAATAAAGGTGCAATAACTAAAAGACTTCACCTAAGAAACTAGACACCTTTTGCAGTAACCTGCCCAGGATGGTATTCAATAGGAGCTACTTCCTCCCTGATAATTTCAACATAAAAGTACACTCTTAAAGCTAAACACTGGTGACTCAGAAAGTGTTTTTTCATCTATGTATATCACACTTCTGTCATAAAATCTGTCCTTATGACAGTTTTAGAAGATTATTAAAGGATACATTTACAGCTGTGGATACATCTCATTGAGTGAAATCAGCTGAGACACAATACAGTGTTTGTGTGCATAAAAATGGGTCAGTGGTGGCAAACATATAAGCATGTTTGCACAGGAAATAGGTTGCTGACACTGCTGGGCCAGAGTGATTATAGACCGCCCAGCTGTCCCAAACATCCTGTGTTTGTTGTGAGCTCATTTAACTTCATATTTTTTGTGAATATGCAGTCATACAGGATGACAATAAATTAAATGACATGCGTGTTTTCAGGCAGATTGTGCCTTGTTTCAATATTTGGTGCATATTCCTAAATAGGTTCATATTTGATTGTATCATGTCGAGCACAGTGCCAGTGAAAAGTGGCTGTAAGTAATTTAGTTGGTGTGCACTGAGCTGTACAATTAAGAGACTGATTTCATGCTGTTTTATGCTTGTCTTGCGCCACATGCATGTCACAGGAAAATATCTGACAGCTGCAGTTTGCAAATAGAATTAGATGAGCACATTCAGTTACTGTATTTTTAATAAATTCTGCATTTAAACAGAGCATTTGCTAAATGCAGTCAGCTGTTTAATACTTGCCACGTGTATAATTAATAATAACACGATCTAAGGTGACGATAAATAATTACTATAATGTGAACAGGGGCCATGTTGCATGCAAAGTGAGGATATTGATAGCAAAAAGACAACTGAAAACTAAAAGTAGGCGTGATAGAATTTCAGTTGACTCAAATAAAAATGAAACCTTGACTCTGAAAACCAATAAAAACAAAGTAAAGCACTCTCATAAAACACACTAACAATAAATAAATACATAAATCAAACAGGAAATGTCCCGAGTTTTCATCTGTGTAATTTTGGTCAAATTTGTCAACAAGCCCCACATTTCTTCATGATTTCATGTTAACTGCCATCACAATGTGACGTTTGTTTTGTAATAGTCTACTTACTAGAAACACCCAACATATTATAAGAATTAAAAAGACTGAATCTGAAACTAATGAAAAATGAAGTAAAAGTGAACTGTGGAAACAAACTGAAAGGAAAATATAAAGGAAAGTTCATTAGAAATACAAAACAGAAGAAAAAAGTAAGGTGTGGTTTATGTTGATTTCATGTATCACTATTTCATCACAGAGGGTCCTGTTCTCATCTTGTACTAGAGATCTTAAACAGCACTGTATGGGGTTTATTTGCAAGACTCCACAAAGATCGCCTGGTTATCTCTGCTCTTTGCCTGAATTTAAACATAGGACTTTAAATGTCAGCTCACAGGACATTGTTACCTTGGCTGTACCTTTTACCCACAGCAAACTATGGAAGAACTACATTTGAATACTTTCCTGCACACAGATGGAACAAGCTAAAAAAAAACCCAAAAAACTATGAAGTTATCTGATTCCATTGGAGCATTTTAAAATGTTATATTTGTGTATCTGCAACTACTCTTGTACTTTTTCTTTTTCCTTCTGTCTTCTCATTTACAACAAGTCCCTTTAGGGTTGCTTTGGCAACCCCTAAAGGGACCTCTTGTACATAGCTTTTTTCATTTCTGAGCGTGTATACTGTGTCATTGTGACTTTGTGCTCTTAAACTGTATGCCCTTTGTTGAAAAGAAGATCTCAATCTCAATGGCCATCTATTTGAATAAAACAATTTAATTCTACTCTTTCTTTTGGCTGCTTCCTTTAGGGGTCACCACAGTGGATGGTCTGGCTCCAGCTGACCCTATCCATAGGATTCACACCATCTGCACTGTTCTCCTTCACTACATCCATGAGCCTCCTCTGTGATCAACATCTTTTGTCCAGTATATCCAGTCTCTCTCTTCTACACAAGTCCAGACCATCTCACTAACTTTGTCCTAAAACCGCTCAAGCCGTCCCTCTGATGTACTCATTTCTAATCCCGTCTAACTTGGCCACTCCCAACAAACATGTAAACATCTTCCACTCTGCCCCCTCCAGCTCAGCCTCCTGTCTTTTTGTTTGTGCCACCATCTCTAAACCATAGATCATAGCAGGTCTCACCAACATCCTGTAAACCTTCCCTTTCACTCTTGCTGTAATTATCTCAAATCACATCCGACACTCGTCTCTGGGCCTGCACTCTCTTCTTCACTTCTCTTGTGCACTGTCCGTTGCTTTCGATGGTTGACCCCAGGTATTTAAAGTCATGCACCTTCACTACCTCTACTCCTTGCAGCTTTACAGTACACACACGCGTATTCTGTCTTATTTGCACTGACTCTCCATTTGCCCTTTTGGTTGGACATTTCCCGTGTGCCTGCGTGGGCCTCCTCCTCTACTCCACCTTCCTCTCACAGTCCAAAGACATGCATTATAGACTTATTGGTCATTCTAATTTCGCCATGTAAGGCAGAAAAGGTGACTTGTAAATGTACGGTTAAAAAATTGTTTTTACAGAGCAGTAAGACAAGAAAAGTACATTACATTTCACTTTGAATTTTTATTTTCATTTAGGTTTAGTTTCAGTTCCTTTCCTGTGTGGATCTGCTCATTTCAGTTTAGTTTTTATTGTTGGAAAATGTTCTGTTTCAGTTCAGTTTTTATTAGTTTCAGTGTTACTTTTGGTGTTTATTTTTTAATTGGGGTGGCATTTGTCAGTCTATTACAATGCAAACACTTCTCATCATGTAGACATTGCAGTCTCAATGAACATGAAAAAAGCAAACGCTAAAACTAAGCACATTACCTTGGTGGTTTTTATTCTAATGAGCTTTGTAAGCATACAGTTTGTTTGTCTTTATAAAAGAAACTCATTTTTAATTCTTATTTAATTTAAGTAAAATATTTTCCACGCAATATTTTACTTTTGTTTTAGTCTACTGTAATAACGGTGTTACAATTCGGATATTGCCTCCTTAAGATAGAAAGTCTTATTTTGAAAATACAAATGCGGAAGTAAGTTTAATCGCGAAAGCTCACTGGACCGCCACACTTTTTTTTTCTTTTTTTTTTTGACGGAAACGAGGGCTAACCATTTTTTTCCGCGTCAAGTTCGTGGCTGAAAGTTTTCTTCCTCTCTCTTTTTTCCCCCCTTTTGCGGAGGACCAGTCGCATGCAGTCACAATGAGGGAGAAAGCGAAGGACTTTTTATCGCACGGCTTCTCCTCCGGTGTCCACTTCACGTTGCTCTTCACTGACGTCGTTTAGACTTACTTTAATGCACAACACATTTCCGTTATGCGAAGTCCAACTTGTTGGTTAGTCGTCGTGCTGCGGTGGGTGCCCATCCGAGATAACGGAGAACGTGAGTATGTTGTGGCAGTAACTTTCACCCCCCCTCCCTCTCCCACACTCTCTTCTTAGCATTGCTAAACTTTTCTTTCTTTCTTTCTTTCTTTTTCTTTCTTTATTAAATGTAGCCGCTTGGCGACTAATCCCAAAATATGCAGCAGCCATGTGAACATTTTTTCTTCAAGGTCGGAAAAAAGAAATGTAAAAAAAAAAACAAAAAACGTGGTTGTGTATAGTTTAAAGGGTCTGCAGGAGTAGCTTCCCGAGTTGGTTGCATGCAGGCGGTGCTGGCGCAGATTTTCCTTTAATTTTTTTCCCTTTTGCCCCTAAAGTGTTTTTTTTTCTTTTAACTAGAAATTAACTTGGTCCTGTCAAACCACAGAACAGCTTCTTCTGTCTCAGCGAGCACAGCTGTCACAATATACACACATGGAAATGTGCAGTTGGCAAGTTTGTAACTAACTCGAGTGAATTTATGTCACTCAAAAAATTGTTTAAGGCTTTGGCGCAAATTTACTCAGCAGTGGTCGCCATGGTGATGACGCAATACTAATCCCACTGACCCTTGATTTTAGGGATTCGTGTCAGGTATTTAAATACAGAGACAGGCACTGATAAAGTACGCTTTAAAAAAATACCGTGTTAAAAACGTGCATCTGAAATTTAGTTTGCGCCTATTCATGACTGCTGGATGGAGATTAGAAACTAGTGGGGAGAAGCCACTTGGTTTGAGAGTCCAGTGCTGTGTGAGTGTGTGTCTGTGTGTGTGAGAGAGAGTAAATCAAAGTACTCATTTTGGTGTGTGTGTGTGTTGGAAGGAATTCAGGTCTATTTCTGGCTCATGGCTGTTTGTGTGTGTGTGTGTGTGTGTGTGTGTGTGTGTGTGTGTGTGTGTGTGTGTGTGTGTGTGTGTGTGTGTGTCTTTGTTTGCACCGATTCCAGCTTTTAGAGCTTTGAAATGAAGGTACTTTTGGGAAGGTGAAGGCGTGTTGTGCCTTTAGTTGTGATGGTTCAGTTCAAGGTGTGTGAATGTGGAGTGCTTTATGTGGCAACGTTGGTCTGTGTGTGTACTACAGGAGCATGATCCTTCAAAGTAAAAGCTTCACTAGCTGTGGTGGTTGCTGAAATCCTCTGACCAAAAAATGTGTAGTAAAGAGCAGATGGAAAACTACATTCTAAGATGCTTTTTGGAAAATATTGGGGTTATGGTTCAGATGAAAACAAAAAACACCAGAGGCTGCTAAACATGTTTTTTTTTTTTTTTTTTTTTTTTTTGGGCCTGTCCCGTTTGGCTCTTTTGCCATCAGAATTGTTGTCTAAAGGCAAAGAAAGATGCCCAACGGATTTACTTTACCAAACTGACCATCCCAGCCTTGCCGTAATGGTCCATTTGATTCACCTTTTATTGTTTATTTTATTTTCACTTACTGAATACGGGACAGACTTGACTGGGGGAAAGAAGGGGAGAAAGAAAGAGGGAAAGAGAAACAGCTGAGAAGAGGGACGGGAGAGAAGGGCAAAAGACAAAAACCAACAGAACGGGCAGAGAAAAAAAATGCATATATCAATCACCTGGATCACCTGCTGAGAAAGAAAAAAGAAAGCAAGCAGAAGAGAACAAGAGTAATAGAATAAACAACATCACAATGATATATGGGAATATGACAGTAAATACTAAATGTTAAACATTATTGTGCAGCACATAAGATCAACAGAACACAGTGTGCTTTGAGGTAGGAGCCAAAAAGGGTGTAGTTTGTGGGTGTGATCACCCGTGTGTACACCTGTGAGCATGGACGCGCTTGTTTTTTGTTTTTTTAAAAGGTTCCTTCATGTAATAATCTGCTAGAGGGTGTGGGGGGACCACAGCCCCGTCCTCCAGGGCGTGAAGCAGGTGTGGAGGAGATCAAAACTCCAGACATCCAGAGGCCCCCAGAACACAAGAGACCAAGGAAGACCAACAGAGGGGCAGCTGCGCCACTGTCCCAGAAAGAGCTGAGGAGAGTCCCAGATGAGGGCTCACTCAGCAGCCGCGGAGCAGAAGCCAGGGGGAGTTGCAGTGACGCGCCCGTGAGCTCCGCCGGCAGCCAGCTGCGCCTGAGTGACCGAGCCCCAGGCCGAGAGGCCGGGGGCACCCCACCTCCGAAGTGGCCCGAGCGAGCCCCAGGCTCCAGGCCCCGATAAGCGGCCGCCAAGGAGTGAGCCGGTGTGTACCTGGACGCCCATCCCCGGACACAAAGAACCACCAACGCACCGATGTCTGAGGGGGTCCGCCACTGGCAGGGGAAGTGGTGGTAGGGGGAGATAGGCCTCCAAACCTTGGAGGGCCTGAGATGTCCCCAGAGAGGTGGCGCCTGACACCCAACCTGACATATAGACACAGACATACAGGCACACACAGATACAAACATCCATTCCCACCCTCATGCTCTCATATGCACTTACTCCACACTCAACCAACGTGGAGACAGACATAAAGAGACGTTGTACACACGATCACACTCCCCAAGCGTACTCTACAAACCGGGTCTAGGTGCCCCCGCCCCTGGAGGGGGGAACTGCACCCAGACCCAGGTGGTGTTTCCCTTTTCCCTGCGGTGCTAAACATGTTAATACCAATGTATTAACACTCAATTGGGGTTTGTTTTGTTGTGATATAACTTGGGGAGTACCACATCAAGGCTTAAATGCATTTTTTATTTAAAACATTTTCATGACCACCAGATATGTTTTGCCATCCTTAATCGCCATCAAATGGGTAAAATAGCATAAAGACATGCTGACTTCAGTAAAATTAGAAGGCCCATTACATGCACCACTGTTTGGGTCACAATATAATTACAACATTATATTGGAGGTAATAATGAGCTGTCATTCACGTTAACATTTTCTTTGCATAATTCTGCCTCTTCTACATTTTTCGGTGGTTACGTTATTTTACTTTTGCCCGTGTGTGATCTGTGTGATATTAACAGGTGCTGAAGCTTACCTGCAGGGTACATATTTACCTTGTGAGGTCTGCATACTTTGACGACTGAGTCATTTCGATGCAACAGTCACACCTTGAGCCACAGAGGCAAAAAATATCCCTCTTGGGTGGTAAAGTAACACGGCTTTGTATATAGTTTCTTTGGCTGATAATTTTAACTCTGTCGAGCCAACCTGACGTGGTTTATGCCAGACAGGCCTGCAAAGCCAGGAGAATATTTAACGGTGCATTGGGTTAAGGGAGCGCTATTCAGTCACCATAACTTACAGTGTGGGATAAAGAGCGATGGTGAGCGATGTAGGTGCAGCCATGGCTACGTCTTCTGTGCAGAAATTAATGAATTAGAAAGGCGAAAGAGAGACAGCAAGGACTTTAGTTCCTGCTTCCAGCATGAAGAGAATGTAATGTAGGCCATACCAGCTGGAAAACAGTGAACCATATCAGACACAAACTAAAATGACCGAACTGATTGCATCAGAAGGTGAAACTGTATTGAGTCATGAAATATTCCTTTTTTTGTAGTTTAACCACAAGTTAACTCTTTTGTCTGTTGTGATAGTATCTTTTGTTTGAAAATACATCCTAAAAAATTCTTCAGTCTTGGTCGTCATTGTTATAAGCTGGTGAAAACCCTCCACAGACTAAAGCCTATCTGTAATCTTTTTACAGGTTTGCAGCACTTCCAGATTCCTGTTTGGCTTGTGTAGTCTCAAGTGAAACTGTTATTTCTCAGAAAAAAACCCTTTTACTTCCCCACAGATTTTCTTGATTTCTGATGCATGGATGCATTGGTTCTGTCTTCACTTCTCTTTTGCTCTTTGTGGTATGGCTAAAGTGGGGGTGTCACACTTATAGGCCACATGCAACCCAATTTGATCTCAAGTGGGCTATGCCCGTAAAACCGTATCAATGCAAAGGAAGAAAGGGAAGAAAAAACTGAATATACAATCACAAGTATATTCTAACAGAGACATGCCATTAAAAATGAGCTCGAGTTGAACATTATGCCTGACCTTTGGCATTCATGTAGTGCATTTGCTCTCATTGCAATTTACTAATCAGAGTGGAGCTATAGAAGGAACAAAACCTTCACATGTGGTGTTGTTGTAACTAAACAGCATTAGTGTTTTATGACTTTTATTAATCCGACAGCCTGGTTAGATCTTAAAATCCTTTTGGCTTTCTGTACATTTTCATTCCTGTGCGATCCAGGATTAGCAGTGCATTTTGATATGATTACTTGGTTGGGGATTTTATGCAATACAGCACATTAATATCCTGGAAGCTGTGAAAGAAAGGAGTGCAGCTTAATCGTGATCATTTTTACTTTTTTTGTTTTTTGAACCAGTTGTGCATCCAGAAACAAGTGAGAGGAGTGAACTCTGAAGCTTTGGCTATCAGATGCGGATCAGACACTGTCATGGTTCGATGTCTTGAACTGAGATGTTATCAGAGTCAGCTTTTCCGCTTCCCCCAGGGGTTCTAAGAAATCCACTGATGAGACCACGAGAGAGGTCTGACTAGAGCTGGGCGATATGAGATTTTTTCATATCACGATATGTTTTTTTCATTTCAGGCGATAACGATATCTATCACGATATAAGCCAAATAACTATATTTGTAAGATTTAAATGTGCCGTTGCTCACAAGTAAAATGTGAAATAATCAGCAGCTTGTTTTTATTTAAATATTTATTTCCCATAATAATTTCAACAGGGTAGATGTACTTAAGGAACATGAGACTTTTTCAGATAAATAAAGGCAAATATTGCAAACTACACAAAAGGCAGCCGCTAAAGCGTTTAAGTTTCAAAATAGAACAAACGAAACAGACTAAATTGTCAATTCCACTTAGAAACAAAATATTAATTCTAAAAATAAATCTTAGTTTGTTTTACAGAAGAACAGACAAAATTGACTAACTTTTGTCAATATCAAATAAACTGAGAACTAAAAGGAAATTCTCAATCTCTCCTTGTTGTATAGCTTAGCTTTTCAAACACTTTTAACAGTTACTTTAGTCTGACAAAAGCCGAATGACGCATTAGCGCTTCCAGTCAGAGACTGAGGCTACGTCCACACGTACACGGGTATTTTTGAAAACGGAGATTTTCCGTTTTCGTTTTAAAAAATAATCCCGTCCACACATAAAGGCAGAAATGAAGGAAAACGCTGCTATGAACATGCCAAAGCAGCAGGTGGCGCTAGATTCCTAACCGTGCAGAAATGTTGGCCAATCAGAAGTCTAGAAGCCTCGGTGGGAAAAAGTAAACAAAGCTGGGGCATAGAAGCAGAACCGAGTCGTATGTGTGGAGGGACAGTAACTGTGTGTATATGTAAGCATTTAAACACTGCAGAGAGTAGAATTAACAGTATTGTAGAAATTCATTTCACCGAAACAATAACGTGGCGCACAGTGTGACGCATGCACCAGTTTATTGTATTTCCAGACTTGCTTTCGGCACAATTTACAGTGCACGCTACTGTTTTTTTGTCAGACTTGAAATAGCCGAAATACCTTCACACTACGGAACTTCTATGGCTCTTCCGTTCGACAATCTCTCCGGCATTGGAACCATCATCTGTTTTCTCTTCGGTCATGCTCGGTTGATTTTTCTAGTCGGCACACTCATTTCCTCCATTATGCGCTGGCTCCATTACCCGCTGGCTGCTTCCCAAACAAACACAGTGCGGCTTGGTACTTGTGCTGTACGTAACGCGACGTGACGCTGCGGCTGTGATTGGTTCGGTTCTGCGCTACGATACTTGATTTGGATTGTCTGACCTTTTTTTTTTTTTTTTTTTTTTTTTTATATTAAGAGGACAAGAGCGGCGAGGTCTATCGCGATAGCTTGATTTCTCTATCGAGTAAAAGTTATATCGCGATACATATCGTTATCGTTCTATCGCCCAGCTCTAGGTCTGACCCACAGTGGCCTCAGTGGGGAAGAGGGAGGAGGCGGCAAAAGAGAGAGGAGAGCCATGGGAGATAATTTGGCAGGGAGCTGGGAGTTGACTGAGAAATAAAGAAGAAACAAATTAGGACCAAAAAAAGGGGAAGGAAAGAAGGCTATTTTCTGGTCATAACAGACTTTCTACAATAACCCGGACATTATTGAGCTGTTGGTGTATGTTTATGTGATATGACTTGCACAGCTTTTGGCATCTGAGTCCTAAAATTTTAGCTTTAATTGTGGATTCTCACCACAGACACACACAAACATATACATATAAGGCGTTCACTAGGGTTAAGTACTTGCCTGTGTGTGAACACGTTTGTGCAAGTGTTAGAGAGGGGATACGCATGCGTGCCTGTGTTTTTTCCAAAACAGCAATAATTAGAGAGTGTGTGTGTGGGTGTGTGTTTTACTCCAATGCACCCTTGTTCTTGTTGTTGGAAGAATGTTGATTATAGTCTTGATTTAGCTGCAGCAGCATAAGGATCTCACTTAAAAGCATGTGTGCGCTTGCAGGCTCGGCATTTGCTGGACATTGATGGATATGTGTGTGTGGGTGGTTGCACACAGTGAAGGTGTATGATGGGGTCAAGAGTTTGTTTTGTTTTCAAGTTGTCCAAAGAAACACTGCCCGTCATGACAAGTTTTTCCAGATTCCTTGGCTGCGTGGTGCAGAGCTGGAGTTGTTCGCTGCATTTAAACTGTGCTATTCTTTTGTTGTTGTTTAATTTTTTTACAAAAATGCTAAGTACTTCATGGTTGTAGTATTGCAAATGTGAGAATTTTCTGCCCTTGCATGTCAGACAGAGCTGTGTTTTTCTATTTAGCAGAAATACGAGTCGTGTCTCAGCTGAAGTGAAAGTAGGATTACATTTCTCACACAAAATGTCCAGTTTGCAGCAAGTCCCATCACAAGCACATAATTTGCTATCAGTGCAGAAAAACAGGATTCTTGGGAAATGTCTTTGTGCCAAAAAGAGGCACTTTGTAAGGCCTAACACAGAAACTCTGTTCGCTCCTTATAAGCCCCAACGTAGAAAGGTTTAGACTAGCCTTCCGGGAAGGCAGATGCCTGCAGATGATTCACTGCTGATCTGAGTGAATGATGGAGTCAATTATGTCTCAGCCAAATCCCAACAACAACTCAACACAGTGATGGAGTATTGCACCTCTTAAATATTGGCAAAGTGAATCAGAACAATCATGTGACTCATTCATAAAGTGCTTGTGGATTTCAGACAGACATGTATGTGGAGTTTTGAGTCGTGAATGTGTGAATCGACTGAATTGTTTTGATTTGACTCAGTTTTAGTGGTGAGTAGCTGAGTCAAGGATTGTGTCATCAACTTTTCTGAAACTAAGCTTTTGATCCCTTACCTTCCAGTAAGAAGTTGAGGTTGAGCTTTCGGTGACAGTCGAGCTGAGAAGCTGTTTTTAAATTCAACAGTGAACTGATTTTTGTGTTTAACGGTAAAAAAAACCCCACTCTCATTTGTTCTTGGCCAACAATTTCTAAGCTAATTAGACCAAAATTTGAATATCTCTTGATAATGTGGGGATATTTTGTACCCAAAAGGTCAGAGGTAAAGTTTTGGCTCGGTTTTCGACCTGTGTGAGTAGGGGCTCAGTTCTTCAGTGATCTGTTTGGATTGCAGGCAGCCATTTTTGTTGTGAGTGAGTCTGGCCACTGGTCTTTGTAATTATTCATACATCTGTTTATTTATTGATTGGCAGTTTTGGTTCTCTATTGGAGCTGAGTGTCAAAAGTAATATCCATATGAATGTCAGCAGAACATTGCTTTGTAACAAGATGATCAACCCACCTGTCAGTGTTTTTTGATATTGTGACTCATTTGTGTAGCTTTAGGGAAAATAATAATTAAATATTAAAAGTCAGGAGTGTATCATTTATCCTGTGATGACGCAGAAATGCAACAGATTTGTGACACATCAGTGGTGGATATTCTCTTGTTCCCTTCTATGTTTGCATTAGTCTGCATCACAGAGCTGGAGAAATCAAGAGGGGATAAAAACAGTGGTCAAGACTTGTCTTTTGTACTGGGTACACTGTTTCTTGCTATACACTACATATGGGCAAATTGCTATTACTTAAAGGGGGGGGGGGGGGGGCTCAGGCCTCTGCATTCCGACAACAATAACACAATGCTGCTATTCTTAAGACACAGAAATAAAGTCCAGCCACTTTCTGCCTATTTCCTGTGGTGGGAACTGAGACAGGGAGGCAGGTTGGGAAAGTAGGAAAAGCAAAGGCTGGGTCTATGATGATAAGAAGGAATTCAGACTGTGTGCAGGAGTAATCCACGTTGAGCACTGGAAAACAAAACTGGGGTTTTAGCTTAAATGAAACAGTTAATATGATGATATTATGTATCCTGACTAATACACATCCTTCCAGCTGTCCGACATCCTACCAATGACTAATACAAAACATCTTTACACAATCTGCAGTCTGTCATTATCCTGACCCTGGCATGTGAAGGAAATACTAAACTATAGGGCTCGTGTAGCAACAGGCAAAAGAAAAAAGAGAGAGGCAAGTTATGACTTTGCTTTGATTGTGTGGATTTGACATGTGAGGAGGGAATGAAGTCAGCAGCAAATGACAGGCATCACAGACAGTACAGGCCTCAAAGCTGACAAAACACAACACACAATGAGGTCTGTGTTACAGGCAAACACTTCATTACAATCAGGTCCGGTAAAGGTCTGATTTGGTGTAACAATTCTCAGAAACAGCGGTTTTAGATTACAGCTTTAGGTTTTGTTAGTTTTTTTCTTTCAAAAGAAGACTGATAAAAATTATTTTTGCCAGAGGCCTGATCATGTGATTTCTGATTGGGTCACAGATAAAAACTAAACTCCTCATTTGCGACTAGTATGATTAAAGCAGGCTCCACACGGGCAGACGTTTGACTGATTTTGGTCTCGGTTTCACAACTGTTACACCCCCTGCTTTCACTCCACATCTAACGCGGAGATTTTTTTTTTTACAAGATATTTCCTTCTGATTCTCCTGGAGCATCAGTGTGAGGTATTTTAGCTTTTGGAAGACTGATCAGTTTATTCTAGGCCCCATCACCATTTCTTGTGGCCTCTAGTAAGTACATTTAAACCACTTGAAAGCCACAGTGGGTATGTTATCTGTTCAGCACTGTAGTGGTATTTGAAAAATTCATATCGCGCTTGACATTATAAAGAGTATATCAGTACAGCCGACGTACTGGCCAACACTGAAGCACGTGGAATTGGGTTTACATTTAGTGCTATTTAATCATTCCTATTTTTTCAGCATTTTTGAGTCTTTATAAGGACATAAATTTAAAACACACCGATAAAGAAATCTTCAGGTCTGAAGAAACACGTTTTCAGAATTTAAAGCCAAAATCAAATTTTTGAGCATAAATTTAAGCATCTGTCTGTTGAGATATAAAAGATGAGATATAAAAACTGCACCAATTTGATGATGATGATACAAAATAAAAGAAACAAGCACTGGCAATCCTGGATGTTTGACCTTATTTCTGATAATTCAATGAAGGAAACCTGAAAAAGTGCATTTTCGGGAAACTTGAAGGACTTCTATCACCATGTGGGATAGATGGCTGGTCAACATATTTTCTAATATAGGAATATTTTAACACTTTCAATCTTATGGCATGGCAAGTCCAGATTTGCAGATCTTTGTAGTGTGATTTCAGTCTCAGTTTCAGTATTGTTACACCCCTGCTCTTACTCCGTAGCTTCTTTGTGAGTAATATGGCTACATCCGAATTGTTTTCCTTTGACATGTGTTAGACAAAAGGTTTCCTGCTCATTCTCACAGAGCAACAAGTTAGTGTTTGGAACAGGGATTACAGAGCCAAAGCTTATCCATGTCTTTGTGATATCCAGATTAAACTTGTATAACAACACCACTGGGCTCTGGCTGTGCCTAGTAGTTGCAATCGCCGCCTCCCCTCGTGTTATACCTTTGAATCAGCTGATGCTTTCCTCGGGCTATGGGAAGTTAAGCCCAAAGTTATCTCATGTTTCAGCGCTACTTCCTCCTTTACAATATGTTCTTCAATTATGTAAGCTGTGTGCGTCTCGCTTTCTGCTCTATGTATTATCAAAGCTCTTTCACATCTCACTTCACACAAACAGGAACAGTAAGCCTCAGCCAATCCCAACCCTGCGACTGTATGTCTTTTTCATGTCGGCCTCTGCTTTTATGCACCTGATCAATCGGCCTCAACGCAGCTCGTTGCGGGTAGCTGATGTCAGGCCGTGCCACTTTGGCGTGATGCAGAGCAGCTTGTTGCATTCAAGTATAAAACATGAAGTGAAAGGAATGGAAAAAAGGTCACATGGTGTCGGTTTGTGTTAACTGGTATGTTGCCTATCAGTACAGCAGGCAGTTGTGCTTGTCAAAACAATATTGAATGGTGGCTGTATTAGAGCGAATTCCTGGACCCTTTTCTCTTGAAAACAGACTTGGATAGTAGTGGTATGTGGATTTTTATTCATGTCGGCTTTTTTGTTTTTTATGGATGTTGTTGATCAAACTTGGTGGGACATTTATTAACTTTATGTACACTTACAGCCATGAAGCAGACTCTTCACAGGCATGGCGATATTTTTTCTTAGTTTACCGATCAAACTAGAGAAGTTATGAAAGTATAAATTTGCTAGTTCGTATCGTAGACTGTACATAAAAGATCAGAATCAGAATACTTTATTGATCCCTAAGGGAAATTATTTTTTGTTACAGTGCTCCATTATAAACAAACATTAACAAAGACTGGATGGAGGCAGCCACTGAAGCAGTACCTATTAATTTCTTGATTCCTCGTTTTAAAGTATTTAGTTTAGGTTATTGGTTACTGCCAGTTTGTCTTGTCACTAACTTAACAGCTAACAGTAGAAAACTTGGTTAGTTGTATCTAAAATCTGAAAGTACTAAAAAAAAGATAAAATTGAACTTTCACTCAGTGGTGCCCACATGTTCTAAAAAAATTAACTTAATATGCTCAAAAAGGCATGGTTGAGAGGATTTGAATGAAGACTAATTAGTAGACAGCTACTGGTTATAATGGTCTCTGTTGGTATACTTGTCAATCAAGGCAGTCAAAATCTAAATGGTTTTATTCATCCACTCTACAGTTATTAAAGAGAAATAAGCTATAGAGACCAAAGCAGTTTCTGTATCAGGCTGCTAACGTGATTGCTGCTGCTTAAAATGGGATTGTAATGACCGTTTATTCTCGCCGTTCTCACTCTCCCATCTATAGCAACAGTGTTAAAACATAGCAAAAATAAGTAATCATAATACTAAGATCACTAGTGACGACGTGTCTCAGTGGAGTGATGGCAAAAAAACAATTAGCGATTTCACATCTTTTCAGTTTCATATTGTGACTCGGTTTATTTTTATCTCAGAAGCCGATAAAAGCCGACCCATTTCCTCCCATTAATATCATGTTGATAAGAGCTAAAATTACCAGCTGTTCTTCAGCGGGAACATTTTGTAGCTAATTTGGCTTTTTGTGTGCTCTCGTATATCTGACCAAATGATCATGTCACAAGCTTTCGGTGCTGAATTATGATCTGACTTACAGTTTTTCTCTCAACAGTTTTAGCTTAGCTGATGTGATCATATGATTTTTTGTGTGCATGTGGATAAAAAAAAACCCATGCAACTCTAAGCTGAAGGTCCAGTGCATAAATCTGCACCTCCAAGGTGCATCGTGCAGGCTATGATGAACCTTAGCTGTGTCACAAATGATCTCGGTTTTGCTTTGTTCTTGTGGAGAGAGGATGCTTGAATTGCACTTAATTATATATTTATTTAATGACACTGTCTGCGCCATTTCTCTGAAAAGAAGATCATATGCCAAATTAGCATCAGCCACTTTCGCATATCATCCACCCTCTTAGTCTAAGTTAGAAATACCCTATAGCTGAAATCACAACTTAGCTGTTGTTTGTAAACTTCTTTAAAACTTGTAGGGTTGTGCAGGAGTTTGTAATGGCTTAGAAGTAAATGAGTTTAGTGGGATGCTTTTTATACATCATATATTTCATACTCTTTAGGTTATCTGAGGAGCTGTTTTGGGGAATTATAATTATTAAAATACATTATGTAGTGGCGAAGAGACGAAAACGTGCGTAAGCATGCCTAGTTATTTTTTGATAGTTATTTTTGGTTATTCTCCTTCTCAGGAGTTGGCTCACAACCGATCATTAACAGATGGTTATAAGCTAACATTATGCTGGCTAATGTTAGGCTTAGGTGTCCTAAAAATGACACTTTCCCTTTGATAAATAGATTGATTATATGACAGTTTATTCGCTAAGTGTCCAAGTCCAATGACCTTAGCTCCATTCCAAATAGGGCTGGGTGTCGTCACTGATTTCTAGAATTGATTCAATTCCGATTAACAAGGTCCCGAATCGATTCGATCCACGATTCGATTCAGTTCGATTTGATTTGAATCGGGGAAATTTTGCCTCAGACAGTCAGAAATATTATAATTCTGATCACGTATCAGTACATTTCCATATTTTTATATCTATAAAAAGAAAGCTGACACTTGCGAGACTTTATCAAAGGTCTAAGCATCACAGCAGATGCCTTTGTGTCAAAGTAACTGAGGATAAAACACAGAAAAACATGAAGGCGATTTTCCAGGCCTGGGCTTTTATAAAAAATATTCTGCAGTACATCAAAAACAGAAGGAAACCGTTAATCAGCATATGAACATTACCTGATGCTGTTGAAGCATGAAGCAGAGCAAACTTACAGAGGGTTTATCAGAGACACAGCTAAGCGTTTTCAGTCAATATTGTTTGGAGAGAGATCAAACCTGCAGCTTCAGAATCAGCGCAAAAACGACATAAACACAAAGCGCGCACCCGCCGAAACATCAGAATCAGCGAGCTGTCGGGTTTCGGCCCCGACCGTGTCCGTGCCATTGGGTGAGAAAGGCGACATTTCGCTGATTCTGATCTGTCGGCGGGTCAGCGCTTTGTGTTTGCATCTTTGTGAAGAATCCGTGTACCTGCTCTCATTTACTGTTTTAGCTGTTTGGTGGTTGTTGAAATTTTGTGAGGTTTAACCTGAGATTCTGGCGTTTCGGGCAAAATAAATTTATATAAAAAAATTGATTCAGGATTTTAATGAATCGATATCACGTTATCCAAGCTAGAATCGATTTTAATCGATAAATCGATAATCAAAACTCACCCCTAATTCCAAAGACTGGTGTTGCTAATAGCGGCAAAAACAGGATCAATAACAAAACAGGATACAGTTGATGGCAGTCTGCAATCTACTGACATCTAGTGGTGAGATTTTACACACTGTACCTTTAAATTTAACATATTAGGTCATTATTAAGTAATCAGTGTAGTGTATGTATCAGAGTAGATAAATCGAACATTTATAAAATAATTTAGAGGTTATTCTAAAATATCATGATGTGTATTGTGTACTGCGATTTAGCCTTAAAATACGAAAGCAGAAAAGTTCCCAGAACCACTTGTTTTTTTTTTTTCACTTGCAGCTTTCACCACAAATGTGTATTCATCATGCTCACAGTTAAATATTTTAAGTAACACTTGTACTTGATATTCTAGTTCTCTCCTCACGTAAGGCAGCACGTTGGTGTGCATGTGAGTGTACATGCACGGCGTCTTTGCATGTGTGCACTGTTTGCTGCTTGCCAGGGCAGGGCTTCCTGTTGCTGTGATTGCTGCCCAGGCAGAGCAGAGCAGTGATCCTTTGGTCTCCTTTCCTCTTGTGCTCTGCCACCTGGACCTTCATCCACAAACCTGGCGCCGTCTCCTCTCCTCTCAGCTTTCTCCTGCTTGTTATTCTCACTTCCTGCCTGGCCTCTCATTATCCGCCCATCTGTCTTTCTCTCTGTCCTTGTGACTGTTGTTCCTCCTCCTCTTCCTTTTCTCACTGCTTTATTGCCTTCTCCCCCCTCTTACAATCACTTACTGTGCCCCTGCTTTATAAGTTTATCCGTATCTCTGATTCATTCAATGATTCAGGGAGTGAAAATTCAGAGGTAATAAAATCTGTTTTTGACCCGAGTTCCTTGGATGCACATGTTGCTGTGTTGTTTTTTTTATTTTTTGGCTTTAGGTTTTTGTGTGTGTGATTTATATAAATTTTCCACTGCAGTTTTTACAGGAAACGCCGAGTGTTTGATGTCTCTGTGAGCCTCTATGCCATGCATATTAATTGAGTCATAAGCAATAGATTGGATCCGGCTGATGTCGGTAATAAGGCTCGGGCTATATAAAGGTCGGACGGATGTGGTTCGCTGTAAATTGCATTTTACTTAATGAGCGTGACAGTTAGGACTGCATCCTATTTTTTTCAATAATGTACAACTAATCAGCACATAGAGGTGTACATGTACACACATTCCCAGACCAGTTGCTCACACATCTGTATGTTTGTGTGTTTTAGAGCAAGAGCAAACAGTTTAGCTCATCGCCCAACAATCTGATATCTATTCATGTTTAAGTGTGTCTGAAAAAACATGGAGGTAGTGTCTGTGATGTCATGTCTGGAGGGTCTGGCGGGAGTGCAGTGTTGGAGCTGATGTGTAGCAGTCAAGTAGTAACTAATGTTTATTGCGCCTGTGGTTGCATCTTCTTCCTGTCTTTGTGCAAAAAGGAGTTCAATTCCACTTCTGCTGTCGTTAGTTTCTCATATTTATCTTTTTATTCTTATAGTTTACAATTTCTTCACAGCTTGCTCTTTAGGGAAAGTTCGCTTGATTTCCACTGTGAATTCAGTGAATTTGGAATTTTTTATAAACATTTTTTATTTTAAAATGATTTGCTGATTAGTAGAGCTATAATCATAGAGTTGGCTAGTTGATTATTTAGGCGATATTGTTTACATGACTATAGGTTTTGACAAGCCCCGGCCACACATGCCTAATGACTGGTGATCCCCTGAAAACCACAGGTCACTCTGGAAAATGTGTATTCCTCAGTTGAATGGCAAGTGATTGCTGGTGATTGCTGCCTGTGTGGTACTGCAAGGCAAGGCAAGGCAAGTTTATTTGTATAGCACAATTCAACAACAAGGTGATTCAAAGTGCTTTACAGAGACATTAGAAACAAAAACAAATAAAAAGCACTGCGCTGAAAACCTGCTTGAAACCAAGCTGCTTGCCAGCAGATTGTTGTGGGTGTCCATAGTTTGCATGGAAGATGCTGACTTGTTTGCGAACATGTTTGCCAAGTGATGTTAAAACTGTGAGGAGTGTGATGTAAATTGAGAACAAGACCGGTTGCCTTCAAAATCAAACTTGGATCAAGTTGGCATCATGCAAACTATGGGCGACTGTAGAAATCTGCAGCCAAAACTATCACATTGAGGTTTTTGGTATAGCATCCTCTTTGTGACCAGTTTCACCTAGAAACAGCCACCTGTTGGGGAATACATATATTTCCTTTAGTGACTGGAGGTTGCTGACCCCTTACTTTCATAAGGAGAAAAGTGCAACACCAATAGCCTTCCTGGACCAGTTTAATGGTAGTTTAGTAGCTGGAAAAGAAGACTACATTATGAAAAATGCTATGCTTTGAAACATCCAAATGTAATCTCCATAAATCTGCAAAGTCTTGTCTATTTTTCCTGAGTCTGGCGTGCTTTTTCCAGTTGTTTACAGTGGCAAAAACAGCTGTAGCAACATAACAAGGTGCTAGTCATCTTTTCCACGCTGTGCACCTCTTCCTAGCTTAACCAGCTGTCCAGTAACAGTGGAAAGACGGTCGAGCAACACACTGACCGAATGTCACAACAAGTGTGGAACAGCAATGAAGGACAAGTTAATGCTGCTGCTCTCTGAGTATTTATGCCTGCACCTGTTCAGTAACCAGTGTCAGAGCTGCTGAGGCTGTGCCTTTTTGGTACTATCAAGGACTGAGCTGAGTATTGTCAGGAGTGCTGAGTACTTTTAGCATGAAAAAACCCAACAACTCCGAGATGCACAGAATCTGCTGAAATTAAATTGATACTGTTTCAGAGAACTCATTGGCATATAGTCATCTTGTCGTTGTTAGGATCTTCCAATACTGTCATTTTTCAGTATGCAAGGTCTGATAATTTTACATTGGCAAACTTGAGTTAAACCACTTAAAACTCCAAGCCATTAAGTAAATTTTAAAAACATAAATTAGATAATTGAGCTATTTGACGTTTACCAACATCAAATGTTTTACATTTAAGCTAAAATTATTTTAATTATGCTTTTTTTGCCATGTGACTCCGGTGACAAAACATTTCAGCTTCGGTTGGCAGCGGGACTCAAAAATTCTCCCTTATACAAACTCACAGGAGCCTCGAGATCAGTTTATTGGTTAAGTAAACTTGTTTTTAAAACCCTTTAAAATCTTATTTTACGAGGTAGTTTAGCACTTGTCAGACTTGTAACATTTTCCCACCCAGTCTGCATTTCGGTTATGCATCCAGCATCTAGTGGCCATTAGAGGTGCTGCAGCGCTCTCAAACCAGACCCCTACTTCCTAATTTGAATGCATGACCTGAAAACTCAGGTCACTTCAACACTTTCATGGATGTGTGTGTCCGTTGCATCAAACGAGCTGTTCCCTAATGGGGACAACAGGGTAACTCAGTGGTGTGTGAGAGCTGATACCAGGCCTGTGAGATATAAATAGCAGTCTACATCCACCAGCAGCATAGATTATTATCTATGAGTTGTAGTGTTATATAAGCCGCGGTCTTGGGAGATTTTATTTTCTTGGTTTTGCTCCAAAAAAAGCTTTTTCTTTTCTTTTTGAGAGGAGCCATGTGGTGTTAATGTTTGTGCAAACAAAAAAATATTGAGCAAAAGATCATGTTGTCTCTGTTCCCTGCAGACCACATCCAGGACGCTGTTTACTGTAAATCATACTGCTAGCACTTCCATTTAGTGGGAATAAAATGCCGCAATATAACACATGAATTTCCCCAGTAAGTCCTGAGTCATGAGGTTACTCACGCTAACAAGATCGATTCATGTCTGTGTTTCACACATCCTGTTTCCTTCCGTCTTGATTAAAATCAGACTCTTTTATGTCCACTTCTGGAGCGTGTACATCATGAGTATTAGGGATAGATGAGAGCTGTGTGACTCATTGTGGTGTCTTGCAACCTGACCTGGTGTGTGGTTAACTTTATAGGACAAGGTCAGGATACAGTTTTTATATTCACTGACCAACTACAAGCTAATTTAGATAATAGATAATTACTGCCTAAGTTATTGTGGAGGTGATTCAAGATGGCTGCTGAGTGGTTAGGCTTGCTTCTAGAAGGACTTTGCCTCATGTCACATGCTCAGAAGAGATTGTTTTATATTTGTCTAAATGTCAGCAAGTGTGACTAGCTGCTGCGTTTTGACACTTGTTTGACATTTTGCATTTGTCCATTAAAGACTTGTGTGGTATGCGTCACTACCTGTTTGCTCTTTTAAACAGCAGTGGTTGACTTGCTGCATCAGTAGTTTCACAGTAGCATTTGTTTGGTTAGATCATTTTTCTCTTTTTTTCTTCTTGCCAAAAAAATCTGACGTTGATCTCGACACAGTGCAGCAGTTCCTCAGGTTGTTTTGTGGTGTCGATGGGGGAGAAAAAAGCGGTGCCAAATTTCTGTAAAGCCCACGAGAGAGACGAAGAAAGCAATCAGTGTGCCATCGCGAGCGTGCGTGTGCTTCGCAGAAGAAGAATGCGGGCATTGTAGGGGAGGAGAAGGAGCTTGAGGGAGTGATGAGTAAGGTGAGGAAGGAAAAAAGGCAGGAGTGCACAAATGTTTTCCAGTTGCAATTTCGTGTGTTTGGATTGGCTTTTTTTTCTGCCGTCTCCTGCCGAATGCTGTCTAGGAAAGCAATAATACAATAATAAAACACTGAGCTGAGGTTAGAGGTCCCGGATAAGAACAGAGAAAGGAGACACAAACACTGTGTTAGCCTTTTTGTTTCCCCTCACAGTTTGAATATGGCTCTTCGTCAAGGTAAAAAGTCAAGGAAGTTTGAGTCCAAACACATCTGGAGATCCTCAGAGGACAGAGAGGATGAAAAGAAAGGGAAAACCCTGGGAACGGAGGCGGCCAAGACCCCAATGGATACGGCGAGAGGAAGTGTGTGTCTGTGTTTTTGTGTGCATGTGTGTGTGTATGTTCTCTAGGCAGTGCTGAGTCATCGCTGGGCTGGCCAGGCAGATAGAACCAAGCTTCTGGGAGGCCAGCTGAAGGGGCAAAGTGAGGCATGCACTGAGCATGCTCTGAAAAAGTACAGGAAGGGGATTAGTTGTTGTGACAGGACACATCCAGGAACTTTAGTGACGCAATATTTCACGATGCCAACTTTTCACTGCCTCATTGACGTACGTGTCCCCTTGATATGTTTGATGGTGCTAATGAAAAAACGGCACGCTTATTTTAAGATGTGATCTCACGACTTTTACAAGTCTTCATCTCAGAAGGTTGTCGCTCAGGACACAGAGAGAAATTAGATAACAAGACGCGTTGCTCCATGTTTTGGCCCGACCACAGCGCGACCCCCCCCCCCATCCCCCCACCCCCTGTTTCTTGTGGTTGTCTGTGATCTGTTGGACCACAGTCTGTGACAACCCCCCCCACCAGACACAGAGACACAACAGCCCACACGCACCCATATGCAAAAGCACTCTCACACTTCCTGTATGCCGATTAGACTCTTCTCTGCAGCACTGGAGGAAGATGGTATGTACTGTAGGCACATGTTGAAGTTAGAAGGTTAAACTCCTGTTAATGATACTGCAGTTTACGTCTTATAGTCTAACTGTTCATCTGTTGCTCAACACTTTATTATGGAAAGACATGCAGGGCAGAAAAAGAAGCAGCTTATATATAATGCATGTTGACTTCTTTGCTAAAGGCACCTTGAGGTGTTGCTTTTGGTTTGTGTTATGGTGAATATTCTACCTGTGTTCACCGCTTTACTGTGCAGCACATAAGAAGAAATCTGACTAGTTGTTGTATGCTAGTTACAGTCTGTTAGTTACACCATGTGTCTGCAGTGTTTACACATGCAAAGTGGCAGTTTTAAGATGAAGCTTAAATTCACCTCTGTATGTATGTCTGTGTATGTGACTGTATTTCTTCCAGTGGTGGGTTTGAGTGTCTTATATCCAAGCACAAACTTCCAGTTATAAAATTAAGCCAATGTAGAAGTGCCAAGAACTGCAGATGGCAACTAATGGCTATTTGAAGTAGGTGCCAAAAGTGAATCAGTCACCATAGACTCTCGTGGTAAAATGCCCACATTTAGTTAGTGCAGAAATGAAACATTTTGACAGTTTAGCACAAAAATCAGTTATGGTCTCTACAGATGTTTTCCCCCCTTCAGAAGTTTCTTTTTTCCTGTTTCCTGGCTAAATCGTATTAAGACTTAAAGTTCGGCATCATTGTGGGCGTCTTCTGTCCATTCGATGGAGTCAGGAAACATTCTGTTTTAGTTAACACCTTGCTAAGTAAGCTTGCACCAGCACCAGGTGATAATGCCACAGCTCTGCCTTCTTGTTCCAATATGGCCACGTCTGGATCGAAACAAAAACTTAAGATGAACACGCACAAAGTACCAAAATGGGTGCTCCAAAAGTCCACACAGCTGATATCACAGTAGCTACATCCTTTTTTTTTTTAAATATCCTATCTATGGCTCTTCCTGTCTGCTTCAGAATTTAATATGTCAGCGTTTTAGGACTAAAAAGACTCTAAATGTCCAGTCATATTTGTCTTCTTTCATTTCCAGAAGACCCAAATCTGCTTCTTTATTCTACCAAAAATGGGACTCTTTCATTGCCGTCATTGGCTGTCTCTAAACGTCACTTGAATCTTGCTATATCTGAACAGAAGTCGTGTCCAGTTATTCCAGCTACCAGTCATGCCTGGGCTACTCACTTCCAAGTCAACACACTTTTATGTCATCCTTATGCTACATGCCCAAAAATGTGTTCTCCCTGATCCCCTATGCCTATTTGTTTAGTATACTCAAGGTCAAAAAGGGATAAACACACACACACACACACACACACACACACACACACACAGCAAATGGGCATTTAAAAAGAAAGAAAAGAGAAGGGCTTGTTGAATACTTAGGAATACATCCTTCCTTTATTCTGATGAACTGTGTGGTTAAAGCTGTTAACCACGGAGTTCTTTTAAATTACAACAGTACTAGTTTTTTAACGGTGGTGGACAGGTTGAAACACGTGTGCACTGTACAGAGAAGCTGCGTGTTAACTTCTTCGTGCACCAAATGATGCAGTACCTACAGTTGATAATGTAGTTGTGGGCCCTGATGAGTAAAATGGTAGATGGCTTTTGATAGTTTCAATTTAGTGATTATTATAAGAAAAGCCACAAGTTTAAACAGAGAAAGCCCTGTGGGATTAGACTAATCAGCAAACACTGAAGCACTGTGCATTAACAGAAGCAAGGAAGTGAAACAGTGCACGCAAAAAAAAGTAGCAGAGCCCCACTGTAGGAGGCCAAGCCTTCCAAGGCAACCCGAACACATCAAGTTCAGTGCAGTATATTACCACATGTCACATCTTTACTGTCTCACTCATAAAATGAGGTTGCGTGTGTGAATGTTTAAGGTTGGATGATTAATCAGTTTAAAATTTTAAGATTTTGCCACATTCATTAAGTCCAAACTCAGTCGGTGTTTACTTCAGTTTGAGCAAAGATTATGAAAAGCGCGGCTTTGGTCAACAAGAGCTGTCCAACAGAAGCTAAAAACTTTTAAAATCTTTCAGGAGGTTTATTAGATGTTGTCTGCAGCTGTTTTTCTCTCCATATCTTTGAGAGTCTCTCACTAAACCTGGTTTCGGCAGCATATGACTGAAATGCCCTTTGGTTGACTGCTACGACTTTCTGTCTATTAAGTCAGCTTCTGCCTGGGCCCCTTGTTGCCCCCCCCACCCACACCTGCAGATGTTGTGGTGGAGGCTAGCCGGCAGAAGTGGTTACCCTTGCGAGACAGGTTATAGGGTCAAAAACGCTCATTAATATGCGCCTCGCTCTCTACCGGATGAGCCTGTCCCTCTCCACCAACGCCACTGATTTATTTATTTTTCGTGTTAATTGTACTTAAAGAAATCCCCTTTAAGTATAATAAATAAATAAATAAATACTTTTGTTTTCACTACACTTATGATGTTTGTTAAGTTAATGAATAATCATGTTGTTTGTGTATCGTGTTTTAAAACGTGAGTGATACACTGGGGGGGAAAAAACGGAAGGACCATTAAAATAGGTCACGTGTAAGTACACAAACACACGGATGAAAATACAGGCAGCGTGGCTGATTGAGAGATTTTCTAACTGTACTTCCTCAGTCAGGGCCTCATTCACCTTCTGTCTGACTGACTAATTACTGTTTCCATTCATAAAATACTTGAGTTGCCATCATCCATATCAGTGGAGGTTAGAACGCAGTTTCTCCTTTCTCTCTGCTCGCCTCTGCTGTAGGAAACAATTTCCTGAAATTTACTTAAAATGTGTACACTCGCTGCGTTTTCTCCCATTAACTGAATGGTAACCGATTGTCCTTTGAGTGAACCGTGGCCCTGTGTTGAGATACTCTAGGATACTCTGGTTGATTGCCAGAGATTTTTTGCAGGCCCATGTAATCCAATTTGTGCGGTTACAGATCAAGCTCAGATGAAATCAGAGTTTTGAATGTTCTTTCTTAGTGTTTGAACTGTTTTTAAACTTTGAAGCAATTCAAAATGTGCTGTAACTGTTGTGCCATTTCCCATGTTTAGTGCTGCATGTCTTGCACAACCCTCCACATTATCCTGATCTAATTGCATTCCTATATTTTGCTCTCGTTATTTGCTCCTCTGGCTTTTTTCGTTCTTTTCTTCCATGCTTCATCCATTCATTTCTCTTACCCGCCTTCTTTTTCTGTTCCGCAGTGATTCTCATCCACTCTGGTTACTGCAATGAATGGTAACACTATCCATCCAGCCAACACCACAACAGCAGCAGGCCAAGGTGTGGCAGTTGCCCAAAAAGGCTGGACGGAATTCTGCGAGCTGCATGCCATCGCCGCAGCCCAGGAGCTGGCCCGGCACTACCGGAGTTTTGCAAGAGAGCGACCACACCATGATGTGCTTCCACCAGAGACCTTTTCAAAGCAATTTACTGACCTCTTCCAGCAACACTTCTGCTGCGAGGTCGACAAAGACGGCACGCCACTGGGTCAGAACACAAGCTCTGCCGCCTCCGGTAGCGCTCCCTCATCGTCTCCAGTGGTCCTTCGTCCTCAGCCTGTAATCACTCGAGTGCGGACTTTGCCTCGGGTGCAGGACTATCGGGAGACTGGCAGACCAAATGGAGGAGCTGCTCCACTGACTGCGTCACCGAAAGTGGAGCCGGTGGTGTTGAGCCGGGAGCAGGAGCTGCCACTGAGATGCGCTGCGGGAAACTCCTTTTCAGGATCTCGCACAATTGTCAGCGGGACACTGGTGATTCATAGCCATAGCAACGAGGAGATCTCTGGCACAGATCATCGCCAGGTATCTGAACGGTACTCTTCTGACTCTTTAACCTCGAACCCTGAAAACTCAGAAGTCACACATTTCTCTTTCAGCCAAATCCGGAAGTCTGTAAATAAGCTTTTAAAGAAATCACCCCAAGCCAGTCCACGCTCATCCCGGGACCTTACCCCTAGGAACCCCACCACCACCAACAGTAATCTTCCAAATAATGGTGACAGAGTGGGTGCAGTTTCCTCCATCAGCGAAGAGGTGTCATCCTCTTCTTCCCACTCCTCCGAAGCCACACCCACAGCTGCTTCACACCGTCCTGGAATGAAGGAGCTGATCATGGCTCCTTTCAATAGGTTTCGTAGTAAAAGGCAGAGGCGATCCGAGGCGAGCGGCTGCTGTAAAGAGGGCCAGTTGAGGTACTTTCTGGTGGACGAAACTGTTTCAGACTCACAGCCCCGCTGGCAGCGTTGCCACCTGCTGGTCAGGAGGATCAGAGACATTCAAGGAGGAAGAGGAGCAGGGGAAAGTTACCAGTTAGAGCTCTATGATCCTCCAAAGGTAAAAACACAAGCTTTGGCACACTTTATATTCATCGTACACGCGATTCACTAAACTCTAACAGCTCAGCTGTGGTTTCACATGATAATATGTGGGCATTTCTTTGAAAACAGTTCACAGCAGGTGAAAAGTATTCATTTTTATTTTTAAATAGCTTTCTGTACAAAATTTGACTCCTGGGGTTTCTATCTGAAACAGCTTCATGACTTTTGCTTACAAAGAGAAAGATAGAGAAAGATTTGTCTTGACATCCTTATCAGTGGACTGGTGTTTCATGTAGGTTTAGCTGATCTCACAATCGTTTACCGTGGTCTTTCTTTATCTGCCACATTGCAGAGAAATCATACAGATTAAATCATTAATGCTGCTATGTGTAAGTATTTTATTTTGAAAGCTCCACTACTGGTAACCAGCTAGCCCCGGCCTAGCCCCATCTCACGTGTACACAACTACTCATGTGATCACGAGTTAAACTAAATATGCGAAAGAAGTATCATTTATATCATGAATTGTAAAACCCTTGCATGATCTTCTGGCCTGATTGCTTGCCTCTAGTTGCATGCATGAAGTGTAAGAATGGTACCGATGGCACTATTCTCAATTTTTTCAAGTTTATTTAGTCAGGCTAGTATGAATATCTTTATCTGCCTTTATTATAATTTGGAAAAGACAAAAGAGTATGAGTTGTTAGTAAAATAATTCTTTAGTTGCGCACTTTTTATAGTTTTCTTTTGGTCTCTATTGGACATAAAAGTCATCAAAGTGTGTGAGGAGTGTTTAAGTCAAGAGGTTACAGAAATACTGTTTAGCTTGTCAGGCAAAATATATAAATATATAAAATTATGCCATGATGTTGCAAATTAAAGGAGATTGCAAATCATTTACTTTCTTTCTTGGAACACCAGACTAGAGTTTTTTTGCCTGAAAAGTCACGGTGTAACCCCTCCTGTCACCTCATATCCTCCTATATTCAAACAAATAGAATTTAGCTATGCTAGTCTGCAGCTTTTGTTAACTGTGTATGGAAAGAGACTAGTCATGCACTACAAGTGCATCCTCAGTACTTTATAGATTTGAGCGAGAAAGAAAGAAAACAAAAAATGTATTTTCAGAAATGTTGAAGAAGTCAATTCAAAATATTGTCTACTGATCTACACACATCACGATTTATCTTCTTGATGCTTAGTTTGATTGCAACAAGCAGATGTTCATGAAAACCACTGATCGTTTTCTGTTGCTGCTGTTCTCAGTACAGGAGAGCTTTGCAGAGTTTCACTGGATTGTGTCTGCCGCTTTTGCAGATGTGCATGTGTTGTTTTTTTGTTTTTTTTTAAATAACCTCTTCTCAGAACTGCTCACACTGTGACATGTTACAGCTGACAGGTTTGTCATCTTGTGTTTCATATCTATGCATGGTAGGTCACTAGATCTGTTTGTGTCAATAGGATGGAAACCCACATTTGCCTTTAAAGGGCTGGGTAAAGTTTGCCAAGCAGTGTCACATACTCTTAAGTTAACGCACACACAAAAACAAGCGCACACACATTAAGGCACAAAGTCATTTCCTGTTTCCAGCTGTTTAGTTGCAGGGGTTTCCCCCCCTCCTTCAAATCATCTCTTTTCTCTGCCTGTGTTTGTTTTTGTTTGCATAAATGGTATTTTTACTGCCTCTAAGAAGCTCCTTTTAGTGAATAGTTTGCCACATGACAAAACAAGACGAAAACTGTGATGACATTTAGCTTTGCCTCAAAAAAAAAACGTCTTGTCTTACTGGCGGTTTGCATTTCACCTTTACTTCTGGTGATTCAGTGGCATCTAGAGGGAGTGTTTTGATGATAAACACAAAGCTTTTTTGTTAACCAAACTGAAAACACAAACTGAAAAGATATTAGTCATATACTCACAGCTTAGTTTAAAGGAGGGCATGAGCTTCAGGTTCACTCATGCTTTCCATGCACAATAGGGTCATCACAGTTCATAGATGATTTGTTTCACACTGGTACCCTTTAAAGATTATCCTAACTGGTTTACCCTTTAACCTAGTTAAAGAAGTGGAAATTAAGTTGCTAGTCATATGAGATAGATTTAATCAGTCCGTACTTCATTGACTATTGTTACTTATCCCTTTATTAATATACAAACATATACAGGGCATTTCTATAGCTCAGAAATATAGCTCAATATTTTCTCGCTGTGACATTTTCACTCGATTACATCAACAAATCTGCAACATTCATGTCTTCTTTTAATCCTTGGTGAGTAGATACACCTCCCACACTGTTTCCTGTTTGCTTGGGGTTTTCTGCAGCCAGTCACAACTTTTCTCCTTACACGAAGCAACCATGACATTAAAGCCGACGATCTAACATTAGTTAACTTACCCAAATGCCAGTAAAACAGCTCTGACCCTGTCAGGGTTGTGCAATGACCTGATACCTGCAGGGTTGGATTGAGCTTGTTCACAATAATCCCACAGATGGTTGGTCAGATTGGAGTCTGGGGTCTGAACAGTTTTGGTTTGAATATAGTAGAGAGTTTTAGTAAATAATTAAAAATAATGCTTATATAGCTTCAAAAATTATTTACGTTTTATCAAAGTACAGTTCAGATTAACTGTTAGGTCTATGACATCACTAACCGAACTGTAGCTGCAGCAAGTGGCAGGTAGATGTAAACAAGCAAGGTGGAAACTTAGATGGATAACAACCCTCAAACCAGCAGTACTTTGAACTGTATGCGATCCATATGTTGGCTGCAACAGAGTAAACTGGCATATAACCACTGAAGAGGAGTAGTAGGTAGCCATGTTCAGCACATGCATGTTCATGTTAACCTGCAAGTAAAGAAAGAAGAAGGCTGCTGCTAGCACTGCAAACATTAGTGCCTCACATAGCAAACTAATCTGATAATGTGCGTGAAAGTGACACATGTCAACAAGCTTTCTGACTTTTGGATTAGTCAACTATTATTATTTATTAGTAGTAGTATTTCTTCCCATTTTATCAACCAGTAAATAAGTTGCCAGTATTATCCCTTCTGTATTGTACAGTGTATTTCCAGGGGTGTTGGTCTGCCACGATGTGTAGGTGGGTGGTGATGGATGATAGGACTAAGATGATTAGTTTTATTCACTAAAGTTGTCAGTGGTTTAAATGCAATGCCTGACTGGTGTATTACTTCTTAATTAACACTTGTTAATGCCAAGTGGCAATTGTAACTTGGAAACATGACATCAGTTGTTGCTGTAAGCTCTTCGCAGCACAGCAGGATGTATTTCTTTCTTTCTTTTTCTCTTTCTCTTTTTCTCTCTCTCCTCGCATGCTTAGCTCCCCCCACAAGGCCTCATGGCATTAAACCCTGCAATATTTCCAGATGGGGCCAGCTGTGAGGCTGCATGTAGTTGCACACTTAGCCCCTAAACCAGTGATCAGAGCAGGTCGAATGCTGTCCTGGGCCCTGCCATCTATAAGGTGGCAGGGCCCAGTAAGCAGAGTTTAGTCTCTTTAGGGTGTGTGCAAGTGTGCATTCAGACACACATAAAGGTCCATGAGAGAGACATTGCATGCATGTGCATGTGTCTGAAGGCGTATGTGTGTCTGTAGAGTTTTATATTTAGCAGCCCTCGAGTCCTCAGCCGCTTACAGCCCTAACCATGTGTGTGAGGTAATTCAGTTGATTTCAGAGCCAAAGTCGTGCATGTGTGCACGTGCTTGCGTGTTTATTTAGAATGGGAAGACATTGGCAGGATTTGCCTGGCTGTTTGCAATTTTGCTTTAATGCACTGGTGCTCTGAATACGCTCTCTCTTAATGTGTGTGTGTGCGTGCGTGCGTGTGTGTGTGTGTGTGCATGTGTGATCTTGGAAGGCAGATAGATAAGGGCCTGAGAATGACCTTAAAAGGAAGGAGAGCTGTGGACTAGCATTCTCACATTTAATGTACACATGAAAAACTTGTGCATTAATTGCCGTAACAGTTATTTAAACACACCAAGCTGGAATGCGTTGAGGTTGCTATTAGTACAGTTTCCCTATTCTGAATGAAAATTGGGGTTTTTCACATCTGTAGGCAATGTGTCAGTGTGTGAGCATGCACGCCTGCACACATCACACATATCTTAGCTGCACAGAACATAATAATCCTTGAGCAAAGTACGCATGCATTTTTATTTATATCTTTATGTGTGAGAAACAGAAGTAATATCAGTGAGCTCATTTAGCACAAAGGCGCAAGCTGCATGGAAACTGATAATGAGTTTGCGTGAGAAAGCAGCAGGCAACAGCACAGTTGTCAGTTGCTTAGTATTAGCCTGAAAAGGCAATAAACCAGTAAGATGATACCCCGTAAGATTTTATGCAACACATTAGGTTGTCTGTGAGTATTGTTGTTTTAGTAGGTTGACTTTAAAAGCAAAAACATGCTAAAGGCAACAGTCAGCTAGGTTACTTCTGGGAAAGATGCAGTCACTTTTCAGCCAAGTCCTAACAAATGTCTGTTTTGTCCTATAATTATATTTAAAACTGAGGGCAGTTTCACTTCTGCATAATCTGAAGTGTTAGCCCATATTTAGGCCTGAAATAGATTTTAAGCATGCAGCTGCCATAGGTACTGTGTGGAAGATTAAAGCCTCGATTACACCGTGAGTACTCCATCCGTGTCCGTGTCTGCAGCATGGAGTATAATCAAGGAAAAGTGAGATCCCAGAAGTGCAGTTTTAAGGAACTGATCTGTGAATGCAGTTTATCTGATGGCAACACAATAAAGAACATTTTGTATCACATCATTTTATATCTCTGTACAGCTGTGGGAGTTTCCTCGGTGATTGCAAAGTGAATATATTATACTGTTTTAATATTCTACAGAAAAATAATGTCAAATATTGGTCATAAATTGCACACATTTATAGTAGAGTTGAAACACTTTACTGGGTTTCATATTAAAATTGATGAGTAACATAGAATGTGCATTTTTAGTGTTTAAAAAAAGGGCAACAAGAGAGATAATATATCTCTATATCTTTATCCTTCCATCATCAGCAGCTTGTCAAAATTAATAACTTGGTTTCATGTTTAAAGTATATCACAGCATCTGATCTCCTTCTTCAGATGGTTATCATACTGTGAAAATGTTATAACCTGTCATCCTCTAACCTAACAGTGCACTAAAATTACGATAGCATTCTAGTTAAGGAACTTAACGCAACTTTCTGTTGCTGCTTTCTCCTGCTTAGTTTGCTTGCTTTGGTCAAATTAGTAGCAATAGAATAATTGCTTTCATTTTTTAGGCTTGCAAGCTGCTGCTTGCTGAACCACCACTGTCTGTGTGAACTATGTGAGTCACTGATGTCTCATCTAATGTGCACTCAAGTCCTGCCCAGTGTGTACTGGGATAGACTCCAGCACCCCCGCAATGTTAGTTGGATGAACTGCAGTTCTTCAAATGGCCACTTGAGGCATGCTCCAAAAAGCAAGATGTCCAACCATCGATTATTAACTGCCTTGAACAAATAACAATTCTGGTTTCTGTGGATGGCTTCCCCCTTTCTAAAGACCTCTATAGGGTTGAATTTTTATGTGTGACTCGTCCAACATGAGACCGGAATAGGGGGCGTGGCTACTTGGAATCCTAGGTGTGCAAACAAATTACTAACAGAGTGGCTTGAAAAGGCAGAGTTAAAATGACACCATAGTGGCTACGTCCAATTTTTACACTGCTGCCAATTTAGAGTCAGTTAGCCTATTAGCCTTGTCTTAGGTCCATAGAAATAAGTCAAGTCTTTTATTTGTGAGGGTACACATAGCTGTGAAATTTTCTATAGTGTAAAAAAACAAAGTTAAGACAATGTAACTCTTGATATATTGCAGAAGTGAAAATTGTTATGTCAGCTGAAAAGAGAAGCAGTCTCCAAATTCTCATTTCGCCTCGGTATTCAACGCTGGAACTTCATGTTACAAGTTAATTTAAATTATTTATTGTGATGAAGTGTTTTATTGTGAGGTTTTGTGTGTATGTTTGACATAATTCGTTTAGCTTTTCTTTGCTTTGATTGTTTCTGTACCGCTAAGGCTGTTTATTCAATAGCGATTCCTACTTTTCCTTTTATCTGATGTTCAGTAGTCAAGGTTACAGACAAGGTTTGTGTCTTGCCAGGAAAATCGTGGCTCTGTCTTCCAGAGAGAGTTCCCACAGACTGCTACAGTCTGATATGTTTCCTCAGACCTCCTGTAGACTTCATCTTAATCATACGCCTCTCATCTCATCCCATCTCATCTCAGCTGCGCATATGTGCGTGCTTGTCCTTTCGCATGTGTTTGTTCCAGCTCTTCTAATCTTTCCCACATGCTCTTGTTTCATGCTTGTGTGTACACGTGCATGCATGATGTATATTGTTGATTTTCGAGCAGGTCCTTCGCTGTCTTAGTGTGTTTGTATATTCGCACACATACTTTTATGTGTGTGAGCATGTATCGTACAAGCTTCTTTTTTGCCTCCCATTTAATATGTCATGCTTTATCATGAAGCTGCAGCAAAAAGTCTGAAGTAGAACTTTCAAAAATGGATCTTCTGAGTCAAACATGGATTTTTTCCACAACGATCAACAGAATCAAATGCTTTCTTATATGCATTAGATGCTGTTTTCTTTGAGTGAACATTCACTGCTTTTTTTCCCTCTGCACTTTCTTACTGACAGTAAGAGAGGAGTTTGCAGCATCAGTGGAAAATAGTTTTCAAAGAGACTCTGGTGTCCATCTGTTCTGTGTTACTTGTTGTAATTCAGTCTCTCATATGGCAACATGCAGCGTTAATTTGGCTTGGCTCGTTGCATACCACAACTAAAGCCCTAAACACATGGGCCCCAGTCAGCTGTCCGAGAAACAGAATGAAACCAGGCGAGAGAGACGCAGGAAACACAACAGGAGGAGACATGAGAAAGACAGACTGACGGTTAGGCTGAAATCAAAAAAATATCAGAATTTATCAAAGTTAATTTTCCCTCGTGAAAAGTCTTCTCTAGTTTTGCCCATTTTATCCATATCGAATCATTTAAAAATGCATGTTTTCTCACATTGAGACATGCATATTTTTAAAAGTTTGCCTCTGTGGTTTCTGCTGCTAAGCCGGCACAATCAAAGTGAATCAAATTTTATTTGTGCTGTTCCAAGCTTTTGCAAATGGCATTTCAAAGGCTCAACATCAGTGCGTTTTTCCATAAATAATGTCCTACTTCGTGAGGATCACATGCACAGTGCTGAGGCTTTACTGGAACTACAATATTTCTCTGCTACAAACCCTTTTTTTATGTTTCTAGTATGCGGATGACATCGGATGACTACTTGTTTACACTAATTTAGAAACAAAGTCGATTTCAGCTTTCTCAGAAAATGCAAACCAGACTTAAGCGCATCAGTAAAGAAATAGATTGATTACATGATCTAGAAAAATCTTTAGGTTTTATGTATTCTAGTAAACTGAATAAGTTTGGGTTTGGGAGTTTGGGCAAAAAAAGACTGCCTGTAAGACAATACCCAGCTGATTGTATAACAATAATGTTTTTCCATTGTCTGGCCAAACATTTAGTCAGTCGATTCTCAAATCAAATAGCAGATTAATCAATAATGGAAATATTACCCTAGCAAAGTGAAATGCAATATGTCTTTTCTTCCAAGAGAAGCACAATGATCAGTCTGTCACCATTCACAACAGTATTTAGAACAGCAGAGATTGTCTCTCTTCAGAAATAGTTTCCTTCTTACTCAGAACTGTCTTCATATCTCACCCACAAAGTTGTATCTTTTCTGCTTTCCAGGGATCGAGTTTCATGAAATCTTCAAATGATGCCTTCAAGTAACTGAGTCATGTAATATGTGTGGGTGCGCTTGCATTTTTGACTATTCACCAAAGGTGCGCTTACCACATGTATTTAGGTGCAAACTTTCAGGTAACGAATCCATTTGGTGGATCGAGACAGATGAAACAGACTCGAGACTAAACGTTCATGTTCGTGTTTGTGACGTTAAAGGCAACAAGGTTTGAAGAGGACAAAGGTTCTTCTCACATGCCTCAACTCGTCCTCGCTTCCTCTAATTTTACATCATCTGATCTCATCCAGCCCACAGGGATCTGAGGGATGTTTTGAAAGAAAGAAATTAGGATAGTTAGAGCTCTGCAAAGACCTTAAACATCTAGCCAGTTGGCTTTGAGCATGTGTGGTTGGTTGGAATAATAAATGTTTTGAAATGTAATGGCCGCCCATAGTGACTGTGAAGTGAAGGAAAAACTGTTTTGCTGGATGAGTTTTTTGATGTCTTTCTTTTCTTTAATAAGAGTTGTATGTGGTGCTACTGTGGATTTGATTGGAGGGTTATATAGAGATTAGAGCAGGATTTTTAAAATGGCTTAAAGTCAAAGTGGGGGGAAAAAAGATAGTCATAAGTTTTCGGCTTACATTACATTCTGTCTGTGACCATTCGGGTAGATGATTGATGGCTGGCCTTTGTGCGGGTGAGAGTGTGAAAGACAGCAAACCCACACATTCTCAGGTTACTAAGTGAATAATGCCATGAAGTTGTGGTCAAAGGTTTATATACCCACATCATGGGCATGAATGTCGTGGTAATTTTTGGGCTCTTAATGATTTATCCCCATCCAAAGTTGTGTTTCTTAATGTTTACAGGCCTCCCAAATACTGCACAGACTTTTTTAATGACCTCAGTGAACTGCTGTCTGTGATCTGTGTTGATTTTGACTGTGTAATTATTGCTGGGGATTTTAACATTCATGTGGACAACCCTCAGGACAAAGGGACTAAAGACCTGAGTAACACTCTGGGCAACTTTGGGCTGACTCAGCATGTAACAGAGGCCACACATAATAGAGGACACACTCTTGACCTACTGATCTCCAAAGGCCTGAGCATTTCAAAGGTTACTGTGTCTGATGTGGGCCTGTCTGATCATTACTGTGTTTTCTTTGAAAGTAAAATCTCAGCCCACACAAATATATCAACAACAGTGATCACAAAACGGTGTATAACTGAACACAGTAGTGCAATTTTTAACCAGGTCTTCCCATTAACACCTGACCTGCCCAGAGGGTCAGTCAATGAGCTCGTCAATAGCTTCAATGCTAACATGTTAAATGTAATGGACACTATTGCTCCCATTAAGGTGAAGGTTATCTCTGGAAGGAAAAAGTCTCCATGGAGAAACTCCACACTGGTGAAAAATGAAAAAAGAGAGTGTAGGAAAGCTGAGCGCAGATGGAGAAAAACAAACCTCCAGGTTCATTATGACATTTATAAAGAGAAACTTCACAATTATAATTTACAACTGAGGAATGCAAGGAGGTCCTACTTCTCTGACATCATCACTAAAAACAGCCATAATGCTCGGGTCTTATTTTCTACAGTTGACAGGCTAACAAACCCTCCTGTGTCAGTGGCAGCTGAACTTCATTCGACCATGGCCTGCAATGACTTTGCCAAATTCTTCACTGAAAAAATCCAAAAAATTAGACAAGCAATTGGTACATCAACAGCAGATCCAGGATATGTACTGTGTCCACCAAAAAACTGTTTAAACACCATGAAACAGTTTCAACCTATTAACAGCAAAGACCTGGAGGACATCTTAGGTCAACTGAACTCCTCCTCCTGCTGTTTAGATGTCCTGCCAACAAGTTTTTTCAAAAAGGTCTCAAAGACTTTAGAGTCAGACCTGTTACAGATCGTCAACTTTTCTTTATTATCAGGTGTGTTTCCAGAATCACTAAAAACTGCTGTAATCAAACCTATACTGAAAAAGGACAATCTTGACAAGACACAAATGAACAACTACAGGCCGATCTCAAATCTCCCGTTTTTAAGTAAGATCATTGAAAAAGCAGTTTCTCAACAGCTCAGTTACTTCTTAAAACAGAATAATTGCTACGATGCCTTCCAGTCAGGTTTTAGACAGAACCACAGCACTGAAACCGCTCTGACCAAAGTGTTTAATGACATATGTCTGAATACAGACAGTGGAAAAATGTCAGTCCTAGTTTTACTGGATCTCAGTGCAGCATTTGATACAGTTGACCACAACATATTACTCAAACGACTGGAGAACTGGACAGGTCTTTCAGGAACTGTACTAAACTGGTTCAAAACATACGTAGAAAACAGGAAATACTTTGTATCAATAGGTAACTTCACATCTGAGCAGACAAGTATCACATGTGGAGTTCCCCAAGGTTCCATCTTGGGACCCCTTCTGTTTAACATCTACATGCTCCCACTGGCACAGATTATAAACAACAACAAAATAAACTATCACAGCTATGCAGATGACACACAAATATATATCACAATGTCACCAGGAGACCGAGGCCCTGTACAGGCTCTTGGTAAATGCATTGAGGAAATCAATGACTGGTTGTGCCACAATTTTCTCCAGCTAAACAAAAACAAAACTGAGGTAATAGTCTTTGGCGCCAAAGAAAAACGATTACAGGTCACCAGAGAACTTCAATCTATACATCTAAAAACCACAAACCAGGCGAGAAATTTGGGTGTAGTGATGGATGCAGACCTAAACTTAGAAAAACACATTAAGACAATAACAAAGTCAGCTTACTATCACCTCAAGAATATATCAAGGATAAAAGATCTGATGTCTCAACAGGACCTGGAAAAACTAGTCCATGCATTCATCTTTAGTAGGCTTGATTACTGTAACAGCATCTTTACAGGTCTACCTAAAAAATCAGTCAGACAACTACAGCTCATTCAGAACTCTGCTGCTCGAGTCCTCACTAAGACCAAAAAAGTGGACCACATCAGTCCAGCTCTGAGGTCCTTACACTGGCTGCCTGTCCATCAGAGGATAGACTTTAAAGTTCTGATGCTGGCCTATAAAGCTCTGAATGGTTTAGGACCAAAATACATCAATGACCTCCTGACCCAGTATGAACCATCCAGATCCCTCAGGTCATCTGGATCCGGTCTTTTATCAGTTCCCAGAGTCAGAACCAGACACGGAGAAGCTGCATTCAGCTTTTATGCTCCTTATATCTGGAACAAACTCCCAGAAAGCCTCAGATCAGCTGAAACACTCAGTTTATTTAAATCCAGGTTGAAGACTCACCTGTTCTCAGCTGCATTTGAATAAAGCACCAAATCCACACTTTAAGCTTAAATTTCAAAACTTACATTTAACTACTGATTTTATCTACTGTTCTGATTTTATCTGTTTTGATTTTATATACTGTTGTTTGTTTGTTTGTTTGTTAATTAGTTAGTTAGTTTATTTGCTTGTTTTAATCAATTTTAAATCATGCTTTTTATTTGTTCTTGTTTCTAATGTCTCTGTAAAGCACTTTGAATCACCTTGTTGTTGAATTGTGCTATACAAATAAACTTGCCTTGCCTTGCCTTATGCGATCTATAAATTTTTTTGCTTGGACAGCATCAATAACAGCTCTAAAAAACAAACATTGGGTGCACAAGTTTGAAATTATTTTACTAAAAGGAGGATGCCACTATAGCTCAATTGAGTGCACTGGAGACTTCTAAACCAAAGGCTAGAATCTGTATTGCTGGCTAAACGATTGGTGCCATTCCCCACATTGTCTCCCTACTTATCCGTGCACTGTCATGTCAAACAAAGGCTAAAATGTCCAACTGTTAATATTTAAAAAAAAAATGTATAAAATAAAGTAGAGTTGAAAAAAATACCCAGGTAGCCTGCCCAAAAGTTATTTGTGATGGAAAACTGGATTTCTATTGCTTTTTTCCCTCTGGCAGTATTCAAAGATTCTTTATTTTGATTGATTTGCTGCAGTTGTATTTACTTTCGATGTCCCATTTTTTTGCTGGCTTTCTTGTTTGATCTTTGCCAGTCTCTAACACTACATTTTGTGTTTTGTGTAACCGTTTTCCATTGTTCATGTACCAAGCCAGCAGCCAACACTCCAACAAAATCCAACTTCATGAAGTTTTCAACTTTCATTAATTACTGAAACTGCTTTAGAGGCGAGTCAGTTGATTTTCGTGTTGAATTTGAGTCATATGTTTATTTTTTTAATCATTTGTATTCAAACGGGAAGAAAGTAAATGTTAAAATATCCGCCCAAAGCACAGCTCTACATAATTCAACAGGCTAAAGCCTGCACAAGGGCTGAATACTTCTACTTCAGCTCTTGCTGACCAAATGAAGTCTTGCTGGTTATCCCTACCTAAAAACAAACATTTCACAAAGCACCTGGACTTAACATCAGATGCATTAAAAGCAGCTGACAGAGGCTGGAAGCTTCAGCAAGTTATGTGGATCGGTTATTATATGACATCACCTGGAAGTCCTGTGTGGAGCTTATTGAAATCAGTTTCTTGTGGAGTTTCAAAGAGTTGGATTTAAAGGTTTGCTGGCAAGGTGAGGTGCTGAATTATGGCTGAGTTCACTAGTGTTGAAAGTAAAGTCATGGGAAAGTGCAGTGAAGTGCTTGGACAAAACTAGTCACAAAATTGCCTCTGTATGTTGTCACAGTGGGAGCCGAAGTGGCAGTGCTATGAAGTGATACAGCAGGAGCATGAATTAGTGAGCATAATAAGCACGAAAGATTTCAAGTACATAGCCTGGTGATTAGAAAGTGAAAAGTGAGCACGGGGCGCTTGCTACTGTCAGTGTTAGTCATTCTTTACCAGAATGTCTCATTAGGCCATTTTCTCTGTGTGGTTAAACATAAGAGCTCCATTTGCCGGTGCTGGATTTCAGACAATTCCCCGTCCAGAGTCTTTTTTTAAATATATAATTTTAGATTTTGCGTCTTAATTAAAAAGTCTTCACAGACCAGTCTTGCATGAAAGTAGGCTTGAGGGATTAAGACTGAGTAGAAAACCAGTGTTCAGTAAGAACTGGCAGTAATGACTCCTGTCAGGAGCACATGAGGACTCATAGAAATCTTGCCAAGTACAAGCCCACAAATTTCCAAGAAAAGCACTTGGTGTTGATATATCTCAAGGCTTCAAAGGAGTAAAACCTCTCATAGGTTCTAGACTACAGACAATAGATCACTGGCAAATGTTCCTCTTCTTCAACTTGCCTCAACCGATCTAGATATGGGCAGAAAAAACAAAGGCACTTTTTAACCTTTAATTCTTTTTCCTCTGCATTGATGTCCTGTGATATGAATTATGTACAGATTTGTGATGGAAACACTCTTTAAGTTTATGTACCGGATCCATCTCAGTTGACGTGTTTATATGAACCTGTCTACCCACGCACTTCACAGCAGGAAGGAACAGCTGATCCTGTTTCCAGGGATGGCCATGACTTTCAAATATATTAGTCATTAAATTATGAAAACAAAAATGGGATCGCTTATGCAAGTATTTTTCATTTTAAATTAGCAACTTTTCATCTTCTGCCAATGCTTTGGATGATGTAAGGCGTTTCTTCTGCCAGAAAGTGGCAGTAATGCACTTACACGCTGTTTGAAAACCAATATTAAACAACCAAAATAGAGGACGGATGTGTTACTACCTACCAGGCGGCAGGTAAAGCAAGTGTGCTGCAGTGAGATTAGTACAAACAGAAGAAAGAAACAGCTCAAAAAGCCCTTAAGGGAAAAAAATTAACGAAATCGAGGCGCAGTGTACACAGCTGCAAGCAAAATTAGCACGTTTCACATCATTTTACTGCTATTTGTGGAAGAATAGTCAAATAGTTCCTGACTACTAACAATCAAATAGCATCTTTGCTTTAATTTCATATTTCTTGTACAGATGGATTACATATTAATGGGAATCCTGAACCCTTGCGAGGAGATGCTGGCATAGTTTAAGGAAGGCTAAATCAATACAGAGTTGTTCTGAAATATTTCTAGAAAGCCCTCGTTCAAAGGGCCAAAGAGTCACTGAATGGTTTGAGTACTGTGTGCATGACAATTGTGCTATGACCTTTGTAGTCCGCTTTGAGAGATTAGGCCTGTATTCTGACACTGCCTTCCACCTTCATCACCAAACCACCAAATGAGGGAATAGCTTACAAACATCGCTCCATCAGACTTTAGACTAGAAGAATCTCCGGCCCATAACTTTATTATGGTCATTTCTCCTTTAATTTGTCATTCAGCTTTAGTTATATGGAACGAGCACCGGCTATGTTTTCATTCGAGCGTTGCACTTTCAATAACATTTTAAGAAAATCTCCTGAAAACAATGCAGATGAATGTTTCCATCCACTGTTATGAGGAGTTGGTTTGTTAAACAGCTGGCTGCACTAATTCTCCAGCTGCCTGCCATTAAATTACAACAAGATGATATAATTAACAGGGAAATAGTTTAAGCCCACAAGCCATGGCAAACAATATGAACTCCTTCACCAAACTTTTGCATTAGTGTTTGTTTTGCATATTGATTTGAGGAGCATTGTGATGGCCTCATCTGTCCACACAGATCAGATGTTTCCATCTGCAGCTCGTTTTCATGTATTCAGTGCAGAACAGCCTTCAGTGAACATCTGAGTTATGTTTCAGTGTTTCCATAACTTTGTCATTAACAGTATCCGTAGGAGAGGATGAATGGAAACCCAGAAAAATAACTATGTAAGACCTGCGCAGAAAAATAGCCAGGAACTATTAGGAAATTTGCCTAATTATTCAGACAGGTTTCAAGAAAAAAAGGCAAAAATATGCCTCCTAAAACCACAAAACCAAACACATTTGTGCCTTTGGATGCTTGTCAAATAATAACCACATAATTTTCTGTAATTTTTTCCCACTATTCCTTGGTCTTTGGTAGAGGTCACCCATTACCATGAAGCCATTAAGCTGCAATCTAGAAAGTCCAGCTTGAGTCTAACAGACTTGTCTACCATCTGACTTGTGCAATGCATTTTACTAATGCATAGCAGTTATTCCTCCACATAGTTTTGCAGCATTTTTAAAAAGCCCAGAGTGAATATCTGCAATTAGAAAAGAAGCCAGCTAAGCAGCACAGACACTGGACTGACTCCTTTGAGGAGGATGTAGGCAAGTAGAAGTTGTAAAAGATCTCATGGCAGGTCAAGATTTTACTTCCAATAAGTTTTCCGGCATAACGGAATTCGCTTTCACCGGGAACTCTTGTTTCTCCTGTCAGCGTAAAATATGCAGCCTGTCAGGGGGATTCTTAATCTCACGAGTTATATTTCCTGGTTGAATAAAAGTTAACCTCACGAGCAGCTTGTAGGTTGTACCTGCAAAGAAAACAATCAGCGCTACCTTTCATAGCCTGCTCACTCTGTGACTGGAAAGGTTTAATAGTAAAATGATGCCATTTTAAATACTTGAATTAATCGTCTTTTTTTTTTTATTGAGGCTTAAAAGGTTGCTTTTTAATACCTAAAAGAACACTGTAAAGCAGAAGCAGCTGAGCTGAGATATGGTGAAAACAAGAAAAAGTTCATGGCAGCAGGCAGCTTGTCACATCATTTTTATTTCTTTTTTCTTTTTTTTTGTTTGCATTAAGTCTAAAGGAGCCCAACATATTTCTCATGCAGAGTGGAAAAGTTCTCTCTCTCCTCTCTCACAGTGCTGAAAATGCACGTGTTTGCCTGTGTGTATTTCAGTGTGACAAAAATGTAGAGAAACATCTAAAGGAAGTAGAGTGGTTAGAGTCATGTGGTCAAGATGTTTGTCAGATCTCTTGCTGTGTCTTTCTAGTTCTGTCTTCTTCTGCACAAGGTCCTCTCATGCTGCGTTTATATGTCTTTGCTTGCGTCAAAGAAAACTGCATATGTGTGACTCATGAAATGGCTACTATTTATTTGTTCATGCATTTTAAATGTGTTTTCCCCCCCTCGTGTTGTAAGCTCTTTGTTGGCCTCTGTTTTGTGTGTGTGTGTGTGCAACCTACAACCACAGTGCCAGCGCACATGACCTTGCTGAGTGGCGTGTGGAAAGCCCCCAAGCTGTGCAGCACCCTCACCCATCAGTTTTTTTTTGGCCTTTATTCATCTTCTTCATCAGATCCCATGCAGACCTGAACACACTTTCACACCTGCACACTTTCACAATCACCTGCAAAGGCTATTGTATTACCAAGAACAATTATGTCACGGTTTGAGTAAGCAAAATCGCAGCGATATTAGGCATGTGCATTTATCGAAGGTGGTTTGTTGTCACGGAAACGAACTGCATAGCAGTCAACAGAGGATGAAGTTCGTGTATAGTTGTTTTGCAAAATCAACTGGAAATGTTTAATGCAGCATGAGCATGAGCTGCAGACTAAGCACTGGCAGAAAGGGTTGCACAAAGACAAGGCTGACCCCTTTTGTTTGGCCTTCCTCCACCCAAAATCATAATGCTGAACTCCTCAGACAGGAATTCAAAGGTCACATATTGCATGCTCTGTGATTTCCTTTAATTTTCTTTAGTGCAGTGCACTCAGCAGAGCACATCCCTCAACCGACACCATGTTTGTGTACTGCTTTAGCCGTGGCAATGCTATGCTCTAACCTGTACCCCCTACTTTTATAGTGCTGGGATTTTTCTACATCTTTACATAAAGGCACAATTGGAGCAGGTTTTTCCATGGTTGCCCTTTTCTTTTCTTTTTTTAGATCCACACAGTTGAAATGATTATGCAAAACTTTATTAAAATTTAGTTCAGCAAATATTGGAAACCATTATGTGTGAAAAATAAATATTATGACCTTAAAGAAGGACTTTCTTAGTCACAGGACTCTTTTGCATTATTTTTAGCTCAATGTATGCAATGATTTGGGGAATTAATCTGTTTCTGTCTGCTATATTTATTTTGCACTTTTCTAATAATACCAGTTTTTGATCATTCACTTATCTGATTCCCACAAGGTCATTGTGAGAATCTGACATTTGCTAATTGTTCAGGTTGGCTGTGCTCTAAAATTGTTTCTCATTTACAAATTTTCTCAAGGCTGCAGACAAACTTCCTGTTCTTTATATGTGGCTATTGAGGGCTTTTTGTTAGTTTTTCTCTTTCAGTGTGAAAATCTTATCATTTTCCATATTTGGTTTTACTGTAGAACACTTTTGTGCAAACTCTGCAAAAAAAAAAATTGCACACATATTTTTTTTTCTTCCAGCACCTTCAGACATGTAAAGCAGTGGTTCACAGATGGACCAGATGTGCCTTGGTGGTATTATGGCAATAATAGATTATTACTGCATTATATTAGATTACTGAATTAGTATGTTGCATGCACCCATTTGCCTTTTAGGAATTATAAGATGCATCACGGGCCTCTGATTGGTAAATAAGGGAGATCATGAATCACTTTATTTTGTGTAGCCAAACACCAATGCAGACACTCACCACTAGGGCTGTGCGATATGACGATATATACCGGATGACAAAATTAAAACGTCTATCGTTTCATATTATACAGCATCTTTTGTTTCGTGGTGTCGCAAAATACCCTGTTTATGGCAATATTTTTTCATCTTTTGGATGGTAACCACGTGGATGCAGACACAGAGAATACCAGTGAGGATGAGGCAGAACAAGGTAGCTCCAAACAGGAGGACCAGTCAAAAAAAATCAAGGACCTTGTTCCTAAACGAGGGTCTACCTCTGTAGCATGGACATGGTTTGGCTATGAAAAGTCTGACATGGACTAGGAACCTTTTTTTTTTTTTTTTTTTTTTAAACGGACCAGGAAACTGCGCTATGCAAATTATGCCGCAAACCGGTCCCCACCACAGACTCAAACACGTCAAACCTCCTCTATCACCTACACAAGAATCGCGTGAAAGTATGGAGAGAGTTTACGGATGAGAAGCAAAAAAGAACTGTCAGGTGTTCAAAATGAACCTTAGACTCAAATGTTAGAACAGGCAGCATGCCATGTTATAAATGCTCAAAAAAATAAAATAAAATAAAAATCGCGGCCGTTACAACTTATATCTAAAAATATATAGTTTCATGCATCGGTCAAAACACTCGACCCCAGTGCACAACACCTAGCTGAATACGCTTCACACACGTTGAGTTGCCCGAGATTCACAGAATTTACAGAAAATGCACTATTTTGTGATATATGTGTTAGACATGAGATTTTGTGTGTATATATATATACAGTGGGGCAAAAAAGTATTTAGTCAGCCACCGATTGTGCAAGTTCCCCCACTTAAAATGATGACAGAGGTCAGTAATTTGCACCAGAGGTACACTTCAACTGTGAGAGACAGAATGTGAAAAAAAAATCCATGAATTCACATGGTAGGATTTGTAAAGAATTTATTCATAAATCAGGGTGGAAAATAAGTATTTGGTCACCTCAAACAAGGAAAATCTCTGGCTCTCACAGACCTGTAACGTCTTCTGTAAGAAGCTTTTCTGTCCCCCACTCGTTACCTGTATGAATGGCACCTGTTTGAACTCATCATCTGTATAGAAGACACCTGTCCACAGCCTCAAACAGTCAGACTCCAAACTCCGCCATGGCCAGGACCAAAGAGCTTTCGAAGGACACCAGGAAAAGTATTGTAGACCTGTACCAGACTGGGAAGAGTGAATCTACAATAGGCAAGCAGCTTGGTGTGAAAAAATCAACTGTGGGAGCAATCATCAGAAAATGGAAGACATACAAGACCACTGATAATCTCCCTCGATCTGGGGCTCCACGCAAGATCTCATCCCGTGGGGTCAAAATGATCATGAGAACGGTGAGCAAAGATCCCAGAACCACACGGGGGGACCTGGTGAATGACCTGCAGAGAGCTGGGACCAAAGTAACAAAGGTCACCATCAGTAACACACTACAACGGCAGGGAATCAAATCCCGCAGTGCCAGACGTGTTCCGCTGCTGAAGCCAGTGCATGTCCAGGCCCGTCTGAAGTTTGCCAGAGAGCACATGGATGATACAGCAGAGGATTGGGAGAATGTCGTGTGGTCAGATGAAACCAAAGTAGAACTTTTTGGTATAAACTCAACTCGTCGTGTTTGAAGGAAGAAGAATACTGAGTTGCATCCCAAGAACACCATACCTACTGTGAAGCATGGGGGTGGAAACATCATGCTATGGGGCTGTTTTTCTGCCAAGGGGACAGGACGACTGATCCGTGTTAAGGACAGAATGAATGGGGCCATGTATCGTGAGATTTTGAGCTAAAACCTCCTTCCATCAGTGAGAACTTTGAAGATGAAACGAGGCTGGGTCTTCCAACATGACAATGATCCAAAACACACCGCCCGGGCAACAAAGGAGTGGCTCCGTAAGAAGCATTTGAAAGTCCTGGAGTGGCCTAGCCAGTCTCCAGACCTCAACCCCATAGAAAATCTGTGGCGGGAGTTGAAAGTCCGTGTTGCTCGGCGACAGCCCCAAAACATCACTGCTCTCGAGAAGATCTGCATGGAGGAATGGGCCAAAATACCAGCTACTGTGTGTGCAAACCTGGTAAAGACCTATAGTAAACGTTTGACCTCTGTTATTGCCAACAAAGGTTATGTTACAAAGTATTGAGTTGTATTTTTGTTATTGACCAAATACTTATTTTCCACCCTGATTTACAAATAAATTCTTTACAAATCCTACCATGTGAATTCATGGATTTTTTTTTTCACATTCTGTCTCTCACAGTTGAAGTGTACCTCTGGTGCAAATTACTGACCTCTGTCATCATTTTAGGTGGGGGAACTTGCACAATCGGTGGCTGACTAAATACTTTTTTGCCCCACTGTATATATTGACCAGGAATGTGAACGAGAGTCGTACTAACTTAAACATGGTGCGATTCTCGTTAAAGAGGCTCTGTGAAACTAATCATTATTCTGAGAAAAACGTGGCCTGTTTCAAAAGACGAACTGAATCTGAATGATAAGCAACAAGTTTTTTGGATTGTGTAATATAGCAAAGAGGTGAGGTATATGTCAGATATACAAAGTTGCAACAGTACTGGAAAAAAAGGCTGCAAATTAGCTGCTACTGCTACTGACATGTATTATTGTACTTTAGAAATTGTTGCAAACCACTGCGCTAAACAACATCTTTGTCACTTCTACCTAAAGGAGCTTGAAGGCATGTGGGACTTTAATATAACTCGAATGTATTTTTCTCAGTTTTCCGAGGCTTGTCCAATTCCCTGATTAAACAATTTCATTAATAAGATTTATTTCCAAGTGTTATTTACTAACAAATTGTGGTATGTTTTCTAAGTATTCACATAGTAGAAAAAAAAGTCCGTAAAAATTGTTCAAACAGTACTAAAAATGTTTCTATATCTGCATCTTTTCTGTGCAGTCTACAAACACATTCAGGGCACGTGTATTGGCACTAAGTTATTAAATATTAATTGAGAAACTAATCTGCAGACTAATGACTTTTTGTCTCCTTCTCATTACAGTTTTTCCGTGAAGCATTAAATAGGAGTAACAAGTCCATGCGTACTTTACCCTCTCCTCATCACACTTTTCTCTCTCCACTCGGCTTATCCTGAGGCACATCTCCAACCCTGCAGATCTCCCTCCTCCCGATTCTTTCTGGACTACACTTCCCACTAGAGAGCCAAACACAACTAACATTTATTCATTATCTACCCCTCTGAATTTCACCTCAGAAAGTCTGGGACTCTTTTTTTCTTTTTTAAATCTTGTTGCAAACTGATATGATTTGTTAAATGAGCTGTAGCTTATAAACATTTAGAGCTTTCTCTGGTCCCAGCAAGACAGGAGTGATTAGTGCGGCTTGTGTCTGGGTCAAAGTTAAAGTTGAGTTTAATATGTTATTTTAGGATTTGCACACAGTTTTAAAACAGAAAACAAAAATGCACAGCAGAAAGGGAGTGAAGAAAAATGTGCTTCATGCTGGAGAGGATTACACTTTTCTCCACACATATGAACAGTTACTGGACCCAACACACCCTTAACTGACCATCACAAGTACACACACACACCCATAACTGACACAAGTACACATGTGGGTTAGTAGATCCTACACAAACAAGCAATTGTCCATTCAGTGCTGCATGAATTTGGTGCCTTTTTGTTGGTTTTTTTACAAATTTGTGCTCAGCCAGTAAAAAGCATAAACAGCATCGTGCTGCAAATAACGACACAACTACATGCATAGTTTATGGGTTAAGACTAAGAGCTGTGGGCCAGCTTTTCATTGTTATTTCATAGTCTGTTAGATTTCCAAAATGATACATCTCTTAACTTCTTTACTGAGAAAAGCGTGTCATGCAGGTGTGAAAATATTTTTGCAAGATTTTGCTCATTGATGCAAAACTGAATCAGTTAAAGTACTTGGAAACTCAGCTGCAGCAAAGCCCATGTAAGCGTGCGCAGTTTCACGTTCAGCTCACCACTACACCCAATCGCATAATCTATTTTCTGCTTCTCAGTAAGCAGATTTCACCATCGGAGCAAAGTCTCCAAAAAGGTGCTGCTTGGGAAAATTCATCTTGAATGGATTATTTTGTATTTATATTGTATAAAGAGATTTAAGTTTTACGCGATAAAGAGATTTAAGTTGGTCCCACTGGAACAGCGGTTAGGGCAATGACCTGGTAACAACTATTCACAGACATTTGTCTTTCCATTGAGAGTCTGGAAAAATATATTTCTATAGTTTATAGTTATTTTAAATACAGTTTTTGGGGGGCAAAAGGAAGATTAGTGGTTCAGTTTCCAGCTCTTCCACTCTTTGTGTCTAAGCGAACCCCAAACTTCGCTTGAGTGAGTCTGAGTGATGGATAAAAGCTCTTATCGCCTGTAGAATAAAGTGCTGTGTAAATCTGTGTGTATGTGTGTTTGGGTGAGTGTGGCTTTTAGTGTGAAAGCACTTGAAGTGGTTAAAAAAAGAAACAAAACAAAAGCGGTATATAAATATTGATCAATTTGCCATTTACCATAGTGACAGTAAAGAAATGGCTTTAAATAAGAAAAGGGACTCAGATTGGGATTTCTGTGACCCTGCTATATATCCCAGATTATAAGCAAGCCGTTCACACAAGTTTACACTGTAGGTTTTAGTGGAAAACCTGCAGAGATGATATTTATTCAGCTTAGTTTCACTTCATATTTTTTTCCATGATTATCCGTCAGTAGCTGCCCTGTGTTTAAGAACCACTCGTCGGCCCACTGAGACACCCCGAAAGTGGTGTCGCTGCCATGCATTTCTATTTAGGGTCATGAAGCCACTTTTGCCCTTTGGTTATCAATGCTGTGCAGGTCAGTTCATGGTGCTTCAAGCTTAAAAAAGGATGATTAATTTCCAAAGCAAGATGTATTTCCAAAAACTTCTGTGCCGCAAAGTATTTCACAGACCTCTCTGTCAGATGTTATTATTGGCAGTTTGTCTTTGGTCGAAAACAGTGCACGTTTTCGGTAGAAGAAAGATCCAATGAAAACTCTCAGTGGGTCTGAGGATTATCTTGAGTAACTGATACGTGATTTCTGTTTCAGTTGAGGTTTTAAAAAGTTGTGTTTTTTGTCAGAAGCACAAGAAAATGAAATGCCATATCCCTCCGCTGTGTTTCAGCGATGACAGAAGTCTCACTGGTGAATATCTCACATTTAAAGTGCTGCTGAGGGGTTTAAAAAAATGGAGAAATCGGGAAAATGCTTCTCTGTGATTTGCATAAACACTGGCAGAATAAAGGCACATTATACAGCTATGCATGACCTATAACTGACAAACAGTTACTCAGAAGTGTTGACTTGTTTATATCATGTTATAGTATATTCTCGTGGCTCAAAGGCTTTAGGTTTTTTAAGCCTGTGTGTAAAAATGCATGTTGATGAGTTATGTTGTAACTCTCTGACTTTTCAAGCTCGCTGTCACAGGAGTCGTGTTTTCACAAACTCAGAAAGATGTTGCTCCTTTCTTCTTTTTTTCTGCTCTGTCAGACTTACTAATTGGTCTTTACTCGTGTGCAAAACCGCAGCTAATTCATTTACGAGGAACTGCACTAGGTTCTGTGAATCTTTAGTGCGCTGTCTTAACTTCTTCATATTTGCTTATATATCAGTATTTCTGAGAACTAAGCAAGGAGGGCAGCGCACAGTGAAGTGACACATTTATTCATTACAGAAGGCTACGTCTCTGACAGCTTCTGACAGGTTTCCAAGAACACAGTCATCACATCAGTGTTGGTAACCCCACAAGTAGTGCTAAGTGTGTGTGCGTTTCCCACATCCTCCATGATGCCACAGATAGAGCTGATAGTGAATGTGATCAGCTCTAGTGATCTCCTGCTGCATGAACTCCACCTATATGCACAGCTAGTCTGCGCAGAGGTGACTGTACCGAGTTATTCTCAGTGACGTGAATGTTTTTAAAGTAAACTAAACTTCAATGTCTGTAGTGATGATTAATTTTAAAGTTGCATTTTTAGCACAGCTGCTTTAAAAAAGGTTGCACAAATCTCAAAATGCTACTGCTGCCAGAGTTAAGTTCAAACATGATTCAGTTTGCATGAATGTTTTATTTTGTGATTACAGCTGCTCTCCGTCTATGTAATCCTCAGCAGGGACCTAAAGTTCTTATCGTGTTTTGGATCTGTTTTCTTTGCAAGCTAAAAGAGACCTCGTCAAAGAAAAAAGCTGGAGTTAGCTGGGGTTTAGAAAGTCTATTTCTGTCCCACCAGCTATGGAGGGCAAACTCAGGAGTGTTTATCTGCATGACACACGCAACAGGTGCTAGAATCAAGCAGCAGAGTGGAAAAACAATGCCAGCTGCAGCTGTATGTGTTCATAAAGTCGTTAAAAAGGGAACAATTTTTTCTGTACAAACATACCAGGAATTTGTGTACGGTAGCCAAGATTCAGGCGGCGCAGTAAGCTATTCATCTTAGATTATAAACACAATCCTGTAACATAAAATGTCCACTAAAAAACATGCAGACAGGCACAAAGAGGAAGATTAAAGCTGGCCATTTTCTGTAGCTAATATCAACAGACCAAAGCCAGAGTTAGTCTGTCTGTCCCAGTCTGCACAAAAGCATTTCTCATATGAAGTATTTGTGTTGTCATTAAATGTCAACCATGCAAATGAACACATGACATCTGTGTAGCTTCCTGAAATTACTAAAATAAACATTGCTTGCATGTAGTTGACATTTCTAGTAGAGCTGGGCGATATGAGATTTTTTCATATCACGATATGTTTTTTTCATTTCAGGCGATAACGATATCTATCACGATATAAGCCAAATAACTATATTTGTAAGATTTAAATGTGCCGTTGCTCACAAGTAAAATGTGAAATAATCAGCAGCTTGTTTTTATTTAAATATTTATTTCCCATAATAAGTTCAACAGGGTAGATGTACTTAAGGAACATGAGACTTTTTCAGATAAATAAAGGCAAATATTGCAAACTACACAAAAGGCAGCCGCTAAAGCGTTTAAGTTTCAAAATAGAACAAACAAAACAGACTAAATTGTCAATTCCACTTAGAAACAAAATATTAATTCTAAAAATAAATCTTAGTTTGTTTTACAGAAGAACAGACAAAACTGACTAACTTTTGTCAATATCAAATAAACTGAGAACTAAAAGGAAATTCTCAATCTCTCCTTGTTGTATAGCTTAGCTTTTCAAACACTTTTAACAGTTACTTTAGTCTGACAAAAGCCGAATGACGAATTAGCGCTTCCAGTCAGAGACTGAGGCTACGTCCACACGTACACGGGTATTTTTGAAAACGGAGATTTTCCGTTTTCGTTTTAAAAAATAATCCCGTCCACACATAAAGGCAGAAATGAAGGAAAACGCTGCTATGAACATGCCAAAGCAGCAGGTGGCGCTAGATTCCTAACCGTGCCGAAATGTTGGCCAATCAGAAGTCTAGAAGCCTCGGTGGGAAAAAGTAAACAAAGCTGGGGCATAGAAGCAGAACAGAGTCGTATGTGTGGAGGGACAGTAACTGTGTGTATATGTAAGCATTTAAACACTGCAGAGAGTAGAATTAACAGTATTGTAGAAATTCATTTCACCGAAACAATAACGTGGCGCAGTGTGACGCATGCACCAGTTTATTGTATTTCCAGACTTGCTTTCGGCACAATTTACAGTGCACGCTACTCTGTTTTTTTGTCAGACTTGAAATAGCCGAAATACCTTCACACTACGGAACTTCTATGGCTCTTCCGTTCGACAATCTCTCCGGCATTGGAACCATCATCTGTTTACTCTTCGGTCACGCTCGGTTGATTTTTCTAGTCGGCACACTCATTTCCTCCATTACCCGCTGGCTCCATTACCCGCTGGCTGCTTCCCAAACAAACACACGTGCGGCTTGGCACTTGTGCTGTACGTAACAAGTCAGGCGGACGTGACGCTGCGGCTGTGATTGGTTCGGCTCTGCGCTACTTAATTTGGATTGGCTGACCTTTTTTTTTTTTTTTTTTGAGGACAAGAGCGGCGAAGTCTATCGCGATAGCTTCATTTCTCTATCGAGTAAAAGTTATATCGCGATACATATCGTTATCGTTCTATCGCCCAGCTCTAATTTCTAGTTATATCACAGACGTGCACATCTTTTCTCTCGCAGTTTAAAGCTAACATAGTAGTTTTGTACTGTTTTCTTAAAGAAGGCCTGGATGCAGACGCTCAGTAGGTAGTGCAGGTAGTCTCTCTTTAAGCCAGCTTTCTGCTGATTGGCTGACCCTCGCAAACAGAAGATTGAGTAGTAGCTGGGCGGGGCTTCTATGCCCACGGAGATAACTGTATCAGGGATACTCCCTGTCCCATCTGGCTCACAGGGGTTACTTTTATATAGGTTGACCTCATTCTCTGAAACGTGGGTCATTATAAACATTAACTTTAATATGTCAGAACATTAGGAACAGCAAAATCATTTCTTTTTAATGTAAAAAAATCACAACCAATTAGGTTTGGAAAGTTAGTTTGGATTTGTTTCGAATGCTTTTTATGGAAAAATATAATATCATTAGAAGGAAACTTGGCTGGTGTAGTTTCTTGGTATATTTTGGAACAATAACATTCTGTTGCACAGAAGAATGGATCAGGTTTTGGATATAGGTCTCTGCTTGTTTAGTAAGATTATTTTACTGCGCTGTGTGAGTCCTTTTAAATGGAATATCAAAGACAAGAAAAGCACAAAACAAATCGTCAGTGATCCCGATGTCAAACCGGGGGAAGTACAGGCCGATGTGTTGGTTACTGTGATTGAGGTCATGACCTCCCATGCTTGAAGAGGGTCTGATGGGTCGTGCTCTAACCATTTAAGCTGTGTGTGTGTGTGTGTGTGTGTGTGTGTGTGTGTGTGTGTGTGTGTGTGTGTGTGTGTGTGTGTAGGATAACTGTGCACATACAGTTTGCAGAATCTCTCCAGAGACCAGTTTGGTAACCCTGCAGAGTCTAAAGTCAGTGCAGCACACACACACACAATGCATGCACCCCAGACAGCGTTGGCTACGGTGACCCTCGGAGGGATAGAGGAATGTTGAGTGTCAGTCAGTTGCTGTGCCGACGGCCTTGAGAAAGGGACCCTGGGAAGATTGTTTTGGACTCCAAACATCCTGTGTGTCACCCGTGTGTGTGGGTGTGTGCGCACAGACTGTAGATCTGTTTGTGTGGGTGAGAGGTTGCATGGTTGCATCTGCTGTCGTGTCTCTGTTTGTTTGTGCGCTACTTTCACCAACTGTTTACACCTGCTGCCATGTGTGTAAACCAAGGTGAAAGAAGAGTCATTACAATGTCTGAAAATTACTTTGTGTTTGATTTTTTTTTTTTTTTTTTTTAAAGAAAAGTTATTTTAATAGTAATTTATGATAGTATGGTGAAAATAATTCTTTTGGTACTTTAATGATGATATAAAAGTTAAAAAAGCAGCTCACACGTTATTAAAGCATCTGTGTTTGTACAAATATGACCTGTAGGATTTGGATTAAATATGTAAAATAACCTATTTTAAAAAGTAATGCAAAAAGTACAAATATAATGAAAAATATAATAAAGGAGAGATTTTCAACTGTGGGGTTGCTGTAGCTCAGGGTAGAGCAGCTTATCTACTGATTGGAAGGTAGGCTCCCCCTAGTCTGCATCCCAAACATCCTTGGGCCAGATATTAACCCCAAGTTGCTCTCTGATGCATCCATCGGTATGAATGTGTGTGAATGGTAGTTAGTAAGCACTTAAAAGCATAGAAGACAGTGCTTGTGTGATTGGGGGAATGTGGCATGTTGTATACGGCGCTTTGAGTACTCCGGAAGAGTAGAAAAGTACTATATAAGAATCAGTCCATTTACCATTTAACTGCTAAAGATGCTGAGTAAGAACTGAAAAAATACTTATCTTCAATCAAAAATCGTTCCAAAAGACTTTCATTACAGTCCATTGATATTTGGGTTTTATGGGGGGGGGGGGGCTGATGTAACCTATACATGGCAGTTATTACAAACTCAAGTTCATTTTTAGGAATTTGCAGCCCAGGATGTAGGCTGTATTGTCACTGCTGCATATCAGTGTTTCATATTTGTCATATCTGTGTGACTGTGCGTATGTTTGAAGTTGAAACATAGTAGTGAAAGTTGACTCAAAGTGAAAATTTGTGGTGTTGTATTATTACTGGCACTGATCACCATCAGCTTAATATTTCATAGTTGACATTCTCGTCCCAGAAAAACTGTATTATGAAAGGATTTACTTTAAATTGTCCTGCCATAATTACTTTGATTATCAGATAAACTGTAATTTATTTAGTTAAAAAATCAAAATGATGGATAAAACATGACTCAGAGAATGTCTTTAAACAGTCATATTCAATTTACGGTAATAAAAAGCGCTCCCCAAAAAACAATCCTGCTGCTGGACTTGATTAAATTTGACATTTTGGTTCAATAAAAGTCATAATCTCGTATGTTCTTTCATCACCATCTGGATTTTAAACAGAAACGTATAACTTTTAGCCAAGTGTCGTTCATGTGGGGATGTCAAAGCTTCAAAAGACAGTTTTGGTGGGTTTAATCCGTAAATAATGTCTAATATATTTCAATAAAAGATAAATGATAACAGTAACGAGCCCGAACAAGCTGACACTGACAAAGTGTCACTGATAATGTTGAACGTTGTGAAATAAGATGATTTCCGGCCTCATTAAAAAGGGAAGTTTAATTCTGAGCTAAATTAGAATTAAGCTCAGATAGCATCACAGAGGCGTGTGATTGGTCCCAAATTCGATCACCACCATGACAGCAGCGCATGCAGCTTTGCGAGCACTCAGCAGCATGTAGCCGCCCTTTAACGCGGGCCAGAGGATCCACACAACCAGTCCGGTATCAGTGTATATATGTTGTGTTTTACTGGTAAAACTTGAGCTTCTTTCTCTTGACTGTTTAAACCACCCACAATCAGATTGGTTGCATCAATAATTTACAGAAAGTTGTCCTAAATAATTGCTAAAACAGTGAAAGTGGCAGTGTGCTGCAGCCTTGCGTTCTTCCGCAGTTGCAGGGTGAGGAACAGGCCATAGCCTCAAGGTCTGCTGGCAAAACAATGCAGCGAGCTGTCGAGACAAAGAGGAGCAGTAATTTAAGACATAAATGAAAAGCTTTCCCGTGGGCGCTATTGTATATTTACGCTTTCAATGTACTCAGTCTCTAGGGTTACTTGCGTCTGGATGTGGAGGAGGTCGATGCCAGGCAGTAGTTGGTACAAGCATAGCTTTTGTGTGTTGATTTCTCTCTAGTAATCAATCAAGCTGTGTAGTTGCTCGCAGACCTCACAGACGGGGTTTGAAGTTTTTGTCTGGGAGGGGGAGAAAACAGCAGAAGTGAGAATGTGCTGCTGTGACTCACATTTAAAGCCCCGGTCGTGGACAATGCTAAACCGACATTTTTAATGCTTTTTATTTGGTGCAAAACGAATTCAAACATATCAGGGACAGTAAATACAGTGGGGCAAAAAAGTATTTAGTCAGCCACCGATTGTGCAAGTTCCCCCACCTAAAATGATGACAGAGGTCAGTAATTTGCACCAGAGGTACACTTCAACTGTGAGAGACAGAATGTGAAAAAAAAAAATCCATGAATCCACATGGTAGGATTTGTAAAGAATTTATTCGTAAATCAGGGTGGAAAATAAGTATTTGGTCAATAACAAAAATACAACTCAATACTTTGTAACATAACCTTTGTTGGCAATAACAGAGGTCAAACGTTTACTATAGGTCTTTACCAGGTTTGCACACACAGTAGCTGGTATTTTGGCCCATTCCTCCATGCAGATCTTCTCGAGAGCAGTGATGTTTTGGGGCTGTTGCCGAGCAACACGGACTTTCAACTCCCACCACAGATTTTCTATGGGGTTGAGGTCTGGAGACTGGCTAGGCCACTCCAGGACTTTCAAATGCTTCTTACGGAGCCACTCCTTTGTTGCCCGGGCGGTGTGTTTTGGATCATTGTCATGTTGGAAGACCCAGCCTCGTTTCATCTTCAAAGTTCTCACTGATGGAAGGAGGTTTTGGCTCAAAATCTCACGATACATGGCCCCATTCATTCTGTCCTTAACACGGATCAGTCGTCCTGTCCCCTTGGCAGAAAAACAGCCCCATAGCATGATGTTTCCACCCCCATGCTTCACAGTAGGTATGGTGTTCTTGGGATGCAACTCAGTATTCTTCTTCCTCCAAACACGACGAGTTGAGTTTATACCAAAAAGTTCTACTTTGGTTTCATCTGCCCACATGACATTCTCCCAATCCTCTGCTGTATCATCCATGTGCTCTCTGGCAAACTTCAGACGGGCCTGGACATGCACTGGCTTCAGCAGCGGAACACGTCTGGCACTGCGGGATTTGATTCCCTGCCGTTGTAGTGTGTTACTGATGGTGACCTTTGTTACTTTGGTCCCAGCTCTCTGCAGGTCATTCACCAGGTCCCCCCGTGTGGTTCTGGGATCTTTGCTCACCGTTCTCATGATCATTTTGACCCCACGGGATGAGATCTTGCGTGGAGCCCCAGATCGAGGGAGATTATCAGTGGTCTTGTATGTCTTCCATTTTCTGATGATTGCTCCCACAGTTGATTTTTTCACACCAAGCTGCTTGCCTATTGTAGATTCACTCTTCCCAGTCTGGTGCAGGTCTACAATACTTTTCCTGGTGTCCTTCGAAAGCTCTTTGGTCTTGGCCATGGCGGAGTTTGGAGTCTGACTGTTTGAGGCTGTGGACAGGTGTCTTTTATACAGATGATGAGTTCAAACAGGTGCCATTCATACAGGTAACGAGTGGGGGACAGAAAAGCTTCTTACAGAAGACGTTACAGGTCTGTGAGAGCCAGAGATTTTCCTTGTTTGAGGTGACCAAATACTTATTTTCCACCCTAATTTACGAATACATTCTTTACAAATCCTACCATGTGAATTCATGGATTTTTTTTTCACATTCTGTCTCTCACAGTTGAAGTGTACCTCTGGTGCAAATTACTGACCTCTGTCATCATTTTAAGTGGGGGAACTTGCACAATTGGTGGCTGACTAAATACTTTTTTGCCCCACTGTAGCTGTTACTGCATTCTCTGTTAATTATTATAACATCTAAAGCACTTCTGGATGGATGCAAACTGCATTTCGTTGCCCTGTACCTGTGCATGTGCAATGACAATAAAGTTGAATTCTATTCTATTCTATTCTATTCTATTCTATTCTATTCTATGTCACGAATCAACAGGCCTCTGCACAAAGTTGTGCAAAAGGACCCCACTCCTCTCGCATCACACTGTAGTGCTGCTTGTGTTTTTAGGTGTTTTGCATCACTTCGACATCACTTTGCATGTCTTTATGGACATTGCACTTTAAAAAAAAAATCTTTTCCATCATCAGACAGTAGTTTCAGAACAGAGCATTGTCAGGGCTACATAGCTTCAGGGGCTGTTTCCTACTTGTACTCAATGTTAAGTCGACATAGTAACCAGCTGGCAGTGTGCTGAGCAGCAGCTACAAAAGAGCACTATGTGTGGGTTTTTTTGTTGTTGTTGGGGTTTTTTAATGGTATCATATAGAGCAGCGGTGTTAAACATAAGGCTCGGGGGCCAGAATCGGCCCCACTGGACTGCTCTGGAAAAAAGGAGTGCATAGATTTTAGTTTTAACTATATTTTCATAACTTTTACAATTTCTCTATTGATAAAGATTCCTAATTACACCAAAGCAATTAAGTAATTGATAAACAGTTAAATGATAACTTTTCAACATTTACTGTATTAATTTGTGGGGTTTTTTACTGTGGGTTTACAGGACAGTCTGGCCAACTTTACACAGTTATAATTTTTTTTGATGGTCCGGCCCCTTTGATCATAATAGTCAGTACTTTGTTTTAATGCTGTTGTTGCACATGTGATTAATAAAGCCAGGCCCATTTTTAGACCTAATTCTTGCTAACATGGCTGTTGCTTATGGGGGTATTTTTAAAAATCCTGAGGACACAAGTTCATATATTTACGTCTACATCAGTCATTGTACATGTAGGTCAGTTGTGCTAGACATAGGCAGTACCTGTCTGAACATAGGTACCACCAAAAAAACCAAAACTTGCTTCTGTGATGCTGGTTCCTGCAGTGTAAAGATACAAAACATGGTAGTCTTGTTTAAAAAGTTATAGGAACAATAAAAACGTTTTTATGGGTAGAAAGCTGCTATTTTTAGTCCGTTTGTATCCCTTACATGATCATTGTGCATCTTTTTGGGCAGGCTAATGTTTCCTCATCTTCTCAACACTAATGTGTTCCATAAGTTACAAAATGAAGATAATTTTATATTCATAGAGAACTGAAACTAGAGTTTGAGACCATAAACTCATGAGGAAAGTATTTAAAAAGGCCACAAATCGATACTTTATGTTGTGAACTTCTTTTTTTGTTTCTTCGATCCTGCTGGAAGTTAGAAAGATCGCAGTGTTGAATCTCTTCCTCATAGCATCTGTGGCTGTGGTTGTCTTTTATATACGGTTTATGACACTAACAAGACTGCTGTGTTCTTTCCTTTGACTCTGCCGAGGGAGGGGCGGGGGTCACCACGGATGAGCAGAAAGAAAAAGAGACATAGACCTCTGCACTTCTTTGAGAGCTTTAAAACATTAACACTCACGCAGTTCGTAAATGCTCTGACTGTTTTCCCACATTACTCACCGGTTCTGTTGGAGATGGGTCCAGATTTAAAAATGAAAGAAAAACAGCAAAGACTGCGCCTTGTGTGTGTGTGTGTGTGTGTGTGCGCGTGCGTACACTCTCCAGGGAGTATTACAGGCTGCAGCAGTTTGCAGTAATAGGAAATGCGCTGTGAGCTTGAACTTGCTCCCTCGATGAAGTTGATTCACAGAAATCAGGCCTGTTACGTTGTTGCTCAACCAGTCAGACATCTGCTGAATGTTTTTTCTTCTTCTGTTTTTTTTCCCCTCCACAGACACACATGGTTCCTCAAAGATGCTCCTAGTCAGGCTCTCATTCATATTCACACAATAAATTCTTCTCAATGAGTCACTCTCTGCGCGAATGTTCACCAACACACACACCCAGAGTGAGAGTGACTGATAGCATTAGTTGTTGCACATCCGGTGCAGTTTTAACTTGCATTTGTAAATTAGTCTGCAGCCAATCTGCCTGTTGCTTTCTTGATTAACTGCATGCCGTGTTAAATGATAAAAAAAAAAAAAACAACAACGTACAAATGTCTCTCTTCTTCTTTTTTGGGGCTGCAGATGCTCAGACTCTAGTGCAAAGCTCAAATATAATCTCTTTAGATCATTTTAAGTAGAAAGAAGCTGACAAAATGATAAAGAGATATTTTATTCTTCCTGTCACAGTCTGGCGAGGGCAGACTGTATGAATTGAAAAAGGACCCAAAACGCAGACGCCAAGGAACAGGGAACAGAACTTGAAATGTTAACAAAAGGCGAGCCGTTTAATAAGGCTAGTAGAAGAGGTACAAACAAAGGGCAAGGCAAACTGAAGCAAAATTAACACAAACCTAAACTGGGGAATCTAAACAAGCAATAAGAAAAACCTAGGCAAGAAACTTGGAAGCATGGCATGGGAAACATGGCGTGGACAACAGACGACCTGACAATCACACACTGAAAACAGAGGACTTAAATACACAGGAGGTGATTAGGGGAAGTGGAGACACATGAGGAAACAGCTGGCACACATGAACATAATGACGTCACAGTGGGAGAGTAAAACTGAACATGATGAACACAGAACACCAGACCTCTTCACAATAAAACAGGAAACATAATGAGACATAGACATGACAACCCGAACTTGACAACGTAAGACACAGACATGAAACGCATGAAGAGCAGGGGAGATTTAACATGGTTGGAAACACGAGGGGAAAATAATAACTAGAAACACTTAGGCATAATAATACAAACTTGATAACATAAGACACGCAGCATGAAACACGAAGGGTGAGGGGAAGCTTAAATACAGGGGAAGAAAACACAAGGAGTCTAATAACCAAATGAACTTAGATAACCTAATGAACAAAATAAACTCAAACTTAAAACGCTGGGTCAAGAGACCCAGGACCATGACACTTCCTTTGATGAGCTGATGATATTCGAGCCACCGATTTATCACGCATCCCTGCTTCGGCACGATGCATGAGGTGGCGTAAAAGAGGCTGAGGTTGAGTCAAACAGAAAAACAAACAGAAATGTGGCACATAGATCAGATTTCAGATAGATCAAAGAAGGGGTATCGGAGGGGTCACATGTAGGTACGCACTCCCAGATAATCATCACCTGAATCCTCTGAGCTTTACAGTAAGTTTCACCTCATTGCTTGGCTGCCCAGGCTCAAGCTTTACTGTTGTGGTTCATTATCGAGGTGAGCTCTACAAATCCCCCTGCTCAGTGCTCAGCACCGAGACAGTCAGTGACTCACCGATCCACACTGAAGTATTTAGCAGATATTTCCCTCGGGAGTTGGTAGAGACCAAAAGCAGAGCTAAGACAGAGTGAATATTGAATTCAGCAAGACTTGAAATGAGCCATGATGTTGGCTCTGTGGCTGCCAGATGTGTTGGTAGCAACTGACCTATAAGGTGATGTTTAAAACTTGTGTTCACTGCCCCCAAGTGGCCAAAGAAAAGCAGGATTATTCAGTGCACAGTTTTGTCACTTCTTATTTCTAAATTAATAATCCATTTTTTAAACTTTGATTAATATTAGCTTTCAAACTCAGCTTCCAATTTGTTATCAGACAACATGATTATTTTCATACGAATCTTGTAAAAAAAAATCATTTTTTTGCATTGTTGTTTTTCTCTTAGACTGTATATTTATGTCATCTTTCTGGCTTTATCTCAATCTTTCTACAGGGGAAATTATTAGAAAGCCTGAAACTTGTAACGCTGATGTAAATTTCTGTGAACATACTCGACTGAAATACAGCTGCGGCAGCAATTTGGTGCGAGCTCCCTTTAATCGGTTCCTCTTGCACTGACTCAGGTTCTCTAAATGAGTCACATCCTTGACCTGTCTGCGTCATTGTGCTTTTTAGTGATAATATTAGACACTGTGGTTGAAACTCATAGCATTAAGGGTTGTGAGGGAGAAAGGTAACTATTCTTTTGATGATTGCGCTCCTGTGTTGTTTTATGTGTGTGCAAAAGATTAACATATGCATTCCTCGGGCTCATGCACTGTCACATGCGCTCAAACTCATGCGGTGCACAAAGCAGTGGAATTTGTCCTCCCTGCACTTTCTTTTGCCCTCCGTTCCTCCCTCTTACCCACCCACCCGATGCCGTGTCTTTTACTGTCTTGTCTGTTTCCTTTCGCTGCTTCTGCTCTCTCACGGTGCTGATTTAGTTAGCTTCCATTATTGTGCAAGTCTGTTTAATTACACAGTTTCACTTCGCGGGCAATTTGATGCTCTTCGTCTGGCTGGTGATGTGCTTTTCACAGGAACTGAACAGATCATGTGAAGAAATGCTTCACAGCATGGACTACACCGGAGTTCACTTAGTTGTGACGCATTTATTAAGGCACTTGCAGCACTAACTGCTGCACTTCGGAGATCCACTTCGTCTTGCAGTTCGACAGCATGGCTGACAAAGAAAACAAGCAGATACAAATCACCATTTCTGGTCAAAACGTTAAGACAAAAAGCTGAATTTAATGCACAGATGCAGACAGTCATGCAGTCTGGAAACCCACAGGCTAACTTCTCGCATTGGCTATGAACACAGATTAATTTGATAAAGATAAATTGATGTCAGTGCTTTTGAGATTACATTTCTGCGTGTGCACTATTTACCTTCATGCAACCAATGCTCCCTTAAATATGTTTGCTTAGTATTTAAATGCACTGGCATTTATATAGCAGTATTTACCACTCAAAGCACCTGCAAGCCACATTTAGCCATTCAGTGCTTTCTTTTGTACACTTCACACACCTTATCTAGTTCTCATACCTGAAAAATTTGGAATCATCAGTAAAGCCAACATGTATGTCTTCTGAGCCGAAGGCCGAAGGAGAACATGCAAACTCCACACAGAAATATAACTTGGATCGTTGCAGAAATCTTGTCCCTTACATGAGACAGATTCAACAATTTAGGATTTGCGTTTTGAAACGTTTGTCAAACACAGCTGGGTGTGACAGATGTTAGCTTGGACTGAGGGGAGTTTGCGGGCCACACTTTTTAATAATTGTCAGATAAATCGATAAGGTAAAGAGTCACGAGTTGTCACTATAGCTTGTGATTACGTTCACTCTTAAATTTTTCTCTTTATCTCCAATTTTGGATTATTGTGAAAATAATCAGAAGTTCAATCCAGAACTTTGCTTTTCTCATATTCTGTTCTGTATGACCAAGTTTGCACTCGCACACATGCAGTAACAGAAACTAGTGATGAGAGCCGTGTTCTTCTTCATGACGCCTGACTACTAAATGTCAAGGTTTGACAGGATTTGACATTTCCAGTTGTCAAACATGAAAATACTGTATGCAGCTGACACGCTGTAGTTTTTAAACTTTTCATAGTAGCTGCTGATGTTCTTGTCTACATGTGTTTCTCTCAGTTGTCACTCAGCCTTCGTTTCAGCAGTGACTTCTGTCCCAGACATGCCGCGGGCACTTTACACATGGCTGACTGAGTCATTCGTCCATGCATGTGTGTTTGTTTATGCCGTTGGCTCTGTTACCACTTGTTTGGATGTAGGGGTTCGGAGGCTCTTCAGAGCTGTTTTAGTGGATTTTTTGTGTGTGTATCTGTTCAGCATTCTTTAAAAATAAATTTTTTCCCCCAAAAATGTGTCTTCGTGGATTGCTTTAAAAAATAAAAAATAAAGCGAGGTCCAGTGCAAACTGCTCCAGGTAAAGTATGTCACAAGTCAGCAACAGCTGTGTGGAGTCATATGAAAGCAGCCTGGGATGGAGTATTTTTGCTTTCAAGATCCTTTCGCATCATCATCCTTTTGTCCAGCTGGCTTCAGGTTCACCTGACTGGGAGGGGATTTTGAGAAGTTTAAAATATGTGTATTTTTTAATAATAATAATAATAATAATACATTTTATTTGAGGGCGCCTTTCAGAAACCCAAGGTCACCTTACAAAAAACACAATTAATAAAAGGAACAGTAGTCATAAAATACATAAAATAAGTTACAATTTTAGTATATTGAAGCCTGGATCCTTTCTGGTTTTGTTGGTGGTTAATAAACTCGCAGTGTCATAAGTTCATGCTGAGGGCCTCGGGTCAAACAGCCACCAGAAAGCCCCTCATATCTCATTTAGGTTTCTTCAAACACAGCCAGCCTTCAAGCCCCGCTGCGGGAGCTTGCGTCACGCTCGTTTGTGTCCCGTGGTATTTTTAGCCTAATTGGTCAACATTAAAATTAATCTACAGAGGTGATCGCACAAGTGCAAACTGCCTCTAATCAAAATAGAAAAAGGCCCCAGTGCACAAACGAGTCCTTACTTGGCAGCCTTCTTAAATGTTACCCATGACAGCCAGATTGAGCTGAGTAGTACACAGTGTTGCATGACATCCTTTTTTGGGGGGCAATTTCCTGTTTGGAACAGTCTCTACTTCTCAGAAAAGGAAAACCAAATGAGTAACAAATCTACACAGACCATGAAAGTTTGACCACTGCACGCTTTAAGCTAAGTTAAAGAAGACGTTTGCGTGGAAAAAATGTTTCCATTTTGTTTAAAAGACGATGGGCTGATTGTGTTTTTCTTATAATACTTGAGTGTTGAAATGTGATGTATGTCACCGACACATCATCTGCTATGCAAAAACAATGGAGGTAAAAGGATTTTCTTTGAAAAACCAGGCTTCCTCGTACACTACCTGCAGCAACCCTGACCTGTTTCTTTCAAAGAATTTGGCACATGCTCATATCTGATGACTCATTTTGCACTTTTGATACTTGCACAAGCCCATTTAAAAATGTGTTAAAGATTATCAGGCCAGCTTATGAGGAAGGTTGACGGCGTGCATACAATTGTGAAACCCTTTTTTTTTCTCCGTTTCTTTCCCTTTTATGTGTTCATCAGAGGAATTACTCTCATGTATCAGACGCTAATTATGTACTCACTGTGTGTTTCAGGCCTCCAGTCCCAAGCTGACGACTCACTGCTCAGATATCCAAGAGGTCCGGCGTTGCAACCGGCTGGAGATGCCTGACAACTTTAACACGTTTGTTCTAAAGGTTTGTACACGATTACAGCTAAATGGAAAAATGATGCTTCCTAAGAGAAGCTGTAGTTTGGGACTCTGACCGCTGAGTTGTTTATATCCACATTGCTTAGATCTTCACCGTTCAGCCAGAACAGGATAAACACTGTCATTTCAAAACTCACAAAGTGGACTGACAAAGTAGACGTTGCTGGTTTGAAGTGAAACGATATTCCACCATAAAGTCTCTTTTTTTTACCCACCAGCTGCTCAGCTCTCCATCAAACATAAACCCACTCAAACAGACAGCGGTGTTGCTGCACTCCAGCCGTTTTTTTTTATTTTATCTGCAGCGATATTTGAATGGCATTTTGTTTGTTTATCGAGCACATTCGTGCACAGCAGAGGATTACAGCCTTTGTTCACAGCGAAGAAGCAAACTACAAAGTTTTCACAGCCACAGGAGCGAGTATTTGATAGCGGTTTTGCACATCAGTGGTGAAAAGTGTTAACTTTCACTGTTGTCTTCTTTTTTAGTAAATTTAACAAAAAGCTCTCATGCCTCTGTTTTTTATTTCAAAAGTTCTGCTTCACCCAGAGGCTCTTGATATTGATAGTATCTCTCCTTACCAAGGAAATGCTTTCCTGTAGCAGGTGCAGGCAGCTTTTCTTTGTTTTTAATTGGAGCACAGTAAGCACACCTTCCCTCGAGCTATTTGCCTTTTTAACGGTAAACCTTTTGAAATTTAACAGAACATTTTGTTATGAGGGTTTTTTTTCTTCTTTGTACTTATTAAATTGCGGTGGTTACATTAGTATGCAGTGTTTTATTGCCCTGTGCATTCCTTCCTGTTACACTATTAATTCTGTTGTAGTGAAAATAAACGAAAAAGCTCTAAGTAAGTGCAGAGGTTCAGGGCATTTTATGCATTTGCATCATGTCCATTTTGTGTAGCCTGTTTTTTTTTAAGCATCTTTATCTCTGCAGGTTAATCGAGGTAGCCTGATATTTGAGACGGACAACGAGCAGCAGGTCAGCTCCTGGACCACAGAGCTAAAAGAGTGCATCAGCAGCAGGTGAGAGATGTGTAAACACAAAACAAGGACAGATGTTTGTGTGATCTGCCTTACACGTGTCTCATTTCTTTACCCGTTCTTTGTTTTTATGAGTGTAAATTGACTGAAGATCGAATCAAAAACTAAATATCACACAAGAGACTCAAAGTATATTCAGTCAAGCTCTGTAACGTCACAGAGGAGTAGCGACAGGTCTGCAACCCCCTGGTAACCTAGAGAAAACTTTGTTTATGGTTTAAAGTGTAGAAGATTACATTTATCAATCACATTAGTTATATAGTGCAGAACGAGCATTTTTATTCTCAGCTTGCTGTGGGTACTTCCTTGCTGTACTTTCACTTCTGAGTGGAAAGTGGAGACACACTGACATGCCAGCTTTGGCCAATCTCAGCTTTGTTGACTGATATCAGTACATTGGTAGTGTTAGGTAGCATTTTTAAAATGATATTTTTAAAAAGTCAAAAAATCTTACCTGCCAAATTGTTATTTTAAACACGAGCGTCAGCCCAGAAATTCACATCGCGAGAGGAAATATTTAACACTTGGCTGTTTTTAGTGTTTGTGGGTGTGTTGGATGTTTACTTGTCCTGAGGTATGTGTTTGCAAAAGGAAGTGAGAATAAATGTTGATGTATGTGCATATGTAGACAAACAGGTGTGTGTGTGTGCGGCCTCGAGCGTATTTATCTTTTCTTGAACTGCACAGTTTGTATTCGCTCTGGTTTGTCCGTACAGCTTTGTGCTGGTTTCAACTTTACTGCATTTGAAGTATTCCTCCTAACTGATCAGTCAACAGCACCATTAGTCAACTTAGTGCTCGCTGCACACCTTTGAGAGGTAACGTATGATGTTTAGAGGGAACGTGTAGCAGTAAATGTAGCTTTTCAAAGGTTAAAGTAGGAGACGGCTTTAAGAGCCCTGAAGGCCCTGTTATTAAGATCTTTCATGTGGTGCTTCATTTCCTATCAATTCTCTACTTTGCACGGAAAGAATGAAGAAATCTCTTTGAATTTTAAAGAAATGGGAAAAGTAAGAAGAGTAGAAGTCATGCAAGAAGACAGAATTATCAGTCATCTTCTAAAAGGAGATGCAGACTGCACTGTTGAAGCTACTTCTGTTAAGCAGTAATCAGTGCAAACTGTACTCACAGGAATACCCAATCCTGGAATAAAACTTAGTGGTACACAGGTTTTCTGTTTCTTGTTATAAAGACAATCTCTGTCTATTTGTGTGTGTCAGTGTGCGTTTCTCTGAAAGGAAGTGTGGGGGAGGTCTGAGAATCTCGGGGCATTTCTCGTTTCTGCAGATATCTGGAAGTGCACACACTCTAAAAACAAACAAACAATGAACTTAGAAAAAGAACTGCCGTTAAATTTGAATAAATGTCTTAAAGTAAGTACATGTTAGATTCTTCAAGGCTTTGTTTAGAGCCGCAGCTGGCCTGCATGTTGCATTAATTGAATGGAAGCAGCCCACAAATGCGTTGGAGCTGGAAGATGTTCAGATGAAAGAAGGGCTGTTCAGAAACAATCATATGATTCTGGATCAACTTTTGCTGCAGTGTTGCGTTAAAAATAAAATAAAGGACGTACAGAAATAACAGTCCAGTGTTGTAAAATCAAGTGTGTAATACTTTGCATCTGATAATCCTTTGAATGCATTATCTGGACCTTTGAAAACAGCTTGTTTTTGTCTAAATTCTCACTAATATCATCTAAAAGCTGGTTTAGTTTTTGTAACTTCACCAAGCAACACTTGGATCATCGTGACTCTGCAGTGCTGTTCAGACACGCCTCAAATGTAAATATTAATTTTTACAATTACACTTGAGCTTTACTTTCACGGTCCAGATACCAAATCTAACAAAGCATTGTTTCTTATGTGAAGCAGAGTCATTCTTAATCCTTTTAACAGCATCCATACTTTTCCTATCAGTACAACTCACAATGTCTACTGTGGAAAAGGCTTGTTGTCCAAAAGTCCGTGGTTTTATTTGTGCGATTCATCATGCAGAGCCTACAGAGGACCTCAAAAGGCACACAACACTTGGTGAGACATCAGGGAAGCAGTGTGAGGGAAATAAACTCGCATTTTTCTTCAGATGTGGTAGGTGTAGCGTGCTTTAAGTGTGCTGAGGGCAAAATTTTATTCCTTGAAGATTTGCTGACTGTGTGAAATGATGTCCATACTCAGGGAAAAAATGATTGTCACAAAGATAGAAGAACAAGAATGGACACACACACATACACAGTGAGAAGTAAAGTCTTCCTGTTATTCATTGCTCTGCAAACTCAAGTCAGCATTTAAGCAGGATTTTACTCCAACTTCCTTCTTTAACCTTCCCGTTCTCATCTGTCGGGAAGCGGCACACACAAGCGGCCCAGATATACCACTTGTGTGTGCGTGTATGAGAGAGAGAGCGAGCAGTGAAACAGAAGAAATGTAAGTTCAGATCTCAACTGGACTCACTTCCCGTCTGTGGCTTTGTTTGCCTTCAGCCTGCAGACTCACCTCACCAGCACATCCTTGTGAGGACCCTCAGTAGTGTAATGCATTTCCTAGCCTGCTGGTAAGCAGATAGAAGTCTGTAGGCAATGTTTGGCCTTCTGTCAAAAATATTAGGCCCCACTTTTTCATTATTTTATTTTGTAAAAAGCTCAACTTTCAGTTTTTATACTGTGCGTCTAACTGTTTGCATAATGTCCCAGAAACTCAACAGTAGTTGCAAATGTAGAAGTTGGTTGCCTGATATTGTGCAACTCTTTAACCAGTTTGTGTAGTACACTATGTCTTGACGTGTACTCAAATACATCTGCTGATTCGGAGTGTTAAACATTAAAGCTGCAGACAGCTTACAGTTTTTAGATTATGTCATCTTGGCTGTTGAGCTGTGATATGCAAACTGCATTGAAGTCGTTCTGGGGGTCCATTCTAACAACATGGAGCCACGCCAGTGACATTTTTGATATGTTGTAGATTAGTTTGAAGCTGACACAGTGTCTAAGCTCACAACTCAGTGTTACGTTCAAGTCCACAGCTGCAAAGTCCTGAAGGGCTTTCAATGTAGCGCTTCACTTTATAAAAGCCCCACCAGTGAAATGGGGAGACCGCGGCTTACATATTGAGGTTTGATGACGATGCAGGTCAAGTGAATAAGGTCGCAGTCACACACTCCTAGAGATCGATCTATGAGCATCTGCCAACCACTGCTTGTTAGGGAAAAATGAGTATTTCCCAACCAGTTGCGAGTTGCTGTTGCAGGTTCACCTTCAAATTAAGAGCTGCACCTTTTGGTGGCTCCAGTGCTGATTGCACAACTTTTACTTTGAAGGAGAACCTTCTCATTTTTGTTATGCATTGCACTTTTTCAAGTTCTACTACAGCTGACTTAGTACTTAGTGAATTTTTGCGGGCAAACATGAAAAGCTACAGACAGCCACGGCAATCCGCCAGCAGCCAAAGCAGACACTAGAGTCAGAAACCTCCAGGAAACACTGCCAACCAGTCGGGGAATACACATTTTTCCATAGCAATATGTGATTATATCGCATCCATTATGACAAACAGCTGTTTGGTTACAAGAGAAATCTCAAAAAACAAATGACAATTTGCAAAACAATTTGCATCTCAGTCACAAATATAGAGTAATATTATAGAAGTATAGTATTAAATTAGCTATTTTTAATAGCTAGCAAGTAAAGGCTAAGACTCTTCTTTTGGGTCGAAAATTGGTCGACGCATCGGGCAGTGGACGACCCGAGGGCTTTTCTCCACTGTCGTCATTAAGGGTTGCCGATCATCATCTTCGCCCTGATTCAGTCGATACTGAGATTCACTTGCTGTTTCCGTAGCAATTGGAGTTTTTACAGGGTGGGGTTGCTAGCCCCACGCCCAACCCTCCTCCTTTCTCATCCGGGCTTGGGACCGGCAATGGCAGAGACTATTGGCCCAGCTTCTATATGAATTTGACTCGTACCGTATGGACATCTTGGGCATCTCAGAAATGCGATGGGCAGGAAGTGGGAAGATGGTTAGTGATGGAAAGATGGTGCTCTACTCTGGCCATGCCCAAGACCATGCACGTGGCGTGGGCTTCATCCTCTCGCGACGTGCAACAACATCATTGCTGGCCTGGAAGCCCATTTCAGACCGCCTAACCTTAGCTCGTTTCCAAGCTAGGCATGTGAAAGTCACAATTCTTCAAGTATATGCTCCAACAGAAGAGGCTGACGATACTGACAAGGATGGGTTCTATGCGATGCTCCAGGATGCCATTGACAACTCCCCGCGTCATGATTTGCTGATCGTGGGCGGAGATTTCAATGCGCAAATAAGCAGTAACCGGGATGGCCTGGAATCGACTATCGGCCCGTTTGGAATCGCAGCAATGACAAATGAAAACGGTAGGCGGCTGATCTCGTTCTGTGCGGCAAACCTGCTGACCATCAAGAACACCTTCTTCGGCCACAAGCGGATACACAAGGCGACGTGGAAGGCCCCTGGTGGCAGATATACAAGCGAGATCGACTACATCTGCATATCATCCCGCTGGGCATCCACCATTAGCGATGTTAGAGTGTGGCGTGGAGCCGACATTGACTCGGATCACTGCCTGCTAATTGCCAAATGTAAACTTCACCTGAAGCGCCTCCAACCACGACTGCAGCGGCCAAGTCCTTTTAACATTCAACGCCTAAAAGATGCAAATACGGCAGCAGAATTTCAACTCGAATTGAGAAACCGCTTCCAGCTCCTTGCTGCGGAAGGAAATAACAACAAAAATCCAGATACACCCTGGGATGAGCTAAAAGAGGCTGTGGTCGGTGCAGCAGAATCGAAGATTGGTCGCCGACGGGGCGGCTTTAAGGAGCGCTGGATCTCCGACCGTTCATGGGAACTTATAGATCAACGTCGCTTGGCAAAGTCAGTTCGGGACCAGGTGGCCTTTGACCCACATGCTTCTGCAGACCAGCGTGAGAGGGCCATGGCCACCTACCAAGACCTTGCCCGACAGGTCAAACGCAGCTGCCGGCGTGACAGGCGTGAATGGATCGAAGCTAAAGGCATCGAAGCCCAAGAAGCAGCCGATCGGAACGACACCCGAACCTTATATCGCATTGTACGAGATCTAACTGGGGCTCGTGGTGGCCGCGGTGTTCCAATCCGAGACAAAAATGGACGTGTCCTCCTTACTGCAGCTGAACAAGAACAACGATGGGTTGAACACTTCCGTGATACTCTGAACCAACCTGAGCCACCCCAACGGTTCGAGGCCGAAGACCTGGCACCTTCCATGGATCTTCTTCCTGTCGATATCGGACAAATCAGCATCACTGAAGTCAAGACAGCGATCCGACTCCTCAAGAGTGGAAAGGCCGCAGGCCTGGACGAAATCCTCGCCGAAATGCTGAAGAATGGTGGACCCCATCTTGAAGCCGCCCTTACAAGCCTCCTAAACGCCTGCTGGTCAACATCACATGTACCCGATGATTGGACAAAAGGCGCCATTATCAAACTTCCAAAAAAAGGTGATTTGGGTGACTGTAACAACTGGCGGGGCATCACGTTGCTGTCGGTACCCGGGAAAGTGTTTTGCCTCGCTCTTTTGAATCGGCTACGACACGCTGTGAACGAACGATTGCGAGAAGAGCAGGCTGGGTTTCGGAGTGGCCGGTCATGCGTCGAGCAAATCTTCACCCTCCGCATGATCATTGAACAAACATTGGAATACCAAAAGAAGATTTCTATTAATTTCATTGACTTCGAGAAGGCTTTTGACAGCGTCCACCGGCCGACTCTATGGGCTATCCTACGCCACTATGGAGTCCCTCAGCAGTTTGTAGATGCCTTTCGTTGTCCCGTTGCTGCGTCCAGACGGATGACGGCTGCACAGCCTTCTTCAAGATCAATACTGGCGTCCGACAAGGATGCGTGCTATCCCCTTTCCTCTTCCTGTTGGTAATTGACTTCATCATGCGACGATCAGTTGACCAAGCTGACATCGGTGTGCCCTGGCACAAAGCGCGTAATCTCACTGACTTGGACTTCGCAGATGACATCGCCCTGCTGGGCTCGACTCAGGAAGACCTCCAAAAGTTGACCGCGGCCCTGCAGAGGGAGGCAACGAAAGTTGGATTAAGAATCAGCGCCAAAAAAACCAAGGTACTCCGAGTTGGCTATGCACGTGCCCGCATTCCTGTCATGATCAACCAACAACGTGCTGAAGAGGTGGAGAATTTTACATATCTTGGCAGCATCATCTCGAATGACGGGGTCTCTGATCGGGATGTCGACGCCAGAGTAGGGAAGGCAGTTGGTGTCCTGCGACGTCTCCAACCTATTTGGAACTCGACCTCCCTGAATGTAAGGGTCAAGATCAGACTACTGAACTCTATAGTCTTCCCTACTGCACTTTACGCTAGTGAAACCTGGCGCTCAAGAAGTGCAATTATTCAACACCTGAACGTGCTTCAACAACGTGGCTTGCGGCGAATCCTGAGAATTTCCTACCGGGACCGAATAACAAATGAGGAGGTCCTACAAAGAGCAGGCACCCGCCCATTAGCCGATGTTGTTGCAGAAAGGCGCTTTCGCTTTGCGGGACATATTTTACGCCTACCCCCTCATCGCCCAGCTAAGATTGCCATGACATGGCGTCCACGCACTGGCAAGCGAAAGCAAGGCCGACCAAAGACCACATGGCGTCGAACATTTATGGACGATCTGAGAACTGTCGACATTGCCTGGGACGAAGCTGAAGCAGTCGCTGCTGACCGACATCGATGGAGATCACTAGCTGCCCGATGCGCCGCTCGGCGTAGGAGGAACTAAGTCTAAGTCTAAAGGCTAAGACTACCAAAGAGGGTTCAAATAATCCCTTTTGTGACAAGTAAATAAATCAAAGACCAGACTAAATTCTCACAAAGACATCTATGCAGTAACAATGAAGCGTCTTAGCAGCTTTTCATCACCGTGGTTATGTACACCCAGGGCTGAATCCGTGCTATTGGAACTGTGGTCCAACCTAAATGTGACTAAGGCGTGGTGAAATAATCCCAAGCAAAGTCTACAGACAGAATAACATTCGTGTGTGTATAATCTGAGTCTGCTCTTGTCTTTCAGGTCAGTCAGCGTGGATCTGGAGCCCCTCCCTTCCCCGCCTGACACTTCTGCCCCAGCCAATCACAGAGGGAGCTCAGAGCCAGAAAGTCAGAGTCAGCGTGAGTACTGGGATGAGGGGACGTTACCTCGGCGACACATCCTCTGATAATCAGAGTGTTGCTGTGTATTTCAGTTCAAAACTGTTATTTTTTTATTTCTGAGGTTTTGTTTTATCCTGTTCGTTCACACGTGGGTACCCAGAGATAAAGTAACTACACGAGAGGAAGTGCAAACATTTAGTTTATTTCTGTTTTGCTCTCCTTTAGCTCTGCTTTTAGTCTCTACAACAACATACTCCTGTTCGTCTGCTATAAGCGCTCCTCTGTCTTTAACTGGGTGGTCACTGGGTTTCTGGTGTGTTTTTAGAGCTTATTTGCTCTCTTCAGCAGCTCAAAGATAAAAACAGACAAGCAGGTTGGCTGAACACAGAACCAGTGTTTCACAGTGAACACGGAACCATTACAGTTTACACAGTATTGATTATTTCAGCCAGTTTTGCACATTCGGACAGAAACAAACACATTCGCCGTCTTTGATCATCCCTACAGCTCCTGTCACCTTCACCCTGCCAGAGCAGGTAATCCAGAAGACAGATCACTTCCTGTTCTCCTACCCCTGGTTCCACGGACCCATCTCTCGCGTCAAGGCGGCCCACCTGGTTCAGAGCTCCGGGCCAGAGGGACACGGGGTGTTTCTGGTCCGACAGAGTGAGACACGCAGGGGCGACTATGTCCTCACCTTCAACTACCAGGGAAAAGCAAAGGTACGGATCAGTATGTGGGTACAGTTGTGGTTGCAGTTGAGGATTGTCTTTTGAAACCCAAGTTGTTTTGTTTTTTTCCATCTGGAAACGTGAAAATTGTGCAGACACAGGAAGCATTACACAAGCATAGATAAACAAGTGTGCACACTGAGCACTGTGGTTAGGAAAAGAATTCACTTCAGCCAACGTGAAACGTCTGTTTCCTCATCTTTTTTCCCTCTTTCCTCTCTGCAGCACCTGCGCCTCTCTTTGACAGAATGGGGTCAGTGCAGGGTGCAGCACCTGCGCTTCCCATCTGTTATGGACATGCTCAGTCATTTCAGACTCTTCCCTATCCCACTGGAGTGTGGAGCCGCCGGTGCTGTCACTCTGTCCCGCTTCGTAGTGGCGGGTTCCACCCCGCCTTCACAGGGTGAGACTCGTGGATTTGGACCTCATTCAAATAATAATGTGTACCAACGGTGTTATCGCTGAATTAGTAGTGTGATGCACACACGTTTAAAGGCAGTACACCCGTACTTATACAAATTAAAGGAGCAGCTTCTCCAGTAGTTTGTGGTTGTGCTCCACTGCAGTTTGTAGTACCTCCGCGAATCAGTGCACATCTGAAATTCAGACTGAATAAAGAGGTTTTTAGTTTTTATATAATCAACTTCTACAGCTCATGTTTGCTGATTTATTTCCTCTTGTTTCCCTCAGGTCAGCTCTCAGGCGCTTTCCTCGTCCCGTTCTCCCTCCATCGCTGGAGCTCTGAGCCCAGCTTGGCTCACTGCAGCCTGGCTCGCAGCTCCAGCCAGCCCCCTTCCTCCTGCTCCACCAACACCACGGCCAGCACCAGCTTTTCCACTTCCAGCTCCTTTTCCCAGTCTGGAATCCATTCTTTTACCCGCACCGGCATGGTCCCCGAGCCCACGCTGTCAGCCCCGCCTCCACTCCGTCGGAGCGAGTCGGTAGGAAGGAGGAACCTGCTACGCCACCCCAGCACCCACGCTCCCATCATCCCTCAGCGGGACTCAGACTATGAGCTGGAACCTGACCGCGGTCGCAAGCGGGCAATAGACAACCAGTACATGTTGCTCTGACCCCGCTGAGTCAAACACCTGCAACACCTCTGAACGACAGCAGACACCTGTGAAGCTGACACACTCAGACACACACAAACACACTTGTGTTTGCTTGTCGCTCCCCTCCCACAGGTATATAACCTGATTGCAGCAGACTCATGAACTTGAGTGAAGAAGTCTTTGTCTGATGAATGCATACCACTGTGTATGTGGAAACACACACAAACACTCACTTTGTGCGTGTGTGTGTTTACCAGTGTCAGACCCTCACATCCTCCACCCAGACTGTCCACAGTGAATGTATTTTCGGAGCTTTATAACAGTGCTGATTATTAATGTTGAGGTTCTCTGTGAGAGTGGGAGAGTCAAATGACTATTGACCTAAAGCCCAGGCAGAAAATAGTTTTCTATATTTCTATTCTGGTCATTTTTATAGAGGTGCACTTGTTTTCATTTCTTTGGCACTTAACCAGAACTGATGGGAAGGCACTCCCTGCAAAATTGGTTAATTTAAAATATTTAAAAGACATTTACTCTCCACACAAAGTTTCCAGTGTGGAGCAAACTCTCACCTTTCTTTCTTTTTTTGTACACAGACAAAGAGCGCTCATTTTAGAGCATTATTACATTAGATATTCTCCCACTTGTGCTTTATTATGTATTGAAGTATATCTTCAGTGCACTTTGAAAGCAATGTGTATTTTTTCTATGCACAGATACTTTTGTAGAAAAATAATAATGATTTTTATTTTTTTTTACAGTCAAAAAGGGGAAACTTTTGTTACATTTTGCTAAAAATGGATTGAGCACCGCTTCCACTCCTTCAAACTTACAGAGAAGAACGGATTCAGAATCAGATTTTCATCACCGCTCTTTAATTTTTACCCTAAATCTAAGTTTGAGTTGTGCATCTGGATGTGACCGTTTATGCGAGAATAAAGCAAGTGTGTGGTGTTATGTTGAATTTTGATCACCTAAGGCAGTTATACTCAACTTATGGGTAGGTCAGGGTCACTTTGAGTGTCAGCTGGAATATCTGCCCTTTCAGATTTACTAAATAAAAAGGACAGACGAGGTTCCGGCTCTTTAATTGTACCCAAAGCAGCTGCAGCTACAATCCAGCTGCTGAATGCCTTAAAAGATATTATTTACTTGTAATATAGTCAAGTATTTTAAAAATAAACTATTTTACAAGAGAGTAAATTATTACTTATAATTATAATTACTTATATAACAACAAAGCACCACAGAAATCATTTCTGCCACAAAATCAGAGAAGCTGGAGTGATAAAGTAACAAGAGAATTTTAATATGTCGCCATCCTGCAGCCGTGAACGGTGGGTTTAGATGGTCTGTGGATATTATTACAAGCACTTTTTAAGAGTTTGAAGTTTCAACTGAATGAACGACAGAAAATTGTACTTCTGCTCTGGTTTATATGCTATAAGATGTGACGTGTAAACGTTTTCCTCCATTGTCACAGGTTTACAGGTCGCAGGCATTTAAGAGCTCATAAAACAACCTTTAACAGCAATAACTCTGAGTGATTGTTTGCTGGATCAGTTTCTCTCACAGTTGAGGAGCAGTTTTTATCCCACTCTTCTTTTGTGGCCATTCATTGTGCACACCTCCCATATGGAAAAGATATATATAAATCTTATAAAGGTTGTATCTGTCTTGTGTGAAACTTGTATGAAAAGCATACAAGAGTGAAAACAGATATAAGATCCCTTGAAAAATTATATAATGATAATGATATAATGATACTTACTAAAACAATATATGAAAGAAATAAGAAAGTGGCCACTTTCATGAGTAAATCATATACGTTTTTACTATCTCTTTTCCATATGGGCTCTGTTCAGGACCCACTGCAGTATTTCAGGCTGCTGTGGTTGGGATCGTCGACCTGTTGCACGATCCAGTTTCAGTCAAGCTTTAGCCTTCACACAGTGGCCTTACATTTGGCTCTAGAATACTTTGGTATAGAAAGGAGTTCCCGGTCGACTCAGTCGATGCTTGAACGTTGGCGTGACAGCTTTGTGCAGGCGTGCTGTGTTTGGCTTTCATCAAATGTGGCACTGACTGTGGCATCTTTTGATCCACAAGTCTTGTGGTTTGCTCAGATGCTCCTTTGCAAACCTAATCTGTGTGCTGACATGTTCCCTTTAGAGAGAAGAGGTTGTCTCCTTCCAAACAATTCATACTTGTTCTGTCATGGACTTTAACATTAAGAAATGTTAAAGGTGCTATGGAGGTGCTCACACTTGCAGACGATCAGTTAAGTGTGTTTAATTTGCTTCTTACTTTCTTAATTACTATGGAAACAATAAGGGTCTTCTTAGTTTTTCTGCATAGAGTAATGTGTGATTTAAGCGGTCTCTTTATGTTTTTTCAGCAATACCTTCACTGCATTTTACTGATTTTGTGGCATGAAACGATTTACCAAAATAAGACTTGGCACTCCAATGTGAATTTTGCACTTGTATGTCAAAAAAAACAAAGACATAAACTTGAATGGCTTCACTTCAAAGAGCACAACAGGGGGGGAACTTTATGTGCAGACCAAAACAAAGTAGTTATTGAGTCAAAGTCGGGCATTTAACACAAGTCTGATTGATTTATCCTTCACGTTGTCTGGAGTCTCAACCTTTTTCCAATCAGTTTTGCATCGGGCTGTTAATCCAGCATTAAACCCTTAATGCTCCGGAAAAACTGAGGTGGCTCAGTTAATATTAACATGTGCTTTCCTGATTTGGGGGAGGAGCGTCATGTTCTTATCTGTATTTTTTACACTCACAGCATTAATTTTTTTTTTTTTTTCGTATTTTCTGTGTGACTTCACCACAGCAGCTAAAAACCAAGGAATGGCTGTGAAGTTAATGTCTTTTTTTTTACACTATATGTTATTTGTAATAGAATTTGTATGTTTATATCATAGAAGAAGTTTGGTTTCAATCAGCAAAGCTTTGAAAGTGTCACGAGATGTTAGACACCAGTGATCGGACGCTGTTCCTCTGTCCTCCAGCTTCATGTTTTTGTGCACTTAAACTGGATTTAATCGATAACATAAGGTGCCTTGTGAGTTTGTCATCATAGCTTTTGTAAGGTTTATCCCACCAGTTGAAAGTGCACTGACTATGCCAGGTGTCAACTCAGGTGTAAATTTTATTGCTGTGAGCGGACTTAAAAAAAAAAATCTCATTCCACCACATTGAGTTTCTTCAAAGGGCATCTAAACAGCTGATTTTTACCCCAGACTTTATGGTGTTCTCGTTTTTCACACGCCAAACATGAAATGTCATGTTTCCTGTAATTTTTACTTTATTTTTATTTTAATAATTGAAGCTTCAGTGCCACTAGCAGCAGGATTTCTTGGGGAATGGTGTTGTAGGACTTGTCTGTCTTCTAACCTTGCTTTAACACTAACTTTAGCAGATGATTTTAGGTTTACTTGCAGTAAATCTGTGCTTAATATATGGTTTAGATATGATTCTGTTTGTCTCGCTGTCCTCTTAATTATTGCAGTTTGCTGGTTTCTTTCCTTTTTTTTAAATAAGAGAAAAAGAAAAATGCAACTTGACTCCCTCCTTGTCACGATCAGAGCGAGATCGTCGTCATTACTCCTCTAATAACAAGTCAGCTTTGTCTACCAAAGGAATATTTGTTACAATGGTTGTGTAGTTCTCTTTAATGTAATCATCATGATAAAGACTGACATCTTTCAAGGGGAACAAAAACAAGAATGTTTTTGGCAAAAGTACGGTTGGTCTTCCTAACTTTTATGTTGCTCAAAGTCAAAACAAATCACCTTCTCCATCAACACCTCTGTTTCTCTTCTGCTAAACGAAAGCAACGGTAACAGTAACTATTTTTAAAAATATACCAGTCCCCTCTCTTTGCTGATTTCCCTTTAAGGGAGAATGACTGTGCCTTTTGCCAGAAAGCTGCTGTTGCTTTTCCCCTTTTTAATTGTTGTTGTTGTTGTTTTTCCTCTCCAGAGCTCAGGGTGTGATTGTGTAGTGCAATATCTGAGAGATGCCCCGTGCTTCACACCTTCATGTTTGTAGCTAGGGAGCGATCAGAAGCTTGGATGGATGGCTTTCGGTGTTTTCACCTGGTCATAGATTGAAGTAAAAAATAGCCAATGACTGCCCAAGATCCTGGGAAAACATGCTATGTTAGAAAAAATAAACAGGGCTACCGCATATTTCTGTTGCTTCATGGCTGATATTTGCAGGAATCGAGATAATGCAAGAGAAAATCCCCATGTACCTCAGGGGTCTTTTAATCTTTAACATCTACTCCAGAAATGCCCCCACTCACCCCCCCAAATCCATGTTTTATTTTTTTAATGTCCAGTAGATGAATGTCATGTGTTCTCAATACTGTTCATCCCGTTTTGTTTTGTTTTTTTAACTCAGCACTGTAAACATTCCAGTTTAACCCATCATCCCTTCTACAGTCAACGAAAACCACCTTTGAAAATCTGTCATTGTGTTTGCATCCCTTTCAGCATCTAAATTATATTAAATATATATCAACTGTATATTTGACCCATTTTTTAAAATAAACCCAACCAAAAAAAAAAAAAAAATGGTGTGGTTAGTTTGTGTATCTGATGTTTGTCTTTGTTCATCACAAAGAACAAAGTTGGCAAATGCGACATGGTGGCATTTCTGTTTTACAGCTGTAAGATACAGAGATTACAGTGACTACACTTACCTGACACTTTGTTGGGTACATCTGTTCACATGGCAACAAATCAGAATCAGAATCAGAAAGGGGTTTATTGCCAAATGTTGAGCAGGTTTACAACATTAGGAAATTGCTGCGGTGCTTCAGTGCAAACATAGTGTCATAAATAGCACTTAAATAGACATGAAAAAATAAAAGTAGGGATAAGAATTAAAAGTGCTACGTAGAAAGATATATACATGAGTGCAGGTGGTGATCAGTGCCAAACATGGAATGATGCAGTGAACACAGCGTAGGGTCATGTGTTAGTGGCGGGTACAGTCATATGGTTATTGTTCATGTGTCCAACAGCAGAAGGGAAGAAACTGTTCTTATGGCGAGAGGTTCTGGTGCGAATGGACCGGAGCCTCCTGCCTGAGGGGAGCAGGTCAAACAGACTGTGTCCAGGGTGAGAAGGGTCAGCTGAGATCCGAGCTGCACGCCGCAATGTCCTGGAGGTGTACAGGTCCTGCAGAGATGGGAGTCTGCAGCCAACCACCTTCTCAGCAGAGCGCACAACACACTGCAGTCTCTGTTTGTCCCTGATAGTGGCTCCAGCGTACCACACGGTGATGGAGGAGGTGAGGATGGACTCGATGATTGCAGTGTAGAACTGCATCATCGTCCGTGTGGACAGGTTGAATTTCTTCAGCTGCCTCAGGAAGTACATCCTCTGCTGGGCTTTCTTGATGACGGAGGTGATGGTGGGCTCCCACTTCAGGTCCTGGGTGATGGTGGTACCCAGGAAGCGGAATAAGTCCACAGAGGTGATGGGGGTGTCAGTCAGGATGATGGGGGGGAGTGGGGCTGTGTGCTTCCTGAAGTCCACAATAATCTCCACTGTCTTCTGGGCATTCAGCACCAGGTTGTTGTGGCTGCACCAGGACACCAGACGTTCAACCTCCCTCCTGTAGGCAGACTCATCCCCGTCAGAGATGAGCCCAATAACGGTGGTGTCATCTGCAAACTTGATTAGCTTGACAGACTGGTGGGTGGAGGTGCAGCAGTTGGTGTACAGGGAGAAGAGCAGAGGAGAAAGAACACAGCCCTGAGGGGAGCCGGTGCTAATGGTCCGGGAGTCCGAGACATTCTTTCCCAGCCTCACATGCTGCTTCCTGTCCGTCAGGAAGTCAGTGATCCACCGGCAGATGGGATCAGGCACATTCATCTGGGAAAGCTTGTCTCGGAGATGGTCTGGAAGGATGGTGTTGAAGGCAGAGCTGAAGTCCACAAACAGGATCCTGGCGTAGGTTCCTGGGGAGTCCAGATGCTGCAGGATGAAGTGTAGGGCCATGTTGATGGCGTCGTCTACAGACCTGTTGGCTCTATATGCAAACTGCAGGGGGTCCAGGAGGGGGGCCGTGAGGGTCCTGAGATGGGAGAGAACTAGGCGCTCAAATGACTTCATGACCACAGATGTCAGAGCCACGGGTCTGTAGTCATTTAGTCCAGTGATCCTAGGTTTCTTGGGGACAGGGATTATGGTGGAGGACTTGAAGCAGGCAGGCACATGACATGCCTGCAGTGAGGAGTTGAAAATGCCAGAAAACACTGGGGCCAGCTCGTTTGCACAGTGTCTGAGGGTGGCAGGAGACACACCGTCTGGGCCGGGAGCTTTCCGAGCATTCAGGTTCTTAAACTGCTTCCTCACATCTGCTTCATGAATATGAAGAGTTGTGGTGGGAGGAGGTGGTGTGAAATCCTCTTTTGTGTGGGGTGAGGAGGGGGGTGTTGTAGGTGAACAGTTTGAAGGTGGTGATGGCTCTATGGAGGGAGGAGAGGTGGGGGAATTAGTGTCCAAAGTGCCTCTATTGTTGGGGCCGTTGGAGGTGTGAAGGCTGCCTGATGGCTCGTCAAAACGGCAGTAGAAGTCGTTAAGGGTGTTGGCTAAGAGCAAGTCATCAGTGGAGTGGGGGGTTTTAGGCTTGTAGTTTGTAATATTCCTAAAACCTTTCCACACAGAGGCCGAGTCATTCTCTGAGATCTGCTGCTGCATCTTCTCAGAGTGCTGATGTTTAGCGATGTCCACTTCTTTAGTGAACCTGTACTTGGCCTCTCTGTAGCAGTCCCTGTCTCCGCTTCTGAACGCCTTTCTCTTTTCCAGCCACAGCTTTTTGAGTTTAGGAGTAAACCAGGGTTTGTCATTGTTATAACTCACCCTGGTGCGTGATGGCACAATGCTGTCCTCACAGAAGTGGATATAGGAGGTGACAGTGTCCGTAAACTCGTCCAAGCTGTTAGAAGCAGCCTTCATTGTGTCCCAGTCTGTAGACTCCAAACACGTGCGAAGCTCCTCCACAGCCTCGTTGCTCCACAGTTTTTTAGTCCTCACGACAGGTTTGGAGAGCTTCAGCCTCTGTCTGTACGCGGGGATTAGGTGGATCATGACGTGGTCAGAAAGTCCGAGTGAAGCGCGGGGCACCGCGCGATAGGCCCCGCTGATCGTGCTGTAACAGTGGTCTAATGTCCTCTCCTCTCTGGTCGGGCATTTAATATACTGCTTGTATTTGGGAAGCTCATGGCTCAGATTGGCTTTGTTAAAGTCCCCAAGAGCAATGATGAGAGAGTCCGGGAATGTCCGCTCCATGTGCAGTATCTGCTCCGCGAGTGCGCTCTGAGCTGCCTGCGCATCTGCGTCTGGCGGGATGTAAACAGCGGCCAGGATGAATGAAGAAAACTCCCGCGGAGAATAACAACCAAGTGCATTTAGACATGGTCAAGATGACCTGTTCAAACGCCAAATGAAAATCAAAAGAAAGGTGATTCTTAGTGCAGCAGATAACTTAAGATTACAAGGAAATGGTTCACAGAGATGGATGCCCAAAGTTGGTACATACATTCTTTTATAATCACTTTCTTGATAAAACTCAAGATGGTAGTCATTTTCATGATGGTTATTGACAAAGGCAAAAAAGTATATTTTGTTAGATAAGTAGATCTGAGTTTTCTGTGATCTACTTTAGCCCAGTAATTTATAAAACACTTTTTGGTAGCTCCGACCTTGCACTGTAAACTCCACCCCCTGAGATTTTTTCAGTGTTTTTGGACACATGCAAACCCACATGGATACATTATGGGTTATTCACAATAAACAGGATTAAAAAATTATTATTATTATTTTTTTACATTAAACAAAGAAAAACCCAATATTATAAAAAAGCAGTTTAACACTTGCACTTATGTATTTTCCTTGCTCAAAATCAAATCCAGTCATTTTATTGCTAAGATTGCACTCAAAGAGTGAAATGGACAACTTTTTCCATTTACTATTCAATGCACAGTACAGTGGAAAACTCTTGAGTCATCACTCATTTGATTCACTTATTTACTTGAATAGATGAAAAATAGTAATGAAAATGCAGTTCGACACCCATTTTCAAAGCAAATACAAATGAGGGGTGGCTCAGGACTTTTGCACAGTACTGTACCCTACTACTGGAATGCCATGTAAAGACCTGAAGCTTTGTAAATCTAACGTCCACTTGCCATGCTGTGTTATCAGCGTTCTTGAGACTGAATAAATACAGTTAGCGTTCAGAGATACAGTGGCTTGCAAAAGTATTCGGCCCCCTTGAACTTTTCCACATGTTGTCACATTACAGCCACAAACATGAATCAATCTTATTGGAATTCCACATGAAAGGCCAATACAAAGTGGTGTACACGTGAGAAGTGGAACAAAAATCATATATGATTCCAAACATTTTTTACACATAAATAACTGAAAAATTGGGGGGGAAATTGGGGTCTGCGTAATTATTCAGCCCCCTGAGTCAATACTTTGACCTTTTGCTGCAATTACAGCTGCCAGTCTTTTAGGGTATGTCTCTACCAGCTTTGCACATCTAGAGACTGAAATTCTTGCCCATTCTTCTTTGCAAAACAGCTCCAGCTCAGTCAGATTAGATGGACAGCGTTTGTGAACAGCAGTTTTCAGATCTTGCCACAGATTCTTGATTGGATTTCGATCTGGACTTTGACGGGGCCATTCTAACACATGGATATGTTTTGTTTTAAACTACTCCCTTGTTGCCCTGGCTTTATGTTTAGGGTCGTTGTCCTGCTGGAAGGTGAACCTCCGCCCCAGTCTCAAGTCTTTTGCAGACTCCAAGAGGTTTTCTTCCAAGATTGCCCTGTATTTGGCTCCATCCATCTTCCCATCAACTCTGACCAGCTTCCCTGTCCCTGCTGAAGAGAAGCACCCCCACAGCATGATGCTGCCACCACCATATTTGACAGTGGGGATGGTGTGTTCAGAGTGATGTGCAGTGTTAGTTTTTTGCCACACATAGCGTTTTGCATTTTGGCCAAAAAGTTCCATTTTGGTCTCATCTGACCAGAGCACCTTCTTCCACATGTTTGCTGTGTCCCCCACATGGCTTGTGGCAAACTGCAAACAGGACTTCTTATGGTTTTCTGTTAACAATGGCTTTCTTCTTGCCACTCTTCCATAAAGGCCAACTTTGTGCAGTGCATGACTAACAGCTGTCCTATGAACAGATTCCCCCACCTGAGCTGTAGATCTCTGCAGCTCGTCCAGAGTCACCATGGGCCTCTTGGCTGCATTTCTGATCAGCGCCCTCCTTGTTCGGCCTGTGAGTTTAGGTGGACGGCCTTGTCTCGGTAGGTTTACAGTTGTGCCATACTCCTTCCATTTCTGAATGATCGCTTGAACAGTGCTCCGTGGGATTTTCAAGGCGTGGGAAATCTTTTTGTAGCCTAAGCCTGCTTTAAATTTCTCAACTTTATCCCTGACCTGTCTGGTGTGTTCTTTGGACTTCATGGTGTTGTTTCTCCCAATATTCTCTTAAGACAACCTCTGAGGCCATCACAGAGCAGCTGTATTTATACTGACATTAGATTACACACAGGTGCACTCTATTTAGTCATTAGCACTCATCAGGCAATGTCTATGGACAACTGACTGCACTCAGACCAAAGGGGGCTGAATAATTACGCACACCGCACTTTGCAGTAAAAAAAAAAAAAAAAAAAAAAAAGTTTGGAATCATGTATGATTTTCGTTCCACTTCTCACGTGTACACCACTTTGTGTTGGTCTTTCACGTGGAATTCCAATAAAATTGATTCATGTTTGTGGCTGTAATGTGACAAAATGTGGGAAAGTTCAAGGGGGCCGAATACTTTTGCAAGCCACTGTAAAAAGCTAGAACACAAGAGTGCACGTTCACAGTAACGACACACCAACAGTACAAGCAAACCACAAGAAGCAGTTCAGTTTTTAAAACTTTTTTATTGTTTTTAAATTTTTTTGCTCATTTTTTAAATTATTTATATTATCTACAAAGTAAAAGTTTTAACTTAAAAGTTACATAAGGGTTGGGTGAGAAGTGGGATCTGATCACCTCAGCCGTTATAATTTCATAACACTTTCTCCTGTCCTCTCGGCTGCCAACATGAGTTTATTTCACAGAAAGTTTCTCGTCATGTTTCATTTTTAGTTTGGTTAGAAACGTGTCGTGTAGTCTGGAAATAAATGCAGCACATAGCAGCAGCAATAAACAGTAGGATTAATACTGTCTAAAGGTTGGAAGATTCTTTTCATAACAAGGTGCGGACAAAAATTACGAGTTCCAGTTGAATTTTCTTCTTCACACTCGCTGATTGTTTACTCTCTTTCACTTCTTACTTGGCAAGCTGACTTAAGTTGCAATTTGGGACCCCTGAAAGTGTGTGTAGATGTAGGTATAACTATCTGTGTTTGCAGATCTGTATGTGTATGCGTGTGTGCTTGTGTGTGGGGGGCCTGAATAGGAGCAGTCTTGTCTGTTAAAACTCTAGCTCGTTAAAACATGTCACTGCATCAACCTGTTAACATTCTCTTATTGCCTGGTCAGGGAGGGAGGGAGGAGGGAGGGAAGAGAAAAGCTGATGTGAAGCATGTCTGGTGAGGATGAGGGAAGAGAGGAGAGGGTGGGCTCTCTCATCCTCTTCATCGCCTGGTTATGAAGGCTCTGGTTGAGAAGCGCGGCGCAGAGCGGGTCCCTCAGCTCGCTGACGCATCTACAGCTGCTGCTGATGATGAGGTTGCACTGCAGGGATGACAGAAAGTTTCTTTGTAACACGTTAGACAGCTTTACAAAATACAAACTATTGTTTTAATTACACTCAAATAACAAACCAGTAATTCTCCTCCAATCATCTAAATCTGCACCTAAAGACGGAGTTTTCCCTGGTTTAACCTGAGGAGAATTAAATATCTGATAAAAAAAAAAAAAATAAGTGTGTTTCTTCTGAAATTACCATTACTCAAAATCTCACCCCGATCATGTGTCCCAAGCTGAATCTTTTTAAAGACCTATCTTTAAATAACTGATGGTTCTGCAAAGCCCACAGTATGACTCGACCATCTGCATGGCTCTTATTGTGTGTATCGAATAGAGGACAGATGTTTTCCTTACAAAACACAATCTGAAAGTCACCAGTTCACCTTCGACCAGTGTTTAAATGCAGTTAGCTCAGAGCTGGTTAGTTATTAGCCCCTCAGTGGATGCACCTTTACCACCTTTACATCTTTCAGCCTTTTATGACTCAGGGGTGAAATGTGTTTCTTGTACTGACTGGACACTTGTTACTTTGTCCCAAAGAATATGACAATATGTTAAAATCTTCTGACCAGTGACTGCTGACCTATGTGTCAGCAGTGTCCACGCACATATTTGCCTGCTGGGAATAATACAAAAATCACCTCTTTATGGTCATTTTTAACTGAATCAGATGAAAGGTGTAACATGTGCACAACTTTTATTTATTGCTTTATTTCCCAGGGGATAAATTCTCATCTGAATCAATTCCTACACAGGACAAATTTTACACGCCAAGTTTATGATTTGGGTCAAATACAGCAGCTGCCACTTCTTTCAAAGCTACCTTTTCTTGGCCTCTGTGTTCGCGGGAGTCGCCACACAGAAATCTTACTTCCTATTAAAATTCATTATTTTGAGCTGACTGTAACAAAAAAAAAAACAGAAAAAACAATTTGTGTCCATGAACATGACCGACTACATTGCTGTTCTCCATGGCACCGACACTTGGGTGTCCACGCCTCCCCTGCCTGCACAGGGAGTGACGACAGAACCTCATCAGACTTTCATGGCTGAGGGATAATAACTGTCCAAAGAATTAAAAAAATAAAATTATGTGTGATTGCCCCAGCTAACTGCCATTATATCTATTAATGACACTCACCCCCCATGCAAAAAGAATTGAAGTCTAAATATTTCAACCATTGCCATGAAGAGTACTCACTTATTGCCTCAGTTTGCACAAAGGTGTAAAGAGGAGCTAGTAATGTAAAAGAACATTAGAGAAGGAAAACAACACAGTCTCTTTATAGAGGAAGGAAAATAATAAAAATACCTTGTGGATGTGCCAGGTAGGAGAAATGTGTGGTTGAGGAAACAGGGATGGGGTTAAGGGCAGTCTGGGCCATAGGTGGCTGTGGACCAGCTGGAGGACCCTGGGTAGCCATGAGCATCATTGGGGGATGGGTGGGTGCCGGGTGGTGGGATGGCACAATACCAGACTGCATATGGGCCTGGGAGCGAGAGAAAGAGCACAAGTGTGAGTGAGTGCGCCAGAGTGAGAACAAAAGTGTGACAGTGAGAGATCAACAGAAGGACAAAAGCCAGACTGGGTAAAACGATGAATCAGATGAGTTTCAGTGACACAGCGTTTCACGGCTCCGCCTGTCTGTTACCGACAGGAGCAGCAGCTCTGAACAGACACCGCATGATTCTGAATGTTTTTTTTCCTGTCTTCTTCAGCAGCCTGTTTACATAAAGGTGGGGCTCAGAGACAAACGCACATACAGCATGTGACTTCAGCTAAGACAATAACACGAGGTTACAGTTTACTTTTCAAGTTTGACTTGGAAACGGCAACGTTTGTTTTCCATGTGCAATGAAAACTTCCTGTAAAATGAAACGGTGCGAGTACTTTAACACCTGTAGAACAAACAGAAAATAAAAGAGCACTTTCACTGTGGTCGACCCTTCACACATAAAAGTCTCCTTAACGTACAAGGAAGGAAGAGCCAGGATAACAGAGGACAGGACAATAGCACAATGATTACCTTGAAAGTCTTGCTTTTAAGGCTTATACATGCCCAGACAAAATCTGAAACGGATCCACCACTAGAAGAAAAAGTTTAGCTTCCACAAGGTTTATAATATCTCTACTGTACTGAGACAGGGGTATGAAATCCTGCCAATCACAATCCTAGGGCTTTGGAAAGCTGCTCCACTCGAGTAGCATCATACAATTTACAGTTAAAAATATCCATATCTCATATTTGGCCTTGGTGGAGGCCCTCAGTAGAGACAGATTGATGTATCTCAATGGCAATATTAGCTAATTGGCAGTCTATTGGTATCTGTATTTATAATGGTCAATAGATGAAGTAAAGTTGATGTGTGAAACACTCTTCAGCCAGACAGATTGCAGAGTGGCCTCTGGTGTACAATTCTGAGCAGAGCACAAACAGGTAAATAACTACACATAATGTAACAATGCTAAGGAAACCCATTTGTTTCATGTATCTAGGGGGAACCCCCCCCCAAAAAAACCCCCCAAAACTGTCAGCTATTAGTCATCCTCCCTCTGAAGCAATCTGCTTTATCTCCTTAACCAGTTTCCTTCTGATTGGCTGCCCCTCATAAACAGATTATTTGAACAACAGCTGCTCTAAGCCAGAGCTGCATGTCTGAAATGATCATATTAAAGCCATCCACTCTCACTGACTTCATACATATGAGAGTAGAAAAGACTGAAACTGATCACTTAGTAACTTAAGTCGTGCACAAACACTGAAGTCATCATTTGAAACTTTGGGCAGGTTTATTGTGAGCCTTCTCTGTGATCAACTCTATAGCCTATATATGACACGCAACAAGGGAACTCTCAATAGGTCTATTTAAAGAATTCCTTCATAGACTCAATGGGGCCAAACTGCTATGGGTATCCAAGAATATCTCTGAATTCCGTGGTTAGGTTGTCTTCTTATCAGGAAATAATGTTTCTTTTCCTCTGTACCCCACAGCGTACCGTGAGAATGACAGCGCTACATCCCAACTTGATCATACTGCCAACAAAATGTCTACCTCATTTAAAGGGATTAATAAAAGCCAAATATGACCCATTCATAAACTCAAACACCTACTGGAATGGATCCCAGACCTTTCTCACACCCACAGTTAAGTCCAGCACAGGAAACACTGCCAATCTGATTGCCTGGCTTGAGCCACTGTGGTCGCTGTTGAGCACGTTCACAGCAGGCTGTGACTTACCTGCTGCACGTGCGCCATGTGGTTGGGGTTGTAGCCATGCTGGACCTGCTGTGGGTGGATATACACAGCCTGCTGAGCAGAAGGGAAAGATGCCTGTGGGGACTGAGGGTTTGGCCCTGGGGTCATCGAAGGTGGCGTGGGTGCCAAGGCCGAATACATCTGCTGCTGTGGAGGCTGGTTAGCCAGGTGGAGGGCCTGGGCTGCTGCTGCTGCTGCTGCTGCTACAACAAAAATCATAAACACATGTATACATTACCATAATGCTCCACTTGAAAAAAATCCAGCTCCATGGGGGGAGGGGGTAATTACTACCGCCAACCTTAGGGCACTCACCTGCTGCTGCCTGTGGGTGCTGTGGGTGCTGGACTGGGCTGGCAGCTGGATGGCTAGGAGGGCCTCCATGTTGTGGTCCACCCTGCTGTGCCTGGCCTGTAGGCGTGGCAGAGGGCTGAGGGTGCTGCGGGTGAGGGTGCAAGGTGGCACTAGGGTGGGGGTACTGCTGAGGCATTGGCCCTGGAGACACTGAAACAGCAGTCGGCGTTAGTAATAGTGAAAAGCATTAAAAATCACACCCCGTGCATTGGCCGCACACGTACCATACATGGTGTGTGTCTGCTCTGGGTACTGTGTAGTAGAGGAAGAGACGAGACTGGGCTGGCCATGCGTGGGAGGCGCCATCATCCTGGCACTGCCCTGCATCACTGGACTGAACACATGCTGTGCCTGAAAGAGGCAAAAAGGAAGCCAAAAAACTGAGGAAAGCCTCTATCAACTCCTGCCGTCACAGTTTTGGTAACTGAGTGCCAATTTAGAGAGCCAACATTTGTTCAGAGGCTGCACATGAAATATGGACATAAACACTTTTTTGTGCTTCTGATGCATCTGTTCAGAGAAAGGAAGCTTATTTCTTTCTTGGTTTATACTTTTTTGTAATCATTAGTTAGCCGACTTGCATTTCTTAACACCAGCTCAATTTGTAAGCGCTGTGATGAAACTGAAAGAGAAAAAAAAATGGCTTCTATGGTCTCACTCTGTGGTTCTGGCATATCACATGAACTGTGGTCTGATAAAATCTACAGTAATGCATTCTATGTTCATAGGTTGCATAAAACATTCTCACAAGCTTTCATTTAAAGAGCCTGTGTGTGAGATCATGTTTGTCTGTCTCATCCCAAAGCTGGCCATCTTCACTCAATTTAATTGGCACTGACGATCAAAGTGACATAAGGTTCATTATTTTTGGGGCATCAATGATTATGTGCGTACGATGTGTGTTCGATATGTCCTGAAAAATGCTTCCTTAAAGAATTATGTATTTAAGAGGCCAAATCCTTTCATGACTGTGTTAAAGAAAAATGTAACATTCATGAGGTTTAACTTATTTTCTTACATTTATTTACCTATTTTACATTTCACAACTTAACAGTCATTGTGGTATTGGCATCAAGCCTCAGATATCTTTTTGTCAATACCATCTACTATTCATTAGTAATCAACATAAAAAAATATAAATGTGTGCTTTGAGTAGGCTCTGCTCCAAAAAGTGCTTGAGCCTAGCTGTTTGTATTACTGAGGATTTTCCAGGATTTTTTAAGTCACTGCAGTAAAAGCTGTAGTTTTTCCAATGACAGCCTGTAGCAAACAGGTAGTAACTCTTCAGGTATAAGAAGCAGGAGTACACTTTGAGCTCAATAAATCAGAGGTGATAAAAAAACAAAAACAAAAAAAACTGGCATGACATTGGCACCCCATCAAACTGCTAAAGATCACCAGCATCTGTCAGCCAAATCACCGACAAGTGAACAGCTGCGGGAGATAAAAACTGCCAGTTCTAATTGATGGTACCAGAGAAACTTTAATGGTTACATACGAGTCTTAATAGACGAGCCTGTTCAATCTATCCTTCCTCAATGAGCTGCTAAATAATAATAATAATAATAATAATAATAATAATAATAATAATAATAATAATAATAATAATAATGGATACTTTATTGATCCCCATGGGGAAATTACTTGTTTTTCTCTGCATTTGACCCATTCACTCAGTGAAGCAGTGGGCAGCCCACTAAGCAGGCGCCCGGGGAGCAGTGTGTAGGGACGGTACCTTGCTCAGGGGTACCTCAGGCTGTATAGTTGTGATACTGCTGGTGCCAGAGTAAATCATACCTGTGACTGGTAGTGAGGCATCTGCTGGACGAGCTGCTGACTGGTGAACTGCTGTGGGCTGCAGGTGAAGTACTGCGCTGAGTAAGCCGGGCTCGGTGCTACAATCGGTGGCCCTGCTGCTGTGGCTGGGTGCATCATGGTGGGTGTGCCTGGCGGATGGTGCTGGTCTGACCTCTGCTGGGGCATGTTGGGTACTAGAGATTTATGTTAAGAGATGGGCAAGATGGAGAATAAGTTCAACATCCCATATCACACATATATATACACCAACTCTAGAGGCTTTGGTGAGAGAGAAGGGTCATTGGCTATGAAAGACACTAGTAAAGTCTATATGTGAGGGGGAGAAGAAAAAAAACACAAGCAACTGATCATATTATGAGCCATATTTAAACTTACTGAAAGATAATAAAGATTGGCCAGATCAGAAATTAAAAACAAAATCCTGAAGCCTCTCTCTTGTAAAAGCAAACTACAAAAATACTTGCACAACAGCATTTCTGTACTTGCGTAATAATTGCAGGTCGGTAAGCGTGTGTGGTAAAACAACATATACAACATCAGTGGTTTTTGGTGTCCCGCATAGTGAGAAGAATATACAACATTCTTTAAATGATTGTATAGCGATTGCTGTTGTTGCACGTTTGATTTTGTGTGGGCAAAGCAGCTCAATCCCCCACATGAATAATCAACGTAATTAATCAACCAATCCATCACACTTCATGTAAGACTGGGGAATTATTTTCAGCTTTCATTATTCTCAGCTTCTCATCATGATATTGAGTGACTGGTAATATTTCAGATTGCAGGCTCCTGCGTGGTGTGCTTCTGCAGGAAGCCCTCTCTTTGTTTTTTACCCCATTAGGAATTTATTTACTCCACCAACAAGACATTTTAATTCAACCGTTTTGTAAAAAAATGCCACAACAATGCCACATTGTAAACAATGTTTGGGCTGACTCTGAAAACAAGCTTATTATCACATACTGTCCAAATAGCTGGTTAAAAATATTTATGTATTCACATGGTTTGTAAATATTGTTCACCAAGTTGAAAAAAAGATTATGTGGGAGGGAAATGAGAGAAAGAAAGCGGTGGTTATTCTCACCTTTACCTGGTCTGTAGGGTTTAGATTGGCTCACTGTCATAGGCATCTGAACCTGGTACATGGGAGACTGGAGAGAGGTGAGGAACGAGGAAAGGTAGGGAAAAACAAAAAATAAAAAAACATGTTTATACTCAATTTTCTGTGAGATTTCCAACAAGATTATAAAACAGACAGTCTGAGGATAAACATGGGTGCATCTATGCTCATTTGTCTGGGAACCTTAATAACAATCTGGCTGCAGATAAACTTTTCATCTTCTTTTTGTCTAACACAAACAGCTTACTAGAATGTAAGAGCTTGTGGGAGTCATCGCTTACCTGGGGCCACATGCACTTTCTACACCTGACTATCATGAGCCAAAAAGGTGTTTTTACAGCATTCATAATACTGTTTTTTCAGTTCCTGAACTCATTAACATTGTCCACCATGCATTTGTGTTACAAACACCCCTTCAGCAAAAACAAGCTAGCTTAAACTCATTTTAGCTTGCAGCCATTTGTTTGGAAAACAGATGGAACAAAGGGAAATGAGCACAGTTTTAAGTCCATCTGAAGAATTGCAATAAGAAGTTGGCAAACCAACATCTGATGATATTAATTCAACAAGCAAGCAAAACATCCCAGTACTTATTGGGCTTAAAAAATAAAATAAAAATAATACAAAAAAAAGTTTTTAAAAATAGAAATCTTAGAAAAATTCACAAACCTTCCATATTATGCTTTTCTAATGGAGCGAGAGAGAGAGAGGGGAGGAGGAGGGGGAGAAAAGGGAAGAAGAACCACTTTTTAGTTGTTATCGTTTGCACGTGTCTGATGTTGGATCACCAAGTTTTTCTTAAAGCAACATAAGAAATGTATTGATCACAGCTACATATATGCAACATCAAAATTATATCTATACTAAACTTCTAAAAAAAAAGCTTTGACTAAACATTTCTAAGCTTGTTATGCAAATAATCACCTAAACATTTCTCAGTTCATTCTGTAAGAAAACCATGTAACTAACACCTTCTCAAAAGAAGACAGGGAACAACATGTCATGGGGAGGGGGACCTTTTTCCCCCCTAATGCTTCTTCTGCTACATGGAGGGAAAAAGTTTACAATGAAACAAATGACAACAAATGTGAGCTTTGTCCTTAAAAACATAAAATACACTGAGAAAATAATGATGGCAGGCATGAATCAAAGAAAAGGAAAGAAAATTACCACGTGAGGACAAACATAGACATGTTAGTCACTGTTGTTAGGGGTTGGTCTGAATGAACCCTGCATTTCATACCAACACAGTGTGATGCTCTGGGTGATTTGCACTGAATAAAAATGAATATCTCCATAATGTACATTTCAGTATGCAGGTGTGTATCTCACCTGAACTCCAGGGCTGACTGGCGTCAGCGGATACATCTGGGGGAAACAGACTGTCTGGCCATAAACAGTTGGAGGTTGCTGGACCACGATGGAGGGGCTGGGCTGGCCTTGAGGCCGGGGAGGCGTTGGGGTGTTGGCTGGTTTGGGCTGAGGGAAAATACAAAGAAAAACAAAAGCATATAGAGACATAAATAAATTAAATACCAGACCTAGTTTTTGGTTTCCAAATGTTTTAAGCTTGGCAGAAGTGGGTTATAACTTACCTGTGTATTAAACCTGGGTTTGAACTCATTAGCATTTGGGTTCAGGGTTGATTTTCTCACTTGACTGCAGAGAGAGAACAAATAGAGAAAAGGAATGAAAAGGAAGAATTTGTTTCTGAAGCTACTTAAACTTCATTAAATTGTGTTTCTTTAAATTAATAAATATTTATCATTAAATAATTTGTTGTTGGTTTTGGACAGTAATAAATCCCTACTGTGCATTATAGTAAACTGACTACAGACCACACAAAATGCAATAAAGTCATTTTTGGTTTTCTCGTGGAATGGGTCTCCTGTCCACTCACTCCTGCACTGCTTCTTTTTTCTCCTCCTTCTCTTCATGCTTGGGTCCGCTGAATGTTGAGGTGGCCGTCGTCTGAACTCCCTGTGACGTCACATCAAGCCCTGGCCTCTTCTGGTCAGTAGCAGAGGGAGACTGAGACATTGCAGCGGGGCTGCCAGGCTTACTGGTGCTTGTGGTGGTAGTCGGTGGAGCATGGGTACCACTAGGTGTGCCAGCAGCAATTACTACAACACCATCTTCAGTGGCCTCCCTCCCCACTGTGGAGGCTTTGTCCAGGGGAAGATCTTTAGGTTTGTCTGCAGGGTCTCTAGCAGACTTGGTCATCACTGGTTCACAGGGAGGGTCTGGGTTGGAACTAGACTGCAACTGGCAGAGGGAAAGAGGAAAGATGAGTGGAAGAGGGGCACAACCTCTGCTAAAGCCTCACAAACATGAGATGAGATCAGTCATATCTTAGCAATTTGTATGTCATATAAATTCAAGATATACTTACCCTAAAATCTACACTAAATTTCTTTAAATTATCTATTTGTTTTCTGTGGTCTGATGGTATAGAAGGCGGTCCTGCAAAGTGAATGGAGAGAAATAAATGCAGATTCTGGAAATATCAATTTTTAAGACATTGTTACATTACGACTACTAAAGAAAGGAACAGATGAGAAACCCTCGTACTCATGTTTAAAATTGTATTGCTTCTCAACATTCTGAGGTTAAAAAGAACAAGTTAATGCAAATTTCTAGTGTTTACCAACCTTTACAAACTTGTCTTGTAAAACTAGGTGAACTTTCCAAAGGCTTGATGTTCTCCTTGTTTGTAGGAGATGTTTGTCTAGTCTCCTGGGCACGACATTCTTTTGCTAAACATACAAAAGAAAGAACGTTTACTTACTCCCATCAAAATGATTTAATGATAGCTTTTTCTGATTGTAGCACTTATTTATTCATTATAAAAACCAACAGACGTGTTTTCATATCACTATTCATACTCAGTCCTTTGTTAAACTTCAGCTTACCATCTCCTGATGAAGAAGTGACTATGCTGGGGGCAGGGCTAGCTGCAGTAGGAGAGGAAGCTGATGTTGGAGTAGTAACAGTTTCCACAGGAGCTGTACCTGTCTGAGGTGATGGGAGGGAAGAGGAGCCAGCTGAAGCTCCACCCATACTATTCTGTCGGGGGGAGCGAGGTCTGTGAGCTGAGAAGGGGAGAAGAATTTGGTGTTCACAACACATTCAGGTTAAATAACAAACAATAACAGGTGCTTTGAAATATGCCCTCCAGTGGCATTAAACTAAAATCTCTGCAAAGGGAGAAAAATACTGGACTAGTAGGTTCACCATTGGGATGCATTTAAAAATCCTATGTTGCCTTGTTCTCAAGTTACATTGCATTCACAAGCTTTGGTGTCCACACTACCTGCCCACCCAGCAGGGTGACAATATCCCATCAGCCTTTTATGGCTGAGGGGTACAAACTATTCAGATTAATAGTCTACCTCCGCTAACCACTGAGGACCATGTCCCTCCAGAGGAAGAGCTGCTCCTGGTTTGTGGAGTCACTATGGACTCTCCAGGGGGATTATGGGAAATTAAGTCCACTCCTTGGGGTACTCCACTGGTCCGACAGGGTGGCACTCTGTGAGCACGAGGCGTCCGCTGAGATTTTGGAGACATCCTTGGTGGACCTAGAGATGTATAAAGACAGAGGCAAATGGATAGAAGCTGGTAAACACACAGTGACAGCAAAGTGAACATGTGTTTCCTAGCATCCCTCTGTTAATTGTTTTTTGTTTTTTAACTCACCAGTGCCTCACAAAAACTTTCAAAAACTCAAGTCTACATGCTGATAAATATCACACCAAACAGTAAGGTTATTTGTTGCATGCATGCTAGTGGAGAAATTACAGATGATCCTGTAAAGTGATCAAACACCACATCACAACCAAGCAAAGTGAGAGATGAGAAATGGGAAAGCAAAGGCCAAAAAGTGAGATGAACAGTGGCCTACAGTAACAGCATATTAAAAAAATAATGAGAGGCCAAACACTAGTTAACAATTTTTCTATTCAAGTAAAAATAATTGACGTCAAGAGATTAAGCCTCACTACCAGTTTTTTGGGGGCTTTTTTTTGGAGGAACTCTGGAAATTGACGGATCACATTTCTGGTCAACAGTTCGTATCCCAATGGAGTGGAATACAGAGAAGACTTTTAAAAACCGCATGTGAAACTTAACTGGTATTACAACCACTTATCAAATTTGTCAATTCAAATATCTCTGAGCATCTTTCTCATGCCTCAAACATCAAGCCTTTTTTTTTTTTTAAATTAGAATATCATCGTGCACCTTCTTTTGAATGATCTACCAGAGAAGTTGATAAATTGGTGCCTTAAGTGTTACCACACCCAAAGCATGGCACACATTGGTGCACCCACATGCCAAGGTGAAACTGCCTGATGTACTGACAGAGAATCAGAGTTTTTCAAATCTGATCCCAACTCAGTCTGACCAAGCAATTTCTCCTATTTCTGCTGTTCCACACTAGACCTGGGCAAACTTATTTTTCAAATAAAACTGATCGCCATCAACTTTGAAATATTTCACATTTCTTTGTGACTTAAATCCCTCCACCTTCAACTCGTGTTTTTTGCCCAGGTCTACTCCACAGAGATGTGGGTACCTTCTGAAGACATGCGTTTGGCCAGAGCGGAGGCTGGCGATGTGGGCCCATGGTGGGAAAGGGAGGATGAAGAGGAGGGATAAGAGAGGTGGGATGAATGAGAGGAAGGTCTGGAAGGTCGAGAGGGGGGCCTGGAAGGTGGCCTGGTGGGCGTGGTTGCCCGATGAGGCAGGGAGGAGGGACCGGACTGGTAACGAGAAGGGGGACGGGAGGAAGGAGATGGACAGGGTGAGGGCCAATGGGATGAACCTAAAAGAGGCAAGGACAAATGATCAAGGATGACACAAGCTATAGTGCAGGGGAAACAAAGGTATAGTGGGGACAGAAAGAAGAGAGAAATTTAATTTAAAAAAAAAAAAAAATGACAAGGGATGGGGAAACAGGAAAAAAATTGCTTAAATAAAAATAAACTAACAAGATAACACAAGAATAACCCAAACACTTTGCCACTGCAAAAGAACTTATTTCGAGTCGTGGTTTGATCACAACAGTGACTCACTCATCCACTCCTTTACTCTCACAAAGACTGTGTTTGATTTGCAGCAAGTAACAGCAGATTTGTAGGTGACATATTAAATATACCTCCATTAACCACCCTCTGGTCGGATCCAGAACTGGGACTGTAGTCGTGGGGTCCTGGTCGAGGAGTGGGGGGTCCAGCTGAGCTCTGACCAAGACGAGGTGAATTCTGACGCCCTGGCCCCCATGACATTGCCTCCCTGTTTCTCTGACCAGGAGGAATGTACTTGTTCTCTCTACAAACATACAAACAGACTTAACTCAGCTAAACATATACACAAGGCAATAATAAAGATGAGCAATTAATTCTATACTTTATTCCATTCCAGTAAGTGGTCATTAGCTAAAATGAGCTTATTTTTTAATTTTAATTACCAGTTATAGGAAGTATTTGTTATAGGAACATTTGCTGTCTACTTGTCTAATAGGCTTAAATATTCCTCCCAAAGAACAGGAAAAGGGGCAATAGAGTTCTACATGCAGCACAAGAAGCATTAGAAAAAAACCGACAGAAAACAAACTCCACAAAGATTTTTTTTTTTTTTTTTAAAAAAGGCACTAACAGCAGTAGTAGTAGGCCCTGTTCAAAATTTTTAACACTCAGTTTAGAAGTTCTTTGTGTATTATGACTTTGTGTTCTTCACTGCCAGTGCAAAGCCAAATGAGCAAGAGAAGCATAAACTAAAGCAACAGTTTTATTTCAGTGCCCCCTGGTGACAGCACACAGCTACAACACAGATGATTGTATGCAAAGCTCAGCAGTATCCTTTTCCAGCTCCTCTTAAATTCTTATAACAATAAATTGTGAATAATGCGAGTTCTAACAACTCCACAGAATGCATCAAGAGGCAATAAAAATTGAAAATCGTTCAAATATGTTTACGAACACAATTACATTTACATAATTGCAAAGTGTACACAAAATGTATTCACAGAAACACGTAGTATTTTTGTAAAAACTCATATCCTGGCACCACCTGCCAAGTGTGTGAGTCTCCCTTTCCCCTCGCACAACAGCAGTGAATTTCTCCTCGTCAGTCCGTTCATCATTCTCCAGAGCAACGCGGGCCTTGTACGTGGCACTAGCCTCGATCTCCTCTGCCAGCTGGGCAGCACGCGCCTCCCTCTTCAAGAACTCTTCTGAGTTGTCCCTCTCTAAAGGTACCCTGGGAAATAAATTCAGGTTAGACAAGGAGTAACATGGGACAGCATGGTTCTAAGTCTTTAATTTTATAATAAAACCAGATTAAAGAGTGAACGTTTGTTTACTGTCAGAGATTCAAAATTAAACATATCTAGTATGACAAGTATACAAACAAATACATGGAGAACATGAAGAAGCTTACGTATATGTGGACAGGCTGCTGTCATATGTGGACAAGACTCCATATTTCTCCTCATTGTACTTGAACATGTCATTGGGATCCCACCCATTAGACTGATGTGAAAACAGTAGCAGAGACAGAATTTGACAATCAGCATGTGAACAAATTTAAATGCTCTGGATCACATGAAACAAACTCTTTGTTTCGGTTGAATATATAGCAAGTTTAGCACCAGCCTGTTTCTGGTGTCTGATACTTTTCTCACCACATCAGTATCCAGAGACTCGAGGCTATCAGAGTTGTGGGTCTCTCCTCCATCCCAGGGCTCAAGATCTTTTTCTTTATGCTCGCCATTGATCCGGCCAGTCACTGCTGCATCTGTGAAGTTGTCTGAAACATGAAGAAAAGAATGTATATATTTATGTACTGCATGATACCACACACACGCATGCACGCACGCAGGCTCCACTCTCACTGCTTAGAAAACAAAGTGCTCATCATGCTTCAAGAGCCTCTGAGAGAGTTCTTACAGCAAACGTCTATATGGAGAGTTTGACGGTTCAGAAAGACACACCGAGTTACATCCAAACACAGGTTCAACAGGATTTTGGGGGGTGGGGGTGGGGGGTTCCTTTCCAAAAAAAAAAAAAAAAAAAAAAAGCAATTTTCTTGAGCTGGCATTGGTGAGTCTGGAAGTGTGGGCAAGACTTGTGAATAAAGGGAGAGTCCTGAATCACTGTCAGAGTATGTAGCATAATGTCTCTAGGTGCTACAGTATTTTCAGATGGCTCACTTTTATCAGAAATTAAATCCAGCTACGAGCAGTGTCTACAATGCTTGACTTGCACCCTATTTATTAAGAATCACCATAGCAACATCTTGAAAGGGAGCACATTAATTAAACAATTTACTTTGGGCTAATTGCGGTTTCAGGATGTTCATTATTTTTATGTAAATGTATGGAATACATTGACTCAACAAAGTCATAAACAGACAGATCTGCTCAAAGAAAACCCCCAATTATAACTGAATTGAAATTCTAATCTCATGTTAGCCCAAGTCTGCTCTCACATTTGCAGATCTGGCACCAGTGAACTATGTGCTCAAAGCATACCAGCCACCTGGAGTTGCTTATCTCACACGTCATAACTCATTTCACAATACAAAAGGCATTTAAGCGTTTCAGGCACAGAGCAAGTTCAGAAACATTAGACTGACACCATACGGGCAGTTGGGCCAATAGACCTGGTTTATATTTCCAGTGTTTGCTGGCATGCTTTGTGCACACTGTCCACCAAAGGAATTATACAAAGTAAGAAAAATTTTAAAATCAAACGTGAGAATAGTGAGAGGTAAGCAAACATGCATTTAGACTGCAGTTAATTACATGACCTCAAAGCATTTCAGTGCCAAACAAAATTAAACTTCTCCTAATAACCTTTTAAAAACAATGCTCAGAAAACAAATGATGTAAGAGAGCCCAATATGACTTTTGAATCAGTTGCTTTCAATGGAATCACATTAATGTTGCTGATAATCTACCATTTAAGTGTGACATGACTCGAGCAAGGCCAAGAAAGGTTTAAAAAACAAACAAACTGATGTTTAGGAAAAATCCTATAAAAGATAAACTAAACAAAAGCAATAAACATTACCTTCTTCTTATACAAGTCACTGCTTCATCATTGCCACTTCTTGTTGTTTATTTCCCCCCATCCTATTTTCTCTGGTTTTCACAATTTCTGTGATTTTTTATTTTATTTTAATACAAAGCACTTTGTAACCTTATTAACACAAATAGAGTTTATATTAGTATAAAAGAAATTACCCAAATGTATCCCATAGGCTGTATCAAAAGTTAAAACTGGATAATATTTAAAGACTCCAAAAATCAGCTTGAATGATTTTGAGGGAATAATTCTTCCACTGAAAGCAACATGCAGTCTGAAGACGCAGTTAAAAATATAAAGCAACACTGATCAGCAATACATATCTCATTTTTAGTTTTTGGGTGTATGAGAGCAGTGATCCTAAAACTTTGAGAATCATACTGGAATCAAAATGCAGTAACAATACATACAGCAAAAAAAAAAAAAAAAAATAGATCATCATGCCCAAATGTTCATAAACGTTACATTTCTAATTTAACAGGTCTAACATAAGAGCACAGTACATATTTTTAAGAGCATACAAAGATGTGCAAAAGGAGAAAACAGCCATAGATTACCTGTGTCTGAGGAGACTAGACCATTGGAAAGGAGAGACACACAGATGACAGATAGTCAGAAGAATGACTGACAGATAAAATGACTGGCAATCACACCAACAGTTAAATTCATACCAGACATATTTATGATATGGTTCACCTAGATATAAGTTGTAAAGGTACTCAATTCTAACAATCTGAGCTTGGGTCAAGCCATGTCTAGTGCACTCCTCACATCCCATGATTTCAACTGATCACTTATTGAGCATTTCTTTAAAAAAAAAATAAAGGGGCAAGCAGACAAACCGACAGACCACAGTACGTCAGGCTGAAGGACATCACGTCTGACACAGTGGTCAGCAGCACAGGAGCACCACAGGGAACTGTGCTGTCCCCTCTTCTCTTCACCCTGTACACCTCTGACTTCTGCTACAACTCTGAATTATGCCACATTCAGAAGTTTGCAGACGACACAGCCATCATGGGGTGTATCTGGGATGATCAGGAAGAGGAGTACAGAAGTCTGGTGAGGAACTTTGTCGCATGGAGTCACACAAACCACCTGCAACTCAACACCTCAAAGACTAAGGAACTGGTTGTGGACTTCGGGAGGTCTAGAGCAGGTCCACTGCCGGTTCAGATAGAGGGGGAGGAGGTGGAGGTGGTCAACAAGTACAAGTACCTCGGGCTGTGGGTGGACAATAAACTGGACTGGTCATGCAACACAGAGCACCTGTATAAAAAAGCCCAAAGCCGACTGTACTTCCTCAGGAGGCTGAGGTCTTTTAACATCTGCAGGAAGCTCCTGAGGATGTTTTACCAGTCGGTGGTTGCTGGAGTACTTTTCTATGCTGTGGTGTGCTGGGGGAGCAGCACAGCAAAGAAGGACTCATCCAGGCTGGAGAAACTGATCAGGAGGGCTAGCTCTGTGGTCGGCATGAAGCTGGACACTCTGGTGACAGTGGCAGAGAAAAGGACATTAAAGAAACTGATGGACATTATGGACAATGCCAGACATCCTCTGCACACGGCCATTAACAACCAGAAGAGTCTGTTCAGTGACAGGTTGCTTCTCCCAAAGACAAGAACTAACAGACTTAAAAACTCCTTTGTCCCACACGCCATCAGACTGTTTAACTCCTCCCTGGAGGGGAGAGGGAGGGGAAACAGGAGGACAAAGGAGGGGGGAACAACTAAGCTGTAGTGCCTCTTCACCTCACTGTGCAATACCTTTTGTGCAATACTTTTGTAAATAGTCAACGGTGCAATAGACTCAATACTTGAAATGTGCAATTCACTTGTATTTTTATTTTTATTCCTATTTATTCTATTTATCCCCTTCGTATATTTTATTTATATTGTCTCTGTATATATATATATATATATATGTGTGTGTGTGTGTGTGTGTGTGTGTGTGTGTGTGTGTGTATTTTTATATATATATATATATATATATATATATATATATATATATATATATATATATATATATATATATATATATATATATATATATATAATATTCTGTAACTCTGTAACTTCTGTCGGTGCTGTGCTTTTTTGGAAATCGAATTTCCCAGAGGAACCCACCCGAGGGATTAATAAAGTTCTATCTAATCTAATCTAAACATGGGTACTTTTGACATTTTATCTTTCTGTGTAAATTTCACTCACTTCACAAGTTGTTAAAGTGAAGTGGCATCATTGTAGTGCCATAGTTTCAAATCATGAAGCAAAACCCCTCACACCTTCATGCCTGTATATTTTCAGACAACAAAACTCTCCTGCAGAGTCAATTATCGTCCAAAGCAGAATCATATGGGTGTACATGAATTACATGAAGCAGGCTCCTTCAGCCTTTATTGAGTGTCCTTGTTGCACTAGAGCAACCTTTGGACCAATCGATAGATCAAATTAGACTTCAATGACTGGCCACTCTGAGCAGACACACAAGACTTAACTCACAGAAAAGCCTCTGCAACATCAAGATAGAGAAGACTGAGAAGGGTAATACATTGTATGTATGCAAAGATGGGAATTCACTGACATACGTTTATATTTTCGTATGTGTAAATGGACAGTGTGACAAACTCACCCAGTTAACATTGTCCATAGGTTTTCAATATGCGCATGATAACATCTCCAGTTTCAATAACTAAAAAAAAATCTTTGCCAAAAAATAAAAATATGACCACACTACCTTTCCTGGCGAAATTTAGATCCACATCTTTAAAGTTCACAACTACGACATCAGAAGCCTTGAAAATGATGCTCTCTACAATATCTTCTTTCCTGGGCCCTGTGCTCGGTTCTGTACTCTTTCGGTGGGCTGCATCCAACACCAGGTCACACTGAGGGAGAAAAATATCATTTGAAACACAGAGGGCAAAAAAACAAAAAAAAAAACTATCTGCAAAAGACACAAGAAACTATGGACACAGGAGACTGGGACAATGCACTCTTTCATGCCCATCACACTCCACAGTAGCTAGAGACACAAAACAGCTATAAACAATCTCAAGAACAACCCTAAAACTAAAACATACTGAGAAATCTCAAGAGATCTGTTTTAAGCATCACAAGAAAGATATGTGGTGTATGGTTATGAATTAAAGATCTGGAAAATTGTAGCAGGCTTCCTTTAACTATTAGTCAAATAAATCACTCATCACTCTTATCAATTAAACTACTTTGTGTAATCCTGGCATCAGCAGAAAACCTCAAATTTACTTATGATTATTACTTTTGGGAAATAATTCAGCCTAAAAGGGAAGGTAAATGCTCAAATATCAGAAAAAGCAATGCCGGTCTAAACCACCTTAGGGGTGAAACTAGTACCAAGTGTTAGCAAGACTCCATCACATTTAACCCTAATCATATTCAGCTAGTGAGAAAGTAACAGATTTCCCTCCATATTGGCACAATAAAGAATACCACATTATGCATGAGCCTTACCTCTGGGCCATAGGTCTTAAATACTCCCTCATAGATGGCTCCATTTTTCACTTTAAGCTCACACTTGGTCCCCTACAATTAAAGAGGCTTGTCGTTATATACGGTATGTGCCTTTCAGTACAAATTTTAACTTACATGTTCAAAAATATAAGTTCAGAAACCCATTTTTCTGCAAGGCAAACCATTGATTGATCAATCACTCGTTTCCTTTTATGCAACCAGCTGTCTCTACAACAGGCTTTGTTTAATGCTGTATAAACAATTTGAAGAAACAGCATGTGGTAAAACAGACTGCAGTAAATAATGTTCTTACTAACTCACTTAGAGTAAGCATGATTCACATGGCTACTTCATCCAAGGAATTTTGCAACTATGCATATTCTTATAATCATTACACACAGAAAAAAAAAAGGAACAAGGTAGGCACACAGTAAACGTACCACCACTGAAGTCAAGACATGGACCATCCTCATATTTGCATATACACCATTGAAAATGACCTAAAGAAAAGATACAATTAATTTTGATGCTCCCATTTTGAGCACAAAAAAAGATGCCAAATAATGTCTCATCACTGTGGAATACCAATACACTTGTTCCATTCTTAATGCAATTAAAAAGGCGATATCTGGATTTATGCTTTCTCTGGCATTAAAATGCTTTAAAAAGAGGAAACCAAGAAAAAGAAGTGTTAAAGCATTGTGAGGGTTTTTCCTGCATAAGATAAATTCTGGTGCCCACCAATGACATGCCTCAAGAGGAAAAAAACACCATCACTATGTTCAAAAATCTGTATTTTTTTATTTTATTTTATTTTTTAAGTTTTTTAAAATACTCAAGCTTGAAGGTAATTTTGTTTCTCAAATGTATATGAAAAATAACAGGTTACTCACTGCTGCTGGACCTTTGCCACTGTGTCTCCCCCTGAGGGACAGAAAAAAAAAATCGCATTTTGATTAAATTGTTGTCAAACTCACCATCAACTGTAAAAAATAAAATAAATAAAGACTTGACTTAGCACATGCTCTGATATGTGCAACTCACTAAGAGAAATCATAAGAGGCAGTGATTAAGATGATACAGAAGTGCACTTGAAGTTAATCAATACAAGCTATATAATTTGCTTTAACCTTAACCTCATTTCTAAAATATACTTTCACAGCATACTGCAAGTATCTGCATATTACAATCACTTGTAGCAAACTACAGAGAACCAGGTTTAAGAATACATGAGGGTCTTATAATGATGCTTTACTGAGATTATGACTGAAGAGGACATGTGAAATGTTTGCAGCTGCAGACATGAAAATGAAATCACTTTGGTTTTATCAAGTATAAGATTTATTACCATCACTATCGATTTCAGCTGTGGAGACATCACCACAACCATCAACACAGCCCTCTTACTTGATCAATTGTTTAAATTGTGGACATTGACTTCATATTTAAGATCGACAGAATTGCTCTTGCAGATCACATTTCCAATGTGCAATGTAAATTCTGAAATTTCCCCAGTGTCTCCAAAACATTATGCTTATAATAATGATGTTTGTGATGCAATCTAGCCAAACACTCAGCCGCTAAGAGTTTTCCCAGGCATGTCCTAAAATGCACCTTGTTCAGCAGCTGGCACATAACCAACCATTCAACGTAAGCAATGGCCACTAACCCCTATATTATATCCGTTGCAGTAAATCAGCCCTAAGCTTTCTAAAACACACTTAGCCATGCCATTTTGAGCTGTAATGTGCAGGTTTTGTGAGCATGGTTATAAACTGGACCAATATTCATTTATAGCATCTTCACGATGAATCCTACGCAGTGAAAGGGGAGTGCTGTCCTAGTGACCGGTGAACAGCAGCCTGACCACCAAAAATCACAGCATGCATGCTGTTCATGCACTGACAGTGTGCTTTATCTTCATCTTGGGACGACGTGTAGAGAGAAAGTCACATGCCTCAAGGACACTATTTCTCACGAACAGCAATGGCAACGTCAAGGTTGAAAGCCAGTCGGTCTGTAATTCCCCCTTCTCCTCCTCACCCCCGTTTCCACACCCGCCCCTTTCTTCTGAGCGCCCACACGCTTTATATCCATTTCCTGGCAACCCCGTTGCAGCAATGTTGCGGTAACGTACCAAGCTACATGGCAGCCAAAAGACAACAAATGCCGTTGCGTGTCCCCCATTAGCCAACGGTTACAAAACTGAAATGCAAGCATAGGCTGGCAATTGGCTAATTAACGCTAGCTGACTTGGCTTCAAGCTTAGAGTAAACTGATACCAGCAACTTGGCAAGCAGCGTCACTAGTACTACACTCATGTGAGGAAAGATAAATGTCCACCCGAACATGTATTTATGGAAAATCAACCTCGTGGTGGCATGTTTGATTTAACGTGCCAGAGAAGATAATGTCACGTCGAAAGTTGCAACAGCACTGGACCAAGCAGACAGGCAGGCCTCGCTAGCTGAACTGCACAACTGGCTGACCAACACGTCGCAAGGCCCGCACAACGTTCACAAACACGCACTAGTTTTGGACCACTTAACGGCAATGTCATCTCTTACAACCGCTACCGTTTGGCAGTGACTATGTCCAAATATCGAAAACGTGTCAAACCAACCCTCCTTGCTGTGTTTTTGCTTCGCTATGTTAACGTTCTAATTTCACATACCTGCCCAGATTCTGTCTTCCCCCGCCGCTTCCTCCGGCACCGGAGGCGGCGGCGGCACCGGCGGTGCTACCACCGCCGGGCTTGCTGCGATTTCCACCGGCCTTCATTGACATGGTGATCCCATAAAAGACAGCGTCTTTAACAGACCAGTTTCACGCCGCAATTTCTTGACGATGAGACGGTGTGCGGTACCTCACTAACGTTGGGCAATCCGAAGACCTAGCTTAGCCAGCAGGCTAAAGTCAACGTGCCTGTTCAGGAGGATGCTTTGCTAAGCAGCTAGCCTGGCTAACAGTTGCTAGCTAAATTAGCGACCTGTACAATTCCTATTAAAACTGAAAAAAAATATATTTAAAAAAAGACAACACGCTCTAGTAACTTTTCCGAAATGAACATGTGTGTTACACCTCTTGTCAATTTGTTATATAATTATTATCTCAAAATCGGGTTTGCAGCTATCTCGGATTCTTTCCGTTGCTAACAGCGAAAAGACCAAAACAGCCTGAAAGGGGGACAAAAACAGCGGAGGGATATGAGAGGCGTGACGGCTCGCAACACTTCACTCTATATTTTTATACGCTGTGTTATTTGAAAACTATTGATCTTGTAAACAGATGAACATGACCATCTTTAACGTAAAAACCCAATGCAGACATTTGTGTTAAAAGAGACACAGTTACATCATGGCACTATTTTCAGGAAGTCCATGAATTTTCAATTACTATGTAGTGTCATCCACGTGAGCCGGCGAACTCACTACTAACATACACACAAACACACACACACGGCGCGTGTGGGCATAGTGATGGCTAGTATCCACTGAAGCATGAAGGTTTCCAATTAGCAGGATTGGAGGGTCACTTTGAGATAGTCCCATTTTTCGTTAATAACTGGTGTAACTTCCACAATCTTGATATGACAAGACAGCTGTACAAAGAGGATTCCAGTCTAGTAAACTAAACTAAAACAAAGTAAGGATAAAAAAAAGTTTCATCAAATAAAAAACAAAGTAAAATAAAATAAATAAATGGACCTAGAAAACTAACTAGTAGGGCTAAGGGGTGTGTCACAACTCTGTTGCTTGTGAAGCTCGCACACAAGAATTTCACTCGCATGTGCTGTGACAATAAAAGTGATTTGATTTGATTTGAGAAGAGGGGCATTGGGTGGCACCAATCCCCCTAAGATCTTATGTAACAAGTCTAAATACTTTTTCCCACTTTGCAAAACATTTATACAGTGCGTGATTGTGCTTAAATTCTTGTGCAGCATCACTTTATACAAAACAAATCTGCAATAGGAACCAGGGCTGCACATGAGCCTGAAAATTGTCTTTTCTTGCCCATTTCTATACCTTTAAAATTTTATTTTATTTCATTTTCCCACAATGTCAAATATGGTAGAGACAATGTTGTTGCATGGCCAGGTATGGGCTGCCAGTGGAACTGAGTCAGACAAATAGTGCAAGACTGACTGGAATGTAAATGGATAATGACCCAAAGCTTACTGCAAAGGCAACCTAAAAGTTTCTCACGGCAAGAAATGTGATATTCTTCAGTGGCCAAGTTGGTCACCTGATTTCAATCTAACAGAGCATGCTTTTCACTTACTCAAGGGCAGAGCGACACAAACAAGGAGCAACTGGAGGTGGCTGCACTAATGTTTTTCATTTAAAATTTCCACAGTCAAATATTAAATATATTATTGAGAAAAGTTCAAAGGTTTGACCTGTTGGTCTAACATAATGAGTCACTGCATGAAGAAATATCAGGACTTTCTGTTCTATAATAATCAAAATATATTACTTCACAATTTATATGGAACTGAAACATATGTAAAGACCAACAATAAGAGATAAACATAGTCCTTTAAGTAGGTATTGATGGATACATTTGCCACTTTAATGTTGTAGCATGTGGATTAAATGAGATTCATAAATATTTATGTCATGTAAATTATTCAAATGGTATTAATATTGAAGCTATTATTGAAGATGTTATCCTGAACAAAGTGTATGCCTATCAAGTGCTATTTAGTGCTATTTTTCTGTTGTCTTCCTCTTTTGGATTTATTATGGTTGGCAAACATCTTTCAGCTGCATTACTACAATCTGAGCTGGACTGTGGCCCAAAGGTCTGCCATCTAACCATTCTCAAAAAAAGAAAAAGGGAGAATTGCAATGACCAGTATGACCTTTCCTTAATCTTGTCATAACACTTTAGTCTTTCCCATTTTGTCCTCCACAATGTGCGCCCAACTGATGGTTTAGTTAAAACAAGCAAATAAATAAAAACCCCACCCCAAAGCCCTGCTGTGATTACTTTGTTCCATATATTCTTCTTCATCTACCCGACACAGCAAAGAACCCACAGACAAACACATTTGGTGAATTGTAAATAGAATGATTCAGTGCTGCGCAATACTCTGATGCTGTACTTGCTCTGGGATGGATTCTCTGGTATGATGTTTCTTATCTTGACTGGACAAGTTATAATCTTACAAGATAACTTGTGCACACTAAATAAAAGCCCATAAGTGCCTAACACCATCAAATGCATGTGATGGTGATAACTCCACTTATCAAGTTTTATTTTCACCTTGGGTGGTCATAAAATAAAATTCCTTCTTCTCTTGTGCATAACTTGAGCACTAACAAAAGGACTGTATAGTAGTATATGTGGTGCAGCAAGAAATTTCCACCTATTTACGTGCTTGAGCAGCACAGATTTCACTGTATGACATTCTGAGGTGAGAAGAAAACATAATTAGCTGGGTTTTCTGACACTGTTACATATAGCGTTGTAGTAAATTATATATACAATGTGATGTGTCGACACATAACAGCCATCTTAGCAAAGAACCAATTTTAAATTATACCTTTGGGGACTTTGTTATTAGCAGCCTTTCACAAAAATGCATAATTTGTCCCCATTTCTTTTGTTGAATCTCCGAAAAATGCCAAAGAAGGTGATTACCAAAGACAGATAAGCTGGAAATGTGGCAAATCTCAGTATGGTGTGCATATTGAGGAAACTGGACAGGGGAAGGACAACAGAAAAAGCAACCGGCTTAAAGAACTGTTTGCAGCTGATGAACAGTATCTGAAAATCATGTCCTCGAGAAATATGGGGGGAAATGCAGCAAAGATCTGACACAGAACACCTGAGATTTATCTGGTCCTTCAGAGATGCATTTGGTCTGCTGAGCCCTCACCAGAAATGGTCTCAGTTAAAGGGTGCCTGTCAAGAAGAGAAACAGGGAGAAAGGACTCATGTATCAAGAACTAGATGTAAACTAAGTGGCAACAGGTCTGATGGAATGATTAGTGTAAATTTGACATTTTTGGTTCAAATTGTCACGAATATGTACAGAGGAGGTCAGGAGAAAGGTACAACAGTGAGTATCTACAGCCATCTGTAAAACACGCTTGAGGCTCTGTTATGGTTTGAGACTGCATTTCCGCATTTCAGTGATGTTTGGGATCTTATGGAAATTCATGGAATTATGAATCCAGAAAAGTACCACAGTGATCCCAAACACATTTCCAATGCAGTTAAAGCATTGATGGATCCTCAGGTGTCAATATTATTGAAGCAGTGAGGGATCATCTTGAAAAAGAACAGAACAAAAGGCAGCCAACATCCAAAGAAGAGCTTTGACTGTGTTTCAAGAAGCCCGAAGAACTATTCTTGAAGACTACTTAAAGAAATTACAATAAAGTTTGTGTAAAGTTTGTGTCAGGCTGTGTTAAAGAATAAAGACAATCATACCAAATGCTCCCTCCCCCAAATAATTTATTGTTACATTTATTGTTATTTATTACAATTGTTTAGTGAATTGTATTATCCTGCCCCAAAATGAGTCGTTGGTGGGTGAGTACCCGTGCCATGAACAGAAGAGTCTGTTATCTCATTTGACAGTATCTATTTTTCTTGGTATTTCCGATTATTTGATAAAGTCTATATTATGTTAAAGTACATCAAATCTAATTAAATAAATAAAAATTTGAAAGCGAAGGAGAGTTTTTTTCACACTTGGATTTAGCTAAAGCTCATTGGGTGTGCAGGTGATATCTCTGTATAAGAAACATTTTTAACGAAGTCGTGGAAGTCTTATTTTTAGGGGTTACCTGATGGAATACTGCCACCTGGGGGGATAGTTTTTTTTTTTGGAAGGTAGGTGTCTAACAAATCATCTTAATTAATTAATTTTAGCACATTCTGATATTAATCAAAGTGTGATGGTTGATTTTTTTGTTTGCTTGTTTTTTGCTGGCATTTAACTTTTTAAATATAATAAAATTTCCTATAATGTGTAGATTTTTAAGTTGAGCTTAACTATATTTCCGCCAGGGGTAGTTCTGCAGTAGTTCAACTTCTTCCACTGTTAAGTAATCGGTAGTTTGCAATGCTGCTTATGGGACTTGAGTCCGCATTGAAAACTAGGTCCTTATAAGGACCCATTACAGTGTATCCAGTTCAAACGTATTTGATTGTAAAAAATAATTTGCTGCTTCAAAAATACAAAAAACAAATACATGTATTATACGCCGAAAATTACGTGGTGTGTGATAGATTAAAACGTGTAGCCTAACATATTGTTCGAATTTATTAATGTTGTCAATAATTTTGATCAGGCTTTCTGTTCGGACAGGCGTTATGTGTATTCCTCTGGCAAGACCCCTATGGGATTAGCAAAACAGTCCAGAGATGCGGATATCTTTTGGCCACCGCTGAATGCAGTCTCCGATAACTCCTGTCATCTGCTATGTGTTGTTGCTGTTCCATACGCGTTCTGATAGTTATCACGGTCTGCTGAGAATTTTAACATCCCTGGCTTTGACTGGAGCAGGAAAACCGACGCGACTCGGTTAGCTCGTTACCTAGCGTGTCAGAAGGCTCGACGACATAATAGATTGTCCTGCTGCTGAGAACGCGGTGTGCTCTTCTTGTCAGATCAACCCAGGTGTCACCCAGTGTACTATCGCTAATTTTCAGAGAGTATCTTCGTTCCGCCGTATCGTTCACTGTTGTCTTTGTTATGTAATCGACTGCTTTCACCGTGAAATGTAGCAGCATACAGCAGCTTGGCCAGTCTTCAGTGTCTCCGCAGCGTTAGCAGAGCACTGCTCTCACTGCGCTGGCTAAAAATACCACTGTAAGGCCCCCCTGCTCGCTGCGCCTCCAAAAGTGCTGGACTTGTCCCTGTTGGACTTCTCTTTTCTGGTCACCTTGCTCGCAGTTTGCCACTCTACATGGTCACTACAGTGAATTTGAGACGACTGGTAGAGCGAGTCGGGCCCCGAGGTTGTGAGCCGAGCTGGTCTGATCTAACGTTAAATCGTACCAGCTGCTGGGCTTCAGTTTTCCAAAGGAACGGCACTCGGCTTTGGTTGCTCTGTAGCCGAGTATCATTTTTCCCCGATGGCCTTTTCCTGTTATAACTAGTAGTATAGAAAGCCTTGGTGAAGCCCGGGGTACTTTATAAAGGTCAGACAAGACACAAACGCTTCGTTTCCACTGTGTTCAGTCTGAGTTTGGGGAGGCAGACTTCATCTGTCCGGAGCACAAAACCATGTCGGAGGATAACAATGCAGACAAATTCATCAAGGTAACCTAAAATGACACTTCTTCTGCTTGGTTACTGGTCCACTCAAGTGATGGAAATATTATCTTTTTAAAGCTGTTGCTCAATGCATGCTACATGAAGAGCGCAGTTTTATCTTGTTTCATGAGACAGTCATAAACTCATATTTATTGACAGCAGATGAGTTTTATGTGTGATTTGCATGGCAGAAATGTTGAACATGTTTTAAAAAACATAATATTCATTTCTTAGTTTAAACCCATTTAACAATGGTCATGATCATTAACCAGCCTTACTTCCCTGCAAACTGGATCTGGGGTTTGTTCCTGGCTGGCTCCCCTCAGTGTGCCTGGCATCTATGTCAACAGTAAAATGTGATCTGGAGTTGCCCTGGCCCCTGCTTTCATGGTTGGGCAAGAGGTACTCTAGAACTGGAGCACACGTTCGCTGAGTAGCTTTTTGCTTAACCCCGACTCTGTTTTATCAATTTCCTGGCTCATTAAATCAAATGCTGGGAAATAATCTTGCATGTTTCCTTGCTCCAGAAAAAAAAAGTATTAAAGCATTACAAATCTGCGTAGTTTTTGATCACTCGTCCTTCAAGTTGTGTGATTAAAGAACCCTGGACTCCCTCTTAAAGTGATGAGATCTGTTGACTTTGTTAGGTTGTGGGGGTTTGCTGACATCATTTGGGTCCCCTTAGAATGAAAAGTCACTGCAAATCAATAGAGTTGTTCTGTTGACTGCGTTTATCTCTTAGTGAAACCATATGGAGGGGTGTTTTTCCAGAATGACAGTGCTTCTGTCTTTTGGTTCAGTGAGTCACCAGTGATTCACTAAACCTCACATTCATCAAACATAGGGTTTGATGAGTGTGAACATCATGTGAATCATATGCTATGGCTTTCACAATCAGCAAGTCTAGTCCCAATTAAACAGCTATGGGAGATTTTGGCCGAATACTCCACCTCGACCAAATAAGAGGATATCTTTTTTTGGATTACTTTAATAGTGTCTTGACACGAAATCGCACTTTCCTGGTTGTCAAGCTGTAGTAAAACATTGTCAAGTGTTGCAACAGTTATATTTTAATCAGCCAATGTTCACATGTCCCAGAAAATTATGTTATAAGGAAAAGGGACTAATGCCAAAAATTTCTGGCCTCAAGTTTGGGGGTTTGTCAAAGAGAACTTGATTTGTTTTATTTTGATTTTTTTTAGTTGATTACTGAACTTGTGTGGGTGAACTTGTCTTTAAATAATTTATTTTGGCACCAGTAGTAGCAGCATGATTTTCCAGGTGCATTTGTGTTATAGCAGCCAAGCTGTCTTTTTTCTAAATCTTTTTTCTGTCAAGGAATGGTACTATTGTGAAACTAGAGCCCATAGATGTATAGCTATTACACCACCCAGTGTTAACACAGTAGGGTTAATGTGTTTCTTTCCATTTAGTATAATGTAACTAGTATCTGCAGTAGTCTTTTGAATATATGTTATGAATATAACATACAGTATGTATTATAATAAACATCATATTCTGTGTACTGGTATAATCACTGCCTGTGTATTGGCATTGATCAAATGTTTGGGGGGGGGTTTAGTTTTTTTTATACAGTATTTTCTTTTCTTTCTCGTGAGCTAATGATCATAAAGCATGACATACCCCGTGCTGACTGTTGTGAAAGGCACAGATGATTCATAAACTTAAGCCTAGGTCTTTTTTTTAACATTCCTGTACCACGGTGGTCTGCCTTTTCTTCAATGTTCTGATATACTATATGGTATTATTTTGTCTTTTTAACAGGAGACATCTATTTTGGACGAGTACAACATAAACTGGACACAGAAACTGGGAGCTGGCATCAGTGGCCCTGTCAGGTAAGTCTTTTTAAAAAGACTTTTCTTTATTCTTGACATTTTATCTTTTCTGCTGCAGTCTGTTGGTGCCAAAATGTGGAACGGGATTATTTTTCTTGAACTATGGCCAGTGTGAGGAGTATTACACAACCAGGAAACATTATCATGATATCTGTTTGTGATTGAGAAATCACCTTTTACCTGTGCTTCTGACGTCTATGGAAATGAGTTATTGTCATTTATTAGTGCTACAGAATCCCACAGGGAGAACTCTTAACACTTCTGGGTTAAACACAACTGTGAGAACGCAGTCAGCGTTAACTGAGGTTACAGTGTAGTTTTGTTTATCCTGAAAATAGATTATTGTGATTCAGAGTATTTTTAAGTAAAGTGATTTGATTGAAGAGGGTGGCAGAGATTGTTGTGTCCCCATGCAGTGCATGATTAAATCTATGTATACATCTGAGTCTCTGAATACACCGCAGAGTCGATGTCAGAGCTGATTTAGATTTATTTGTTAGCTGAGCTATTGACTAGACAAACACGTCTGTATGCATTTCTAGCGGTTCTCTTGCATTAAATTTGCTGTTGCACAGCCTGACCTTATCCTTGGCACGTTAACACATTAAAAATTATAAAAGGACCAGGTGCTTGTCACTTGCTTTAACTGACTGGACCTACTACTCGTGTGTAAGAACATTGCAGCTGGGAGCTTAAAATGTTTGGCACAGGCACGATTTCTGTTGTTTTTGGAGGTGGCTCAGTTGGCACAAGCACAGTCTATGTAATTGCAGCATGGTGGACTTGAATCCCACCCAATGCACGTATCCCTCAAAACCTCAGTGGAAGTCAGTTAAACTGGACTCATTATGTTTTCATTTTGTTATGTTCATGTACACCATATAATAATGGATTGGATTTATATAGCACTTTTCAAGGCACCCAAAGCGCTTTACAATGCCACTATTCATTCACTCTCACATTCACACACTGGTGGAGGCAAGCTACGGTTGTAGCCACAGCTGCCCTGGGGCAGACTGACAGAAGCCAGGCTGCCATAGCGCGCCATCGGCCCCTCTGGCCCACACCAGACTGTTACTGTTACCATATGAGAAAAAGTATTAGGCTACCTAAACATTACACCTAAAGGCGATTTTCTGACATCATATTCTATTAATATGAGGCATTAATATGAAGTTGGTCCCCATTTGTGGCTATAATAGCTTCCACAATTTTGGAAAGGATTCCTGCAAGATTTTGGGATGTGTCTGTGGGAATTTTTCACCCCACTCGTTTAAAAGAGCATTTATCAGATCAGACACTGAAGAATCCTTTGGTTACTGGTGTAACCCCAGTTCTCTGAAAACCAAGTGAGGTATCTCACTATGGGGAATGACCTCTGAATGACCATTCAGGCTCCACTACCACAACGTCAGAGCAATGACTTCAAGGACATGGGGTTTCCTGACCCCCTTTGTAACAGTCTCTAGCCCCCCACGAGAACCTGGAGTTCTTCAACTCCTAAGAGAAGCATGGAGAAGACGAGGAGGAGGATGTTATCATGGATATCATCAGAGATGATAATAATGAGAATGAGGATGATGCTATGCTGCCCTGGCATCTTGACCTGACAGCTCCATTGGCAGGGAAGCTAAGCCCTCTCCATCTCTCCTGCGAAGTCACTCTAAGTGAGATATGCAAGCATACGTCAATCAAGCTGTCCATTAGCTGGTCTATAGCTTCTAGTTTATCCCAAAGGTGTCAGGGCAGACAAGTTCTTTCATAGCAGAGTCAAACATTAAAACTCGAAAAATGGAACTAAGAGGCCCAGGTAGACCCCAGAAAAAATAGTCCCATAGCATTATTCTTCTTCCACCAAACTTAACACCTGGCATAGTGCAGTCAGGTCAGTAATGTTCTCCTGGCATTCTCCAAACCTAGACTTGTCCAGAGTCCAGTAGTGGTGTGCTTTACACCACTCCATCCAACACTTGGCATTGTGCCATAATGAGGTAAGTATGTGTGCAAGTAACCTCAGTTACTCAGTTCAGTTTCAGATGTTTTTGTCTCTACTCTTGCTTCTTTATGGCGTCAATGATAATATGGTCGTTTCAGGCATGCAGCTCTGGCTGTGAGCACAGCAGCTCCACACAGCTGCTCTGGAAGACAATCTGTTAGCAAGAGGCAGCCAGTCCAAAAGAAAGTTCCTTTAACAGGACGGTGGCCCTAAGCAGAGTTTGGGAGTTCAGCATTTGTGCCCATTTGTGCAGGTTCTTTTGGCATTGCAGAATGAAAGTTTAAAAATGCGTAGACATGCTGTAAAATACACAGCAGCGTGTGGGCATGGTAGGTTTCTTTCAAGCCTGTTGCACAAGCCTGTTGCGCCCATATTGATGGGAACAGTTGAGAGGGACAAGAAACATGAAGTGCGAGAAGCGAGTGGAATACAACAAATGGTCAGACTCGCTGGGATTCAGTTCACAGACTCACTGTTAAAAGCATTACTACCCATGTGTTGTGTAAACTAACAGCTTAAAATCGTAATCCTCTTGAAGAAAGTGAGTTTATTTCCAATTCCTTGGCTTTGTTGGGTTTAGTCTAGCGGTGGATACACAAGGGATCAATTATAAAACATAGCAGTTTGCTTAAGTCGTCCATTTCCCTTCTATATTCCTCTAATTGTCTTCACACTGTAAAATGGGGAGTAATCGATCACAGGAAAGCTTATACCGCATATGAATAAGTAGCAATCACTGTTATAAATGACTCCTTTTAATATTAAAAATTAGTAAACGCTGCATTGCCCTGCTTCACTGGGATATCTGTTCACAGGAATGACTTTTAGATTCATTCTGTTTCTGCTGAACTTTACAGAGAGGCAGCAGCTCTGCCAGCAGATTTAAGTCTGTTTATGCTATACGCAGTCTTTTTAGTGCAGGTCTGTCTTGCTGATTCTAGTTAGATGCCAGTGGTAATATATCAGTGTCTGCCACTGACTTCTTCTGCTCATTCTGCACTTTGAGGCTATCATTAGTCTGGATCAAGCGAGAGCAATCTGTTATTACCCAATGTGTATATTTTTGGCCTTGAGTGATGAGAATACAGTGAAATTGACTCATCAGGCCACCATGTAAACATGCTGGTATGATTCATGCTATTTTTTTTTGAGCAACTTTTACTCACCTCGTGTTTTATATTTCTAACTCGGTTTTTTGCTCAGAACTCTTATTACTTCCTTCTTACCTGCCTCCGTCTGCTAGCACATTCATGTCTTTTACTGTATCCCCCACCACCGGACTAATTCTGTCATTCATTTGGGAAGGTATTGGTTTCTAGTGAAGTGAACTTTGGCCAGAGCTGAATGTTTCTCCCAGTAATACTTTAATAGTGTAATCTGAGTTCAAAGTAAGTGTTTAAAGTGAATATTTGAGCCCCTGTAGATTAGAGGAGAGGGAAAGGGAGTTATTAGATTCTTCCAAAAATGAATTATGTATCTGCACGTTTCATATTTAATGAGTGTGCAGTTCAAAATGTGGATTGAGGAAACCCATTTCCAGGAGTTATTTACTTCATTTTATCCTTGTGACGATGAAAAATATGCATCCACAGATGACTTTTCCTTTGGTTTACTCTACATACAAAGATGCAGAGCAGATTCACCATTCCCACAACAAACTTTGATATTTACAAAATAAAGTAAATCCAGCTAGTCAGCTGATGTCTTCTCTGTGCTTCTGTTTGGCCTTATTTAATTCAACATCAGATCATATCCAGGCGGTATGTAGGAGTGTAATAGTCTAAAACACCACGTTAGCACACAGAAACTACCTTTACAACTTTAAAGTCTTTTAAATAAAATAAGAGCGCCTATGCAAATATAAATTCAAGCTTTACAGATAAAGTATTTACACATCCACAGATTATAAATATAAGTCCTAAAGTGATTAGTCTATTAACAGAAGAATATTTATTTTAAATAACATGCAAATAATTAGTTGTCTGCAGACAAAATATATATCTGAAACTAGGTCTGTGCAATATGACCAAAATCTCATATCCCGATATCAGAATTCTATCGTCCCGATACCGATATAAATCACAAAAATGTAACATTTTCTGTAAATTCTGTGGATCTCGGGCAGCTCGACTTGCGGAAAGTGTTTCCAGCTGCGCGTCATGTAGCTGGAGTCCAGTGTTTTAACAGATGCATGAAACTATACATTTCTAGACATAAGTTGTAACGGCCGCCGTTTTCTTTGTATTTATCACACGGCGTGCTGCGGGGAAAAGCCTGTTCTAACGTTTGAGTCTAAGGTTTATTTTTTAGCACCTGGCGGCTCTTTTTTTACTTCTTATCCGTAAATAATCTGCTCTTTCACGTGATTCAGTTTATTTTGTAAAGTCTCAACAGGATCTTGAGCTTTATTGTGAAAGGTTTATGTGGAACATAAACAAGCGGACACGCGATGGTTTTAACGTCGTTGTTGCTAACGACAGCCACTACAGTGACCATCAAAATAATGAAAAAGTATTACCGTAAACAGTTTATTTTGCGACACCAAGGAACAAATGATAGCGTAAAATGAAACATAGACGTTTTTATATCGTCATCCGATATATATCGTTATATGAACAGCCCTATCTGAAACTGTAGATACTGTTGAATTATGTTTTTTATCTACTTTAAAGCTTTTTGTAAGGGTGAAATGGCATCTCAAGTTAAAAGAAAAAGAAGTGTCCAGACATTGTCAGCCTACACATTGTCCCTCATTGATATCAGCTGTTTTGTTTAAGTAAAGGACACTGGACACTGGACACTGTCTGGCATTTTATTTGTTGTGGATTTGGGGAATGCAGTTTTATCTGACTGGACTTGATTGTAATCTTGTTTCTTAATCAGATAGGTAGATGGGAATGCTGTAAAATGCTTGGATGGTTGTTTTATGTGACATAGTGGTTTAATGATTTCACCTGTGACCTCATGTAGAGGAGCTGGTTGCAGGTATAAGAGAGACGCCTTTTAATGATTTAGTGTGTTTATCAGGATGTTGTGAAAAGCTGGCAAGGCTTAAATCGTTTTCAGGTGAAACTGTAAATAATTAAGCCAATTTGCTATAAAGTTATGTCAATAACGTGTTAAAGAGTTTGCACAGTTTTTAGGTTTTAATCTGAATATATTAGATCACGTAATACAGATGAGTGACAAGCAGAGCAACTGATTGTTAATAGAAACACCAGAAAATTAGAAAAGTCCTGTGAGTTTAGATATATTTAATTCCTGATTGTTAGCACAGGCACACATCTGACACATCTATCATGGTGCGTGGGGTGTTTGTCGATACTTGTTTTCTTTTTTTGCAGAGTTTGTGTGAAGAAGTCAACTCAGGAACGCCTGGCCCTGAAGATCCTTATTGATCGCCCCAAGGCCAGAAATGAGGTTAGAGGAAACACTGTCATGGCTGTGATTAATACCTGCTGTTTGTTGTCTGGGGCTGTGTCAGCATGCTTTGTTCTGCCTGCCTGTTATCAGTCTGTATTAATTCCGGTTTTGTTTGTTTTTTCTTCCTTGCTTCTCTTGTACTTCAGCCTGTTTGTATGAGCGCCTTTGTCTGCAACGCTGTCTCCCTGCAGTGAACAGTTTGTCTTAGCAGCCTCTCCGTGTCATTAGCAGCCCCGTGTTTTGATCAAGCAGCTTATGCAGCAGTTAAGCAGTGCAGTCAAAACAAGCTACACAGACTTGGTGTTGGCGTACTGTCTTTGTCTGTCTTGCAATCTGCTTTTTTCTGAGTCTGACACTGTATAATTTCCGATGGTCTAATTATTTAGAAGAATTCTTGGTATTTGCAGCTGCTTAATTTGCATTTACATTTGCAGAATTTGTCAATTTTTGGCATTCATTGGTAACGAATGTGCATTAGTTGACTCATCTGCTTAATAAAACCAGTAAAGCAGTGGAAACGTGTAATAAAATGATTTCTGTGTCAGCTTTGATGTAGTTTAAACATTTGAATACTAATAGATGTCATTGATCTCACATTAAATTTCTCTTTTTGCCTGGGAAGTGCCGACACTGCACATCAGAGTGACTGTACTGATGATATGATGCTATTCTCTGTTGCAATGACTTTAACCTGGCTTAAACATGGAGAATTTAAACTTAAGAGAGTTACTCTAAATTCACTTTGCTTGTTTTCTCTCCAGGTGCGTCTCCATATGATGTGTGCCAACCACCCAAACATAGTGCAAATCCTGGAAGTTTATGCCAACAGTGTTCAATTCCCCCATGAATCCAGCCCAAGGTGAGGCGCTCAGTCTGTTTTTGTAGGATTCAGTGAATCTCTTGTCATAAAAGAAAGAATTTAACATATCTCCATCTCCTGGTTTTCACGGTTTCCTCCAATCGTTCTTCACAGAGCGAGGCTCCTGATTGTTATGGAAATGATGGAGGGTGGCGAGCTGTTCCACAGAATCAGTCAGCACAGGCACTTTACTGAAAAGATGGCCAGTCAGGTCACCAAACAGGTAGGTGAACAGACCTAACTGTGGTCCACCTTTATCTTGTGTTTTATGACATCGTCTGTCTTTTCCTTTAAAGCTGCAGTAACATGTCACACAGCCTCGCCTTGTCATTACTACCTGCTGTTTGGATTAAGTGGCACACACCAGTTCAACCCTAGGCTGTTTTTAATAAATCTATAGATGGTGTCTCAGTTTTATGTCTCCCTCCCTGTAGATCAGCCAAGCGTTGGAGCATTGTCACTCTCTAAATATTGCACATCGTGACCTGAAGCCAGAGAACCTTCTCTTCAAAGATAACTCTCTGGTAAGCTCCTGATGCTGCGTTGTTGCACACACAGATGTAAATACTGCAGTTTTGAAGTAACGTTAAAGCTGCCACAGCCAATTACTTTTAGCTAATTAATTATTTATACAAAATACAGAATGAAATGCAAAAGAGTAGAAGCTTTGCTAGACTTTTCAACACAGTGGATCAAAGGGTTTTTTTGGGGTTTTTTTTTTCTCAGACTATATCTAGCAGAGTTTGGCAAAGATAATGTAGAATTAGAAAATCTGCAGTGGCTGTGACAGACTTGGAAATCAATTCTGCTCTGGCAGCAATTTCAGTAATGTCCCAAAGGTGTTCCAGCTAAGAAATCCCATCAAGTGAAACTCCGTGAAGCCCCAGAGAAAATATCTTACATGAAGTTGCTAATAAAAAGTTTTTATGCTCAAAACATATTCGTATCTCTCATTCGGTGATTCTGTCTGTTCTGCAGGATGCACCTGTGAAGCTGTGTGACTTTGGCTTTGCCAAAATCGACCAAGGAGACTTGATGACCCCTCAGTTTACTCCTTACTACGTAGCACCTCAGGTTAAAAAAAAAAAAGATGCACTTGCTTTCTCATTCCACTGACGGCTGACACATCATTAACGACTGAATGCATCATATCTTAATGATGTATTCTGGCCCTGTTTTCTGTACAGGTACTTGAGGCTCAAAGAAGGCACCAGAAGGAAAAGTCTGGAATTATACCTACCTCACCCACTCCTTACACCTATAACAAGGCAAGACTCATATCTGGGATTCCTGCTGCAGGTGCGTCAGGCCTGGTTCACTGGTGAATTATTTTTTAAAAGGTTTCTTTTCTGTCTACAGAGCTGTGACTTGTGGTCTCTCGGTGTGATTATCTACGTAATGCTGTGTGGCTACCCTCCGTTCTACTCCAAGCATCACAGTCGCACCATCCCAAAGGACATGAGGAAGAAGATTATGACCGGCAGCTTTGACTTTCCCGAAGACGAGTGGAGCCAGATCTCTGAGATGGCCAAGGACATTGTACGCAAGTAAGTCTTCTTCCTATTTCTATTCTTTGTCTACCTACAGGATTTTTTTCTATAACCTAATAGATTATCACACGTCCTTCATTATGAAACGATTTCAGACCTCAGTCACCTTTTTCTTAAATATTAAGTTTGTATGTATCAGAGTTCAGATGAGCAGCTCCAACATGAGAAATAAATGGAAAATCGGGGTGCCACTTTAGCTCTCTGAGGGCACAGGGCTGGGTTTGTCTTCATATGATCTTATTTCCAGCTTCCTGTTGTTTCTCTACTCTCCTATCACAATAAAAACTAAAAAAAAGCCTTCAAATGATCTAAAATAAATAAATGACCAAAATAAAATTAGATTAAAATAGTCATTCACGCCAATAACACTCTGCACAAGTTTTGCTTTTTGCCATGAAAACTCTTTTAAATGTCCTTCATTGTCCTTTGTGACCTTTTCTTTATAATTGAAGAAAACTGAAGAATCACATGACCCCCATCAAGCCCCCCCCCCCCCCCCTTTTTTTTTTTTTTGTGAGTAGGCACAGAGCCTAATAACAACGAGACTTTGCAATCCCTACTGTCGTAACCATTATCTCTGATTTATGGTTTAGGTTTGTCAATCCAGTTGATGCAAAGAATACCTGACTTTGTCCAGCATATTTTGTAGTACACCCCTCAGCAGACTCATTAACTCTCCTGTCATCTTGTTTACCCCATATTGCCTTCCTTTTCTCCTCTGTCTTCCTTGTGTTTATTCGTCCCATCCCTCTGTTAGTCTCACTCATTCACTCTTTTTCTGACCCACATGTATTTTCTGTTGCCTCTTTGTTTCCTCCCTGCAGGCTGCTGAAGGTGAAGCCAGAGGAGAGGCTGACAATCGAGGGAGTCTTGGCTCATCCTTGGCTTAACTGCACCGAGGCTCTTGACAACGTGCTGCCCTCGGCACAGATGATGATGGATAAGGTGAGTGCATTGCGTCAGTGATCTGACTGGCAGAGGAAACTGCTAAATGAGTATTCTTAATTATTATAATATAACAGACGTATAGCCCTCCTTAGGCAGAAATTTAGATACCAGCTTTGACTGTCCTCTTTCTGCTTCCCAGGCGGTAGTTGCAGGGATTCAGCAGGCCCACGCAGAGCAGCTGGCCAACATGAGAATTCAGGATCTGAATGTCAGCCTGAAGCCCCTAAACTCTGTCAACAACCCAATCCTCAGGAAGCGGAAACTTCTAGGGTATAGTTGCTGTTTTGTTTTGTTTTCTTTGTGTGTGTGTGTGTATCCAAAGTTTTTTTTATTTATTTGGAAGTCCTTGTATTTAAAAAAAAAAAAAAAAAAAAAAAAAAAAAAAAAAAAAAGATCTGCTCTGAAATATGTTTTTCTGTCCATGTTGCAGCCCAAAGCCCAGTGACAGTTTCTTCATTCACGACCCAGAAAACGGAGGGGAAGACTCCAACGTAGCACTGGAAAAATTACGAGATGTCATTGCACAGTGTATACTACCACAAGCTGGTCAGTAAACCCACGCCGGTATACAACTAGCATTTTAATGAAGAAGTATGAAAAGTTGTGCTGGCTTGTTGAGTTTGGTGTCTGTTTTTCACTTCAATTCAACTAAGAAGCATTTTGGCAGTCTGTGATGAAAAGTAAACATAAGAACTGCCAAAGTACAGAGGAACAGATGATCAGCTAAGCTTTTTTTTTTTCCAAACCTTTAATTGGTTGTAACGTAACTTGAAAATGCAGAGAAACTCACTGATTTTTGAACATTTATGACTAATAATTGCTGGAATTCTAATCAGGCTGTATAAGGTTATAGACACTCACTGACCACTTTATTAGGTACACCTTTCTAGTATTTTGTTGGACCTTGTTTTTTCCTCCAGAACTGCTTTAATTCTTCATTAATTCTTCAGCAAGGTGCTGGAAACATTCCTCAGAGATTTTGGTGCATTTTGACATGATGGCATCAAAGAGTTGCTGCAGATTTGGCATGATGGATGTGCAGGCAGCAATCTCTTGTTCCACCTCAAAGGTGCTTTATTGGACTGAGATCTGGAGACTGTGCAGGTCCTCTGAGTATAAAGAACTCATTGTCATGTTTAAGAAATCAGTTGGGGCTTTGTGACATTAAGCTGCTGGAAGCAGCCATTGGAAGATGGGTACACTGTAGCCATAAAATCATGGATATCATGAGCAGTAACACTGCCGTAGGCTGTGTTAAACTGATGCTCACTTGGTATTAAGGGAGCTAAAGTGTGCCAATAAAATATCCCCCACATCTTTACATTGTTCAATTTTGGTGAGCCTGTGTGACTTACAGCCTCTGTTTTCTGTTCTCAGCTGATGTGATTGGCTCCAGGTTTGGTTTTCTGCTGATGTAGCTCAACTGCTTCAACATTTGACATGTTGTGTATTCAGAGATGCTCTTCTGCATACCTTGGTTGTAACGAGTGGTTATTTGAATTACCGTTGCCTTCCTGTCAGCTCAAAGCTGTCCGTCTAGCATCAACAAGGCATTTTTTAGTCTCTGTAAACGCCAGAGATGTTAGTGTGCGAAATCACTTTCCTTCCCTGTGACTAATTTTTTTGCTTCCATGTGATTGGCTGATTAGATATTTGCATTAAGGAGGAGTTGAATAGGTGTACCTAACAAAGTGGCCATGGATAGTGTACATTAAAGTCTATATGGAGTCTGCTTGTGATTTTTTTTCTGTTGACAATGTTGCACATCTCTCAGAGAGGGGAAAAAAACAACAACTTCTGAAGTTAAAAAAATAATAATTTTTGTGCAGGAGAGAACGAGGATGAGAAGCTGAATGAAGTGATGTATGATGCCTGGAGGTTCAACAGAGACTGTAAGCTGCTGAGGGATGGCCTGCAGGGGCTCAGTTGGGACGGTCAGTGTTGCTTGCTCTCTCTAAAGTCATCCATGTTTTTTTTCATTCACTTTTCAGGTGTGAGCTTATGTGTGGTGAATGAATAGCTTATTGCAAAGATCAGAAAAGACTGTATAAACAATATCGCTGCACCCCTAATTATTCAAATTGACAAAAATCTACAGAAACCAGATTAATTGTCTCTGTTATTATAAGATTAGGGGGAAAAGACTAAGCATGGCTCTCATTTAGAAGTGTAATTTTATTGTTACCAGTTACCAGATCCTTAACCAGCAGATTTTCATTGCAGGACGAGCCTTCTCCGATAAAGTCGACCGCTTGAAGTTGGCTGAAATAGTGAAACAGGCCATCGAAGAGAAGACAAATCTCCAAGAATCTCATTAGCAGCTGCTGTCTTTCTATCTTCTTTTTATATTGTTTGTTATTACCCTTTTTAACTCATATCTGTAAAAAAGCTTTTTTATGTATAAATTTTTTTTCTTTTCGTAAATTTACTTGCAAGATTTATTGTCAAACTGTTGCAAGAGCTATTGTACAGCTGTAGATATATTTCAAAGATGACTCATTGGTACTATAAAAATTTTTTTTATGGATACTTGCAAAGAACGTGGGGAGAAAAAAACCAACAACTATATTTTCATTTTTGCAAAAAAAAAAGAAAAAAAAAAAAGCAAGACCAAAAAAATGAAAATCTGTGAAAGAAATTATTTTCTGGGAGGAAATTTTTATTAGCTGTTTGTCCAGCTTATTCAAGATGTCATGTGTTTTATCCCAGTTATTTCATTTTATTCTATTTTATGTTATTTTATTTTAACCTTGCTAAGGAATGTATTTATTTAAACAAAATTCCATTATTTTATACCTTACTCGTAGGTTGGGGTCCGAAAGTTGACAGAAGCACTCTACAATGTGATTTTGTTCTTCCACACACCTTTAAAATCTCACGCTAGAGAGAAATGGTCTGAAGCTTTGGGTTTTCCGTCGTCTCGTGCGTCTTTCCCTCGACCTTTGTTGTTTAGAGGTTGGGGAGAAGCAGAAATGCGGGTAAAAGAAGGCATCATAAATCAGAAAAATGGAGGCAGATTTGCTCATTTTTTTTCACAGTACCTCTCTTCCAACTAAATTTATTAGTTATTAAATTGTTTGAGCCAAAAAAATAAAATCTGAATACCTTTTTTATGAGCTTTAGTTAAGACGTTCTCAGACTTTTTCAAAGCCCCCCAAAAATCCCCCTCCCCTTTCAAAAACATTAATAAAAGTAACAATGTGTTTTTCTGATTTCTGATGGTTTGGATGAGAGTCCACTGTTTTATTTCAAGTTGTTTATCTGTGAAACTGACACAATCTCTGCTGCTTTCACGTCACAGTTGTATCTGCTGGAATTTAGACCTGCATAGTTAATATTTGAACTCTTTCCTAGCAGGAGTGGTTGTTACTTGAGCTCAAAGAAACACACACACAAAAGAAACCCCCCTGGTGATTTTGGTCCAGTGTGGTCTTAGACCAGAGCAGATCAGGGGGGAAGGACTGGATTTCAGTGTTGTAACTTGATGTTCAACTGAATGTGCAATAGGGGCTATAATGTGATCATGCCCCCCCCCCCCCCCCCCATGCATGTACATACTGAGACCGTACTTATCTAATGTGTCAGTATTACTGTTTATCAGAGGCCTTCCATGTTTCATGTCATTTCATTTCAGAGGTTTGAATACCCAGAAATGTCCCCACATCCTCACCCTTAAGGTGTGATTAATGTCATATTGTTAGTTGACTGGTCAGAGTGAAATCTTCACTACACTGTTTGACTCTTGTGGTCTACTCATATCTAACAATAATATCCTTTAAAAGAGGCGTTTGGAGAAAGGGTTCCTCTTAAGGTGTTTGAATGAGGCCACACTGAGTTTGCTGAACAGCTGGAAATGTTTATTTTGTGTTTTGGAAAACCTCGTCTGTCCTGAGATAATTCTTTGATGAAGTCTTTTACAGAACTTTTTCTGTGAACATAAATTCTTGTCAAGATTACTGCATTAACTATGTGATCTTCATTAAAAAGAAGTGTTTCTTCTGAGTAATTTGCAAACACTGGTGCAATATATCATCACTGTCATCGCTGCTCTCTCTGACTTTTTCTCCCCTTTTTTGGGGGGACATGGTCAGATTTTAAACTCATTGCATTATCATAAAAAAAAGCATAGTTTCAGCCTAAATGTCTGCTTTTCTTAATATTTATTTCTTTGGAGGCAGGAGATGGCAATCATGTTGAAAGCTGATATTTTTCACACTGTTTAAAACTGATACGAACAAAAAAGTGCAAGTCTTCCTTTTTATGTCTGTATTCAAATTTAGGTGGCGCCGACAATTGGGTGGGATCATTTTCACTTTCTTTCAGTTCCCCTTAATGATAACCACAGCTTGTGTTTAAAAAGGCCTTATTCAAGTTTCACACTCAAATGTGCCTTGTTTGAAAGGGCGGCATCTCCATCCTTTACTTAGTTGGAAATAATTGACAGGAATTAGAAGCTTCTGGCTGTAATTTGCTGGTTTTTTTTATATGAAAATATGAAGGTTATGGATTTGACAACACAAATTAAAGTAGCACCATATTAGCAGAAAAAAAGTGTCCTTTGGAAAAAGATTTTTTTTTTTCTTCTAATACCTGAAAGATTAGATTAGTTTGTAAAATGCTCCACTGGGTATGTTTACACAGCAACAAGTTCTGCCCACAGATGCCTCTAAAAGTAAAAAAAAATAGGTCTCGAATCTGATGTGTTTTTGAAAAAAAAAAAAAAAAAGTTTAAGAACCTAGTTTCCCCTTCACACAGGGTGCTTTATGTGTTGTAGAGTCTACAATGTAGACCATTTATGTAACCAATGGGCTCAACTGGTCGCCTGTAACGGCCTGAACCGCAGTCTGACAGAAACGTCACGGAAAATGAGGAAATGTGGTTTTTGCATTTTCAGAACAAGGGTATCAGACTCATCTTTGCTCATAAGTGACTTACAGCTCAAGTGGGCCGCCTGCATCGCTGAAGCTTCTGACTAATTGTTCCCCTTTCTTTTTGTGAAGAGCAGTTTCAGTACATTCAGGTTATTGCTAATGATCTATTTATAAAACTGATGATGCGCAAACTGAAACATCTTTAAGAAAAATGGTTGTTTTTCCACATTCAGACTAATGATGATTCAGATGGACAATAACACTTTCATCATTGTTTATTCAGAACGTTTTGCTTACCGGTGCAAAAGAAAATGACAACCTAAAATTAATGTCTTCTTTGCAAATTTCACACTTGGAAAAGTTATGCAACAAGCCTGATTGGATCCTTTGGCAGGCTGGTTCTGGCCTGTGGACCATAAGTTTGACACCCTTGCTTTAAAAAGAGAGATGAAAAGTGTGTTTTAGTAAGTCTTACAAGTACTGCTACTTTAAATCCTGCAGAATTTCTAGAGCTTCTTGAAAAGAGTGGACATGATTTGGGGTTTTTTTTTATTTGACTGTGTGAACCTGTGTAATTAATTTATAAATATATACATATATGTATGCCTCTGTGTGTGGTTCACTATGAAGAACCTTCTTTGTATCTCTGGAGGTCAATCAGAGCTTCTTTAATGGCTTCCACAGATAATGTGGAATCCACAGATAGCATCATTTGTATCTTTTGCTACCTGACAGTGAGCCGTGTATTTATTACCAGTTTTTTACTGTGAAGTCAAGGCATGCATCTTTATATTGATAGTTCTAGGAGTGAAGCGCAGTCCTGCTGAGACACCATTTACATGCTGTTTGCTGCTCGGTGTTACTAAACATCCTGCTGGGTAGATTTTTTTCAAAGAGACTACATTCTTTTACCACTCAGCTGCAGAAATGTTTTATTAAATATTAGGTAAAATCTAGTTTTCATCTGCTCTTCCTTGTCTGCTGAATGAAGATAAATTAGTTTCATAATTTTATATAAGGAAAAAGGACAACATTTCTTTAAAAAAAAAGCAAAAACGTTGTCCCAGCAAAGAATAATCAAGTCCTAAAAGAATACAAAAAAGAACCAACTCATTCAAAAAAAGAAGAATTTTCTTTTTCAGCTCTTGATTAAATAAAAGCAGTTGCTTCCCTTTCGTCTGCTGTATAGGAAACATGTTCAGTAACTGTTTGGTTTATTTATTTATTTTTGCATTTGGCATTGAATGGATGTAGAAAAACAAAGTTCTTACTATATCAGGAGGAAACTGAGGAAGAACACGATGTCCTGGTTCTGCTCTACCTGTCCTCTTAGTTTCTCTGGTCCTGCAGTCATGTAGCATGAATCCCTCATCAAAGACTTGCTGTATTTTTGGGTTCTTGTATTTTTTTCCTTTGTGGAATGTCATCAACATGCCGACTTTGTAATAAAGGAAATCTTTAACTTTTATGAATTTATTTTTGTTGGTCTGAGGAAACTTTTTGGAACATGTTCTTTATTGGATTATTATAATTAGAGTTTACAACCTTATTACATGTTTTCACATGTGCATTTAGTAATGAGAGGAATTTGTTTGGATGAGAGGCTATGAGTAGTTAATTACACTCACTGCTCACTTTGAGTATGCCTTAGTACCGTACATAGTTGGACACCCTTTTGCCTTCTGAGTTGCCCTAATTCATCATGTGATTCATAAGTTGCCAGAAACATCCCTCGGAGATTTTGGTCCATTTTCAGATGATGATATCGTACAGCTGGTGCCGCAAATCCATAACGTGAATCTCCCGTTCCACTACATACTGTGTTGAGCAACCATCAGAAGACAGGTACACATAACGTTCAACAATTTATTAATAATAATACTTAGACAGGCTGTAGTGTTTAAATGATGCTCAGTTGGTCATAGGCTAATAAATTATCCCCCACACTTTTCCGAACTGCATGATTGAGCCACATTCAAAGTTTCTTCCCCGTTGTGATGCTCAGTGTGAATGCAGACCGTGTCTACATGCAGAGTTGCTGCCGTGTGACTGAAGGATTTGATACCTGTGTTAAAGCTGAACAAGTGTACCCAATAAAGTGGTCAGTAAGTACATAATCCCACTGCACTGCTTCTGTCAAGACACATTTCTCTATTTTCTTTCAAAAATATCCATTCAGTGTACATAAGTTAAAAAAAAAAATCTTTATTTGAGATTGAAGAAAGAGCAGACAGAAATCCTGAACAGTCCTCTTAAGAAATTCATAACCTCTGAAGACAAACATGTTCACACTGAAGAAGAGAAAAACAACCGCAAACACTCGCACGAATTTACATTTAAGGCACTTTTCCCCCTCAATCTGTTGGAAAGCAGCAATAAAACCAGAAATATGCTCACAAGATGGAAATCAAAAGCTTGAAAGAGTTCAGAGTAATGTTTAGTTTACATGAGGAATATTATTTTTAATTACAGTGAGCTGAAAGCAGGCTCTTAACAGCGGTGGAAATGTTATAAAAACACAAGCAGTATAGAGTTCAACAAGTGAGTTTACTGCTAGATGAGATGCTTACACATACTCCGGCCACATTAAGCCCATTTATGCACATCGGTTGCATGCATAATTTAAGTGTTGAGAATATATGTGGGGAAATCTATTAGGGGGGAAATGTTGGAGCTAAATACATGTTTAATAGTCTTCCTAATGTACATAAAGGTTTGTAGTTGTGGTAATGTGTTTCCAATTCCTTCTGCTCATGTTTGTAGTTCAGCAATTTAAGTGGAGCTTGAAAAACTTAAGTAGAAACACACCAGATCAATGTTTAATCTGCATTGGCACTTTAATAGGTTAAACATAAGCTGTATGTTTGGAATGTGTTTCTAAGAGTTTTGGTCCCTTTTCTGCTACTACATATACTCTGCCCTTCAGCCCACAGTGCACAATCGATCCTCCAAGACAAATCCCCCACGTGTGGAAATCCACTCGGGGTAGAAAAAGCAGGCCAACTGTAAAACACACTAATTCAAAGCTCAGAGACTCGCACTGAAGTGAGGCTGAGGGCAGAGGAGTGAGGTGTTTGAACAAAATAACTGAACTAAAATGAAGTTACAGTTACACAGCAATTCCACTTTAGGTCCTGTAATAAGACTCTGCAAGGATCACGAGCCCCAAACCCAATGGAAGACAGAGGTAATGGTTTAATGGGGCCAGCTCAGTCAGAGTCCTCATCGTCCAAATACTCTTCAGCATTGCTGTGTATGCGGGTGGTTTCTGCAACACAGGAAATGGATAGTTAATGACAAACATACTGCACTATTTTTACATATTATGTGTAACTGCATCATCTCTGTACACTTCATGTCTTTCCTCAACTGACGAATGGGGGGGGGGGGGGGGGGGGGGGGGGGAGTAATAATAATATTTTATATATTTTTATATATATATATATATATATATATATATATATATATATATATATATATATATATATATATATATATATTTTTTTTTTTTTTTTTTTATTTATTAGGGGTACAACGATACACAAAATTCACGGTTCGGTTCGGTTCGATACTTTGGTGTCACGGTTCGATATTTTTTCGATACAAAAAAATGTTCATGCCTTTTTAATTTGTCATTTATTAAAATTATAAATATATATTTTAACTCAAAAGTACAGTTTTTAAATTTAACCCTAACCCTTGTGCGCGTTTTTTATTTTGACAGCGAATGCGCACCTGCGGACCACTTATGTGCAGCCCTGGTTATTTAGCTCGTCATATTGCAGCCACAGAAATTCTTTTGTCCATGAAACCATAAAGCTGCACTTTCTTTTTGCCTTATAGTCTCATTTGTCATAACTTCTCCGTTTTGTGGTAAGCTTTTCTTTGGCTGTCACTTCTTCACCCCGACCTGTCTTATTTGGCTCAGCAGAACTAAAATATATATACTGCTACTTTTACACACGACTCACATAAGCTCAGCGATTCTCTGCGCGATCAACCTCTCACATGTTTAAGCTTGCTGCGGGAGATTTCACTTGTCATGTTTGCATAGTAAGCTAACGATTAATAAGACGATGTCAGAGGAATTGGTGCACAAATTATCATCACTCACAGATCAGTGCTGTCATTGCAAAGTGAAAGCAAAAAAACAAGCGCAAATTCAAACGCGATTTCAATATGTCACATATTGACAGTGACTCACCGATGCCAATGACATAATTACCCAGCTACATTTCTGAAAGAATGCAAAAGCATTGACATATATTTTTCCTACAATAGCCCGACGGGCAGGGCAGAGAGATTTTTGTAGCCCGACTGGAAAGATCGCTAGCTCCGGGACGTCGGGCTAGCGATTTTGCAAGCCCTGTATCTGATTGAGGAATCACTCATCTTTGGAAAAGAGAGTTTATTACAGAGAAATGTCTCTTTCCAAAATAAAAGCTATACTATCCGCTTCTTCTGGGCTATATTCTCAGCAGCATAAGGAGAATCACGTGCTAACAGCTGTCTAAATGACTCGGCTAAAGTTAGTAGCATGCTTGTTGTTTTTGTCTTTGCACTAGGATGATGTCGGCGTAAATGTGCAGTCATATTCGTTGTGTTCCCACTAGTGCTTTCAGGTTAATCTCGTTGAAATGACCTTAACGCCACAACACGGCAAATCTCCGTTAACGAGCTACCGCCGATCGCCCCGTGCATGGGGCTAGACGGCCAACACGTTAACGAGCTAACTGCGCTAACACACTAGTTCCCACCCATGTAATTGAGCATTGCATGGCACATCCAACATACTGTTTTACTTTAGTCCATGACTCGCTTACCTTCAGGGTCATACGTCACATGAAAACCAAAATAATTCCAAACGCCAGATCTGAATGAGGGTGGGGGAGGTCCATCTTGCAAGGAGAGCTTAACTTCTGTCTCGCTAGCTTGCCCTGCGCTCTTCCTCCTGACTATGCTGTCTGTGTTGAGCGCTCAGTGGATCTGCGCTCGACAGTGCAGCCTAGGCGGAGTAGTCGAACGCAGATTCACTGAGCGCTCAACACAGACAGCATCGTCAGAAGGAAAGTTGATAAAATAAATTACAAATGTTGTATTGTTCGATACATATGCGTACCGAACCGAAAGCACTGTATCGAACGGTTCAATATCGATACGAATATCGTTGCACCCCTAATATATCTCAGATAGATATATATATATCTATCTATCTATCTATCTATCTATCTCTCTCTCTCCATATATCTATATCTATCTATCTATCTATCTATCTATCTATCTATCTATCTCTCTCTCTCCATATATCTATATCTATCTATCTATCTATATATATATATATATATATATATATATATATATATATATATATATAAGTGAGTTCCTGATGAAGGCTCTTAGGGTCCCATTGATCTTGTACAATTCTAGGCATTCCAGTATCCAGCTGTGGGGCATTGAGTCATAGGCCTTCTTGTAATCAATCCAGGCAGTGCACAGGTTGGTCAGTCTGGTCTTGCAGTCTCGGCTGATTGTTCTGTCTACCAGTAGCTGGTGTTTTGCACCTCTGGTATTCTTGCCAATTCCTTTCTGTGTCCCGCTCATGTATTGACCCATGTGCCTGTTCATCTTAGCCGATATGATGCCTGACAGGAGCTTCCATGTAGTACTGAGGCAGGTTATTGGTCGGTAGTTGGAGGGGACCGGTCCCTTCTTGGGGTCCTTGGGGATCAGGACCGTCCGGCCTTCAGTTAGCCATTCCGGGTGTCTTTCGTTAACTAGCAGCTGGTTCATTTGTGCTGCCAGACGCTCGTGGAGTGCAGTCAGCTTCTTCAGCCAGTAGGCGTGAACCATGTCGGGCCCTGGTGCTGTCCAACTCTTCATACTGGAGACCCTTTCTTGGATATCTGCCACTGTGATGGTTACTGGACCCTGTTCAGGGAGGTCGCTGTGGTCTGCCCTCAAATCCTCTAGCCACTGAGCATTGCCGTTATGGGTTGCATCCTTCTCCCAAGTACCTGCAGAGGGTCAGGCAAGTCCTGAGGAGTCAGCTGAATGGTAAGAACAAGATCCGGGCCATCAACACATACGCCCTGCCCGTGATCAGGTACCCTGCTGGGGTAATAAGCTGGCCAAAGGAGGAGATAGAAGCCACTGACATAAAGACAAGAAAGCTCCTGACCATGCATGGAGGGTTTCACCCCAAGTCCAGCACCCTGAGGCTGTACGCTAAGCGGAAGGAAGGGGGCCGGGGACTGGTGAGTGTCAGCACCACAGTCCAGGATGAGACAAGGAACATCCAAGAATACATTGGGAAGATGGCCCCAACTGACCGAGTGCTCAGTGAATACCTCAGGCAGCAGAAACCCAAGAAAGAGGAGGGAGACGAGGAACCATCATGGAAGGACAGGCCCCTGCACGGTATGTACCACCGGCAGATAGAGGAGGTGGCTGATATCCAGAAATCCTACCAGTGGCTGGACAAAGCTGGACTGAAAGACAGCACAGAGGCACTAATCATGGCAGCACAAGAACAAGCTCTGAGTACAAGATCCATAGAGGCTGGGGTCTATCACACCAGGCAAGACCCCAGGTGCAGGCTGTGTAAAGATGCCCCAGAAACAATCCAGCACATAACAGCAGGGTGCAAGATGCTAGCAGGCAAGGCATACATGGAACGCCATAACCAAGTGGCCGGCATAGTGTACAGGAACATCTGTGCCGAGTATAACCTAGAAGTCCCGAGGTCAAAATGGGAGATGCCCCCAAGGGTGGTGGAGAATGACCGAGCTAAGATCCTGTGGGACTTCCAGATACAGACGGACAAAATGGTGGTGGCTAACCAACCGGACATAGTGGTGGTAGACAAACAGAAGAAGACGGCCGTAGTGATCGATGTAGCGGTTCCGAATGACAGCAATATCAGGAAGAAGGAACACGAGAAGCTGGAGAAATACCAAGGGCTCAGAGAAGAGCTCGAGAGGATGTGGAGGGTGAAGGTAACGGTGGTCCCCGTGGTAATCGGAGCACTAGGTGCGGTGACTCCCAAGCTAGGCGAGTGGCTCCAGCAGATCCCGGGAACAACATCGGAGATCTCTGTCCAGAAGAGCGCAGTCCTGGGAACAGCTAAGATACTGCGCAGGACCCTCAAGCTCCCAGGCCTCTGGTAGAGGACCCGAGCTTGAAGGATAAACCGCCCGCAGGGGCGTGCTGGGTGTTTTTATCTATCTATCTATCTATCTATCTATCTATCTATCTATCTCTATATATATATATATATATATATATATATATATATATATATATATATATATATATAGAGTTCAGTTTTCCTGTGATCAGCTCAGTAACTACAACAAGTGACTCTTGTGGTAGGTGCTGAACTTACACTAACTGAGCAGAGAGAGTTTCTGGGACTGTGTGAATGTGAGATTGTGTGAGTGTGTGTGGGTAATGCTGTGTGGCTGCTCCGTAACAGCAGCTTTACTTACGGCCTCCCTGCCTCCTTTTGATAAGTGACGCACACTGGGCATTCGTGGCCATGTCCACAGCCAACTTGTTCTCATTATTCCTGATGTCTATTCTCGCATCTGAAACAAACATAAGTAACATAAATTTTCACCTGACATCCAGACTGGTCTGCAGCTAGAATTTTTCTTTTAACTTGAAAGCCTATCTTGCCACCCACCTTTGCTTGGATTAAAAAGACGTTATTTGTTATACAAACTGAAGAATTATGAGTATGAGTAATCCAGATCCTCGGGGTAGATTTAACAGGAAATGCAGGCTTTTTCTTCAATAATACCCTCAAGTGGCAAGATCTACTTTTTTTTTTTTTTTTTTTTTTTTTTTTTTTTAAATCAGCCCAACAGGATGTGTAATTTTAGTTATGTTTCTATAATGTCAGTACTTTGACGGCAGTTTCCTTGTCTTAAACTACCTATGTATATTTTAATGTCTGGCAGCATTTTTTTTCTTTACGTGTAATTTGTACATAGTACATACAACAGCCAATGAAAACTGATAAAGATGAAACCTGTTTTCATGAAAAACTTTGTTTTAATGTGTGGATCACAGTCACTTATTGTCTACTCAAACTGAAGCCACACGCTCCCATCTCAGAGTTTCATAAAATATTTCAGGAGATTTCTTTCCGTCCATCCCTGCAGAGTTTCTAGCAAAACAGCAAAGATGACCCTGCTGACCAATGTATTCTTTTAAACACAAAAAAGCAACATGGATGGATACTCACTCTTGTTAAGCAGCATTTCCACTATGTCAGAGTAACCCTTCCAGGAGGCAGCGTGCAGTGGGGTATCTCCGAGTTTATTCTGAAACACAAAACATGATTGTTACTGGCAAACACCCTGACAAGGATCTACTTTCACCCAAACCACACAAGGTTTATGAAATCATGACATCATCACACTGAACTTTTTGTTGATCAATTTTTTGTCCACAACAGTTTCTTCTCTGTTTTTCCTAGCATGATAAACTGGGTGTTGAATAACATCAGTTTCCTTACACACGTTAAACTGTTGACACTCCTTCCAAATCTTCTGAATTCTGAATGTGACTTTAAACCTGCCTCACCTGCTGGTTGAGCTCCACATTGGGCTGGGTGAGCAAAAGCTCCACCACATCTGGTACAGAAATACAAGAGAAGAGATTTCATGTTAAATGTTACCTAACAGTAATGGAGAAACAATGGAGGGCAAAGAACAAGTTCCTATTTTCTTGTACTTAACTTTTCATTGGAAACAGAGCTCCCTGTGTGTGTGTGTGTGTGTGTGTGTGCGCGCGTCTGTCAACATTTAAGATTTCTGAAATGTAATAAGTAGCTGATCCATAATCTCTGACATCAAAAAACTACTTTACTCTTACCTTTATGTCCCCCATGGCATCCCCAGTAGAGGGCAGTGTTTCCAGCCTTATCCAGCCCGTTTATTCCAACTTTATTGTCCAAACATTCTCTCAGCCAGCTCAGATTGCCTGTTTAAATAACCAGTATGTACGCAACGAACACACAGAGTCAAATGGAGAACTTTACTAATAATGTAAACAGTGGTACAGGTTTTCAGCAGGAACAGAAACACTGTCATAACAGTCACACAGACAGACAAAAGAGAACTGTCTTAGGATTAAAAAAAACCCTCCTGTATCTAAATGCAGCCACACCTCAACCAAGAATTAAGAGCAACAAATAAAGACTAGTAGAAATATTGCCATCTACCTCGTTTGGCTGCCTCATGCATCGGATTGTCGATAGACTCTGCCTGCTCAGCCACTGAAAAACAAAACAAGGGCATCAGTGCATTATGGAAAATTAACTTAAGGGACAGAACTATCGTTTTTGTACGAGCTACACCGCATAGTACTGTACTCATTAATATATCTGCTATTTAACTGTGAAATTGAGATGTGTACTCACCATAGTTACTTGGAATTAATCCTGTTCTTCCTCTACATGTCCCTTTCCACCAGTTAGTGTCACTCTGAGTAATAGAGAAGTATTTGTTAAGAAAGAAAAGACCAAAATAAACTAATAACTAAATGAAGCAATAAATTAATCTGCTTCAATACAACACTGAAGTGGGGGGAGGTGTAAAAATGGAAAAATAATAACACAAAAGGAAGGCAAAAAATGCAGAGAAAGCAAGATTATGATTCCACAGAAAGAGGAAGAAAAACTTAAGTTAAATTAAAACTCGATGGGAAACAAAACCGTGGAATAAAAGATGGCTGTTACATGATGTAGCTTCTAGGGTTTCCACTTACTGTGTCAGAGATGTACAAGATGTCTCCTTCTTCGAAATATAACTCATCTGGCTAGAAAATAAAAAGACACTGTTACAAGTTGATAACCGGTGTGTGAATGTGTGTGTGAATGGGTGAATGACTGAATGTAGTGTGAAGCCTTTGGGGTTCTTAGGGACTAAGTAAAGCTCTATACAAGTACAGGCCATTTATAACCATCAGTGACCCAGGATGTGGCATTCACACTTTTCTGACCTCAACACTAATGTCAGATTTGTGTTGTATTTTAAGCAGCCTCCCCCTTTTTTTCTGCAACCAAATCTAGACCAACACATGAAAAACATGAAAGCAACTGGTAACTCAGTTTGCAATTCGGTGGTTTAGACGACTTCTGCCAAAGTGTTTCCCATGTATAGCGCTTACTTGGAGGAAAGGTTTGGTATCTCAATGCTAGGAGTGCAACGATATTCGTATCGATATTGAACCGTTCGATAAAGTGCTTTCGGTTCGGTACGCATATGTATCGAACAATACAACATTTGTAATTTATTTTATCAACTTTCCTTCTGACGATGCCGTCTGTGTTGAGCGCTCAGTGAATCTGCGTTCGACTACTCCGCCTAGGGTCGACAGTGCAGCCTAGGCGGAGTAGTCGAACGCAGATTCACTGAGCGCTCAACACAGACAGCATCGTCAGAAGGAAGAGCGCAGGGCAAGCTAGCGAGACAGAAGTTAAGCTCCCCTTACAACATGGACCTCCCCCACCCTCATTCAGATCTGGCGTTTGGAATTATTTTGGTTTTCATGTGACGTATGACCCTGAAGGTAAGCGAGTCATGGACTAAAGTAAAACAGTATGTTGGATGTGCCACGCAATGCTCAATTACATGGGTGGGAACTAGTGTGTTAGCGCAGTTAGCTCGTTAACGTGTTGGCCGTCTAGCCCCATGCACGGGGCGATCGGCGGTAGCTCGTTAACGGAGATTTGCCGTGTTGTGGCGTTAAGGTCATTTCAACGAGATTAACCTGAAAGCACTAGTGGGAACACAACGAATATGACTGCACATTTACGCCGACATCATCCTAGTGCAAAGACAAAAACAACAAGCATGCTACTAACTTTAGCCGAGTCATTTAGACAGCTGTTAGCACTTGATTCTCCTTATGCTGCTGAGAATATAGCCCAGAAGAAGCGGATAGTATAGCTTTTATTTTGGAAAGAGACATTTCTCTGTAATAAACTCTTTTCCAAAGATGAGTGATTCCTCAATCAGATACAGGGCTCGCAATATCGCTAGCCCAACGTCCCGGGGCTAGCGATTTTTTCCAGTCGGGCTATTGTAGGAAGGAAAAATATATGTCAATGCTTTTGCATTCTTTCGGAAATGTAGCTGGGTAATTATGTCATTGGCATCGGTGAGCCACTGTCAATATGTGACATATTGAAATCGCGTTTGAATTTGCGCTTGTTTTTTTGCTTTCACTTTGCAATCGCGCGAACTGTGTATAGAGAGCGACAGCACTGATCTGTGAGTGATGATAATTTGCGCACCAATTCCTCTGACATCGTCTTATTAATTGTTAGCTTACTATGCAAACATGACAAGTGAAATCTCCCGCAGCTTAAACATGTGAGAGGTTGATCGCGCAGAGAATCGCTGAGCTTATGTGAGTGCGTGTGTAAAAGCAGCAGGATTTATATTTGACTACGATGACCTGGATGACTGAGAACCTTCACAGACAGATATATATTTTAGTTCTGCTGAGCCAAATAAGACAGGTCAGGGTGAAGAAGTGACAGCCAAAGAAAAGCTTACCACAAAACGGAGAAGTTATGACAAATGAGACTATAAGGCAAAAAGAAAGTGCAGCTTTATGGTTTCATGGACAAAAGAATTTCTGTGGCTGTAATATGACGAGCTAAATAACCAGGGCTGCACATAAGTGGTCCGCAGGTGCGCATTCGCTGTCAAAATAAAAAACACGCACAAGGGTTACGGTTAAATTTAAAAACTGTACTTTTGAGTTAAAATATATATTTATAATTTTAATAAATGACAAATTAAAAAGGCATGAACATTTTTTTTGTATCGAAAAAATATCGAACCGTGACACCAAAGTATCGAACCGAACCGAACCGTGAATTTTGTGTATCGTTGCACCCCTACTCAATGCATGTGCAATCATTCATTTAAGGAAATCCCAAAGAGCTGATCCAGTTCTGTTCGTGTGGACGTAGCTATGCCCACATGAACAGAATTACCTTTTATAGTATGTTTAGTAGGTTATTAATTTTTTCTTAGTAAGTCTGAAAAAAATGACACCTTCTGATGCTAATTTACCAGTGAGTCATTCCTTCACTCTTACTTTGAAAGTTCAGTCATTGCTAACAAGCTGGCCCCACCCTTCCCGAATTTAGCTTCACGTACTTGCTACCTTCCTGTCTAGGTTACCATTGTGGTGATGCTCGATATCAGTTAACCACTTCCCCAGTGAGATCTTATCACAGAGATTGATACAATCCACCTACATCATCATGAATTACAGCTTGAAACAGCAGTCCTTCTGCTCAAGACACCTGCTCTGAGCTGCAGGAAGCGTGCAGAGTGGTGGGATGGTACTCCCTACTGAAATGTAACTGGCCCTTCCTGATGCCCACCCACCAGAGCCACTGGTTTGAAGTACTGTTAATATTGTTTTGGCCGACAGCCTAGACAGGACCAGTGGAGGAGTGTATTGATATATTAGTATAAATAAAATCTTCTAATATTTAAGTATAATTAAGATTTTATGATCAAATATTCCGATTTTGGGACTTTGTTTTGATTCCCCTGCCTTGTCATCATCACCATCTTCTAGCTGCCTCTTACGAACTAACTGGAAACTACTCTTAACCCTACACCACAGCCTTCCACACCATTCAAAGTCATTGCAGGCTGCGTTTACTCAAAGTGTAGTTACACTTCCTGGGAGGTGCATATCAGATTATGGCATAGGGTTAAAAGGATTCTCTGGTTATGTCGTATATTTCCAGCTGAAACACAGTTCAGGCATTACCCCATCCCTAGCATCCTAACCTTGTGAGAAACGCTAAGATTAATTGATGATCAGAATAAAGTTATGAAAGTAAAAAGAAAAAGAATTAATCTCAACAAAGAAAAAACTCTTACTGTCCGTGGGTCGAAGGTGAACAAAGCTCTGAAAACCTTGACTTGGCCTAGTGAAGACAAAAACAGACTAGATGTTAGACACAATATGTGTGCGCACTCTGTGACAAACAAAAGTGAGGTGAAACCACTCCTGGTTAAGCCCCGCAGAACACCCAGCTAGTTTCAGTCCAGTGAGTATACAGGTGAGTGCGTGCAGAAGGCAGCTTCTAATGTGGTAAACTACTCTCTTTTCTCAAGTGCACAAATCAAAGGTGAGACGTTATCTATTATGTAAACAAAAAGACATTTCAACACGTACAACAGGCACAAAAAACAGCATCAACAGTGTGAGTGGTTGTTGTGTGTAGCTGCACTCGGGGCCACTGGTAGCTCAAACTTGAGGTTGAGCTCTGCTGCTGAGTTGCTACTATGCTGTGGCTTTAGTCAACTGCTAAACTACATCAAAAGCTTGAACAGCCATGGTCAAGCTTTCAAAACGTATTTAAATACTTGATATAAACATTTTATATTTCAACTAACTGCCCGTTTCTGGGCATTAACGTAAGGTTACATATAGTCTGCTGTGTTGTTTACAACATAGACACAAAGTTTACTAAACAGACTACTGAGCTGGTTACACTCAGCCCTCAAATAGCAACCCTGTTTTGGTTAACAAAACCAGGATAAATATGCTCTCCTGCAAAGTTAAAGAATTTCCTGTGATTTGCATCGACTGGTAGATAAGCGTAATTTGGACTTCCTTTTAAAATTTTGACACACCCGTTTTTTGTTTTAAATTGGAGACAGATGTTAATAATATGCTTTAAATAATAAACCCAGTGAAAAAAATATGAGTCCGCCCCACTATTGGTGCATATCTGATATCTTCAATCATGCCTTTATTTGGTTATTTTATCAATCCTTTCAGCTTTAACTTGAAAGATTATCACAGTGTCAACTGTCTAACAGTTATATGTTAAAGGTGTTCACCACAACTAAACACAAGGTGACTGATTCACTGTCTTATGTTTAAATGCAAAGGCCAGTTAGAGTCCATCGTTCCTGATCTCTTTACTTCACAGGCCTAACCGCTGGACTCTGTAAATCCCCTCTGCCTGTGCTGTTACTCAGGATTTCTGTTTAGTGAACACACTGCCTCGGTGTCTCAGATTGATGGGGGCTGAGCTGCCGCACAAGTCCAGCTCTGTTCAAACACAGTAAGCACGTCTGCTTTGCAGACCCATACTGAGGGCCTGTGCTGGCTCAATTAAATTCTTGCTACATTTTAAACCCTGGGCACACAATAAGATAAAAAGAAATCTAATGAATAAACAAAGAAGAAAATTTGTGCCTTAACATGAGCAAAGCAATGACAGTATATGTTTCATCTATTACTGTGTGAGCTTTTTAATGAATTCCAGTTATGTTTTTTTTTTGTACATTTTACTTTATTGCAGCAGCTCTTCTGAAAAAGCATGTCTGGTCATGGTGGTTATGTGATCCCTCAGTCATGTTCAGTGCTCAGTTTAACAACGTAATCTAAACTTCTAATCTGCTAAACCAGAGTTTGCACAGGGCTGCCTCTGTTAAACTGCACATACCTTAAAAACAGAATCATAACCTTCTTGTAAAAATGTGGCTAAGTGGGTGCAAAAAACAACCAACCAAAAAAACCAAAGAAAACATGCTAGCTCTTGTTCAAGCTGAACGCATACCTCGGGGTGCTATTTGGTCACACATGGCTACAAACACTTGCCAATGTTTTTTTTTTTTTTCCTCCAAAGCCAATTCATGCACAGACACTGAGCACATCCACCGAGCACATCCACCAAAGGGAAAGTTACAGAAAACCAATCCTGAATCTGGATAAAATAGCTTTAGCAGGATGGATCATTTACTCCTGCACGAGCCCCACCGGCCTGCCACCTGTCACTGACAGGCGATCTCACCTACAGCCAGGTGAGGCATCGTGACTGATTCGTCAAGGACTGTGAGGAGCGCAAAAGATTGTGTTTCATGCGGGTAAAGAGATGCGCCTGTGTTTGCGGTGTCAGCATGTTTGTAGACATAAACACCTTTAACTTCACACACGAGGAAGGTTATTTTATGCTTCTCTCCCCATCTGTGAGATGGAGATTTTTTTTTCTCCCAAACATCTGCATTTACCTGCATCCACATTTAATTCATAAGATGAGAATAGTGTACTAGGTGCAATTAGCCAACACTACTGCAGAAACCATTGGCTAGAACAGGGGTGCCCAATCCCGGTCCTCGAGAGCTACCGTCCTGCAGCTTTTAGATGCATCCTTGTTCCCACACACCCGAATCAAATGAATGGCTTGTTATCAGGCCTTTGCCAAACATGATGGCATGCTGAAGAGGTAATCAAACCATTTGATTCAGCTGTGTTGGAGTAGGGATGCATCTAAAAGCTGCAGGATAGTAGCTCTCGAGGACTGGGATTGGGCAGCCCTGGGCTAGAAGATGTAAAGAAATTGACTTTTTCCTTTAGAAAGCTTTGATTTGACATTGTGGACATTTAAATGTTTTTCTGTACATCCCAAAGTTTTACAAATCATAGAAACATTAATAGTCACCCAATTTCAATATGGGTAGACCAGCGCAGTAGAGTGCAGCATGGGCACGAACGAAATGCTCAAAAATGATTACAACAATAAATCAAAAGTTGTTTTTTATCACATTAAAGTACAATTTTCTGCCTCCCTCTCATCACGCTGCCTTAAAATTTCATCACAGGTGCACATATGCTGTACTTACAACCATGATCGATGAAATTTGACACTTTATTTAGTAAATAGAAATTCAAAAAACACTTGCCACAGCATTACAAGTTTATTGAGGGAGAAGTCACAGTTTCACTTTTAGCCTCAAACATATGCACCAGGAGATCTGTGTAATTGCTTTGAACAAAGGATACCTATTAAGCTGAATATCGCCTCTCCTTCCTACACAGGCTGCTTGTGTACACCTGTTGCACTGACACAGTGCGTAGGTAAATGCAAACGCTATGACGTGCTCTAACGTTGGTAAGTAAGGTTTGGGAAGAGGTTACCAGAATAATCCGAGCAAGGAGGAAGTAGAGCTGATGTCACTGACCACGCAGACTTATCACCTATTCACCCAAAGCCACTGACTCGCGGTGCTCTCTTTGCATGAGTGATGGAAATAGGGAAGTGACAGAGGCCTGCTGGTAAGAGCTGGATGGCCCCGTCAGTGTATTGAATGGCCAGAAAGCGCTTTCAATAACTCCAACGCGGTCCTGGCAGGGCTAGCGATAAAGCGACACGGCTTCCAATTAAAGTTTAAGACCTGTCTTTCTATTAGCCAAACAAGGTTTCACAGACAAACAACAGAAATCAACCGAGCCCGTGGAGGAGTGTTGAGCGCCCGCCCATTAACTGTTTAACGCCAACAAGGTGCGTTGTCCTCGTATAAACACGTCACAAGTTTAGGTTAAGTTTAAACAACATGTCCTCGTAGTTTTGGTCTTACCTGGCTTGGCTGGTTTGGGAGGAGGCTTCGACATTTGTGAGGCTGGCGGATAAAGCGAAAAGAAACGCGCTGTGCTGTTTCAGTCACAATCGTCGCAAGACTGTCGAGTTCTCTGCTGTTAGCACGCTCAATGAGGAAGTTCGGCTCAGTACGCGGAAAAGTTATTCAGCGCATGCGCCAACCTGTGGCTCGCTCAATCGATTGCCTTTTGGATGTAATGCAGCGTTTTTTTCCCAAGTTTTCAACATTTCACAACAAACAAATTATAGATTATATTATAGATTATAATGATAGACTATATATTAAGTATAAATATATTTACATTTTCTTAAAATTCATTTTTGTTTTTTTATTGTTATTTCATAACTGTACATGTTTAGATTTAAGTTGTAACACTTTGAAACATTTTTTTTGCAAATAAATATTTGAGTACGAACATATCAGTATAAAATGTAATAAATGATTAAAGAAGAGAAAACAACATGAATAAAAAACAAAACAAATGTTTTTTTCCCTCAATGGGCAGGTCGTGAGTGACGTGGAGGCTCCAACGGCAAATCGTAAGCGTCCAGAATAGCACGTGGGAGGACTGTTGCGTTCGCAGGACTAGCTACCAGCGTGGTGTATACATTTGCACGTGACTTCTTAATTACGTTAGTATTACAAGTTCTATAAATCGGTAGCTTTGCAGCGAACAGACGCAGACAAGTGGAATGAAGACACTAATTGTAGGAATTGGTGGGTAAGTGATTAAACACACTAATAATTTTGAACCTTTTGCAAAACACCAATTTTACAGCCTACTTCTTTTTAGGTCATTTTGGGACATTTGAGGATATTTTCCATGCTCGAGTTTTATTTATTTATTTTAATTTTTAATGTGAAATCCTTTTTGGTAATTGCTCATATGAGTAGAAAGTACAGGCAGATAAGAAAGGCAACAAAATATATTAGTTTATTAAATGTTAAATTACTCACCAGTGCTGTTTAGCATGCATGTATCACAGAGTAGCAGAGGGCACACGTGTTAGTAAGCCACTGCATATGGCAGTGATGTCAAAACACTGATAAGAGTTGTTTACTCTTTAGACATGTGAGCCCCAATCTCCCTGGGTTTTTTACTTAAATATAACTTAAATACAACAGATAATTGCATTGATTCTCCTAGTATTAATCTAATGTTATGTGTTTAATGATGATCAATGCAAACCTTGTCTGCAAATGCTTATTTTAAATATTCCAAAAAAAGGTTTGCGAACCATGCTTTGAATATCTGCCTCCACAGTAGAAGGTGCAGTTTTAAGATAACCCTTCCTCAGAAAATGGTACATAGGCTGATGGAAGGATGAAAGAAGGGGCACTGAACTTTGCACTGCCTATTTATTACCAACAGCATGCAGGAATTCTTTACTTATCTGCATTTTAAAGTTTTCTAGTTAAACCTCAGACCACACCCAAAATTGCGGATGGGTGTAGTTTGATATGGGGCAAATGCTGGCTGTACCCCTAACTACATCTATTTTTAGGCTGATATACAAATAGCTGAGAGTGTTATAAAAACATGTCAACTGGTACTATTTTAACAACTTTTTTCAAAATAAAAAAAAAGTTCCTTAAAGAATTTAAACCATTTATTTTGCATTTGACAACACATTTTGCAGATAAATAGCCTGTATTTATATAGTGCTTTACTAGTCCCTAAGGACCCCAAAGCACTTTACACAACCAGTCATCCACCCATTCACACAAAAAATAAACAGAACCAGCTAGGGCCTAACTGATGCTGATAGCACCATAATAATCAGTTATTCTTTTTTAATTTTACAATAAATAAAAATAATGAGCAACATTTGCAATGAGGATACCTTAACCCTTTAAAGTCTGTACCATGAAATAATTGCTAGATAATTAAAAATGTATTGTGCAATTTTTCTGACGTCTGCTACAGCAGACGGTGTAGAGTGAAGAGAGTGTGGGCCCAAAAGCACACAATGGAGACGGAGCGAGGAGTTGAACAAAAAGTGAGCCTTTTCGTGGGGGCTGAACAAAACTACAAACAAAAGGCAGGAAGGGAAGTAACAAAACCTAAACTGGGAAAGCTAACCAATACATGAAAACAAGGAACCTGGAAACACAGAGGGAGAAAAGACAAACCAGTGACAGACAGTGGAAGACAGAGGACTAAATACACAAAAGAGTAACGAGGGAATGAGGACCAGGAGGAAAATACAGCTGGGACTAATCACACCCAAGAGACCGGGAGGAAGCAAAACAGAATACACTAACACAAGATGAGGAACTATCAAAATAAAACAGGAAACATGAGACACAGACAGAGACTCGATGCTGGAACTGGGGAAGAACAGAAATGAGAACATAATTTGACGAGATGTGACACCTGGAACACATGAGGAGGCTCAGTAACAAAAGCCTAAGAACTAGAAGTCACAAATATACAACCAGAAACTAACCCAGGACCATGGCATTTATTTAGGTTTCTTGAGGGGGGAAAATCAGAATGATGTTGATGTAGAAGTCTCAAAAACTCACAAAAAACTTATGTATGAAATATAGTACACTAGGCACTAAGGGGTTAAATTTGTTTTTTTTAAATATTTGTGACCATGATATATATTGATTGGTGCATATTACAACTAGGAGTGATGGGAGTTACTGCTAGTTGGACATGGCTGCCCTTTCCTTATCCTGGTTCTCCTGGAGGTTGCTTCCTGTTAAAAGGGAGTTTTTCCTTCCCGCTGTCTCCAAGTGCTTCCTCGTCTGATTGTTTTCCTCTTTATTATTGCCAGTAGTTAATGCAATGTGGTATTAAGTAACGCGTTACAGTAACTACGTTATTATTGTGGTAACGAGCACGGTAACTAGTTTCTATGCCAAGATCAGGAATGCGTTAATCGTCACTGGGATTTAGATAGAGTCGTTATTCGTTACTTTGTGTGGTGGCTATGGCGGAGCTTCCACAGATTCAGTAACATTAGCAAGTGGTGGAGGCCAGCAGGTGGATGAGGGAAAGGGGAGGCAGGAGAAGAGACCCGAGGTGGCCACCGGCCCGAGTGTCAGGTGAACTGAACTTCAGGTAAGAAGTTATGACCTGTAGTCTATCTGGGTCAGATATAAGCCAAGTTTAGGTGGAGTTTATTTTCGTTGTGCTGACTTTTTCGTACTGCGTGCTAGCTAGCATGACGGAGTTTCTACAGCTGGGTGGGTGCTATGATGTTACTGATACTGAACTTTATTTTATTCATAAGGTTAGTTAGTAGAGTTGCCAACCGTCCAGTAAAAAACGGAATCGTCCGGTATTCAGAGAAAATATTACGCGTTTTGTATTGAGCTGAACAGGAACACAGTTTGTCCCATACTTCAGCTAGAATGAAAAAGACACAAAGCTGGAGTTATTCTGTGTCTTTGCTGCGCAGCTGCTTCTTCTTCTCTCATTCTCTCCCCCGCCCTCTCCTGTTGCTACTTCAATCATGAAACTGATCAATGATCAGCTGATCGTCTTTTCTCTCTTGTTTGTTAATCGCTCACTTTGCGCCCGAAAGCAGAAACCAGCGAACGCGGTCGCACTAAACAACAGCAGCACGTTTAAGCTTGATCACCTGTTGTTAGAATTTATTTAATATTACTTTCTAGTATCAGCTGATGTTTGCTGGAGCCATAGCTGTAAAGCTGCTGGTCATGATATCGGTTTGGATATGTGGTGAGAGGGAAACGTGAAGATGAAACCAGGAGATGTCCTTACTGAATCATCATAGCTGAACAGGTGATGGAGAAACAGGTTTACCTTTTAGGTGACATGAATGAGTTGAAGGGAAGTTATGAACTGTTTCTGAGAGACAAATAGCACCAGGATCCTTTGTAGCCGACAGCTGGTAACTGTGCAGGGGCGGATCTAGCAAAGTTTTTGCCAGGGGGCCAGGTAGGGCATTAACAGGGAGAGGGGGGCACAAAGAAATACTTTTCTTTCTTATTCTCATTTAAAATATCTAGCGTTTATTTAATAATTATCAGAGTCTTACAACAAACGATTGATAGATTGATGCATATATACCATCAGAACAGTGTACATCACTGTCACAACAGCGTTTTTTTTTTTTTTTTTTCATTTAAAGGGTTTATGATTTTTCCTATAATGGTGGGCTAGTCAAAATGCCCAGGGCCAATTTTTTGTCTCAGTCCAGCCCTGTATGCAGTCTGGTGTTACCTACAGCTTCCTATTCGGAAGGCAGAATTTCCGAGTTCTGAGTACAATCGAAAGCAACACGATTGCAGTTTTCCTGTTGGATGTAAAAAGCGCATGTGATGCTGTGATGTAGGGCTAGAATCATGGTGGAAGTCGACGATAGTCCAGGCCTGGGATTTCTCTCCTGGAAATATGCATATTATTTTTTCCTTTCTGTTGATAGGTGGCACACTGCACTTGTGGCAGGATAGTGCTAACATGTAAGCAAGCTAGAAGACTGGCATCCTTGCCGGGTATCCAAGTTAGGGAAGCAACACATTAACAAGAGAATTCTGAGTAAAGCCAAAGTTACTTACCTTAGTAACTAGTTACTTTGAAAGTAACGAGTAACTTGAGATAACTGAGTTACTTTTTATAGAAGTAACTAGTAATTTACTAATTTAAAGTAACTTACCCAACACTGATTATTGCAGAGTCTTTACCTTACAATATAAATCGACTTGAGGCGACTGTTGTTATGATTTGACTATGACTATGGACAAAAACCTGCTGCCAAAGGAGTGGGCAGGTCTTGAAATGAACTTTGAGGCAAGCCTGTGAAGCAACTATCAATGAAAGAGTGGGATGCTGTTCACTGGCATGACCTGGCAGTAAATACATTACAGCGTTACTGCCAGAAAGTTGATTCTGTTCATCTGGATGTAGCATTTTAACTTTTGCTAAAACGCTACGTTATGTCCAGAGGAACAGAATCAGATTTCTGGGATTTCGTCACATGGAGCGTGCATCAGGACATTACAAGCTTTCTGCCCTTTTCTGTTTCTTTCTGTGTGGTTAAAGGTAATTTAATTAAAAGAGGCCCAAAATATGAAAAATGTCATGAGGACATTTACACCTTAAATCATAAAATAAAGCAAGAGTTGACCTATATCGAATCAAATAAACAACACTTTAAAATAAGGCTATGAAGCACAGTTACTGTAGTTTTGTCAGCATTTATGATGTGACTCTCCCATTTCACCGTGACACATAGGTACTCTATTAGATTCAGATCCAGGGACTCTGGTGGCCACTACCAGCCTGAACAGTTCATGTTGTTTTCACCAAATTCTGACCGTACCGTCTGAATATTGCAACAGAAATTGAGACTCATCAGACCCAGCAACATTTTTGCAAACTTCTGTTGTCCAATTTTGGTGAGATTGTGTGAATTGTAGCTGATGTAGCCGATGTTGGTGACACCTGTTGTGGTCTTCTGCAGCTCTAAAACCCAGAAATCCCAGTAGATTAGCAGTTTTTGAACAACCTGGCTCAACAACCATGCCACATTAAAAAAAACTTAAATCATCTTTTTCCCCCAATCAAGGTTTAATTTCAGGTCATCTTCATCATGTCTACATGCATAAATGCAATGAGTTGCTGCCATGTGCCTCTGTCAGTGCGCCCCAGGCCAGCTGTGGCTACATTGTAGCTTGCCATCACCAGTGTGTGAATGTGTGTGTGAATGGGTGAATGACTGAATGTAGTGTAAAGCGCTTTGGGGTCCTTAGGGACTAAGTAAAGCGCTATACAAATACAGGCCATTTACCATTTACCATATGATCGGACGATTAGATATTCACAAGCAGTTAAGGAGGTGTACCTAATAAAGTGACCAGTGAGTGTATATACACACAAGGCTGATTAGACAAAGGTGAAACTAGAAAGAGGGCAGGAAAACTGTCATATGTGATGACAAGGTGCAGGTGGAAAAAAAGATAGGAAAGGCAAATAAAACAGGAAGTGGAAAAGAAATTAAGAGACAAAACAAAGGGAGAGACAAAAAGGAGCATCAGAATAATTAAAAAACGTATTCAGTTATTTATTCATGAACATATGGATGGCAAGAAACCTCTTTGTCAGTTGCAGTAATTTCGATAATGGAAGGAAACACTGGCTGAGCAGGACATTTTACAGATAAACATCCCTGGGGCAGGGATAGCTCAGTAGGTAAAGTGGTCGCCCCATGATCGGAAGGTCGGCGGTTCGAATCCACTTAACGGCTACCCTGAGGTACCCCTGAGCAAGGTACTGTCCCTACACACTGCTCCCCGGGCGCCTGCTTAGTGGGCTGCCCACTGCTTCACTGAGTGAATGGGTCAAATGCAGAGAAAAACAAGTAATTTCCCCATGGGGATCAATAAAGTATCCATTATTATTATTATTTCTGTATTGACTGTAATTTCAGAGAGTTTAGTTAAATGAAAGAGGCAAACATTAAAAAAAATATCAAGGCTATTTTTGTAGATTTACTGTTAAAAGTACATGTTCATTAGTTAATGTATGTTCTTTTTCCTTTAGGATGACCAATGGAGGAAAAACTACACTTGCCTCAAGTCTGCAAGAGCAAATACCCAACAGCTGCATCATTGCACAGGATTCATATTTTAAGGTAGACTGTGAGGCTGTGTTCAAGGCATACTGCTACTTTTCCAGCCTTGGTGCAAGCATCACATATGCTTCTTTCTTCAGGATGACTCTGAGGTGCCGATGGACAGCAATGGGTTCAAGCAATATGACAGTAAGGACAATTTGCTTTACACCGTATTACAACATATTAGATAAGACTTATCTAGGACAGATTATTGGAAAAACCTGTGGTGATAAAAGCTAGAAATAGGTTGTTTTTTCTCATAGACCTCTATGCAATTAGACTTCTTTGTGCAGCAAGAAAAACCGCCCCCTACTGGTCAGTAGAAAGGTTGCAGGTTTTATGGCATTTGTCCTTCAGCTTCACATTTCAGACTTGATGGCTACATTCATCTTTGATATCCAGACTTATGATCACTACAGAATTTGTAGTTCATCTGTCCATCTAAAAATATGACCTGTGGTATTTTTTTTTAATACACGAGTTCCCAAGTTTTAGCAAACTGGAGAAGTTTTTAAAGTCTGAAAATGTTAATATGCACCACTATTAGGGTCAATAACTGTGAAAAATAGTGTAAGGACATTAAGAAATCCTTTACATGTTTTAAAATTGCATAAAAATGTATGTAAAATATAGAAACGTGGTTGGTTGACTACAATAACATTTCTAAGCATTTTTAAAAAGAAATACAGGGTATTGTAATGTATTGTAATGTGGGGTATCACTGATTTTCTTCTCCATTCATTGCAATCAAATTAAAATTAAATGGTAAAAATGTTTCACAGAACTCAAGGTGACACCTTAAAAATCACTTTTTGTCAATCAACAGTCTGAAAGATATAAAAAAGCCACAATGGCAGAAAATAAAGGAGAAGTATCCAAACAATGGATGTAATATTCATTCAGTTATTAAATTTTTTTCATTTAAAATGTGAAAGAAAGTCATGCTCACTGGTCTATTTAAGTCCTCGAGGCTCTGCACATGCAGATGATGATGAGGGACGTTGACTCCTGGCGAAGAGATCCCGAGTCGTTCCTCAGACAGCAAGGCCTGGAGACCCAGCTTATAGAACCATCAGTCGATAACCAGGTGTTCGTGCTCATAGTGGAAGGCTTCCTCATTTTCAACTACAGGTACACAAATGAGGATTAAATAAAAGGACATCATGTGTGTTTCAGTTATAAATTTAGCAAATGAAAGCTTAAGATTTACAGGACTTTATATTTTGGAAAGTAACTAAATACTTTGTTTATAATACTGGAATTTGCTGTTCATGTCAGTTTTTATGAAATTCTTTTTTTTAAATCACTTGGGGCAATTATTGAGCCTTACGTTAAATGTTAGGCAAAGATACAGCACTGATTAATGTGTTATTGTTTCTAGAAAAAACTGACAGATATAAATAGAAATAATAATTTATACTGAAGAATTTGTGAATTGTGTTTATCTGATGGAGATTTCTACTGGTTTATTATGTTTTACCCTTCCAGGCCTCTGGATGAACTGTTTGACAAAAAATATTTCATGGAAATACCTTATGATGCCTGCAAGAGGAGACGAAGGTATTTATTTAATTATCGAGTATTTATATGAAGTTTTTGACATTTTTTGTGCACTTTTATTCTGTTGTATCGCTTAATGCAAAAAAAAAGAAAGTAACTGTGTCTACCTTCTTTGCTGTCTTCAACAGTTTAAGAGTGTACACACCTCCTGATCCTCCTGGCTACTTTGACGGATACGTGTGGCCAATGTACCTGAAAAACCGAGAAGAGATCGAGAGCGACACATCAGAATTTGGTAAAAATGCATGTGTGATGATTAGAACAAATGATTATTAAACAAAACAAAACAAACAAACTGCACTATCACTGAATGATAAAATAAATGACACTGATGTGGGGTTTTTTAATGTGGCATTTTCCCCCCAGTATTTCTGGATGGTTTGAAGCCAAAAGAAGAGCTGCTGGCAGCTGTGTGTAAAGATCTTTGTCAGGAAATACAAAGACTCAGAGGTAAGTCTGTCTGCTTGATATTGTTTTGCTATTTTGTTTGAAATATATTATCTACTTTAAAACTAGATTACTACGTTTTATGTATACAATAAGAAAATCATCTGATCACAAAAATCTGTGTCAGGTATGCATGATTGTTCCTTATTCTGAAAAACAAGTTTTCCAGACTTTTGTAGTTAAATAATTTTAGTTTTAAATCATTTCTAAGATTAAGAATCATATGAAGTGCTTTCTGTATAAGCCAGCAAAAACACGAGGACCTAACTGTGCCAATTCATAATTTGAATAATAAATAAATATTTATTATTTGAGTTTAAGTTTGTACCATTTTGTCTATTTTCTTTTCAGAGAAAAACTGAATTGACCAGCGTATTATTTATTTGCCATTTGAAGATGAAGATCACTGCTCCCATGGATGTTAGGACCACTCTCAATTAGACTAATGTGTGACTGAAAGGACCAAATTTAGCTGTGTGAATATCCTGGAATAAAAGAGCTGTAGCATCTGAAGTTATCTGCCTGGAGACTGAAGCAAATGTCTTTACCATAAATGTACAGTATTTTGAAAAGACAAACACTGTGGGACATATAAATGTGATGTTTGAGGACTTGCAGTTTACTAATCCAATAATCGTATCGGTATGTGTAAGCTTAAGTTTGGTTTTAACTCCATTTTCTTACTCGATCCCTGCATCCTGTGAGGAAATTTTTAAAGTTTGTTTTTTTCTAATATGTTCTGTAGAATAAATTGTTAAGTGTACATCCATTAAAACAGCTTAACAGAAACACTAAACGTTATCTGATGTCTGTGTATCATTTATCATAATTCGTTGTTATCTGACGACTGAACTGAATATACTGGAGACAGATTAATCTTCCTCTTGTGTAGGGGTCAGCACAGACTTGTTTTTAGGTTTTAAAAACATAAAACGGCCTTTTAAAAATTGTATTTAAATTTAGATTTTGCTCTGCTAAAGGCAGAGGACACAAAACAGAAATATGGATGAGCCGGTTTCTGAAGAGGACAATGATATGAGGTCTTATGAGGCGGTCATGGGGACTGAAGCTGCTCTTCCTGTAACACACAAATTCAAAAGCGGTACCATCTTTTGGAGTCCAGTACCTTGTGGCTTATATGGCAGGGCAACTGCTACAAATGTCATCAAAATGACCCCTGGGATTGCAAGGTTTTCTGTGACAAGAATAAGTGACACCAAAACATGTTTTGATCTGGTTATGCCAATGTCACTAAAGAGAGTTGTCATTGGTGTGACAAATCTTGAAAAAAATGTCTATGGTGACATTTGGAATGACACTGATGAGGAATACCTGGACTATCTGTTGATGGGATACATTAACAGGGAGAAATATTTTCCAGGCAACAACGTCCCTTCAGACCTTTTGAATGATATGAAGAGTCTTCAGATCTGACAACAGATACTAGAGCAAAATCTGACAAGCTTGCTTCCATCAGGGGTGACTCGTTGACATGACTACCAAGCAACACAATATCATGTTTCACAATTTCTTTGAGGAAAGTATTGCCTTACATATATACCTTACATTTAGTAACAGTAAGATAACTTGATAAGCTTTTATTTTTTAGAAACAAAAATCTCTTGATGTTCAGTTTACCTTTTGGGGGGGGGGTTTCAGTTTTTATTTACATTTTATAGCATCCTGATTTTGTCATGGTTTACTTCTATTTATTTATTTTTTATTATTTGTTAACCTCTGTTCTTAGCCTCAGGTGGAATAGCTTGGCTAGCACCTTCCCTCTGATCCGCCCCTGGGTGGAGCCTTCTGGCTCATGTTGTCGTTCCCCCAGCTGTTTTCTATGGCGTAATCAAGAGCTTGGCTGTTGGGTGCCACAGTTCTCAGATTGTCCTGACATGGTGACCGTCAGGCCTCCTTGGTTTTGAGTAATTTCCTGCACTTACCTTGTGTAACCTGTATTTTCTGCTCCTCCTCTAGCTGCCAGGAAACCTTTGAACTCCAAGTCAAACACTCCTGTGGACTGTGAGCACCTCCAGGCAGTTTTTCTTATTTACTACCTGCAAGTGGAATGACTTACAAGGTCTCCGCCTGCGTCCTTTTGACCAAGTACTCCTTTTGAACTCCCCCATGCCATCTTTTTATGTTAGACTTTTACAATCAATTACAAATACAGCAATACTCATTCCTACTTACCTGGTACTCCACTAATAGTCACTCTCCTGTCTGACAGAGCTCCCAGTAGCATGGCTGTTAACTCAGTTAAGCAACTAGTCACTTACAAGAACCTGCTTTTCCGTTTTCTAATGAAGACATGCAAACATCTGCTTGACTCTGCTCACGGAGTCCAGTTTATACCAAACTATGCCTTTTTTGGAGTTGTTGTACTTTTGCCCATTTGGAAGAAAGCTCGGGATGCAAACAATCCTCCATGAGTGGAAAGGCTGGAGTGCTCAAATGGTGCACAGTTGTTTTGGTGACTCAAATCCTTCCTAGTGATTCAGGTTAGTCCTTTAACATATGAAAGTAAAGCATTAAGTGACATTTTACATAAACATTATGTATGGCATTTAAATGCATGTTAAGCTTCGGTGGTTACAATAACATCTTGTTGTTGCATAACGTGTGTTTGCCTAAACCGAATGTTGAATTTTTCCATTTACACAAGCAGCCTTCATGTCAGTGTTTCCTTATGCCCGCAAGAATTTGGGCGGGCTGTATTAGAAACCCTTGGAGCACCAATTGCTTTTTTTTTTTTTTTTTTTTTTTTTTTACCCTCTTCCTAAACCATAAGCCATCTGTCTGCATAATTTAAGGTAGGAATGTGTGTTCATCAGTGGTTGAAGTTACAAAAAACATGTGTTACACAATCTGTGAATCAACTGTATCGGTTACAAAATCAGTTGTTTTTGCCACTTTAACATAAAGCATTAGAAAAGTTGCGACAGTCATGCATGGGGATTGTTATTTTGGTCTCTTATGAGGAACTTGTATTTAAACAACACTATTGGAAAAATACGCCTGCAACACCTTTAAACTTTTTAAACTTTAACTTTGGAACAGAAACTTGTCTGACAGCAGTTTTTATCCATACATGAACCTGCAGCTGGCTGCTATAGTGGTCACATGTCCTCTACTATAAACCTCAGAACAAACCAATGAGGCTACGTAATTTCCAATAAACTCAATGATCAAAAATGTTGCCAAAAACTCCGCGCTGTCAGCAAAACCTTTGTTTACCTCAGCAGTCATGTTGCTTGACCGGCATGTGCGGTACAGGAGTTGTCACATGTAAATCTGGGCATTCCTCACTTCCCTGAACTGACTATATCCTGTTCTAACACGACTTATACAAGTCGGCTGCTTTCATTATCCACAGCTCTGACAGCTTTGTAAAAGAAGACTGCTCTGCTGAACTAAGCTGGTGACCAAAAACATGTTTAACACAGGTGTTTCGACCTATCTGTGCTTGTTTTTTGCCTGCTGCTTCTGCTGCAGCAGAGCTATGCCGACTAAACGCAACAACGAGGCTGTGAATGACAGATCTGTGATAGGTGAGTAAAATACACCATCAGGACTTTATATTTGGTATTTCACTCAGAGATGCACATCTTTAGAAAGCAGAGCGAATCACTTCTGTAGCTGTGTCCCTGTTGACTGTTCAATCAGAGCTGCTGTGATTTTTGTTCCACAGGTGTTTTAACTCAGGTTGTTACAGATGAAATTATGAAACCATTTGGGAGGACTTACATACCTTCCTCTTACGTGAAATACATCGAGTCTGGGGGCAGCAGAGTGATGCCTATAAGGTGGGTTGAGTCATTTAAGAGTAAAGATGAGCTTTTAAAGAAGTCTGTTCTGTTGGCTCCAATGAAAAGGAAAGAACTGGGTGTATTTAGAGCTCATTATGCCTATTAAACCTCACTCAAAACAACAGTGTCTTTAAATCTGCATATTAAAAACAGAGAGAGGGGTTTTTTTTAGTTTTTTTTTAAGGAGACTCATTTTGAGTCATTGGAGCTTGGTGACTTTGCATCAGCGTTCAACATTAGGTGAATGTTAACTCGCCTAATGTTTACGTTGTTGCTGACATTTTGTGGAAGAAGAAGAAGTTGACCCCCCTGTGTGAGCTCACCATTGTGTAGTCTGAACAATGGAAAATAGTACAACGCTCATTGTTTTTTGTTTCCCTGCACAGATTAACTCTGACTACATCTGAATATGAGAACATTTTCATGAAGATAAACGGGTGAGCTGCTGTATATTGATTTAAATGTGTTGGCAACTGAAATTTGTGTCTAAATAGATTACATTATTTGCCATGTGATGTCGGTTCAGGTTGATTTTCATTGGGGGAAATGCAGATTTGGAGACTTCAGACTTTGCCCGGGTGGCGAAGATTTTTTACAGGCTCGCTCTGGCGGTTAGTATAGAACATCATTCTCTGTTTATTGTTTTCTGCTTCAAAGCCTGTCTCGTTTGTGCAGAAATGAACTCCTCTTAGGGGAAGATCTTGTACCTGTCCTGAAGGTTTCCAATGCTTAATAGCAAAGAAAAATAAGAGCTTCTTCTTTAACGACATTTGAACACTTACACTTGGCATTTTGAAATTCTGCTCTACAAAATTAACGTTAACTTCAATCAATTATTAATAGTTTGAGGTTAATCTTTGCACAGAGAACATTGTTTAAGATCAAGACTAGTTTGTTAATATGACGTACACTTGCCCTACATGTGCAGGACATTTAAGCTACTGTTGATTGCAAAAGGGAAAAAAAAATTAGCAACATTTTGTATGTTAGCGTAAATTTTCGTTTTGGTTTCCTGCTGTTGGTGCAGAAAAATTACATTTCCAACTTCCTGTGACTTTCAGGCTAATGATGCCGGGGACTACTTCCCTATTTGGGGCACATGCATGGGAATGCAGCTACTCACTGTGCTGGTGGCTGGTGAAAATCTCCTGACAAAAACCCCAGCTGAGAACTTAGCATTGCCCCTCAACTTAACCACAGGTTCGTGCTTGGTTGCTGTCTTTATGTGAATCTGTGTTATTTTTTTTACTCTTTGAATTAACTGGAGGAATGTGTTTTTGTATGTATGCATGCATGCAAGCAAGCTAGCTGGAACTTTTTTTTTCTCAGTGGTTAGAAATTTTTTGCAGAAGAGTGCCTGAACAAAACAATTGGTGTCAGTAGAGGCAATTTACAAATCTGGGGGATTTTTGGCCCCAACTTTAAATGCTCTTTCTGCATATATGTGATGTGCTCTTTGGATGAGGTTGCTGTTGTAATTCTTTGACCCTAACTTTACTCTTACCCTAAGAACCCCCTCTTGAGCCTCTGTTCTTGCCCGGATGGTGTGGAACCTTCAACGGGTCCTTCAGTATCTGAGCTGCTCTAGAGCAGCATCTCCTGGTATAGATGTCCTGAAGGGAGGGGAGAGCAGTCCTGCAGCAGCGTTCTGCTGTACGCTCTCTGAAGAGCTTTTTTGTCCTTGACACAGCTGTTCCCATACCAGTATGTGATGTTCTGTGTGAAGATGCTCTCCACAGCGCCTGCATAGAAAGTCCTGAGGATCCCTGAGAGACCCTGAACTTCCTCAGTTGTCGTAGGTGGTGCAGGCGTTGCCTAGCCTTTTAGGACTGGACCTGAATGTGGGCAGATCATGTCAGATCTGAGGAGATGTGGACACTGAGGTACTTGAAGGACTATACCGTCTCCACTGGAGCGCCGTTGATGGTAATGGGCTTGTAGTCTCTGTGCTTACTCCTTCTGAAGTCCACCACCAGCTCCTTGGTCTTGCAGACGTTCAGCTCCACTTGGTTGTTCCGGCACCACGATGCCAGATTCTTCACTTCATCCATGTAGGCCGCCTCATTGTTATTGGAGATGGCACCCAACACCACTGTGTCGTCAGCAAACTTCATAATTGTATTGGAGCCATGGGTGGCCACACAGTCTGAAGTGCAGAGGGAGTAGAGCAGTGGAGAGAGGACACAGCCCTGTAGCGCTCCTGTGTTGATGGTGATGCTGTCGGAGACGCACCTACCCACCCTCACCACCTGAGTTCTGCCAGTGAGGAAGTCCAACACCCATGCACACAGACGGCTGTTGTGTCCTAGATAGATCCCTCAGCTTTGTGAACAGTCTGCTGGGCACTATTGTGTTAAATGCTGAACTGTAATCAGCAAACAGCAGTCTCACATAGTTACCCTGTTTTTTGTCCACGTGGCTAAGGATGGTGTGCAGAACATGGGCGATGGCGTCCTCCGTGGATCTGTTGAGTCATTAGGTGAACTGGAGCGGATCTGTGGTGTTTGGGATGGAGGATGAATCAGTGCAACTGGCCAGTAGTTATTTAGGCATGAGGGCTTGTTGTTCTTGGGCACAGGGATGATGATGATGGATCTCTTGAAGCATTAAATTGTTAAATTATTAAATTGTTCTCAAAAGCTTTGTCAGTTAGAGAACAAATAAAATAATCAAACTGAGATGCATCAAAAAATATTCAAATTTATTCCCCCCAAAAGTCTATTTTTGCCTTTCTTCAGAGTGTGAGGTTAGACATATCAGCTATGATGACTTCTGAAGATCTCTGAACAGTTAAATTGCCTAGATTGTCTTATCCTAAACTGATATATCTATTCAGATGTCAAAGGAGCTTGCAAAGAAAAGCGTCTGGACTTCTTTAAGTTACTTGAAGACGTTTCACCTCTCATCCGAGAAGCTTCTTCAGTTCTGAGGTCAAATGGTGGAGAGTCCCAGATATAAACCTAGTGGGAGTAACCCCCCACAGAGGGACCACAGGACCCCTGATGATCCTCTAATCGCCTGAGCCAAGGTGTGAAACTGGGTGTGGGTCCCAATCAGCCAGAGTTTCGGGTGCGTTCATTGTGAAACCTGGCCCCACCTTATCATGCGAATTCCTGAGGTCAGATGGCCCAGGATGTGAGTGGGCGTTAAGGCGTCAGGGAAGGGATCTCAAAACTGGATTATAGATGGCAGAGAGTTGGTGTCGTAAACCCCCGCCTCTGTTCAAAGATGGTCGCTCACAGTGGACATAGATGGCTTCTTTCACTCCTCTTTCAAACCATCTGTCCTCTCTGTCCAAAATGTGAACATTGGCATCCTCGAAAGAGTGTCCTTTATCCTTAAGATGCAGATGGACTGCTGAGTCTTGTCCTGTGGAGGTGGCTCTTCTGTGTTGTGCCATGCGCTTGTGAAGTGGCTGTTTGGTCTCTCCAATGTAGAGGTCTGGGCATTCCTTGCTGCACTGTACAGCATACACCACATTGTTAAGTCTGTGTTTTGGCGTTTTGTCTTTCGGGTGAACCAGTTTCTGTCTGAGCGTGTTGCTGGGTCTGAAATACACTGGGATGTCGTGCTTGGAGAAAACTCTCCTGAGTTTCTCTGATACACCGGCTACATAGGGGATGACAATGTTGTTGCGTCTGTCCTCCTTATCCTCCCTCGCTGGTGTCTGGTCTTCTTTTCTGTGCCTCTTTGCTGACTTTAAGAACGCCCATTTAGGATAGCCGCACGTTTTGAGTGCTTCCTTTACATGTGTGTGTGTTCCTTCTTTTTTCCTTCAGGCTTAGAGGGAACATGTTCTGCCCGGTGGTGTAGGGTCCTAATTACTCCAAGTTTGTGTTCCAGAGGGTGATGGGAGTCAAAGAGGAGGTACTGGTCCGTGTGTGTGGGCTTCCGGTAAACTTCGATGTTGAGTTTGCCGTTCTCTTCAATGTGCACAGCGCAGTCCAGGAAAGGCAAACAGTCGTCCTTTGTGTCTTCCCTGGTGAACTTGATGTTTTTATCCACAGCGTTAATGTGCGCAGTGAAGGATTCCACTTCTTGTGTCTTGATTTTGACCCAGGTGTCGTCTACATATCTGTACCAGTGGCTGGGTACTCTTCCTTTGAAAGAGCCAAGAGCCTTCCTTTCCACTTCCTCCATGTAAAGGTTGGCTACAATAGGTGACACGGGGGAGCCCATGGCACAGCCATGTTTTTGTCTGTAAAAGCCTTCGTTGTATTTGAAATATGTAGTGGTGAGGCAGAGGTCTAACAGTGTGCAAATCTGATCGGGTGTGAAGTTGGTCCTGTCCTCCAAGGAGCTGTCTTCTTGTAGTCGTTTTCTGACAGTCTCCACGGCCTCCGTGGTGGGTATGCAAGTGAAGAGAGAGACTACATCAAAGGACACCATGGTTTCATCTGGATCCAGGGTAAGTTTCTGGACCTTGTCGGTGAAGTCGGTGGAGTTCTTGATGTGGTGTGGGGTGTTCCCCACAAGAGGCGCAAGGATGGTAGCAAGGTGTTTAGCAATGTTATAAGTGGCTGAGTTTATGCTACTGACTATGGGTCTGAGTGGGACAGCTTCCTTGTGGATTTTAGGAAGTCCGTAAATGCAGGGTATGGCATCCCCTGGGTAAAGGCGGTGATATGTAAGGCGAAACTCTGGCTGATTGGGACCCACACCCAGTTTCACACCTTGGCTCAGGCGATTAGAGGATCATCAGGGGGTCCTTTTGTCCCTCTGTGGGGGGTTACTCCCACTAGGTTTATATCTGGGACTCTCCACCATTTGACCTCAGAACTGAAGAAGCTTCTCGGATGAGAGGTGAAACGTCTTCAAGTAACTTAAAGAAGTCCAGACGCTTTTCTTTGTAAGCTCCTTTGACTACGATGACCTGGATGACTGAGAACCTTCAGACATATCTATTCAGATGTTTTTTTTCTTCTTTTGTGTTAAATGTGTTCAATTTTATAAGTGGACTTAATCAAATACCCTTTTGTGTTGCGTGCAGAAGTGCAGTCCAGCCGGATGTTCAATACTTTCCCAGATGAGCTCATCAATGCTTTGACCCAGGAACCTCTGACTGGCAATTTTCACAACTATGGAATTACAATAAAGGTACAGCATGAGCCTTCTTCTGACCAGTGTCGCCAAACAGAAAGTTTTACTTCCTCTGTTAGGTTTTGAATAGTTATTGTTTGGAGAAATAAAATCCCAGCCAATGATCACAGTTAGGAGCGTTCGTTTCAGCAGGGGATTAACAGATATACTTTACAGATATATCTTTTAATCTGCATTCAGAATGAATTTGTCTGCCATGAAAAGAGTTGTCGTCATTTGAGCGGACATTAAACAAAGCATTAGTAGAAATGAAGCCCAAAAGCGAATTCTTCTAATAAATCCAAACAGTTCTGAGTATTGCATACAAGAAGGAGAGTTAAAATAATAACAAATAGAGACACTTAAATGATAACTGCTAATATGACGAATGTTCTCACAGGACTTCCAGGAAAATGAGATGCTACAGAGTTTCTTCACCATCTTGTCAACAAACATCGCTAAGAACGGAGCTCACTTTGTGTCAACTTTCGAAGGTCACAAGGTTTATTTTTTTTATTTGGGAAGCTGAAGGATTTCCATGCAACAGCACTGTACCAAGAGATATATTGTTTTGTTCTGACAGGTAAAAGATATCCTTTCTACGGAGTTCAGTGGCACCCGGAGGTGAATCGTTTTCAGTGGTACAGAAAGCTGAACTTCCCTCACTCCCGTCACGCTGTGCAGTTATCGTCGCTGCTAGCTGAATTTTTTGTCAATGAAGGTAACATGACAAGCATGCATTATCAAAAAACATACACTGTCACGGTCTGGCTGGCAGACTGTGGGGATGTGGGGAAGGAGGACCCAGGCGCGGAGCTCAAAGTTCAAGCAGTGCGTTTATTTACAGAGGGTGATATCAAACAACAATAAATCCCCGTGTTTTTCCCCAGACTCCCGTGTCGTGCCCTCCAAGTGCTCTCTGCTCCCGTGTCTGCACTCCCGGTGCTCGCTGCTCCTTAAGCCTTCCACGCTCCTCCTGCGGGAAACAATAGCGGCAGCAGTCAGGACACTGAACAATGGCAGGCATACACTACACGACCAAAACCTAAACTGGGTAACTAACGTGGAGTCCCAAGCAATGATCCCGCGTCGGTGGGAGCTCCAAGACTCTCTTAAGTAGCTCCCCCGACGAGGCCTGATCAGCAGCAGGTGTGTGGCTTCGGGTGTGGCCAGTCCCCTTGCAGGGCCACACCCTCCAGGCCTGACGCCGCCTATAAACAAGTGCTCAGCCACCCACACACACACATATACACAAGCACAGAGAAGGGGAAGCAACACCAAAATACACAACAATAGCACAGGTCCATGACTGCCCAGGGGTCCTGGGTCGCCCAGTCCCAGGACCCTGACATACACTGCTCAACAAAATTAAAGGAACACTTTTTAATCAGAGTATAGTATCAACCCAATTAAACTGGGATATTAATCTAGTCGAATAAGAAGCAGAGGGAGTTGTTAATCAGTTTTCAGTTGCATTGGTGTTACATGAACTCAACAGATGCATTCAGCTAGGGTCAATGTCACTACTGGTAGCATAAGGTGATACATGGACCCTACATAGGTTTCACAGGTAGTCCAACACCTCCAGGATAACACAGCAGCGTGTACAATGACCAAAAGGGGTTGGACAGAGCTATAGAAGGTCCTAACACATCACCAGGACTGGTATCTGCTCCTTTTTGAAACGAGGAACAGGATGAGCGCTGCTGGAGTCCTACAAAATCACTTCCAGTAGGCCACTAGTATGAATGTCTCTGACCTTTGTGGTGACCGCTATTTCCTGGTGAAACCAACTTAACTAATCAGCATCACTGATGCAAACCTTATATAAAACAGCGTGCTATCTTCTCATGAACTGCTTTCAGAACTGTGGGTATATTTATCGCCCTGTTTTGATCAGTTTCATTTGCAGACGTGAAAAAACAAAAAAAAACAACAACTTCACAGGACTCCATGCAGTGCTGTGTAAACTAGTAGCTTGCAGAACCACTTTTAGTGGCAATAGCTTAAGTAATCCTTTTGTGTGACTTTATCAGTCTGTCACGTCACTGTGGAGGAATTTGGGCCCTCTGTTCTTTACAGCAGTGCTTCAGTTCATTAAAGATTGCAGTTTATGCATGGCACCTTTAGGTTCCCGTGACAGGATTTCACTATGGTTGAGGTCTGGAATTTGGGCCGTTGCAACACCTTGATTCTTTCCTTTTGATTTCTTTTTTTTAGCCATTCTGTTGCAGGTTTGCTGCTGTGCTTGGGATCGTTGTCCCAACAATTTTGGATAAAGCACGTGAAGAGTACACTATGAATTTAGACGCTTTCGATTAAATTGGCTAAGTAGAAAGGCTACACAGGCCCCACTGTGCGCTGTAACAGGAACGGGAAGTGATACTACTTACCGCAGAGCGAGCTAACACCCAGTGAGATGCAGTGATGGAGCATCACTAGTATTTGAAGTTCATGGTTAACTTGGTGACTGCAAGGCATGCAGGTCCTGTGGCTGGAAAAAGAGCACAAATAATTACCCCCCCACCATTGTGCTTGGCAGCTGGTGTGAGGGGTTAGTGCTCATTTGCATTTTCTTGGTTTTCTCCAAACATCTCTACTTTGGTCTTGGCTTTCCAAAGAACTTTGTTCCAGAAATCTTGCAGTTTGTTCAGATGCATCTTTGCAAACCTAAACTGTGCTGCCATGTTCTTTTTAGGAAAAATGTCACTTTGTCTTGGCAGCCCTTCCAAACAAGCTATATTTGTATCCATCAGTATACTCTCATGCATTGTAGCATTTAACATGGTTACTAAAGCCCGAGTATGAGATGTCTTGTTTTGGCTCTTGTTTGTTTTGTTTCTTTAAATTTCTGAGTATTGCACTTGAAGTGAATTTGCTGGGATGTCCTCTTCTGGAAAAACTATAGCACACACCTAAACGCTCCAAACTTGCAAACTATTTTATCAAGTGAGTTTGATTAATTGCTATTAAAGAAGTAAACATATACTTAGTTTTTCACAGGATTTTCACATGACCGCCATTAAGCTATTTTATTCTAACGTAACCTAACCACATGTATGTCTGCTCTGCTTTGTTTAGCAAGGAGAAGTTTACATCACTTTGACAGTCCTGCAGAAGAGGAATCCTCACTGATTTACAGCTACTCACCTGTCTATGTCGCAAACATCACAGCATATGAGCAGGCCTACTTCTTCTGAGCTACTCCTGCAGCTGAATGGATCTCTGCACATGTAAATGTTTATATGCTCTAGTGTCTGTAGTACGCTCGTAAAGTCTGCTGGTTTTAATCTCAGATAATCAAAAGTGCTGTTTAAACCTTTGTGCTGATTCAGAGTATATTTGTATTTCACTAAGGAAGTATTTTTGCTGGCAATTATGGCATTACCGACCCAGAACTATTACTTTAATGGCAAAAATAACACATTAATGTGGTCGTTTATCATAGTGAAGTGTGACTGTGTTTGAAGTAAACATCAGGATAGATTTTAGGAGAACTAGGTCCACGTCTTTTGTACTTGGTTGTCATTTAATAAACAATTTTTTTTAATGTGTGTGGCGTTTTTTTTTTTTTAATTTTAAGGCCAAGTGAAAAATATCTTCCAGTTCTACTTAATAATTAAGCGATCAATTTCTTATGACCAACATGGGAATCATAAATGTGTTACCTACTTTGCTCTTCAGCATAGGAGGTAACACATTTATGATGTGTTTAATGCAAAAAACTGGCAATAAAAGCTCTCAAACATCTTCAGCGCACAGAAAAACAAATTAATTAGCCTTGCTGTTCCAGTACCTTTGGGGGGCACTGTGAATCTATTAAAGACGTGACATTTAGAGGTGTGTGAGTGTGTGTGCTTTAATATACAGGTTATTATGCCACACTGGTGATTGGCTCATGAGCTACAGTGAACCAGACCCCTTGCTGTAAAACATACATGCATCAGTAAGCTGCAGACGTTAATGAGCTACAGGAAACACACCAGCCCGTCACATCACAGCGCGGATCAACCGGCCTCGCCATTGGTCTCCCCGGACGTCAGTCTGCCGGAGAGGGGGCGGGAGCAGGGAAATCGAGCCTGTGCTCTAGTTTCTCTTCTCACACAGATGCTGCCGCTGGGTCAGTGTCATGCCGTCTTTTAATAATAACAGAGTCAAAACAGCGACAGCGAGGAGAAGCTGGGGAAACACTCACATCAGCATTTCTGCTTTTTGAGACGAGCCAACGTGGACAATGTGACATAACCCAGCTGCAACTTCCGATACAAAAAGATTAAACGCCCTTTATCCACCTTTTTATTCGTCTTTCACGACCTCTTCAGGGCTGCTATTGTCTCACTCACCTTTGACACAGCTGGCGGGCAGTCACCGGCTCTACTTGTGCACTTCATTGCGGTCATCCATCTGCGAGGAGGCCTGCGGTTTGTTGGTAAACACGAATCGGATCCCGACGGCAAGGACTTCATCTGGTGCATTGATGCACCCGTTTCAGTGGTGTAACGGTGAGGAGTCATTTTTGTTGTTGTTTTTTGTTTTGTTTTGCTAGTCTGTGACAATAATGAACAATACGTCCTATTATTTTAGTAGGATTAAAACAGAGATTTTAGAACAAGACTGACTCAGGCCAGTGCTTTCTAAATTTAGACATCCCCAGCGAGTGCAACGACAATGTGCAGGATCTTAACAAAGAGACACAAAATGAGTTGTCCTAAGCTGTGTGCTCGGTGCTTCATTTGTTCTTAAAAGTGTCTCTAATAATGCTACAGCGATGACATATAAACACCCTATAAACGTGCTAAATGTTAAACACACGAAATCTAGTTTCGTTAAATAGACTAATGTAAGCAGACAGCTGCATAGTAGTGGTATTAGTGATAAGTGATTTCTTGTCCACAAGCAGCTCTATACTTCGTCCTGTCCAATAAGTCAAAGTCCACGGAAAAGAAAAGTATTAACAGCAAAAGTTAGAAGTGCTGAGTGAATACTAGAAAAATAGAGAAGGACTGTTAGAGCTGCAGTAATTAGAAGATTAATCCGCAGCAGTATTAATAAAAAAATCTTTTTTTGAAGCTGCAATGTGCACATCACCCAGTTCTAGCTTCTCAAACGTGAAGATTTGAATTATTAATTTGAAGCTTGGATGCATTATTTTTTGGCTGTAAGGCTTTTGCCACGACTGTCTGATATTTTATAGACGCAACAATCAAAGAAAATGACCAATAAAGAAAGTTATCATAAGCTGCAGCCCTATAGATTACAACATGTTATAAACGTTGTAATCTACCTAAATTAATACACTATCCACCAAAAGGGCGATTAGGCAATCAGAAATTTGGTCAGTTTTTGTATTGATTTGTAGGTTAAGAGTCTACCTGATCAATAAAAACCTTTATTTTGGCCTAAACTCACTCCAGAGAGTTACCCAAGACCGGTCATTGTGCTCTTTGTATAATGTTTTGTCTCTCTAGGTAATCTTGTTTGCTCTGACCCTATCTACAGTCTCTCACTTACACTCTTCACAGCTTCAGCTGATTATCTTCCAACAGGCCAAAAGTGTGAACAAAAGCAGTCACACTTAAACAAAAATAAAACCCTTCATTCCAGTGAAATTGTCTTTCAGTGTTTCTTTGTCATGGTGAGACTGGGTGAAGATGATGGATTGGGGTCTTTTTCCTCTGACTTTGCCTGTTTGAATGCACAACTACAGCAGCCTCCTCAGTGGACTGTTGGTGTTCAGACAAGAACAATTACTCCCTTTGTGCAGCAACTCGGCTGCCATTCATATTGGAAATAATACACACACACACACACACACACACACACACACACACACACACACACACACACACACACACACACACACACACACACACACACACACACACACAGTATCAAAGAGTAACATTCTGCTGGAAAAATGAAGCAGTAACAGGCAGCCGCAACTCTGTGTGTGTGTCAGTGTTTCTGTGATCATGCCTATTCATTCTACTGTTTATATGTGACACATGTCATGCTTTCATGCATGTGATGGGGAGATTTGTGCCCCAACCTACTTTCGTCTTGAAAACAGCAGCAGCCATGCAGGCAGGCCTGAGTGATTCCCCCCTATGTGAACTGCTGAATATTTGATGGGAAGCTCAGTCTTTAGCAAAGGCAGCAGCAGCAACAGCAGCAGAAAGCAGTTTTGTTTGAACACGACATATATAGGACAAAACCCCAGCAGGCATCTCATAGGAGCTGTCAGGGAAACTGCAATAGTCGAGGTATTTTACAGCTCGATCAAATCTCAGAGGGAATTTCCTGCCTTTTTGAAGAATAACTCGAGAAGCTCTCGGATTCTCTTTGTCCTGAAATGAGAACTTTCATTAGCTAACCTTCAGCCGCTTTCTGCATCTACTACTCCATGGCAACGGCATGCCTCATAAGATTGTTGATATATAGGTCACTGGTCATGCAAGACTTCAACCAAATCAAAAAATCACTTAATATAGCTGCTCTCCCCGCATACAAAGGTGGAGGAGGGAAATGCGACGGGATGTGACATGGTGCGCACGCACAAAGGTTTGAATGCAAATGCCCTAGATTTGGATTGTGAGTCTGCTCAGGTGATTTGTGTCATCAGCAGGGCAGTGACATGAATACAGGAGCTGACATTTACACCATTCTCTCTCACTGTGTGTGTCTCTTTGTATGCTGATGGTCTTTGTGAGGCAGATTGTTTGACATGTGTAAAGAGGATGAAGTAAATTCGATCGCCTTGCATCTTTCTGTGTCCTCGGTTATATTCAGGGAATGCAGCATCAGTCTGATCCATCCACCTAATTGCAGTGTAAACAAAATAAAACTTAATTATGAAAGAGTAAACATCTGCAATTAAAAATAAAGGGTGTGCCTTCATTTCAAAATGTGAGAAACATAGTTATCTGACATTTTATGTAGTAGAAATTTCTCTGTGTCAGATCTAAATAGAGGTGTGACAATAGTGAGTTGAAATTGTGGAACAGAAAATATTAGTAATGCATGCTTTCAGCAGGACTGTTTGAATATTTGGATTTCTCCAGTGTGTTTTATTCTGGGCAACAATATGATGGAAAAGGGAACACACTGACTTGTAGAACAACCAAAATGTACCAAAAAAAAGGACTTAATGATTTATTCAACATGATCTGAAATGAGTGACCGAGGCCTTAAACTCAAGAGGAAAGTGTTTAGTCCAGTCAGAGCCCTGTTTTTCTTTGTGAAACCCTGGTTACCATAAGAAAGACACTTCAGTGTTGGTTTCACTTTTCAGACCCGAAAGTTACACCCCTTTTTTAATCTGTTTATAATTATGAATTGTATAGATGACCAAAGAGGACAATTTGTGCACAAAAGCATTTGCAAGTAGTCACTTGTCATAAAACTTGTCAGAGGACTAGTGGAGCTGTCTATCACCATCTCTACCCCTTTTCTAGTCATACAGGAAGTAGAGAGTGTGAAAAAGACAAGCAAACTAAATTGTGACAAAGTGTGAAAGCCAGTGAGCAATCAGTATAATTACTTTGCATGTCTTTGTAAGGAGACATAGCACATAAAAGGCTATCACCGGCAAGAATATGGGAAAAATATTTGGTAGGTGATTGGACAAACCTGCTGTTCTATCAGCTGTTGCTAAACCAAAGTAACTTTGACCTTTTATGTCAGTTGTTTCTCGTAGAATGATGTTAGCTGTGATCGCACAGACCTCACAAAAATCAAGCTCTGTAGTGAAGGCCTACCTTTAATAACTGGTAGCGGGGGATGACAATGACAGTAGCTGTATAGCACATTTCATTACACGATGAGAGGGATACTTATTGTTGGGTATTTAGTACAATGGTTTCAAATAGAGCTTAATAGGCCCTTATTAGTTAATTGCACATGTGTTGCATGGGCACATTTGATGAAAAAAGTGTTGTATGTGAAAGATATTTTTTGAAAAGGAAGGAGCATTATTAAAAATATTGTGGATTTTATTTCATCTCTTACATTTTTAAATCTCTCAAAATCTTTGTCAAATCCTGTCAGCTGTGCTACAGTTTACAACCCTGATGCAAGTTCTCGCCAGTCAGTCACATGAATAATCATAAGGCTGGCTGGTTTTGTCCCGTTTAGACTCTTTTCAGGCATTTGTGGCTTTTTGGTTAAAAATCTGGCTCAAACCTTAGTGTATCTACCATTGATTGCTTCTGGCTGAGTGAAGTGGTGGAACTTGATTTTGCAGCCATCAACGATCCTTGATTAATAGACACGCTCTGCTTGTTCAGCACGAGTGGAACCAAGAGGCGGATAGTATTGATCCCCTGATACTGCTGTTTCCACTGTGAGGCGGGAGAGGCGTCAGATAGAAATGTCAGTCTATTACTTTGGCTGCGGGAGTAACTGGAAATATCCTCATTGATTAAAAAGTGGTGCTGGAAGAAAATAATACCCACGAAAATGAAACTGGTAAAGATCTTCATCTATTCTGTTCATCCATCTCTTCAGTAAGTTGACCCATTCGGCTTTTCTTGAATTTCTGTTAAATAAACATATTTTTATAATGGTGGATGCTTAAATTAAAAATGCTCAGCCTCTCAAAGGTTGTGCTCCTTGTGAGCCAAAATCTCAGGTTTCAGGTGCTCTAATGCTCAGTTTTTGGGTGTTTTTTATTTATTTATTTATTTAAATCCTGGCTCTATGTGATGTAAATGAGAGCTAATATCATCTGTTGGTACAGAAGCCCAGCTCTTCTATGGAATAAATATTTTGTTTGTTACAGGCAGAAAATAATAGGAAGGTGGAAGGGGCTGTACCAAGGACCAGTACTGAAATTTTACAGTCACACTGCTAACCACATGACACAGTTTGGTCAAGTTAAAAAAGCCCCAGTTATGGAAAAACATGTAGTAACTAATTGGCTGTCGAAAATGTCCTTGTGACAGCTTTTGTCACTTGCAGATATCTGCAGTTTCTCTTAGTTTGTATCAACTTGTCTGCAAACGCTTCCTGCAACCACTCACCAACCAGTCACCAACCAGTCTGGGAGTACACATTTCCCTTGGGACCTGCGGTTGGGTCACAACACCACTTAAGAAGCCTCTTAAAGGTAAATATCAATCATTTGGTCCTCTGAGACATACATAGCTCCTCTCATAGAGTATAGAAGTTAAAATTAAATTAAAATATGGTGCTGAAAATCTGTCTTTCCTATGATGATGGAGGGCTTGTCAGTCCAGCACGGGATTAGTAAACACAGACAAATAACACACGAACATCCACAGACAGAGCAGAGCAGACGGAGTGGGTGTTAAATTTGTTTCAGGCTAAGTTTGTTGCAGTTTGTTTTTACATTAAATTTGTTTCCATGCGTGTGCCCTGGAAGGCCAAAAGTGTCTCTGTGAAAGAGCACACGGGCTAAGTTCACTGATTAGCGCCTTGTCTCTGGGTGAATATGCTAATCAGTGAAATCAGCTGCTGCGGTGTCTGATGAAAATGAAAACCTGCAGACTCTCTCAGCTTTCTGTCTTGTTGCTGCTCTAATCTGGACATGAGAAGCCTGAGTGCGACGAGTACTGCGTGAGCTCCACTTCACTATCACTCCCTGGGTTAGCATGACCCTGATCTCACAAAGCTCCTTCTCACATGCTGACTTCTCATTACTCACTCAGATACACAAAACACATAGTGTGCTCTCTGCGTCTCTGTTTATCTAACTTAAAAACAGCTTGTCAGTTCATGCTTGTGTGGATTTAAGGTTATTTCCTGTTTATTATTTTATTAATGTATATAAAGGTCAGACTTTAGACTGATTTAGTTATTGGGATAGCAAAACTGGATAGCACCTAATTCAAATACTGGGGGGTATTATCAGTCGATTATCGGTAGTTTATTTACACAAATTGTTCATTTTGAACTTAATGTCCTGTTTTTGAGCATAAGTCACTGTTTCCTGCTGCTTTAAGAGTCAGCTCAGAATTTTCTGTCTTTTTTTTTCTTTTTTACAGAACACAGCTATGTGCTCCGTTGCATGTTATTATTGAAAACAGCTTGTCAAGCAGAGATCTGGTTACATAGCGCTCCATTTGTGGAGATTTCACCACATCTTCCTCTGCAGCTATGCCCTGGAGTCACACTACCAGGCTTCACAATTGCTAATGAGTCCTCATTTGTTTGGGGATTTTGAATTATATGATATGCAATTACGCTGGGTGGTGCTGTTGGCGATTAACCAACTGTTTAATCCTTTAGGGTAGATGCAGATGAGCAAATAAACAGTTAAATTAACCAGTTACTTACAGCTATTTCAAACATTTCAACCAAGGAGACTACAGTGGCTTTGGTATAAAAATAATAAACACCCTGATCAAATACTGAAAACCGTGTGCGGGGTGCAGCATCAAAGTAGGAAGGATAAATAAAGCATGGCACGTTGCATAGGTTACCATCTCTTCTGATTGGTTCATGCTGCAGTATTCTTCAAAAAATGTTCAGTGCTGCATTTGTGCTATATTTGCACAAGTATCAGCAGATTATATGGACACTATTGTCAAGAACAGGAAAGGTTACAGATTCACTGATTCTTGGTGTGTGAGTCTCAGAGTCTGAAAACTGCTTGTTAACAGACAAAACATTTGTTACATATATATGAAAGTACATTAAAACCATCACATGTGCACAGTGGCAGTCTAACCCACCCGCCTGTTGCGTTTAAAGGCTCGGGATGTGGATTCTGGTTGAGGTTCACAATGCAGGTCTGAGCCTCAGAAAAGAGATGAGGTTACAGGTTGCATTCAGTTTTTGTTTTGCGGTATATTCGTGTGTGTGTGTGTGGGTGTTAGTGTTAGTGTTAGTGTTAGTGTCAGGCTTTCAGTGTTTAGCTGTTTCATGCTATATCCTTCCTGTAAATTTGCTTTTGTTGTTGTTTTAGGGTGCTTCTGTGGTCTCGGACTCGTTTACTCCAACAAGTCGTGCACCATGCCGCCCATCACCTTCCAGGACCTACCTCTCAACATCTACATGGTGATCTTCGGGACAGGCATCTTTGTCTTCATCCTGAGCCTCATCTTCTGCTGTTATTTCATTAGGTGAGAGGCAACAGAATCGTACAGCAAGACCAAAGTCTTAATCCACTTCAAATTAGGGCAGAGTTTGTAGGAATTGTTTTCTCCTTGTTTCAAATTCTAGATGTGTTAACAGTTCACAGCAAAACAACATTATATAAATGATATATGACTCCTCTTGCATGTGGTGCTATTTATCTTTCAGAACTGTTTTGGTGAGAATTGCCCAGTTAGACATCTGCTTTCCCTTGATTAGAATTAAATAAGAGGAGTAAGGATAAAATTGTGAATTACTGAGTTATTGAACGGAGGTGGTGACACCAGCTATGAGCCAGGCAGCCTTCATTTGTCAGAGTGTGGCAGTGTCTCACCAAGAATTCACTGAATGGCTGTTGTGACCATAATGACCCACTCCTGATTCATACCTGGGGCGATCGTGGCTCAAGAGTTGGGAGTTTGCCTTGTAATCGGAAGGTTGCCGGTTCGAGCCCCGGCTCGGACAGTCTCGGTTGTTGTGTCCTTGGGCAAGACACTTCACCCATTGCCTACTGGTGGTGGTCAGAGGGCCCGGTGGCGCCAGTGTCCGGCAGCCTCGCCTCTGTCAGTGCGCCCCAGGGTGGCTGTGGCTACAATGTAGCTTGCCATCACCAGTGTGTGGATGACTGGATATGTAAAGTGCAGTTCTTAGGGACTAGTAAAGCGCTATATAAATACAGGCCATTTACCATTTTATTATATGAGGTGCATGTCAGGTTATGTAGGGTTTGAAAAGGAGTCTGAATCAGGCATAAGTTGCCCATGCAAACATTGGTAAACCTCTAAAACTTGTTGTGTATTTGTGTCTGGCTAAAGAAGTCATACGCAAAGGCTGTGTTGATGAACGTGGCGCCGTGATGTTTTTAAGTGCAAAAAGAAAATTCTTAAAAATCACTGCTCTGTACTGCGAGTAATGCATGAGTAATTCTACCTTGCTTAGGACCAGACGAGTTCTGTTTTTTGTAGGAACATGCTCAACTGGATCAAATGAAGTGCAGCATCAGGTTGGGGACCGCTGATGTAAAATATACCTGACTACAAGAATTTAGCTCACATTTTCAGAAAATGCTTCATAGTTTAATCAGATTCATAGTAAATGGACTTGTTCTCATAAATTGCTTAATCACCCATTCATACAAGCACTTTCTCCTAACTAAGTGCTTTCTATTGCACACATTCACACTCCGATGAATTGGAGCGCAATTTGGGCTTCAGTATCTTGCCCAAGGACATGCATGCAGACCAGGGCAGCCAGAAATTGAACCGCCAACCTTCCGATTAGTACATGATCTGCTTTCCCTCCTGAAATACAGTCAAACAGTGAATACAGCCAACTCTCAATTCGAGTAACATAAATTACCCCCCACAAACAAAGACTTCATATTCAGCTCTGCTCAGACAAACTCTAAGTTCTACTAATTCAGTTATACACTTATAAACATGCCAGAGGGATAATATTGACCCTATTAAGCAATAGGAAACAATGCAATGGGAAATATAAATGCCTGTAAATTATTTGTATACATTTATTTTAGTTGGAAAACAAATAAACACATAAAAGGTTCTCATGATAAATCATCAGGAAAAGTTAAGCATCTGTGATTGTAGGCATTGAATTCCAGCCTAAACCAAACTACGCCACCGAGACCAACATCGTAATCCCTAAATATCTCCACTGTAGAGACATTGTATGTGTGTGGAGGCAAGAAACACACTGTAGGAGGGACTGAGGTTAAAAAAAGAGGAACAGGGTGACCTATCCTGCTGTTGACTGTGAACTCCCTGATGAGTTGAGGATGGGAGGATGGGATGTGAGGCAACAGGAAGCCTCCCGTCACAATGTGTGAAGACAGCAGTGAGGAAAGGAGAAACTGTGTTCAGAATAAACACGGCATAAATAGTGCACAGTTGGAAAACATAAAGCCATCATACACGAAGGTCCACAGTGAACAAAAAGGAAACGTCAGCACCTGCTGTAGGGATTGTGTTTCATCTTGAGCTCTCTCTCTGTTTTTGGAAAATTGCTTGATGTCTCATAATGCGGTGTGCTATTGTTGGACATTTAAATGAATTTGAAATGTTGTTCAAATTTTAGTGTTATCAAAATGCCAGAGAGTTTAAGACATTTTCTGTCTGGAAGACAGGCAGGACGAATGTGCTGTTCAGGAAATAAATCACAGAAAATAACGTTAGAATAAAGACGGACGTCAGCGAGAATCTTGATTCGCATTTGTGCAGATAACATCCCGCCTCTGTTCCTCAGTCGTTTTAATTCTTATAATTAAATATAATGGAAATCTAGTGAAATAAATTTCATCACTACACACCTAAATTAATCTAAACCTAAAGTTAATTTCCTTAAGACAAAATATTGTTATCCCAAAAGGCAATTCAGCAGAGGTGGCAAAAGTACACACATTTGTCACTTAAGTGGAAGAAAAGATTGTTGTTTTATAAAATTCTCTGGTAAAAGCTGAACCACAAGTGAAAAAGTACAGGCTCTGAAATATACTCAGTGTTCTTTGAGTATTTTAAGGTGTTTGCATCCACTCTTATGTCCAAACTACGACAATGTTTTTAAAAGAGGCCAAAAAAACCCAATGAAATAACTAAAAAAATCATTGCATTTAAAAGCTGCTTTCAGCATCTCCCTTTTACACAAGGAGGTCACCACAGCAGATACCTCCGCATGTTTGACTTGGTAGATTTTCTTTTTTATATACACCAGATCCTCCTTTTAACACAACCCCAATAGTGTTACTGCATCCTTCCAGAATCAAACTGTGGATCTTCTGCTTGTCAGGAAAATATGTAAACTCCTACACCACAGGAGAAGCTATTAAATGACGAAAATGTTTCTTTAAATATGTGCTCATTTGAGTTTAATGCTGGCAACATATTCCAGAAAGTTGGGAATAAGGGCGTATTTATGTCAGATTGTATCTACAAGCGTGCATCTCATTTCCTCCTCTGCTGCCTGAAAATAGTAACAAAGAAGTCCTGTTCTTTTGGTTATGTTCAAAAGGAAGCAGATTGTGTTTGATGCCTTTTTTTCATCTTAATTCTTTCTTCTTTTAAAAAGATATACACTCACCACCCCTTTATAAACGTATAAGATACACCCTTTTGCCATCAGGAATGCCTTAATTCTTTGTGGAACGTATTGAACTAGTTGCTGGAAACATTTCTCAGAGATTTTGGTCTATATTAACATGACAGCGTCACACAGTCGCTTCACATTTGTCAGCTGCACATCCATGATGTGAATCTCCTGTTTCAACACATCCTAAAGATGCTCTGCTTTGTTTGAAGTCACCATCATTTTAAAGAAACGCGTTTGAGATGACTTGAACTTTGTCGCGTATTATCCTACTGGAAGCAGCCAGAAAGTGGGCATAGATCAGCGTTTTCTGAAATAATCAGCCCGGACCAACCGGCACTAACAACCAAAACCATGTTCAAAGTCACTGAAGTCAATTTTGATGCTCTGTTTGAGCTTCAGCAGGTTGTCTTGACCATATCCACATGGCTAAATGCATGTGGTTGAAGGATTCAATATTTGTGCTCAGGGGCAGTTGAACAGGTGTACCTAACAAAGTGACCTAAAATGTACGCATACATTTAAAAAAAATTATTTAAAAAAAAGAAGAACTATCATTGAGTAATTCTTTTAAACTTAGTGTTTGCACCAAAAATGGAAGTGATATCAAAATCAGTAGCAATAGTGATAATTATGAAAATAATAACACTAATGATAGGCGCACACACACACACACACACACACACACACACACACACACACACTGTAATACTGCGGCACCACAGAACAAGAAGGAAGGCCATTATTACAAGCTGTCCTAACAATGACAAGTATAGCCGATGTTAAAAACAACAACAACTATGCACTAATGGGTAAGAAAAAACAAAAAATAAAAAACAATCATAAAGCAGCATGAAAATGATCATTCATAAACCACCATCCTCTGAACAGATTCATTACAAACACTAATGGAAAGCGTTTGAGGCGTGCATTTTTCCTCTGCGTCTCTCGCTGATGTGCTTTCTCCCTAAAGCGAACCCTAGCTCTAAATGGACTTTGTGGCGAGATTAATCTTTCACTTTTTGTATTGAAGATCTGGAATAACTTTGAGCCTCAACCATTAAGATCAGCAGCTATAATGATAAATTGTAAGTGGTAAATATTTGTTTCAGTTTGGACTGACTCATGTTCACATGCTGAAGACACGCTTCTTTGATTGAAAATGTTTTCTGTGACCTGGCTTCACCACTAAATTGAGCATCAACTCTGTCTGAAAAAGCTCAGATCCTTCCTGTTTCTCTTAAAGCCCTTTCTGAAGGATCGTAACCAGCGACTCACTTCCTTTGGCTCCATTAACATGCTGAAGGTACTCTTGGGTGGGAGTGTGATTGTGAATTCATTTATAGACCGGGTGATTCATAACATGAATACTGAGTGATGAAAGGCGCTCTGTGTTAGGGGGCAGGTCTCCTATTATCTCTTTCAGACAGGCTCTTTTCTTAATCCTGTGTGTCATCGTGTTTGTGATGTACAGCTGTAACATTAGATTGAGACCTAAATATCTATGCCCGCCCACCACTATTAAAACTGTTCTAATTTTTAAGATGTGGTGGTTAAAGTTTGCTAAGATTTAGCTTTCTTTAGCAAATACACGCCACTTCTTGCACAGAGTCGAGATCTTCGCAGCTGTACCTGTAAAGTACAAGGCCGAAAAGACACAAGTGTTCCACACCAAGGGCACGCCAAAAATATCACAACTTTAATTACGTCCCCATCTGGTCTTACAGTGCAGTACAGGGTTTGTACTCAGCAGCACAGCAGCTAGTCAGAGAGATATTTTAAGATCCACGAGGATCAAGAAGGAGGTGGTAATGTGTTTTTGTCCAGACAATAGAATGACTGAGGAAAGATATTAAGCTGTTAAGTGAATGGCTTTCTAAAATAAACTTTAATTTGCTGGGAGAGATCTTGGAGAAAACCCCAGAAAAACAACAAGAACAGCAACAGACAGTTAATTTGAAAACATGGAAATATAAATGGTTACTCGTCTACGCCAGCCTTTTACATCCAAACTGTGCATCTAACAACAATTTAGTCTCAAACTGAGCTTCTTAAACCTCATCTGTCATCATTAAACTGACGTCATCTCGCTTGCATACACTCTGAAGACAGATTGAGTTTAGCAAAAATAAAAGGATGATTATATCAGAAATGCTACAGCAGCAAGAAGGGCATGCTTGAGGTCATCTACTGTGAAAACAGAGATGCAGTCAGCGGTTTTTCTAGCTGTCCTTGGTGTCAGATGATGACGCTTGCACCGGGGGATGGCGGGGTTCAGCACCACGGCTGTGCTTGCTCACATGTGGTGCAAAAGAGCCCAGATACTGGGGTAATCCAGGTTTATCACGTCTTTCAGTCGTCTCAGTCTGTCCAGGTTGATCTGTTGAGTGCCAGATGTTCAAAATAGTTGGTACTTCCTGTGCAGTAGACTTTAGGTGTAGTCAAGCAAGTTGTTGGCAGCCTCGGGGTAGTTATTTTTTAACCTCTATTGAAATGAATGGGGAGAGATCCATAACCTTTATTTCAAAGGTCTCCAGGATATAAAAAAGGTTACTTATGGAATACATGGAAATGAAAACCTCTTCAAATGGTTTCTGACTTTGCCCCAAAAATAAGAGTTAAACTTTTTTTCTCTTCTGATACGCATGCAGAAAGTTACACGATACTACTGCTTCATTAGTCGAGAGTGCTGACCTCAACCTCTCTGGCTTCACTTTACTGATAAAAAGCCATGCTAATAATGTAATGTACATTTATTTATATGCCTACTACGATAGCAAGTAGATATGCCTGCTGTGCACACGTTTCCCAGTTTGAATGTTGACTGGCAATTATTAAATTCTCCTTTCCTTTTTGAGGAATCTGCTCTCTCTCTTTCTGTCTCTCTCTCTATAGCACCTCTTTTTCCTATCAGCAGCTTGTTTTCTGGGCTTGGAAGGGTAGATGTAGGTCAGTCATGTGGTTACCATGGCTTGTCTAGCAAACGCGGTTTTTGGCCACTGTTGCTTCCATGCAGATTAGTCTTGGAAAGGATCTCAGCCCGGGGGATCTGATCTTCCCAAGAGATCATCTTTTTAAGGCACAAGATGTTGGCAGTGCTTTGTTTTTTTAAATATACCTTTTGTATGGCGTCCATGTTTGTGCCCCATCGAGCATGGCGACGACAGATTACCACAGTGTATGCACCAGTCTTGGTGCCAACTTTCGTGTATTACAAGACTGTAGTTGGAGGAGCGTGCGAAGCCAAAATGGGTGAACTTTGGTTGGAACACCATTCGTTAAGAAGGGGGAAGGAAAAGAGACTGTTTGCCTTAGGAAGCCAAAGGCAAAAAAGTATTTAGTCAGCCACCGATTGTGCAAGTTCCCCCACTTAAAATGATGACAGAGGTCAGTAATTTGCACCAGAGGTACACTTCAACTGTGAGAGACAGAATGTGAAAAAAAAATCCATGAATTCACATGGTAGGATTTGTAAAGAATTTATTCGTAAATTAGGGTGGAAAATAAGTATTTGGTCACCTCAAACAAGGAAAATCTCTGGCTCTCACAGACCTGTAACGTCGTCTGTAAGAAGCTTTTCTGTCCCCCACTCGTTACCTGTATGAATGGCACCTGTTTGAACTCATCATCTGTATAAAAGACACCTGTCCACAGCCTCAAACAGTCAGACTCCAAACTCCGCCATGGCCAAGACCAAAGAGCTTTCGAAGGACACCAGGAAAAGTATTGTAGACCTGCACCAGACTGGGAAGAGTGAATCTACAATAGGCAAGCAGCTTGGTGTGAAAAAAATCAACTGTGGGAGCAATCATCAGAAAATGGAAGACATACAAGACCACTGATAATCTCCCTCGATCTGGGGCTCCACGCAAGATCTCATCCCGTGGGGTCAAAATGATCATGAGAACGGTGAGCAAAGATCCCAGAACCACACGGGGGGACCTGGTGAATGACCTGCAGAGAGCTGGGACCAAAGTAACAAAGGTCACCATCAGTAACACACTACAACGGCAGGGAATCAAATCCCGCAGTGCCAGACGTGTTCCGCTGCTGAAGCCAGTGCATGTCCAGGCCCGTCTGAAGTTTGCCAGAGAGCACATGGATGATACAGCAGAGGATTGGGAGAATGTCATGTGGTCAGATGAAACCAAAGTAGAACTTTTTGGTATAAACTCAACTCGTCGTGTTTGGAGGAAGAAGAATACTGAGTTGCATCCCAAGAACACCATACCTACTGTGAAGCATGGGGGTGGAAAGATCATGCTATGGGGCTGTTTTTCTGCCAAGGGGACAGGACGACTGATCCGTGTTAAGGACAGAATGAATGGGGCCATGTATCGTGAGATTTTGAGCCAAAACCTCCTTCCATCAGTGAGAACTTTGAAGATGAAACGAGGCTGGGTCTTCCAACATGACAATGATCCAAAACACACCGCCCGGGCAACAAAGGAGTGGCTCCGTAAGAAGCATTTGAAAGTCCTGGAGTGGCCTAGCCAGTCTCCAGACCTCAACCCCATAGAAAATCTGTGGCGGGAGTTGAAAGTCCGTGTTGCTCGGCGACAGCCCCAAAACATCACTGCTCTCGAGAAGATCTGCATGGAGGAATGGGCCAAAATACCAGCTACTGTGTGTGCAAACCTGGTAAAGACCTATAGTAAACGTTTGACCTCTGTTATTGCCAACAAAGGTTATGTTACAAAGTATTGAGTTGTATTTTTGTTATTGACCAAATACTTATTTTCCACCCTGATTTACGAATAAATTCTTTACAAATCCTACCATGTGGATTCATGGATTTTTTTTTCACATTCTGTCTCTCACAGTTGAAGTGTACCTCTGGTGCAAATTACTGACCTCTGTCATCATTTTAAGTGGGGGAACTATCACAATCGGTGGCTGACTAAATACTTTTTTGCCCCACTGTATTTATGTTTAGGACATGCTGTATGGACTCTTGGCTTAGTGCAGTCTTGGAGTCATGGTGGAGCTCACAGATTTGGCAGCTTCTCATTTTTGTTTGGGCCTGTAACTGTTTTCTGTCATTGTTGCACTCCAGGTATACTTCATCTTTGAGTCCATGTCGAAGTATCTTAACATCGACCAGGAAGGACTCTAAGTTTCCTGTGATGACTCTTGGTTGGTAATACTTGCTTGGTCGGGACCTTTACAATTTTAACTTTGCTCGGATTGATGTATAAGTACTGATCCTTGTGCTACTCAGTTGCTTATGGTGGTGGTCTTTTCAGCTGTGTTAGTTTGAGTTTTATGTTCGCTGATGTTCTGCGCATAAGAGGGGCTCTTCATTTTCCCCAGGTTATACTGACAAAGGACTTTATGTCACAGAAGACGGCCTGTGCTCACTCGACCTTTTAAGACTCTCATGAGTATTTTTGGTATTTTTAGCTGGGGTTTTTTGAATGAAAGATTTGTGTCCAACTCCCTTTAATGAGGAATTCCACCTGATTGGTATGGATAGTATCTTTTTTTTATTTACGTAAAAGTCTCTGTGTAGTAGGGTTGGAATTATTGATTAAGTTGTTTCTGGCTAATCAATTTATTGCTCTGTTTAAATCATATCAGGGAATAGTGACAGAAGGTAACTGTCATGGAACAACATGGAACAAAGTGGAATGCCAAGGAAACTAGCCAATTTATACAAACTCATTTAAAAAAGTGTTCAAATATCCAGCCAGAATTATGTCAGAAGCTTGTTCATGACTAGCAATTTAATTAAATTTAACATTTAATCAAATATTAGTGGGGGTGTATGTATATATTTGAGCCTGAATGTATACTTTTGATTGATTGGAGAAAATCCGAAATAAATTAAAATTTGAAATTGAAATGATCAAAAGTCCAAAATTATCATGGCATTCATGCCTTTTTCACCACTGCTGTATCCTTAAAATCTGAATGATATTCAGTATTAAAGACTAAGCTAAGTAACTTTTAAATTTTTGTCAGTTAAAGTTTATGAAAATGTTTCTGATGTGATTATTTTAATACAACTGTAGCAGATTAGCAGATCAATTTATTAACTAAGTAATCGGCTTGGAATTAACTGTAAAAAGTATTTCAAACATATATTTCAAAGGTGTAGCAACGCGAGCATTTAACCGTGTTTTGTAACACTGTAACGGGTCTCATATTTGAGCACACAATAAAGCAGGACATGAGCATGAGAGGCTTTGACGTTTGTCGAGAGGAATTTTAAGTCTTGCAGATGTTGCTGCACAATGGTTAGAGGGAAACACAGAAATCTCTGTCATGGCGCCCCTTTCACCCACTTCACATCATTATTCGAGCATGGGAAACCTCAACAAGAAAAACGTGTATCCTCACATTGTTCACGTGGAAAAATGTTAGGAGTAACTGTTCTAAACACTACAACCAAATTTCATTAACAATGAAAAAATTGTCAGTTCTTTACTGTAAGCGCTGAATCACTGCTTAGGGGGATATCATCATAGATAAACATTTAATTTGTTCTCAGATGTTGTCGCTGCACGTACTTTCAGGCCCAATTTATGGACAGCGACAGACATTTGGTCCATGTTCGGTTGGTTCAAAAACAAGAGGCCAAAAATAACCTCTTGAATAGACACTGCTCGCCAAGTGATAAAGATCTCTCCATTGTTGGTTTCAGGGGTGGTGCGGAGTTTCAAAGAGGCAACATACTCATTAGCTTGTTTGTGCATGTGTGTGCGCATAAGTGTGTGTTAGCATTTTTGAATGTAGTTGCATGATTACTTAAGTGAGTGAGCAATGTGTCTGTGTGTAATTATCCATAAACACTGTCCAAACTTTTTTTTAATCTGAGACCAACAACCTGATGACAAGACGTCAGTTAAAAATCGAGTTTTATGTGTAAATATTCTATTTTTGGTCTACTCTATTTACTTTAATCAAGTGGTTGATACATTTTTTATTAAAGTTTATTAGTACTGGGAATATATGCGAGTATATGGCATGAACTGATGCCATACACCTCAGTATTTTTAGCATAAGCTACAATTTGAAATCCCTGTAAGACTGAAAAATACATAAACCACAGCTACAGATACAGAAACTGATTAGGAAACTATAGGCAGAACAAATAAAGAGCACAAACAGTAAGAATGCATCAAGAAGCACCCATTCATGGCTAATTGCCTTTTTAAAACTGTTTAATTAATTTAAAATGAATCAGCATTCACTTTGGGTTCTGCATGTAAGAAATCCCAATGTTGGATTCACCTTACAGTTCCTTTTGGACATTCAGTGTCTTTCTGAGCCTGAAACTCTTAAGTGGAACCACAAGGGACAATTATGCAATCTTGCTCTCATAACTGTGTGACTAACTGTGTCATTAAGGGCCTGCCTGTTGTAGCTACTGACTATGATAAGAAGGTTACACAATAAGTTAAATATGAAGAGATTGCAGGAAGATCATTAAGCTATTTTCAGCATGAAATTGTCTCTAATAAGTCTAAGCATCAGTAAGCTTGCTTTTTCAACCTTGTCCTACATTGACATGCTTCTCAAAAACCATTTGCACATTGTCTATTTTTTCTGGTTGCATACAGAAAATATGAGCAGTCAATATGATACCATATATTTGTGCAGACAGTACTTCACTAGCCCTTTAAAGCCAAGCGTATTGTATTTGATACATGTGTTTTTGTGAGTTTTTGAGACTTCTACATCATCAGCGTGACCTTTTTTGGCCCTCAAAAACTGATATAAATTGCATGACACATTTTTAATGACTAAATTCCAAAAATATGGCTAATGTAGCAAATGTGATACAAATTAAAAGTCATACATGCAGATTCAAATCTGATATATTTTTTTTATATTTTTTTGTCTAAAAGGTACAACAAACACTCCATTATCAAAAAATTAAGGATTTCTGGCAGTTAGTTCATGGTTATATAGATATTTATAATCTTGATTATTTTTGGAGGCTTTTTGCTGTTATTTGATCTTACAGTGAAGATTAGATAGAAAAGTGGGGAAACAGACAAAGCCTCAAGTCAGAGTTGAACCCAGGCTACTAAATTTAACCTCAAGGTATGTGGTTGCTTAGTAACATCGGGGCTAAACCAGCAACCCTAGATATTTATTGAAAAAGTTAAGGATGTTAATAAAAGTCTTATGAAGAGGGAGCTTTTATCTGTTTCCTTATTTTCTGCCATATATACATCATTACAGTGAGCACATTAAGGGGTTTATCCCATCTTGGAGCTGCATGATGTCAGAGTCACACAGAGAGAGCACAGCAGCCCACCCAACTGCTTCTTAAACCTTTTGTTTGGGAGGGGGAGCCAATCAGAAGAAAATTAGGGTCCACTTTAAAGTAAACGAAGATTATTTTGATCAATGAATCGTGCAAATCTATTTAAAAATAAAAATTTGCCTCTAAAAAAGAATTTAGATTTTCTTACAGGTGTACTTTAAGACAGAAACCAAGAAATGCATGCACACTGTGGTTAAAGGAACATTCTTTAAGGAACAAATTGCCAAAGTTTATTTATGTGTTTCTCCGCTCATCCACAGCAAACTACGACACCAAGCACAGAGTGAGCGGTTTGGATACAGAGAGGTAAGACTGGTGTTGATAATTTAAGATATTTAGGCTGTTAATTTTTTAAAAAGCATTACTTTAAAAAATATCTTGTGTTATTCCTACAGGTAGTTTTAAAAGGAGATCCAAAAAAGTTGAGTCTTCATGGGGTAAGAATGAAATTTACATTTCTACCTGTTTGCGTTCAGCTTTAAGCTGTTGAAGCAGGATAATTTAATCTAACGACTGTCCTCTCCCGCTTCCTTCCGTCTGTCACTCACGCAGCAGACGTGCGCTGTGTGTCTGGAGGACTTCAAAGTGAAAGACGAGCTGGGAGTGTTGCCATGCCAACATGCTTTCCACAGGAAGTGAGTAGAGCACAGTGGAGTCTTTCTTCACACTCGCTTGCCAGTTTGCACCTGCTAGGGCTTGGTAAAGTGAAAATGGTCACGTCTGATGTGAAGTCCATTGATCAAAAGTTAAATGGAAATTTTTGGTGGAGTACTCGTCATCATTCATTCATGTCTTGGTTCCTGCTGAGGATCCCAGCATGCACATCAGACAGAGCTAGTCTGAAGACCTTGCAGAGGAGGCAAAGCTATATCCTTGTGCTTTCAGTTGTCTAAAATTGAAATGCTTCTTAATGTGAGAAGGTTTTTTTTAAATTTTTTTTTTACTGGGTTCTGTGAGAAGAGTTTAAAAGCAAAGAGGCCTTATCAGAGGAGCAATTTGATATTCTGGGCTAGCAGCCTTGGGCTACAGTAGTTTGGTATAAATTGCTAAACATTCTCTACTTCATGGTTTAACTACAATCAAAGGCAGCAGGACATTATTTTGGTTTCTTAAGACTCTCTTACAGAAAGATAGAACTGAAAAAGCTCTGTGAGTCAAATATTGCAAGTAAACAACCATATGTGGGTTGCTGCTATTGCCTAAAGACATTTGTGTCAAGCATTACTGAGATGACACTTGCATTAGGAGATAGATGTTGCAGAGGTGGCGCAAACAAACTTGTCTGTGTGGGGGTTTACCTCTCATATAGGACGTGGGTTTTTGTTGTTGTTGTTGTTGTTTGCTTGTTTTTGTTTTTTTTTTACTTTTCCAGTGGTTTGTTGAGGTTTAGGCACCAAAACGGCTTTGTCAGAGTTATGTCACTTTTCTAGGTTTCAAGGATACCAAGTCCATTAGAGGGGACCCAGGATCATTAATATTCTTGAACACTTCTACACTTCATGCAAGTTTCCGAATAATCGGCTTCGGTGCAGCCTTTCATTTATTCCCCTCTCTAAAATGAGCCATAGCTCCTCCCCTTTTAATTCTTCCTTTTTCTGATTGGCTCCAACTCACAAACAGAAGGTCTGAACTGCAAACACGTGGAGCTGCTGTGCTCACAGCCAGAGCTGCATGTATCTGCCGATTTTTAGGATCATCTGAAGCCTGAGCTGTTGGCAGACAGGTATTATTTGTATATACTCTGATCCCATTATTTGAAACTCTGGTCTTGTTTAATATAAGCATCCTTCATTTATTGCACACAGTTTTAGTTGGATCAATTCAGATGGCCAAAGAGATTTCTTGGTTTTAAAACATGACTCTAGGAACAGCTTGCACAAGTGACCAGTCCAGCTGTTTTCTCAGTAAGGAGAGCTTCAGTAAGATGTAGCATACTTAAAAATCTATTACCATGACCACTGGGAAAACTGTGGGGAACCTGATTCCATCCAAAGGTAACAGAACCTTCATACCAGCACCAGCAAAGCTAAAGCACATTCTGCTTGTCCATCCCGTAAACTGTAAAACCGACACATTGGGGAGACTGTGCATACGTCTATTTTCGGTCCAACTTTCTGCAGTCTTGTCATCACTGTGAGACGACCAGCACAGGCTCCAGGAATTAACGGCCCCCAGCCTAGAAATAGTTTCTGCAAATGCTGCTTACGCATGAATGGCGGCAGCATCGCATTTTGATTGCTGGTGTAAGTGAGTTCTAAAGGGCTCTCACATACTCATGCATGGGTCATAAGCTTGCCACTCTGTGAAAAAATGACTAAGCTGTTAAACATTGAAGATTTTGTTGAAGTTAGTCCAGCTTTCTTTTTTCTCATTCCTGTCCTGTCTGTGTTCCTCTATGCAGGTGTTTGGTAAAGTGGCTGGAGGTGCGCTGCGTCTGCCCCATGTGCAACAAACCCATAGCCGGCCCGCCCGAGCCGCAGCATAGTATAGGAACTCTGCTGGATGAACTGGTATAACCTCTCAGCCTCAACCAGCCTGGTTGGGACGCCGACGCCCGGCCAAACTAGCTGGTGTGAGTTACAGACCATCAGGAAGAGGGAGACCGCTTTGCTGTTTAAATACGGCAAAGCACAAAAATGAACTGAAGGATGCTGTTGCCTAGCAACAATCTCCATGATAGCAACACAACACCTTGTGGTTGAGATTATCTTCAGCCGCCCACACATCACTCCAGCCCTCTCCTTTCACGATCCCGTTCTACATGCCTTTTCTCCACGTCCCTCACATCCTCTCTTGTTGGTTCGACTGAGGTTAACAACAGCACTGAACGGAGGGCAGTTTTTTCTCACTGAAGTGGACAAATGAGTGTTGATGAACAGCAGTGCTCGCAAGAAGATGCTGATCCCCCCTGAGTGTGTATCAATGCTGCCTGTCATGTGCTACCTGGGGTTAAATATTATCCATATTGGCTGAGTTATTTAAAACTCAAATGGGAAAAATTATTCCAGTACGTGGCACTCCATGAATTTTTTTCAGTTGACAAGTTTTGAGACAAAATTATAGTTTGTGTTTGACATTCCCAGCAGTAGCTCAAGGTCAGTTTTTAAGATGCAGTAGAAAAGAAGAACAAACTGCAGCCGAGGAGAAAAAATATCACTGTAGCAAAGAGGGCTTAATAAAACTAAGAAATACTTTTTTTATGATTAAATTGAGGTCATGCTGCTTAAAATTCAAGGAAACGGTTATTCATATTGCATTTATTCAGATGAACTCAGAACAGTGGTAGAAAAAGAGCGGGACATGAAGCTGCCCTTGCTCACATGTAGCACGCAAAAGGTGATGAATTTACTAGAAATGTTCTGAAAGGCTGAGCTGAGGCGTGGTGCCTAGGTTTAATGTGCAGAAGACCCGTTTGCTGTGAATCCTCCAGACAGTTGGCTGCTCTATATATAGAAAAAAGTCCAGGACTGCCGAACGTTTGTAAAAACAGCCTTCGAGATGCAGCTCCAGCTTTCGTCCATGTGTGGTAAACGTCTGCATCAAGTCTCTTACAAACCAGTTATTTCTGATATAACGTCTAAAATCCCATACTGGTGCCAACCCCTACAGTACCACAGGCTCTAGCTGTTTTCTGTTGTTGTTGTTCAAGGGGATGTTTTATTGTCCTGTTGTGTTCTCATGTTAATATAGAAGGAACACATCCTGACGTTCACGCTAACAGTTTTGTTGAAATGTGTTGAAAGGTTTTTTATTTTTAGGTTTTGCACTTTGAATTCGGACACACACACACACACACACACACACACACACACACACACACACACACACACACACACACACACACACACACACACACACACACACAAGCCTTTGTTCTTATAAATGTTAGACTTCGGTTTGGTTACAGCACAGCTGTGTTTTGAGGTGTGGTGAATCTTTTATAAAAGTCTGTGAAGTACCAGAGCTGGGTGATAAAGGGAGCAGCAGTGCAAGCCCTCAATGAATTCACCTGGGAAGCAACTAAATCTCACTCTCATAAACCGTGTTTTCGTGGCATTATTGCAGGTGGTTTACATTCCTCAGTCGTAAGTTATTTTTGTCTATTTTGTGATTTACAGATTCTGAAAGCAAAACACTGCCTAAATTGAGCACAAAACTCACAAAGCACATTGTCCAGATACAGCAGGCAGCTGCACTGTAATTAAAATGTGCCCTGTGCCAAAAAGAAAGAAAAGAAAACAACAAACAAACAAAAAAAGAGTTGATCATGTTTCATTTTCTGCACACGAGAAAAAGAAATGTTCACTCTGATTCTGACCACATTCCACATTTTGTAATCCAACAGATGTAAATAAGTTAAACAATAAAAAATACAGTTCTCTGGTCATGCAGGCTCTTGCTTATTTCTTGAAAATCATGGTTATGGCACCACCATCAGGTGAAATCAAGTGTATGTGATGTACGTTGTTTTAAGGTTGTTTATTTACTTGTCAAACAGTTGTCAAAAGTTTTAGAGTCTTGGTGGAAACCAGACTGTTTGCACTGAATTTCAGCAGGAAAAATGTAAGATTTTCAATTAAATACACTAATTAAATACTGTTCGAGTTCCTCTTTCCAGCACTACAGCCACTATTTGTTTTTAACTTGAGAAAACTCTTGATTGTTGTTTGTTTTGTTAATACTAGACTTATATTGCAGAAACAGTTGTTGTTATAATTTATTGAGACTTTTGAGTTTAATTGTCATATAGCACAAATAACAACCAATTTATGTTTCTCACCAGCTTGCAGTGACATCTAGCCATGCAGATAGTTTTTCCTGAATCTTTTTTAGACTTTGACTCTGTCTCCGAGACTCCAAGATGTTCAAAACTCAGTACAAAGCAAATTTCAGTTAATTCTAAGCAGTATGCACTGAAGCAGGCAACATATGTTTATATGGAATGATTTGCTTGATATTCCATGAGTATGCACCCATGAGACTGCTTTACGATAAAAGACAAAAACAAAAAAACCCCCCGAAAAAGTATGAACAAAAGTGTGTTTAACAGTTTTTTTCAAGAGTTCAAAATCCAGAAAAGTGTGACTACAGCAGGTGAAAAGGTGTTTGGATCGGGTGAATTAAAAGCAGTGAATCAGACAATGTAACAAGACTAACTAAATCCCATCTATTCTGTGCCTGAGTTTAATTTTACTTACATTACAATAATGGAAATTTCAGAAACACTATTTAAAATATTGATGAAAAAAGAGAATACTTAAATATCAAATTGAAGTAACTGCACTTAGAAAGAAAATCTATGAGCAGTAAGGAGTCTGACCTCAGGAGTTGACGGCTGAATGAAAACAAGGACCATCTGTACAGTGTCTCATTAAATGTGCAAGACCCCATCCTAATGGTGGGACCGGATGGGTACCTAGCTGCTTCCCTCACAGCAGCTTGCAGGTGGCAGAGCATCGAAGTCTGAATGGCATTCTTTACTCTGTTTGCCTTCTAAGTAGTCTTAAGGGTGGAGCGGAGCCTGGGAAGAACTGAAAGGGAATTAAGGATGAAGGCAGATGGTGTGAGATCTTGTAGGGCAAGTAGAAGTATGAAAGGTAATGTTGAATTCTCCCAATTCTTTGAATCTTTGGGCTGAAGGAAGGACAATACTCGGTGTATAAATGCTCAATCAACAATCATTTATTTCCATACAATTCAACAATAAGAGCATTACAACGTCCGGACGGGAGAGATGCTACCAGAGGGTCAGGCACATGTCTCAAAATGGTGACGGGTTGCTCAGCTTTTTATAGTCTCTAGTGGCCCCCAGCTAGTCGTAAAAGCCAAAACATCACATTTTTTCTCTGTTACAGCGCCTAAGTTATGACCTCGGCAGTTGTTTCTCTGCTTTCTGTAAGGTGGGGGTGTGGAATGTGGTCTGTCTATCTCCCCTGTCTTTAGACACAGAGTCTCCTGCTTACAACCTTCTCTTCATGATTCAACAATTAAGCATGTCAAGAAAACAGTGTAACACATTCCCAGCAGATCAAGGATACAGAGTGATGCACATTTATCTAATGAACTAATATGTGAATATGTTCTGTTAACTCAAAAGTATAATGAGAACTAAACTACATACAGCTCACACACTCTATATTAAAGGGTATAATGTGATCTACAGCAGTATTCTAATTCAACTACTCTGATTACATATATAAGGTAACATATAATAACAGAATAATCTAATAATTCCCCCTTTTGATCTCTGAAAGAGATCACTTACAACATGCACTCCAGGGTCGCAAGGTCCAGGTTTTCTTGATCCTGAGGCCCTCTGTCCCCCTTTAACGGGTGGACCATATGTGGGATGACCTCTGTGTTCACGCAGTTCAGATGCAAGCAAAGTTAGATTTACAACCATAACAGCAGTTACAGATGACTCTCCCATCACTCCCCAATTCTCCCACAGCTTTATTTTGGTGCTCCAGTTTTCCACTCCCATTTTAATGCCCCCTTATACCTTTCAAATGTACTTAGACTAGAACCTCTGTCTAAGGAGCTTTTAACCTTTATTTTTATTGCTGCAGCTACCAGTGTCTTCCAGTTGGGTGATTCTCAGCTTCTTTCTTCGACCTCCGGGGTTAGACCACCCTTTAGTCATTGCACAGTTCTGGGGATTATTCTGCCCCGATTTCAAACAAAGATCTGTGTGTTTTGGGATCACCGCCGTGTCCCCCTTTTTGCCAAGAGCCTCTTGAACCTCGTTGGTCTGGTGTTCCTGGTTTTCGCCAACCCCTTCATGGTTATTGCTGTGTTTGTGGGATCCATCTTCTCCAGGAGCCCAAATGTCATGACACTTGACCCCAGTTGCTGTCTCGGCAGTCCCTACATCTGTCCCTGCTGTGAAGGGTCCTCACATCTCCGGGTCCCCGTCTGGTGTCTGTTCCTTTCTCTGCAAGAGACAGAAAACCAAAACACCTCTCTCCCTAGCCTTGATAATCTAATATTGTTATCCATTGTTCTTCTAATGATTCAAATTTGGTTTAAAATATTATGTTCAGAACCTATTCTAATCATAATCTATGTGTGTGTAAAAGAAATCAAAAATTAGTGAACCCTTTCTAAGTCTAACACATTATAAGCTTAAGTTTTACCATAGCTAAATTATTAAACACACAAATAAAGTCATAAAATGTTCATAACACCATTGTTTGATGTTCGGACTCAACTCCCCCTTTTTGACACACTCCCATGTGTCAATTCATTGGAGCTAGACACTTAAAAGAGAAGGTTAGTGACATCATATCTGGTAACTGGTCCATCCAGAGCTGTAACATTTTGAAATGTACATACAACAAGCCAAACCACACCTTGGTCACACCAACCCTTTTCTGCCCCGAAGATGTCCAATGCCATCCTAGTATGGACTGTCAAAAGTGGCTTTAACGCTGACTATCCTGACAATCCATTTTATAACGTTTCCTGGTCAGATTTGCCAATCTCTGCACCAGGGTTTTAAACTTTTCGCCATTTCCATTAGTTGTTATTTTTATTTAGTTTCGACTCCAGATTTTCAATTTTTACCAGTTGTAATTAGTTTTTACCAATTCTTTGCTAGTTTAGTGTAGTTTTTATTTTCTGAAAATCCTTAGTTTCAATTTAGTTTTATTTGTGTTTTGCAAAAATTAAGTGTAACAAAATCCCAGTTCCATCATATCAGTCATGCTCTTCTGGTTATCCTTGGGTGTTGAGACTAATAACTATTAACTCTTGCCGCACCGTGTGGTCCTAATTTTGGTTGAAGTGAATTGATAACCTTTTGAAGGCGATTGTTTCACACCTTTATTTAGATGTCCCAGTCCTGTTGTCTCGGGATGCATCACGCTGCCTTATCTGGGGTTAGCTGTTTTCTGGGGATGCGGGTTGAGTGGGTGAGCTCTTCAAGAAGGGGGAGTGTGCTCCCCCTGATGAGGTCTTCTAGGTAAGCTAGGTTAGCCTTCTTGTGTGAGCTTTTCAAGTGCACTTTAAGGTTAGTGGGACTTTTAGTTTTATAAATGTCCCTCATGACCCCCTGATGACCCAGTACTTCATTTTTGCACACTGTAGTACACATTTTAGTTTTTGCTTGTAGCTCGCATACTCTACTTGCCACTCCTCTAAGTCCTGATGTTTCTTAGAGAGGGCAACAGTACCTTTAAAATTATATCACATGTGTGGGGGTGTGGCCTTGCCAATTGTTTTGCCCACCTTTTCAAAATGGCTGGCGTGCCCACAAGCACATTTCATGGAAAAAGAAAGGTAAGCTTGATATTTACATTTAAAATGTTTTGTTAAACTCAGATTTTTATTTTATTCTTTTTGCAAGTACCCCTCCTCGGTGGCGAGAAACTGTTGGTGTGGTCAAGTGGGTGCTCTGGAAACAAACGCTCAGGACAGAACAGTTATCAGTCATGTACTTCCTACAAGTTTTGCATATGTTTTATTCCATATTGATCCTCTGAGTGTAATGGTACATTTTAATTTGAATTTATCCAAACTAAACACAATATTTTCTTTATTTACTTTGCTCTTGTTCTTTTGCAGTACCACATCCTATCAAATGTCCCTGTCGATTATATTCTACATTTAATAACTTACTATTTCAAGTGAGAACCTAAATCATGTGGACCAATGTTTATTCTTGCATATCTCTATTCTGAATGTGGCCAGTCATTCATAGGTATTGTTCAATTTTGGCGATTTTCCTCTATAAAATTTAATTGACTTTTTACAGTGGCCTGCTGTGGTTAATAGTAACATATTCCAGTCATGAGTGGTATCAAAAGTCTTCTCCACTGTAGCATTTGGCATTCCCAATAATATAACATGATACCTTACTCAAAACACAGCTAATATAGCACAGTTTTCTTAATGCAAACATCGGTAACTCAAAATCAGCAACCACAGTGTTAAGTCTGCAGTTCATACTTATGTGAAGCTAGAGTCTCCTCCTCCAGTCTCTCTTATCCTCCTGCTCCTGAAAAAACAAAACAAAACAAAGCGAAGCATCCACCCTTCTCTTGTCGGCTGGGTGAATTGTTTATGAATTGTTTATTGGCATTTACTAATCCTAAAGTGGGTGCAGTCATTGTCTCAGTATCAAGTCAGTCAAAACTTTTAGTCGTCAGTCCATCACAGTCCATTCACATGCATACCTCCATACACATTCATACCAGATGTTGCTGATAATGGAGTCTCCCGCTCAACCTATTCGAGCCTTCATCACCAGCAAGATGACGTCATCATTTTAAAGGAAAACAATTCCTTGTTGTTTTTTGGGCCGGATTGACTCGGTGCAATCCTTTTAGATCAGTGTTCCCTATAAGTGAATTTCTCCCAAGCCAATTACAATCATGGAGAAGCACACTTTGCAACTGTTTACAGTAATAATATTTTATAGCGCTTTAAATTTCAATCTTTCAGGCCTTGTTTAAAGAGCTGATTGTTAAATCATGAACTCACAAAATATCAACATATCACCACCGGTGGATCACACCTCTCAGATGTTTTTTCTCCAGTGCACTGTAACAAAAACGAAAACAGACATAACCAACAAAATACTACTAAAATAACACAAACTAGGGCCCGTTGCAGACATGTCTAAAACTATCCCTCTCTCGCTTACGAGAAAGAACACAAGCCAAAGCTCACTGATAAAATCAAGCTAGCGCTAAACAAAACCAAACAATCAACCAGAAATTCACAGGAACATTTTGCTTCCTGCCGGGACAATATTGTGTGGGAATGAGAACCTCAGGTGCCGTAACACCTTTTGTTCCTCCTTGAATTAAAACTCAATCACAGAAAATGCCGTACTCCGACCTAAAACTTACACTATTAATTCATCATTTTCACTCTGTGCCACTGTTCCTCATCAGGGCTGTGTGAAGCACAGCAAAGAATTCAGTCAAGGCCTTGAGCCATAAACAGACATCACGCACAGACATTGTTTTCATAACCAAACCATTTTAGAGCTTATTCCTAAAATCTACATAAATGCCTTCTAGGTGACATATAACACATTCTAAGTAATCAATGGCTCCTCATAAAAATTATGCATTGGGATGTTTGTGTGCAGCATTTTGCATATCAGCATAAGCAAAGCATTCTTCATTGCATCAGCGTGTGTGTGTGTGTGTGTGTATGTGGATCACTCTTCATTGCACAAGCGTGTGCATGTGTATGTGTGTGCATCACTTCTCAGTGAATCAACATTCCCGTGTGTGTGTGTGTGTGTGTGTGTGTGTGTGTGTGTGTGTGTGTGTGTGTGTGTGTGTGTGTCATTTCTCACTCACTCAACGAGTGCACGTGTTCATGTGTGTATTTCACTTCATTCTGAATCTGTGTGTTTGGAGACGTGTGTGTGTGTGTGTGTGTGTGTGTGTGTGTGTGTGTGTGTGTGTGTGTGTGTGTGTGTGTTCATCACTTTCCTGTTCTGGTGTTCTGGGTAAACCACGGCCTGAAGCATGCCCTGGGGTCCTGCCCCCCCTCCTTTTCAGTTTGTTTGCGACCATTGCTGCTGCTGCTGCTCAAAATTCAGTCCGTCCTGGTTCTGACCCCAATTGGGGCAGTCCTTTCTCCAGTGTCGATGTTCACCGCAGGTGAAACCTGCATCTTCTTCTGTGTTTTTGTCCATTCTGAGGTGCCTTCTGTCCTCAGTTACTCCTCTTGTCTCGGTCACGCCCTTTTTCGCCACCCGATCATCCGTGTTGGTCCATCACTGTCCTGCACAGTGTGAATGCAAAGTTATCAAGGTCAGCATTCTTTCGCTCGGCCTTACTTTTCATTCGGGCTTGGCGGGCGTCTCGTCACAGCTCTGTCAGCTGACGCAGTCTGGGAATTTTCCCCCGTGTAGTGAAACGGGCCTTAGGTTTAGTGCTCTCCGTCTCGGCTGCATGAGATCACATTCCTGCAGGTCTGTTGACATTCTCAGGTCGTTGTTGTGGGTCCAGCTGTTGCAGCATTTGGTCAGTGTCACGTATGGGGGAGAGCAGGAGTCCAGTCAGCCTCGGCTTTCAGGGCCGGCAAAGCAGCCTGTAATTAAATATGTATAGAAAAAACAAAAACAAAACAAAACAAAAACAAACGAACAGGAAAATGATGTTGTGTTCGCTGTGTTATTCAGAGGGGAGACACACCGGGACCAGGCCCTGTGTCAGCCTTCTCTCCCCCTTTTTTTTTTTTTTTTTGTTTTTTCTCTCCCGATATAATCAACTCCTAACCCACCAAGTTGACAGGACAACACAAGTACATATTAAAATTCTTAAGATCATGTTTAAAAACCCAAAAAAGGAATTTTCTTTCATTCAGTAATCACTTTTATTAATCAATCAACAGAAAACATGTCACAATTTGACTCTTTTTACCACTAAATTTGTTGCGTCTTGCCTGGTTGGTTAGACCAGTGTTCCTTTTTTTTTTTTTTTTTAGTTAAATTGTTGTCCTGCAACCCAGAGGGTTTCTTTGTCAGTAATGTATAGACTTCATCATTTAAGTATGTTAATTTTTCTTTAACCTTGCTGGAAAATCTTCACGTGTTCATGAGTGTAAGCTGTTTCTTCATTGCGTGTATGTGCATTTGTATAAAAGCAGGTTAATTTTATCTTTTCTCAAACTAGGCGTTACCTTAAAAGGAGCCTTTCTCTCAGATTTCTCTGCTTGTGTGTTTTTGTTTCACCTTTTTGTTGTGATGCTCCGGACGCCTTCCCAACCTCCACAAGTCCGTTGGCCCCAATTTTATGTGTTAAAACTTCTCTTAATTTCTCCTCTAATTCTCTTCTCGCTGCTGTCTTTTTCACAGCTGCTGATTCGTGCTGGGTGTGGTTCCCATTACCTATAATTTTGCTTCGGCCGCTGTGCTTGTGGGGGCAGTTGGTCCAGGTCCGCAGCTTCCTGTATTAACACACTAAGAGATTTATTTTAATTTCATTTTCATCGCTTTTAAACCGATAAGCAGGCAACACGCCCACCTTGACAGCGTAAACTGTACGCCAGTCTCCCAACACATTCCTCTCTCTACTCCTCCATAATTCTCCACTGCACACCTCTTACTATCTCTCCTTTTTATTTTTATTACACCACAGAGTAATACACCCAATTATGCCCGTCTATCTCCATGTGGCTCCAAATTCCCTCTTTATTTTAATTTCACACTCGTCAGGGGACAGGCACACAACAATTTCAACCACTGAAACGAGGAATTCAACCTTTTTATATTTCTTTACTAATCTAGACTCAACGTTTGTTCGCAAAATGTGTCTTGTTCTAGTCCGGAATAAATGTGAACCCGTGATTACACGGCCGTTCCAGTGTTATATCCGTAGCTATGCGGGGGCCCTCACCTCCCCAAGTCACCACCTCGGCACCCGGACGACGCCGGTCCTGGCCACGCGTCCACGGACAGGAGGGTCGCCACTCCTAGGGCAAAATGTTCCACAGGTACACTAGGCATCAACCTTTGATCCTAAAATGTGTATTTGCTCTAATGTCCTCCTAATCAAACACATCAACCGTCACTGTCACTGTGTTCAGACTTCACACACACAAAAAGCACACTCAGAGCGCGCCTCACCCACGGCCAGAGCGCGCCTTACACACACAGCGCGTTACACCATCAGTGTGACACACAGAGAGCGCCTCTCATCAGCAGAAATTTGCACAGAAACCTCTGAGCTCAACTATTAGATCTTCTTAAAGCACACTGCACCATAGACCAAAATACCCCTTTCTCTGCGCTTATGACCGCCACCACGGGGCAAAGTCGCATCATAAAAGTGATGCTTGCATCCCCGAAGTTATACCTGACATCATAAACCAGGTGTTGCTATGTACTAAATTTTTACTTTGTATTATGACCGCAGCCCTTTATACTCGACTGACGCCACAAACCACCGTCAAAACCTCTATCCAATGTACTAAAACTAGCACCAACCACTACTGCACTTCACGGCCGCACCACCGGAACACGCCGTATCATAAACCAAACCTACGGACGTGTTTCGCTCTCGCGTTGCCAGCGTTCAACTGCACCGTGAAGCCAGCATCTGCTTTTCCTTAAATCAACTTCTATTTCATAGCCGGCAAAAGCCAGGACGTCACTGACACCATAAACAAAATAAACAAACCTCGACTTCAATGTACTGGACTAATGGCCGCGTCTTCAGAAGAAATTCTAACGTATTATTGCTACAGAAGCCAGTATTAGACAAAATTAAATGTGGAAGGTAAAGTGGCTGCAACTAGCTCAACGTAGTATCTTATTAGTTTCTCGGTAGAAGCAGTTTACTGCAACTAGCTCAACGTAGTGTCTTATTAGTTTCTCGGTAGAAGCAGTTTATTTAACACACTGGAATTCAGCCTCAACTTATGTTGTTAGTATCTTGCGCCAAAAACCAGACACCGACAAATTTACTGTGAAAATACATGTGACTCAGTGAACAGATTAATTTGGAAAGCCCAATATGCACATTTGGTATTTATAATACAACAGGCTGTGCTTACCTTTCTGTTTTAGGCCGGCCTTCTGTTCACTTTGCCCCACGATCTCACCAAAGGCCAAATCTACACCTCCTCAGCACACCAAAGATCCGGGTCACACGGCACCAAGTTGTTGAATTCTCCCAATTCTTTGAATCTTTGGGCTGAAGGAAGGACAATACTCGGTGTATAAATGCTCAATCAACAATCATTTATTTCCATACAATTCAACAATAAGAGCATTACAACGTCCGGACGGGAGAGATGCTACCAGAGGGTCAGGCACATGTCTCAAAATGGTGACGGGTTGCTCAGCTTTTTATAGTCTCTAGTGGCCCCCAGCTAGTCGTAAAAGCCAAAACATCACATTTTTTCTCTGTTACAGCGCCTAAGTTATGACCTCGGCAGTTGTTTCTCTGCTTTCTGTAAGGTGGGGGTGTGGAATGTGGTCTGTCTATCTCCCCTGTCTTTAGACACAGAGTCTCCTGCTTACAACCTTCTCTTCATGATTCAACAATTAAGCATGTCAAGAAAACAGTGTAACACATTCCCAGCAGATCAAGGATACAGAGTGATGCACATTTATCTAATGAACTAATATGTGAATATGTTCTGTTAACTCAAAAGTATAATGAGAACTAAACTACATACAGCTCACACACTCTATATTAAAGGGTATAATGTGATCTACAGCAGTATTCTAATTCAACTACTTTGATTACATATATAAGGTAACATATAATAACAGAATAATCTAATAGTAATAAAAGGGAAAAGGCAGGAAGAGAAAAAGAGAGAAGGAGGTGCTGGAAAAAGGTGGAGACTACGAGGAAAGAGGAACGGAGAGAGGACGTCCTCAGTTCAGTTGTGAAGGCACTTCAGTCCTCTTTTTTTGATAGGGCAGGGAGATGTTTTAATGTCTCCACACATTTTTAAAGTAAAGGAGACAAGCTGTTTAGGACAATGGATGCCCTATCATAACTTCCCTTCAGCAGGTGAGTGCATTTCTTTCATCTTTTTCTTTGTCTTTAATTGCAGATTTATAGTGAAAACTTTGCTTTGAGGTCACATTTCAATGTTTTAGTTATAAATGTGATGATTTATTTACTGCCGGAAAGTGGATGAAAGCTTTATGTGAAACAGATGAAAGACTTTAATAGGAGCATTAAGAGAGAGAGATTAAAGGCATGACTGTAATACTGATTTTAAATGGAAGTGAGATAGTAAACTTTTTAACTTGCAATCACTTATATTAATTATACACAGTTTCTAAAGGTCAACATATTATGATCTCATACCTACATGTATGTTAACACATAGCGCCTGGATGGACGTGCAAACATAAGTGTCTTTCATAAAATCAGCTTCTACCTGAGTTATAAAGAGCCGACTGTGCTGTGAATAAACTGATTATGGCAGCGCGCGCACACACACACACACACACACACACACACACACACACACACACACACACACACACACACACACACACACACACACACACACACAGGGTGGAGAGAAACACAGAGAAATGCTTGTTTCTGTCACTTCCCACTTTCGGGGGTTGTGGCAGTCAGGTCAGAGTATTTCTCTTTCTGTGCGTTTTACAGCAACCAAACTAAATCTAACCAGCAGTCCAACAGCAATGAAACGAGGCCACGTGCTGTGGACTAGTAACAAAAACTCGCACTGAAGATAAAAGCATCAAGGTTTTCCTTCATGATTTTATCTCAGTTTCTTTTGGTGCTTTTTCTTTTTTTTTTAATTTTTTTTTTTATCTATCGACTTGTTTTTTGTCTACTTTATCTGCTGCTGGCACAGGTTTGTCCAGAGGTACACAATCTGCGTCCTTAGATCTGTGTTTGCTTTGATGTTTTACACGTACAGATTTTCTTTATACCTCTAACCAACTCTAGGCTAGGGGTATAAAATACATCATATTTACATAAAATACATCTTATTTTATAAGACACTTCAACCTTCAACAATTGGAGTCTTTTGGTTTGGAGTCTTCTCCCACCCCCATTCTCTGCGGCCTGCTGGAGCGGGAGGGCTAGTAGGAGGAGTTGGCCGTCCGACTGCGGTCTGGGGTGTGGGGCCTCCCTGCTGCTGCGGAGTCGGGGTGGTCTGCCTCTCCCCACCGCAGGGAAAAGGGTAACACCACCTGGGTCTGGGTGCAATTCCCCCCTCCAGGGGCAAGGGTACCTAGACCCGGTTTGTAGAGTACGCTTGGGGAGTGTGATTGTGTGTACAGCGTCTCTTTATGTCTGTCTCCACGTTGGTTGAGTGTGGAGTAAGTGCATATGAGAGCATGAGGGTGGGAATGGATGTTTGTGTCTGTGTGTGTCTGTATGTCTGTGTCTATATGTCAGGTTGGGTATCAGACGCCACCTCTCTGGGGACACCTCAGGCCCTCCAAGGTTTGGAGGCCTATCTCCACCCACCACCACTTCCCCTGCCGGTGGCGGACTCCCTCAGGTGTCGGTGTGTTGGTGGTTCTTTGTGTCTGGGGGTGGGCGTCCGGGTACACACCGGCTCACTCCTTGGCGGCCGCTTGTCGGGGCCTGGGGCTCGCTCGGGCCCCTTTGGAGGTGGGGTGCCCCCGGCCTCTCGGCCTGGGGCTCGGTCACTCAGGCACAGCTGGGGGCCGGCGGAGCTCACGGGCGCGTCACTGCAACTCCCCCTGACTTCTGCTCCGCGGCTGCTGGGCGAGCCCTCATCTGGGACTCTCCTCAGCTCTTACTGGAACAGTGGCGCGGCTGCCCCTCTGTTGGTCTTCCTTGGTCTCTTGTGTTCTGGGGGCCTCTGGATGTCTGGAGTTTTGATCTCCTCCATACCCGCTTCACACCCTGGAGGACGGGGCTGTGGCCCCCCCACACTCCCTAGCAGATCATTACATGGAGAAACCTTTGGAATGCAAGCATGCTGATCCACACAGGTATGCACACATGGGTATTCACAGACGCGGACTAAAGCTTTCTTGGCTGCTGCCTCAAAGCACACTGTGCGCTGTCTATCTTGCGTGCTGCACAATATCGTTTATTATTTAGTAAATATTGATATCTATGACTAGCTAGTTTATTGTGATGGTGCTTTGTTTTCTCTATTATTATGTTACTCTTTGTTGTTTGCTGTCTCCTCTGTTTGTTTTTTTTTTTTTTTTTTTTTTTTCTCCATACAGGTGACCCAGGAGTTTTTTTTTTTTCTCTCTCTCTCTTCCCCCCCCTTCTCACCGTCTCTTCTCCCCTTTGGTTTTCTTTCTTTCTCTCCCCCTCTTTCTCTCATTCATTCCCCCTGTCCTATTTATTAAAAAAAAAAAACAAACAAAAAAAAAAAACAATCCCCTTAGACGTCAAAGGTCATTAGGAGGATTGTTTTTTCCAGCATTTTCTGATGGCAACTTTGTTTGAGGATTTGTTGCTGCATGTTTCAGGCTGCCGTTGGCCTTCGTATCCAGCTGCATTAACTTTGGTGAACTTCAGCTTATCTTAAAACTAGTATTTTCCCCTTCCCTAGCATTAGTTGTACTTTATATGGTGTTACACGTCAGTCAGCATGTTGGCCTTTGAATGTTAGTTAACTCCTAGCACTGCTTCACAGAACTGTGATTGCAGCTGTAGATGAAACTTGTACATGGCCATGTTACAGTGTTGTTTGGCCTTTTTGTGGTGCTGGCCATTAAATTAAGATGATAAGATGTTTTCATGAGTTGTAGGTGCATAAAGGTAAAAGACAGGTAATTTTATCCCATGGCTAGGTGGTTGCAAGGTAATATGATGGCATCATAACATTTCATATCGTTAAGGGCCGTCAGAGGGTTAAGATGTACTTGTGTGCCAACTTTAGCTGTTCAAGTTCTGATCAAGTAGATGGGACTAGATGAGTTAATGGCCAAAGAAGCAAACACACAGACAGATTTCTGTAGGAAGATACTGGAACCTTTGTACAACCACTAATGAAGGTTCATGTACCTCTTCTTCTTTTGACTGGCCCAATCAGAGGTCATCACAGCAGGTCATCTGCCTGTATCTAACCCCGTCTATAGCATCTTCCTCTGTCACACCAGCCATCTGCACGTCCTATTTCACTACATCTATGAAACTTTTCTGTGATCTTCCTTTTTTCCTCCGACCTGGCAGCTCCGTCTTCAACATCCTTTATCCAACATATCCCCTTTTCCTCCTCTGTACATATCCAGTCCATCTCAGCTTTGCTTCTCTAACTTCGCCTCCAAAACGCTCAACCTGAGCTGATCCTCTGATATGCTCATTTGTAATCCTGTCGATTCTGATCACTCCCAGTAAAAATCCTATCATTTTCAACTTTGCCATCTCTAGGTCTACCTCCTGTTACTCTAAATAGCCTAAGTGATTGAGAACAACAACTTAAAGTGGTATATTTTTCATTGTAGTGATTTTCAGCACTTCAAGACAAACAGATTTGTTGAAAACAAATGACCATCCAAACCACATGCCAAGATGCTATCTGAGGATATGAAAGAAGGGGACATCACAAGAAAAGCGGAGGACTAAAAGCCACATGTTTTAATTTATCTTTAGGAACAATGGGTCACTTGTCTTTTCCTAGATGCATCTTTAGCCTTAAGTGTTTAGGATTTCCTTAAAAGACAATCCACCATGTTCAAACGGTGGCTGATGGCCCTGGTGGCCCGTGTTGGCCTCATTGTGCTGACCCTCTGCTGTTGCGTGCTGCTGCTGTATCTCCTGGCCTGCAAACCTGTATCTCACGGCAGCCAGCAGTCTTTGCCATGGGCTGGAAGTGCCACCAGTAAGGAGAGGTACATGGCTTTACTGCAGGAGAGGGAAGACTCTCACAGACATTATATCAACAGCCTGACAAAGCAAATAGCCCAGCTGAAGGAAGCTCTGCAGGAGAGGACGCAGCAGCTTCAGGAGTCCCTGGATAAAGCTAAAATCAAAGGGATCCTACCTCAGGGTTTGGAGAGCCTGCACAAAACCCCAACGCAGTCTGATCTGAAGGTAGGACAAGAAAATAAATACATTTTGTGTGACATTATAGCTGTAGTAGTAAATGCTACATGATGTCCTCCAGGAGTTCTTCCGCTCCCAACTGAACCAGGCAGAGGTGAACTCAGGTGTGAAGCTGCCCAGCGAATATGCACTAATTCCTTTTGACACTTTCACCCTGCAGAGGTAAGTGGGACAGCGGCGCAGTAGGAGCCCCCCAGGAGCGCTGTGTAGCACTTAAATTTTACCTTATGTTGGCTGTTAAGTGGGGTTTTGTTTTTTCATCCAGCGTGTACCAGCTGGAAACAGGGCTGACCAGGCATCCAGCGGAGAGGCCTGTGAGAAAAGACCGCAGAGATGAGCTGATAGGGACTGTGGAAACAGCTCTGCATGTCCTGAATGGACCCAAGCATCACACTGACAACATCAGGAGAAAACACACATTCTCCCCTTCAGACTTTATCCAAGGTGAAAAAGACCTCAGGTTATTCATTCATGTTGTACACACAGATTCATACACTGCATTAATTTGTTTGCAGAGAGCTAAGAAATTGTAGGAAACTAGTGGCCCAATAAAACAGAATGCATATCATGATGCTTTCTTCTCCATCGCAGGGCTGACTCGCACAGAGCGGGACAGAGGAAGCATTTACGAGCTGACGTTTAAAGGTGACAGTCCACAGGACTTCACGCAGCTTGTACTCTTCAGGCCTTTTGGCCCCGTGATGAAAGTGAAGAGCGAAATTGTGAACACGCAAAACATCATCATCAACATCATCGTACCTCTGTCCAAGAGGGTGGACACATTCAAACAATTCATCAAAAACTTCAGGTAACATTTAGAAGTAAATTAACAAACAGGCACCCAGTAAACATACTCCACATGGGGCCACAGTGGAAAGACCCCAGTACTGCTCGGAAATGTGGTGAGGAGTTGCTCCACATTTCATGCTGGCTCCAGGGCCACAGTGGGCTTGGCCATAGAAAACCTATATAAGGGCCCCAAAGGGCAAAACTGCTGTGGGGCTTGTGTTTAGACACCAACTTGGGGTCCACGTGGAATAAGTGTGGGTTTGCCCTGGCCTCACAGCCCCACAGCTACCCACAGTGGGGAGATTTTTGCTGTACATCTGATCCCAGCACAGACATCTGGAGATACATCTGGAAACCAATAAAACTCATTGCCTCTTAGTAAGGAGACAATGCACAGATTTAAAGACGGCCCTAATTTTAAAAAAGGTCATTTTCAGCTCAGTTTCATTGAAATTTTCCCACATTTGTTCATATGTCTGTTTCATTTAGAGAGGTATGCATCCAGCAGGACGGCAGGGTTCATCTCACCGTGGTCTACTTTGGTCGAGATCAGATAGACGAGGTAAAAGCTGTGCTGGACCAGACCACTAGGTATGTACAAACCATTTCATAGTTCACTCATCATCTAATTTCTAATATCTCATCTCTAATACTGATCGCTTGCAGATTAGTCCAGAGTTGTCTATAACACTTAAATTTGCAGGAGTTGGAGATTTTTGCATCAATCAGTTATAGTGAAATTGTGACGAGACTCTACAGATCTATGACTCTCATGATAATGTGCACTTGCAAGAAAAATATTAAACTCCCGTTGTCTCTTCAGTCTTAAGAAATGTGTCTGTGCTCGGGCACGAGTGTTTAACGGCTGCAGGCAAACAAAAATAAGTCCTGTGAGGCTTCTGCACCTCCAGGGATACACACATGCTGTGGCTGTGCAGGCTATTGTGGTGTTATCATCACAGCTTGTACATATATATCCGCAGGCTGCAGAAATATTAAGACTAATCAAACATCCACGAAAGTCCTCCTGTTTTCTTTTTCCGTCTTTCCCCTCAGAGAGACTCGGTTCAGGAGCTTCACGTTGATCCAGCTGAATGAGGAGTTTTCTCGCGGCCGGGGCTTAGACGTGGGTGCCAGGGCTTGGAGGCGCAGCCAGAACATTCTGCTCTTCTTCTGTGATGTTGACATTCACTTTACAGCTGATTTCTTAACTTCCTGTCGTCTCAATGCAGAACCTGGTGAGAGTCCCGACCCCCCAAGTGGTTCCTGCAATCATGAATAAAATAGCTTAATGAGAAACTACAGCTGATGGAGCAGATAAAATCAGTTCCGTGGGTGTTATTAAATATTGTGGTTGATTAGATCTCAGGCTGAAGGTGAGCGCTTTCCTTTGAGCTGGTCTGTAAAGTCATCAACATGCAATATAAACTGTTAAACATTTTCAAGGACAGAGTAGTAAGTTCTCATATAAGGTAAACCACAGGTTCTACTTACAATGGTTACACTGATTTTTATGCAAACGGGAAGACCTGTCACCCGACAGTCACCTTGAAATGCCTCGAGGCACTTATTTAGCTCCACTTAGAAAACTGCATGTATAGAATCACAAGTCAAATCTGGTAAAAGGTTTACTGACCCAATTAATATTTAAAAATGAATTTCCCCTTGAAACTTAACACTTCTTTGACTATCTTTGTGGTTTCAAAATTGCCCCACAGTTCAGTAAGGAGAGATCCCTTTGCAGAAGTGAACATGATTTACTAAGATAGAGAAATTAATTAAAGTATTTGGTGATTAGACTTAGATGACCCATCATCTAAGAATCAGGTCTCTCACATCATCTCACAGAATCCCAGCAGTGCTAGGATTTAGCACAGGTGGTGAAAATTAAGACTGAGGCTTGAATGGAGCTCTGACTGAGGTGTCTGTGAGGTGGAGATGGGGAGGAGGTGGGTTGCATGAGAGTCTGGCGGGGATGATAGCAGTGAGCAGAGATTTAAGCCACGGAGAGTAGAGGCTGATTGACTCAAAGAAGATGAACAAGAAGATGACTGGACTGGAGTAATGAGTAATGATGTCAGTATTGAGCCTGACAGTGTGGGAAAGTGGTAGTGATCTAAAGACACAGAGACACGGGGCCTAACGCCCAGGAAAGCCAGCAGATGAGTGATTACAGATCCTCCTTATTGAACTTATGCATGAGCTTCATTTTTAGTCTTACTGGGACACTTTTTGCCACTGTTAGCAAATTTCTGTTCAACTAGGTTTTTGGGTGGTCTCCAAAAAGCTTACCTGCGCCATGTGACACTTAAATAATTTGCTCTGTTGAGCAGGTAGAAAGAATATCTTGCATTTTTGGATAGAATATAGGTAGATTATTGTGGCTGAATGCAAAAAAATAAACTGCCACTGTACTGTGTCAGCCAACAACATTAAATTCTAATTTCTATCAGTATCTTTAACACCTCGTGGTGTGTGATTATTAGCTGATGGAGACTCAGTGTCACATCTGCTCTTGCTGCTATGCAACGAGCAGCACGGTCCTGGCCTCATAAATTATGGCCCAGCTCCACTGAACAGGCATCTGCCAGAGCCAGCATGCTACAGGTGTCTGCACTGTCTGTTCTGAAAAATCACATGGGCACAGCTATCAAACAAGAAGAGGCAATAAACAGGTTAAGGTAAATAGGTTTGAAATTTTAAAAAATGGTAAATGGCCTGTATTTGTATAGCGCTTTACTAGTCCCTAAGGACCCCAAAGAGCTTTACACATTCAGTCATCCACCCATTCACACACTGGTGATGGTAAGCTACATTGTAGCCACAGCCACCCTAGGGCGCACTGATAGAGGCGAGGCTACCGGACACTGGCGCCACCGGGCCCTCTGACCACCACCAGTAGGCAACGGGTGAAGTGTCTTGCCCAAGGACACAACGACCGAGAATGTCCAAGCCGGGGCTCGAACCGGCAACCTTCCGATTACAAGGCGAACTCCCAACTCTTGAGCCACGATCACCCCATATCTAAAGCTTTTTAGATAAAAAATTTTTTTGTTCATCGATTTGGCTAATAAGGACAAGATTTACAAACGTTGACCTTTGGAGATTCATAAGCTCTGCTGGCAAAATTTCATTTTTTTTATCCACCGTGTAAGTAACAGTCAGCTTATACGGGTGTTAACTTTTAGTAAATAAATGATTGATGAATAGTCATTACTGTCATTTTGGGGGGTAACAGAACTCGTGTCTGCTTTGAGAAATATGAAACTTTTTAGATTTTGTCTCAGTCTTTGTGGCATTTCTGATATTTCTGGAAGTTTGTTAGCAGTCTCTTATTATAGCACTGAAGTGTGATTCTCTGGAAATTGTGTTCTTTCATTTCTTTGTTCAGGCTTGCTGGTTATCGCTTCCCATACCAACCACACAGTTCTATTCTTTTCACTCCAATGAAACCCTCTGTTGCTGCCAGTAAAGAAAAATCCATCTCTCCCCTCACTGCCAAAGTTTTTTTTTTTACAGCAAAAAAACGAGAGTGAGAGAGACCCACCGGTCACCAAGTGTTAAAAATAGAAAATGTGCATGCTACAGCTTGAATCATTAGGTGAAATATTAAAATCATTGTTTTATTAGTGTTTTACACTTCCTGTTTTTTGTTTGTAGAAGTGTGACATGTTTGGTGATGGATGGTAAAAGGCTGCACAATCAGATTACTAAGAAATATTCTATTCTTTGTAATATTACTATTACTACTATATTACAATTATTAAAGCAGATCACATTTCGAAAAGATTGTTATATAATTAGGATTACTTAATTATCTCTTTACAGATGGTCAGTTTTAAGATTATGAGCTGCTTCAAGAAAAACCATCTTCTTGAACTTTGTTGTGGGGGTTTATTTATTTCCATACAGAGTGCAGGAAATTCATTGTTTGAGTTCAAAGTAATATTTATATGAGCTTATTTAAATTAGATTACATACTTTTGTTATACTCTATGCTATATAAAATGCACATTAAATGACTGTAAATGTTTTAAAGTAACCTGTCACAGGATTCAGTGTGTCTGTTTAAACTGTTCTTGTAGGTAAGAGAGTGTACTACCCAGTGCTCTTCAGCCAGTACAACCCATCTATCATCTACAGAAATCAGACGCTCTTGCCTTCACTTCAGCAGCAGCTGGTAGGTTAATACAACACACAAACAGCTCAGTTACAGCAAATGTCATCCAGAGGTGATTTCTGGCTGCTCCTCTTCCCTCAGGTGATAAGGAAGGAGAGTGGATTCTGGCGTGACTTTGGGTTCGGCATGACATGCCAGTACAGGTCTGATTTCATCAACATAGGTAAAGACAGATATATTAATTTCATGTGAAGGAACACAATAAAGTTAAATGTTACTGCTCAACTAAACATAAGCCTTTAAAAAAACCCTAAAGTTCAGGGTTAATAAACCCCTCGAATTTATTCACAAGAAACCCCTGCAAAATGTTTTTCTTTTAAATATGTTAATTGTTAATTTTTATCTTTTAGTTATTTATTTAAAAGTTAGAATTGTTTCCTTTTTACTGCCAAATGACTTTGATTTGGTAGCCTCAGGCAGTGGAGCATTACAAGATAGCAAACCAGAGATTTTTACATAGTAATATAGTAAAAATGTCAAGTTCACTTTTATAGAATGTTAGAAAAACGGGTTCAATATTTTAGGTTAGATATTTCTTATACATATAATCTGCTGAGGAGCTTAACTGCTTTTCATTTATGTTAAAATAATCAAAACTGAACTTTACCTGATTAACCAGTTAATTGACCAGTCAGCTTCAGATCTGCTTTAAATTTTGGTTGATTGGGCTGTTAAAAAACGACAGTCATGGGCAGTAGAAGTCAAATTAATAGCAACTTCTTGATTTAATCCAGCCTTGGGATTTTATCTCCTGTCAGGTGGTTTTGATCGCAGCATCAAAGGTTGGGGCCTGGAGGACGTGCACCTGTACAGGAAGTACCTTCACAGTAAGCTGATGGTGATTCGCTTTCCAACTCGCAGCCTTTTCCATTTGTGGCACGAGAAGAGCTGTGCAGATGAGCTTCCTCCAGACAAGTACAAGATGTGTATGCAGACAAAAGCCATGAGCGAAGCTTCGCACAGCCAGCTGGGGGAGCTCTTCTCCAAACAAGAGATTCAGGTTCACGCTCAGAAACAGATGAAATGAGGAACTTCATGAGAGAAGTTAGTTTATATAATAAAAACATTATAATTCACTGATAAAGAGGATGTTTTGTGATGAGATTCATGTTATGTTTTGTGTTGATAAAACTGAGACATCTTATCTGCTTGTCTCCTGTGTGTTTTTTCCTTATCTAATAAGTTTCTTTCGGCGTGGTTACTGTAAGTTTCTTCAGCAAAAGACGCGATGACAAAAAGCATCTGTTTGTTGAAAGGACAAAGAACCTGAATCACATGTTTCATTTGAGTTTTTTAAAGCAAATATATATATATTTTTAAATTATTATTATTACCAATAAAACACTTCTATAGACTCTTTCTTAAGATTTATTTTTGGGCTTTTCAGAATTATTTGACAGTTCAGCAGTGAAGCGTAGACAGGAGAGCGCTGGGGAAGACACACAGGATATGGGTGCTGGTCAGACCCAGCCCACTCTATGGCATACAGGCACCTGCTCAACCAGTGACCTAAACTGCTGCCTAGCACAAGCTGAACTGCCAGCATTAACTGTGTCTTTGTTTGAAATATTTCATTTTTCTCCTCATCTTTTTTTTTCCTCGATTTTTTGAGTTTGGCAAACAACTTTAAGGTGCTTTGCCACTTTCTTCTGATCTTTTTTCTGATCTTTCTTACTTAACCATCTTAAAAGGAAAGAAAAAAAAGGAAAAACAGGGTTTGTAATTAAGAGTTTTGCTAGTTAAACAGGATTAACAGATCAAAACATTTTATTTTATCCAATGTTTTGCAAAACAGGGAAACCAAAACATGAAATATATCACAAATAGTATTAAGATAAATTATAGGCAACTTAACCTGACTGAGGGAGAAAACCCCCCAAAACAAATATGAGAATCGATGAAGTCTATGAAAGAAATTCATACTGCAGACTGCTGTCATATCCAGTTATGGCCCCATTTGATTATGGTCAGATCCAAAGGCCCTGGTGCTATAACCACTGATCTCTGTGGCCTGTTCATGAAACAGATCTGCTCTCTCTCTGGTCCTCATTTGCCACACCTTATTGCCATAGCTGAACAGCATTCTATTTTGTGTGGTTGCAGGAGTATTGCTGGTCAGTGTGAACTTCACGTGATCTTAAAAGATGAACCATGGGAAAACTGTCAGACCTGTTCTGCTCTGTTTAGCTAAACTTCCCTATTTGTTGGGGGAAAGGTTTATAAACGTTTATAAGGGTTTTCTGCAGTTTCACTTACCTTTTTCACGACGCTCTGCATTTAATCAGTAACAATGAGAAACACCCTGTTTCAGAATGACACTGAAAAACTAGTTCATCCATTTATTACTTCTTGGCTGGACTACTGTAATTCATCATTATCAGGATGTCCTAAAACTCCCCAAAAAGCCTTCAGTTAATCCAAAATGCTGCAGTAAGAGTACTGACAGGGACTAGAAAGAGAGAGCATATTTCTCCTCTCTTCATTGGCTCCCCGTTAAATCCATGTTCAAATTTAAAATCCTTCTCATCACATACCAGATCTTGATTAATCAGGCTGCATCTTATCTTAATGACCGCATCATCCAATTAGAGCACTTTGCTCTCACACTGCAGGCTTGCTTGTGGCTCCTAGAGTATTTAAAAGTAGAGCCTGAGGCAGAGCATTCCACTTTCAGACCCCTCTCCCATATCCCGCTTCTAGTTTGGATTCAGGAGACAGAAATCACCTCTACTTTTAAGTTTAGGCTTAAAACTGTCATGAATCGCTGTGCGGCAGGCAGGAGTTGGACCCAAAATGCAGGACTCAGACTCGGGGAGGTGAACTCAAAACACAGCTTTATTTGTTGGTAGAACAAACATACAAACTAGACTAAACTGGGAAACCATAAACTAAGAACTCACAGGGAGATCCACACACAGCATGAGGGATGACGTCACGCCGAACAGAGGGAGACGCAGACAGAAATACACAGAGGGTAAACGAGGAAAGTGGGAACACACGGGGAACACAGGTGACACTGATAATCATAACGAGACAGGGCGGGGTGAACTGAACATGACATGTACGGGCGTGAGAGTCACAAAGTAAACAGGAAGTGCACAGAGGTTCAGACAGGAGGAGAGAGAGAGCACGGGGAAAACACAGACATAACGGGCTGGGGAAACATGAAACAACCACAAAGGGAGACGAGGGCTCATAAATACACAGGGCACACAGGGGGGGGGGGGGGAGAGAGAGCACGGGGAGAACTTGGACATAATGGGCAGGGGAAACATGGAATAAAACATAAGGAGAGACGAGGGCTCACAGATACACAGAGGGGCACACAGGGGTAAAAGCCATGAAGGGAAAACACTTAGGGAACAACACAACAGGGCAACTCAGAAAACATGGCCTAAATAAGGAACAAAATACAAAAATACAAGAAAACTAAGAACACTGGGCCAACATGGCCCAGGACCATGACAGTACCCCCCCTCAAGGGCTGGCTCCCGACAGCCCAAACCCGAAAAAACAAAAACAGAAAACAACCCACCCAGGGCGGGAGGCGGGGGACCAGGACGGAGGGACCAGAACGGGAAACAAAAACAAACAACAGAAAACACAGGAGCACATGACTATAGTCCAAATAAGGTTCAGGGGGCCGACCCAGAGCCCACAGGCACAAGAGTTCACGGGTCACACGGTCGGGGGGCCGACCAGGTGGGTGGCACAGGTGACAGAGCAGTTCAGGGGGCCGACCGCGCGGAAGGCAGCGGCGGCGGCGAAGGAGACGACGGAGCAGTTCAGGGGGCCGACCGCGCGGAAGGCAGCGGCGGCCCTCCAGTCTCAGGCGTGCTGGCCATGGCCTGGTGGGCACAGGACCAGACCAGACGAGGACGCAGACTCGGAGGCCGGACCAGACGAGGACGCAGAGGCCGAGGCCGGACCAGACGAGGACGCAGAGGCCGAGGCCGGACCAGACGAGGTTGCAGAGACTGGACCAGGCGTAGCAGAAGCAGAGGCAGAGGCTGGCCCAGGCGTAGCAGAAGCAGAGGCAGAGGCTGGCCCAGGCGTAGCAGAAGCACAGGCTGGCCTAGGCGTAGCAGAAGCACAGGCTGGCCCAGGCGTAGCAGAAGCACAGGCAGAGGCTGGCCCAGGCGTAGCAGAAGCACAGGCAGAGGCTGGCCCAGGCGTAGCAGAAGCACAGGCGGATGCAGCCGGACCAGGCGACGACGAGGCGGTCGCAGGTGGCGGCTGGACAGGCTCCTCGGGCCCTCCAGCTGATGCGGCGTGAGGCTGAACGGGCCCCTCGGACCCTCCAGCGGAGACAGGAGGCTGAACGGGCCCCTCGGACCCTCCAGCGGAGACAGGAGGCTGGACGGGCCCCTCGGACCCTCCAGCTGACGAGGCGTGAGGCTGGACGGGCCCCTCGGACCCTCCAGCGGAGACGGGTGGCTGAACGGGCCCCTCGGACCCTCCAGCGGAGACGGGTGGCTGAACGGGCCCCTCGGACCCTCCAGCGGAGACGAGGAGGTGCTGGCTGGGCTCACTGGAACCCCCAGCGGACGAGGTAGATGGCGACACGGGAGCCGCGGAGTGCTGGATGAGCTCATCCGAGCTTCCAGCAGGAGCCGATGTAGAGCCAGAGAGAATTGGGACCCCGGGCTCAACGTTAAGCTGGCTAGAAAACTGCACTGCTACGGGGAACTGGGCCAAAGGTTCAGGTGCGAGCTGAGCTGCTGGACACACGGGGACCTGAGCTGCTGGACACACGGGGACCTGAGCTGCTGGACACACGGGGACCTGAGCTGCTAACGGTGGAGAAGTAAACGACTGCACAGGGGACTGAACTGATGTCTGTAGTAACGGTGGTGGTGAGAGTGGAGTAGGTGGTGAAGTTAATGACTTCACAGGGGAATGAACTAGAGGTAGTGACGGTTGTGGTGCTGGTGGTTGAGTGGGTGACTGTGCTAAAGGAGGCTGCACTGGGGACACTGGAGACTGCACTGGGGAAAGCAGGGCTGCAGGAGGCTGCACTGGGGACACTGGAGACTGCACTGGGGACACTGGAGACTGCACTGGGGACACTGGAGACTGCACTGGGGAAAGCAGAGCTGCAGGAGACTGCGCTAGAGACTGCAGTGATGGTTGTAGTGGAGGTGTGACGGGTGGAGGAGTGGCTGAAGTGGCTGCGGGTCGGGCGGCTAATGGCTCGGCTACAGAGTGCCTTAATGGCAGGGCTATGGGTTGAATGACTGACTGAGTAGCAGCCTGAATGGCTGGGTGTAGTGACGGTTGTGGTGGAAGAGAAACAGGTGGTAGTGTGGATGATGGAGCTAAGGGCGACTGAGTGGCAGACCGAACTGATGACTGAAGCGATGGTAGAGGTGAAAATGGAGCTTGTGGTGGAGTTAATGACTGTGCTAGCGGGGACACAGGAGACACAGCTTGTAGCTGGGCAGCTAAGAGAGCTTCAGGAGGCTGGGCAGCTAAGAGAGCTTCAGGAGGCTGGGCAGCTAATAAACTGTTCACATTACCATCCGTAGCACAAAACACAACCCCTGAACGAATAGTCCCACGGTTCGACACAGAAAAAGAGTCCTTATTCACCACAGCCGGCGATGTAAAAGTCCGAACGTCCGGCTGTGGGGTGGCGCGCCCGCGGCGTGATCGACGTTTCTTCCCCGCAGATGGCTCCAAAGGGCCGGGAAAAACCACATCCGGCCGGTGAAACTGATGCGGCTGCTCCAGGGTGGCTGTTGTCTGTTGCTGCTGGGCCAAGTCTGATATTTCCCGAGTTCGCGCCGCCTCCCGGGCTTCATTCAAATTGGCCAATAAGTCCAAACATCCTCTGACCTGGCGGAGATGAGAATTTCCTTTGAGGATTGCTTCGATAGCATTTATCCCCACAATCTTTGCCCTTGTATTGGAAGTGTGGGTTATCCACTCGACTAGGCATTGGACACGTATCAGATCGCTCTCCCCGGGTAAGTCTGCTGGGTCCATGTTGTGGTGACGTCGTACTGTCATGAATCGCTGTGCGGCAGGCAGGAGTTGGACCCAAAATGCAGGACTCACAGACTCGGGGAGGTGAACTCAAAACACAGCTTTATTTGTTGGTAGAACAAACATACAAACTAGACTAAACTGGGAAACCATAAACTAAGAACTCACAGGGAGATCCACACACAGCATGAGGGACGACGTCACGCCGAACAGAGGGAGACGCAGACAGAAATACACAGAGGGTTAACGAGGAAAGTGGGAACACACGGGGAACACAGGTGACACTGATAATCATAACGAGACAGGGCGGGGTGAACTGAACATGACATGTACGGGCGTGAGAGTCACAAAGTAAACAGGAAGTGCACAGAGGTTCAGACAGGAGGAGAGAGAGCACGGGGAAAACACAGACATAACGGGCTGGGGAAACATGAAACAACCACAAAGGGAGACGAGGGCTCATAAATACACAGGGCACACGGGGGGGGGGGGGGGGGGGGAGAGAGAGAGCACGGGGAGAACTTGGACATAATGGGCAGGGGAAACATGGAATAAAACATAAGGAGAGACGAGGGCTCACAGATACACAGAGGGGCACACAGGGGTAAAAGCCATGAAGGGAAAACACTTAGGGAACAACACAACAGGGCAACTCAGAAAACATGGCCTAAATAAGGAACAAAATACAAACATACAAGAAAACTAAGAACACTGGGCCAACATGGCCCAGGACCATGACAAAAACTGTCCTTTTTGACAAAACTTTTGTTTGGGGCTGGATCGGGTGACCGTGAATCCTCCCTTAGTTATGCTGCAATAGGTCTGGGCTGCTGGGGGATTCCCATGACGCATTGAGTGTTTCATCAGGAGTCGCCTATGCTGTCTTTTTTTCCCCACTCCTCTCGTCATTTAACAGAACAGGTCTATTTTAACTTTGCAAAGTTCCTATTTAAGAAGCAATTTTGGTTCTGGGTCCTCCCCAACTCCTGAAAGTGAGTAAGGGAAATGAAGAGGCAAAAACTATCCCTAAAGCTCCCTGCAGTTTTCCAGGAAAACCCCAAAACACTAAACAAGGCAAACAGTACAACACTGTATGTTCGAGGAAGAAGTATTTCCCATGTTTTGATCCAACAGGAAATGTGCTTTGGTTCTCTTTCAAATGCTTGCTACACATACTCAACCCGAGGAAGCTCCCTGAAGCAGCAGGGTCACCTGCTGGTTCATGAAACCATAATCTGATCAGTTTTACTCTTCTTGGAACCACAATTTAAGAAATGAACATCATGCTGTAGTAAAGAATACTTAAAACTAAGGACCGAAACGATAAATTCACCAGGGAAATGATTTACTGAGATCGCAAATCAAGGGAGAAGTAGGGTGATTCAACTCACAGACCCTTAAACGCACAGAGGAGGAATACTTGGATAAACCCTGCTGCATCAGATCAATATGTTTGACCGATTAGGCCCACGGAAGCTCTCTCCTATTAATAGCAGTGGCGTTGAAACCTCATTACAGCTCCTGAGGGAGGAGCAGCTCTGTATCGGCCCATGACTGGCGCAGAGAGCACAGGCACGCCATAGGTCTAAGATTCCTATTACCGCTTCCACGTTGAGTGCTGCCTTCAGGCATCCTTCGGAAATTCAACAAAATGTTTCCAAGGGCAAAAAGAGATTCTAAACTCCTCATGGTGTTTTCTTAACTTAACAGGACTTTAGTCTGTTTGCGCCTGTCTGTATATTTTTACTTATTTTGATATCCTGTTAATTAAGTAAATAACCTGTCACCAGTTGGAACTGTACAGATTTGCATTAAACAACCCTAAAACCGGTTAAACAAACTTTCATCTCTATTGGTTTTTGTTGCGATTTAAGTCTCAAGCCCCTCAAAAAACTCCTAAAAACAGGAGGGGAGGAACATTATTACAAACATTATTTATGTGCTGATTAATTATCCACTTAAATTGTCGTTAAAATAGCCGAATTCGATTATTATGTATCGGTAGGCCTGAATGGCGGATCAAGCGAAATTGCATATTTTCCCATCTGTCAGTGAAGGCATCTTTAATCACAACTGGAGAGAGGCGCTTGTGTCACAGCGTCACCGGTAATATTTCATCGGGGGCTGGAGGGTATTATGAGCAGAAGAAATCCCGCTGAGTTATGATGGTTTGTGAGCAGCTCAAAGGGTGAGAGGCTCGTCACGTGTGTGGTGGTGTTTTTAGATTAGATTTAGCCTTTAGTTAAGTGTCTTCTTCTTCTTCTTCCTTTTTTAAAAACTCCCAGAGTATATTTTACCTCCCCGGTAGATTTAGAAGCTCTTTGGCAGTTCCAGGATAATGACCCTGGTGTGTTTTAATTTTCTGGACTGAGTAGCGAGACATGTGCAGCAGATAGACTGCATCTCGTCACTCCAAAAAGTAGCCGACGGCCGATCAGCAGCCGAGACAGTCGGGACTGTCCATTTATTCTAAAGGCAGAAACCCCCAGAGCAAGAAGGAGCAACATGTTTGAATCCACGGGAATCCCTCTCATCGCGCTGGATATCGCGTGTCTTATCCTGGGTATGTAAATCAAATTCTGTCCCAACCTGAAGACATCTTTTAAACTGTTTATTCATCGGCTACCAATATCTAACAAAAAGTTGTTTCGTAGTATTTGTTTTTACATCAAACTGAATTTAAAGGAGTGATCTGTCAGAGAGACGTTAGATAAAGTTGATGTCAAAGCAAATCTATTCAAATGGTATGGATATATATTATGTAAATGCTCATGGGAAGGCTTGAGGTTTAGGTAACCTGGCAGGAAGATGGAAAAAGGGCGATAACGTCCCACCCTGTTTGTGTTTCCCGAGCAAAGCCGTATTTTTAGCCCACTGTTTGAAATGTAATCATAGCACAGAGCCTGGTGCACGTCTGCGAAAGGGATCCGACAGTGTTGAGGTAATCATGCAATAAAAGACAATGACTGGAGTTTTAGTGATAGCTGTAAAAGCCTTGAACCTTGTATCTGGGACACTCACTTCAGTTTGATAGTTGCCGTGTTTGATAAGGACAGATACAGGCAGACACTCAAGCCCTTCCCTGTGATTACAAGGCACTCCTGCTTCACTGCTTAGTCAGGGTCTTGTGGTTGACTGTGCAATGCTGAGTCGTACATCTCATTGCTTGTTTTGTTTTGGAGCTGGCACCAGTCAGACTGGAAAAACTGAGTCTCTGATTTTTACCCTGTTTTTAATTCTTAAACAGAACTTATAATTGAAAGAAATGTTGAAATCCATTTATTTACGTGAAATGAGTTTAATACCTGCATTTAAGGTGTACTGCTGTAAAAGTATCCATGCAAAACAGTAACAATACTGGATGCATCATTGTATAAGCAGCATTTGAATGCTGTGTTAAAAGTAGGACTGAACAACTCTGTGCACTGATTACAGATTTTTAAAATTTTTTTTTTTTTTTTACAGTTATCAAACAAACAGATGTACAGTGTTCATCTCTGAAATAACATATAGCGTATTATGGTCATACTTCGATAAGGTGCATGTGTATATATAGTCTTATATATCTAGACTACATGCAGGCCTGTGAAAAACTAACTACACCCTTGCTGCTTCCTAGGAATTAAGATGGTAAGTAGCGGCCTTGTGCTGCTAGTGAAATGCACTTGATTAATTGCTCATCAGCAAGTGTGAGCTTTAAGTGTTTATCTTTAAAAGCAGAAGTTTTGTCATTCTGCTGCTCTGGAGCAATCAGCTGTATGTAGACACATTGCTCAAGTCTTGGAGTGAAGTGGAGCTTCTGACAAATTCACCTTTATGTCAAACTGTGAAAATTCTCCCAAAATCCAAGAGCTTAGACTCTTAGACTCTCCAGGTCCAATTTAGCATGTTAAGCTCTAAAGTTCACGATGGTGGGGATGCCAGTTTAGCTGACTGGTTGAGCAGGGGACCATATGGCCAGGGGACCATATAAATCCCTGACAAAGATTAAGATGTTTGTACTAACTAACTAAAATGAAAACAAAACAGTACACTTTTAAACTGTACTGTACTTTTGAACAGATTTCAACCTGATGTCAACAAAGAAGACAGAAAATGAACAAACTAGTTAATGAACTGGTTCCTTATTTTATTGTTTGATCTGCGTAATTAAAATTTCTGCACGATTATACCTCATATGTCCTGAACAGTAAGTTCAAGTTTATTCAGGATTTCAGAACGATTTACTTTGTGCTTCAGTGACTCTATATTTGGTCATTTAGCCTAAAAGCATTAATACCAATGATTCCTCAGTCTTCATGTTTGAAAATATACCTGTTATTGCAATACTGTTTTCAGTTTAGCCAAGAGACGGTGCAGTTTTGTAATGTCTAAAGAAGCCACAGGGGAAGGGAAGGGCACAAGTCAGAGCACGTTTCATATGTTATGGTGTTCTCTGTACAGATTAACATGATGGGTTCAGTGTTTAACGCTAAACATGTGACTTACGTGCCAATAAAAATTGTCTTCCTGCTGTATATTCACAGATTTGCCTGGTTACTTTTTGAAAAAATGTTTTTGCAGTAATTCAAGGCCTCAGGCAGTTAATTATGAAATAGTATGCCCTTTTTGGGAGGAGTACAAAGGGAAATCTCACAATGAAGAAGTGTTGAAAGTGTCTCTTTGAGAAGAAAGATTTTCTGTGTGATCCAGACAGATCATGTTTCCTGTGTCTGAATCATCACACTTTTTAAAGCATTGTATAGCAGCAGCATTGCAAATATTAATGACATAAGATGAGCTGAAACCTGAAATTGTTCCATTTGCTCCATTTTATTTTTAGTTGGGCTTCCATTTTTTATCCTTACCCCGAAACACAGCCCTTTCAAACGGGGTTTCTTCTGTAACGATGAGTCCATCAGGTACCCGCTCAAAGAGGACACCATATCCTACCAGCTGCTGGGAGGAGTCATGATCCCCTTCACACTGATTGTAGTAAGTCAGGAGTATTCTTCTACAACCAAAGCCTCTTATTTTGCCTTCGGTCAACATGTGTGACTATTTTTTCCCCCCACTTTGGATCTTTTTCCTCAGATCGTATGTGGAGAGTGCCTTTCTGTTTACCTGTCACGCGTCAGGAACCAGTCTTTGGGGACCAAGTATATTTCATGTCTTTACAAAGCTGTGGGGAGCTACGTGTTTGGAGCTGCTGCCAGCCAGTCTCTGACGGACATAGCCAAATACTCCATTGGTCGTTTGAGGCCAAACTTCCTGGCTGTATGCAACCCAGTGTGGGATCGTATCAACTGCAAAGCTGGTGGATACATCGTGAACTTCACCTGCAGCGGGGATGAATTTCTGGTGGATGAAGCCAGGTAAAGATCCTGAGCACAAACCAAATGAAACCTATTTGATTTAATGTGGTGTGATTGTTGCAGTGCATTTGCCCTATAATTTTTTGTACTGTTTAGCATTTGCTGTTTACAAGTGAGATATGAAATACACCCACATTAATAATAATTACTGTGTACAACAGCCTCTCCGTGAATCGCTACCGAGGGGTTTGTGTGTCCCAGGGATCCCAGGGGCTATGTTGTCTGGGGGCTTTTGCCCCCTGGTAGGGTCTCCCATGGCAAATTGGTCCTGGGTGAGGGACCAGACAAAGAGCGATTCAGACGACCCTTATGAGAAAAACATCGAGGGAACAGTTTACCCTGCCCAGGTAAACCCTGCCCAGGAGCGGAGGCCCTGGCGGACTGAAAGGCCCGGGGAGGGTGCCCGAGGGCGAGCGTCTGGTGGCCGGAGACTTTCAGATTAAAAACAGGCAATAAGTGGGCTAAAACCAGATTGAGAGTGTGGCCACACTGTTGCGTGGGTGCAGACACACATCGAACTAAATTAAAAGAATCGGTAGGCTTATCTGGACAGCACACATGAATATTAAAATCCCCAACAATAAGAAAGGAGTCATATATAGGGGGATCACACTCCTCAGCCTCCCCGGGAAAGTCTATGCCAGGGTGCTGGAAAGGACAGTTCGTACGCTAGTTGAACCTCAGATACAGGAGGAACAATGCAGTTTTCGTCCTGGTCGCGGAACACTGGACCAGCTCTTTATCCTCTCAAGGGTACTTGAGGGTGCATGGGAGTTTGCCCAACCAGTCTACATGTATTTTGTGGACTTGGAGAAGGCATTCGACCGTGTCCCTCGGGGTGTCCTGTGGGAGGTGCTGCGGGAGTATGGGGTGTCTGGCCCATTGCTACGGGCCATTCGATCCCTGTACAACCGTTGCAAGAGCTTGGTTCACATTGCCGGCAATAAGTCGGACTCGTTCCCGGTGGGTGATGGGCTCCGCCAGGGCTGCCCTTTGTCACCGATTCTGTTCATAATTTTTATGGACAGGATTTCTAGGCGCAGCCAAGTAGTGGAGGGCTTTCACTTCGGTGGCCTCAGAATCTCATCTCTGCTCTTTGCGGATGATGTGGTTCTGTTGGCTTCATCGGGTGAGGGCCTCCAGCTCGCACTGGAACGGTTTGCAGCCGAGTCTGAAGCAGCGGGAATGAGGATCAGCACCTCCAAATCTGAGGCCATGGTTCTCAGCCGGAAAAGGGTGGAGTGCCCACTCCGGGTCGGGGATGAGTTCCTGCCCCAAGTGGAGGAGTTCAAGTATCTCGGGGTCTTGTTTGCGAGTGATGGGAGAAGGGAGCTGGAGATCGACAGACTGATTGGTGCTGCGGCCGCAGTAATGCAGACGCTGCACCGGTCCGTCATGGTGAAGAGGGAGCTGAGTGTAAAAGCAAAGTTCTCAATTTACCGGTCGATCTACGTCCATACCCTCACCTATGGCCACGAGCTGTATGTTGTGACCGAAAGAACGAGATCGCGGATACAAGCGGCGGAAATGAGCTTCCTCCGAAGGGTGGCTGGCCTCTCCCTTAGAGATGGGGTGAGAAGCTCAGCCATCCGGGAGGGGCTCAGAGTAGAGCCGCTGCTCCTCCACATCGAAAGGAGCCAGCTGAGGTGGTTCGGGCATCTGACAAGGATGCCTCCTGTGTGAGGTGTTCCGGGCATGTCCCACCGGGAGGAGGCCCTGGGACAGACCCAGGACACGCTGGAGAGATTATCTCTCGGCTGGCCTTGGTGTTCCCCCGGATAAGATGGAGGAGGTGCCTGGGGAGAGGGAGGTCTGGGCTTCTCTGCTTAGGCTGCTGCCCCCGCGACCCGGCCCCGGATAAAGCGGAAGAAGATGGATGGATGGTGTACAACAGGACAGTTTTAGACACTGATTATGACAGAAGGACTTAAACATAAAAGGCTGATTTTTTTTTTTTTTTCTTTTTCTTCTTCTAAATTTCAATTTCTCGTTTATTTATTGTAGACTGTCCTTCTACTCTGGTCATTCATCCTTCTCTATGTACTGCATGCTGTTCCTTGTTGTAAGTATATATTGTCTTTAATACAAACTGATTTGTTGCTTTGTTAAAGAGGAGATACTAAAATCTTTGGTATTTGCTCTCTTGTTACTGTAGCTATACATTCAAGCCCGGCTGAGGTCACAATGGGCGAGGCTTTTGCGTCCCACCATTCAGTTTTTCCTGATTGCTACTGCAGTGTATGTGGGTCTATCTCGGGTGTCCGATTACAAACATCACTGGAGTGATGTGCTCGCTGGCCTTCTGCAGGGCGGTATAGTGGCTGTTCTAACAGTAAGTTTCATGTTATTATTCTTTTTTTAAATACAGTTCTAGTACAGTTACAATACTAGAGTACTAACTTTCTCACGTTTCCTGCAGGTTTTCTGTGTCGCAAACTTCTTTTCACAACCAGTGGAGCCAGTGGTGACACAGGAGGAAGAAGCCTCACATGCCAGTTTACAGGACAACCCTTCCAATGGGAACCACTATGGCAGCACTGAGTGAACATGAGGCCCAACAGACAATACAGTGTGGGGACCTCTATCCTTTAAATCCATGGAACTGAAGAATTTATTTTAAATTGTTGTCCGTTTTTTGTGTGCATGTCTTGAACACGTTTTGCCACCATGCAGTAGCCATTGCAACAGCCTGCAGGCTTTAGCTGCTACCTAGTGTAGCCATGAAACTTTGGTCACAGGAAGAAAATGCACTACAGAGGATGAGACTTGCATCGCAAAAGAAGCATGACTTCCTGGCGAGTTTTAGTTAAATCCAACATAATGCTGTTTATTATGCAGCCGTAAAACAAAACACAGCATGTTGAGTTTAAGTTATTTTTATGTTTTAATTTACAGTGTGAGCTTCTGGAAATGTGGTTACTCTTGCGTATTGGTTTAATGCATCATGAATGAATGGAATTCCTTTTGCCCAGAATATAAAGAGTGTCTGTGTGTGCACTGCAAGCAGGCGTTTAGCGGCCTGAAACCTGTGAATAAGAAAACCAAGACTGCCCTTAAAATAGAGTGAACTGAGAAATCTTGTGCTCATCTTATGTTTATTTTTGCCTTAGAGTTTTGCTGCTACCTGCTGTTAAGTAATTTCCCCGATATAATTTAATCTATGTAAAATACAGTTTATTGACTTTTTTTGGTTTCTTTTATAGATTGTATAAATTGCTATGTTTCTGTCCACATTTAAGCTTTTAAAAGTACCGTTTCCAATACTGGGAAGAAATGAGACAAATAATAAAGAAAATGTCATTTTGCTACTTTGAATCAAAGAAAATAAGCTAATCCTTTTATGCCTTATCTATTCAAAAATACAGAGTAGATATAATGCAAGTAACTAGTGACTTGGGAATTTATTTATTTATTTTACAAAACTAGACTAATTTGCTGCTGCAGAGTAGCTAATTTAATGTCGTGGGAAAATAAAAGGACTGAAAAAGAGGGAAGGAATAGAGTGATGATGATTTGGAAAATTTGAATCTGCACTAAAACCTAAAAGTTATTAATACAAAACACTGGCTTGGCTTGTCATTTAGTTTAGGTGACCTTTTAAACCGCAAGTATGCAAATGTAGAGGATTTTATCAAAGGATACTTGTTTTCCAAGTGATGTTATGGATATGTGGATATATATAGGGTAAGCACCAGTAAGCATGCTAACAGGCAGACTATCACTACACATTTGTCACCCGTGGTTGCAAATGACTGAGGTAAGAATGTTCTTTAGAGTTGAAATCCCATCAACCTGATTTAATTACCTGCATGCTAGCTAGTTCTTTAGCACTCAGTAATAGCAGTAGAACACACAAAAATCAGCTCAGATGTACTAAAGTTGTTTAATTTTGGTTTGTGATCCTAAATAGGGTAAATCACCTCATTTATGCACTTGCTAATAGTTAAAGAAATAGTTAAAGTATTATCTTAATCTCAATGCAAAAGCAGCTACAGTATGTTTGCATCATAAGGACATTTGTGATTCTTTGTGGTGAACTAAAAACATTTCTAAATGAAGATGAAAGCAGGAGAGGTCTCTGCTGGAAGTAAGGTCAAAGTGGACAACAAATTAAAATGTGCTTCCACCCGTCCATTAGTTATAGACTAGACTAGTAAATTATTAGTTAATTATCAAATTACACAAAAGAGTTGTGGCTAACTGGAGTTTTAACGTATTAACACACTCTGTGTGGTGGTTAACACATTTACCTTACATGCAAAAGAGACTTAGAGCCTTTTATTGTCATTGTGCAGTTTCTTGCACAGCGAAATTGGGTAGCAGGACCACAAAGGTGCAAAAGTAAGAATTAGAGAAACCAATATACAACAAGGGGAAAAAAATAAGTAAAATAAAATAAAAAGCAATGTATATGTATACATTTATGTGAGTGAAACTATATACATGGTGTATGTGTAAGAAACATTGAAACAGAAACATTGTGGGTCTGTATACAAGGGCAGTTATATAATATAATAAATAAATAAGGGTGGAGGGGCTATGGTCATTTAGGGTGGAGATGGTAGTTCTACTGGGACCAAAATATTGCACATACCAAGGATATTGCACATGAGCCAAAAATATTGCACAGAGCATGGAAAGAACTCCAGTTCAAGACCCGTTGGACACACAAACCCACCCTCAGGTGGACACGAGCTGGTGTGACTCTAATACCAGTCCCAAGCCCATGGCAGGGCTGTGTCAGGAAAGAGTTGTGACATAAAATCTGTGCCAAATCAAACATGTGGATCCATTTCCTGTGGTGCTCTGTTAGGGAAACAAGAAAGCAGCCAAAAGTAACTGAGTAGCTTTGCAGGATTCACAGTTCAAACTGATCTTTATTCCTTGCCCTGTGTTTACCCCCTGTCTAAAAGAGCCATTTTAGCATCTCTACCTTATAGACAGCTTTGTTTTCCTCACTTGCTTCCCCTCTCAAACAGAAGGTTTGAGATGCATTAGCCCCCCAGCGCAACCAAGCAGCTTAGTTATCTGAAAATATAAATTCTATGACTACAAATTATCACAAAAAGTTTAAATAAAAAAAACAAACCTGCTGCTAATGGTCCAATAAAGTAATTTGAACAAAGCTCTGTCAACTTGTTTAATCTCTAAGTGGTGGATCCAGCACACCAAAGGTCACTCACACCAAAGTTTCTCTAAAAGGATCACTGATAGTGTCTCTGGTTATATAGTAACTACCATGGAACTCTACCAGCCAGGGTTATGGAATAACCACTGCTGGTTGGAGAAGTCTATATTAGCTTTCATTTCCAAGTATGACAGAATGGGTAGATGACATAAACAAACCTACATACTAACCTGACCTCAAATCAGTCTCATAGGCTGTTAATGCAGTCTAATAACTATATTTTGTACAAAGATCAGTCTCTAACTTCCACTTAGAGACAAACTTCCTCCTTCCTGAATGTCTAAAATCACCTCACGTGCAAATGTACAGTTTCAATTCCTGTTAAAGACTCGGTAATTCCCACATAATTTTGGATATTCATAAACAGTAACATACACATGGTGGCAGTTTTGAGGAATGTGATGATATGAAAAATTCAGAGACAGCTGACTATTGTTGCTCGTTTGACTAAACTCCTAACCCCACAGAGCAAATTTGATTTAGGGGCACACTGCTCCTTTGTGCACACTGGAGACACACTTTGCTTTCTAGGTGGACTATGATTTGGTGTTTCACAGTTTTGGCATGTAGGACTGCTAAAGGATAATAAGTAGTAATAGTAGTAATACTATTATATATAGATAGTTCAAGTGTATCTGGTGATTAAAAGCTTCACATTTGACCAATTAGGTTGCCTAAAATTTATTTTAAGATGACCAGATGACCATGTTTATTTGGGACAGAACTGCATTTTTATTTTCCCAGTGCATGTGGAGGGAAAGCTTGTTATTATAATCAAATTAAGGTTAGCCTGTCTAATGCTATGCCAATCAGGGAAGTTACCAAAAAGACACAAGCTTTGCAGATTATGGTGAATATGACGGAAACTATGACACATAAAAGGATGCAGCAGTATGTAGTAATGATAAAATATGTGTGTGTCATATTCGGCTAAAACTTGCTACAATTGTTAGATATAGCTCAAAAAAGGTATGCCAAGCAATGGATGTATCCCTACTGAAACCCAAAGACTGTCACTAGAGATAGACTATTGCATGAGACCAAACTTCAGCTTCCTATTGTTCTTATTATATTTCCTTTACAATGGTAATGGAAAAGTTGCATTCAAATAAAATATACTTGTCTACCGCCCAGCATTGTTGACATGTCCCACTTTGTCTCAGACAAACACTGGATTTGTCCTACATTTAGTTTGTTGAGATCTGGTCACCCTAATCTCTCTTGTCACACTGACATCAACAATAGCGCTTATTGAAAGCATCTCCATTCACTCTCTGTCACATGTCTCACTATATCTTGCCAGGCAGTGATGCTGTTGGAGGAACAAGCGACTCAGAGCACAATGTGAAATGGCAACTTTTTAAGAGCGGTCAGTGAAAAAAAGATGATGTTATGTAAGTTAAAAAATTCAGGAGAATTTATTTATGTGGATAAGAAAAAAAACAAGCTAAGAAAAAAAAACTACAGAAAATGAAGGAATAATGAGAGCCAACGTTGTGATAAACTTTGGTTCTTGATGTGGTAACCAAAAGAGAACAAAGTTCTTAATTGCAAAAAATGTACTTTTTGTCCAATGTTGTTCCTGTTTAATAAGAAGAGACAAACAGAGAAGTGTGGAAGAGAAACACAGCCGCTCAGGAGAGGAAGAGAAAAAGGCAGCTTATCAGCAGTAGATTTGCAGTGGTATGTCAGGAAAGACATCTATGAATGAGAAATGGTATGCGGTAGTTTGTATTCACGTTAGCACTTTTTAACTTTCCGATCAGCTGCAAAATTTAACTCACTTCCAGAAATGGTGGCACGCTGTATAAAATGTAAATAAAAAACAGAATGCAATGATTTTCGAGGATCATAAACCCATATTTTATTTGCAATAGAACCTAGAAAAATGTTTAAACTGAGAAAATGTAACATTTTAAAGGAAAAATAAGGCCACTTTGAATTTGATGGCAGCAACATGTCTCAAAAAAGTTGCGACAGGACTGTGTTTACCCTTCATAGCATCACCTCTTCTTTTAACAACAGTCCAGAAATGTCTGGAAACTTAGAAGACCAGCTGCTGGACTTTTGGGAGAGGAAAGCTGTCCCATTCCTGTGTGACACAGGATTCTAGCTGCTCAACAGTCCTGGGTTCTTTGTCATATTTTTGTTTCATGCTGCATCACATGTTGTCAACTGATAACATACTGGGACTGCAGGCAGACCAGTTTAGCCTGTTAAGCCTGCCTACAGTTCTACAGTGAAACCCTGCTGCTAGAGTATGCAGTTTAGCATTGTCTTGGTAAAAGATGCAAATAAAACAACATCATCTGGATGGGTCCATATATTGCTCTACCTGTACATAGTTTTCAGCATCGATTGGGGAAAGCACTAATTGTGTGGGACAGTGCTGAGAGTTGTCCATATCTAACTTAACAATTAAAACGGCATATCTTACTGAATTGTTTTTTAACACATAAATAGGGATATCTGGTCACTCTGATACCATCAGAGATGCAGGTTTTTTGGAAAGTTGATAAGCTGGATGGTGACTCGTTGCTTCAGTTTAGATGTGGCGTCCATGTTTTCCAAAATGAATTTTATTTTATTTTTTTTCCACCTGATCAGTTTTCCAGTTTGCCTCATTCCATTTTAAATAGGCTTTGGCCCAGAAAAAATGGTGGTGTTCTGGATGTTCAAATATGGGTACTTCTTTGTACAGAAGACCTTTAACCTGCATTTGTGGATGGCATGGAGAACTGTGTTCACAGACACTGAGTTCTTGAAGGATTCCTGAGCCCATGCAGTGATTTCCATGACAGAATCATGGCTTTTTAATGCAGTTCTGTCTGAGCACCTGAAGGTCACAGACATCCAACACTGATTTTTGAACTTGTCCATTGCCTACATAGATTTCTCCATATTCTCAGAGCCCTTTGATGATATTAAATGATGTAATTGTAAATGATGAGATAGTAAAAGTCTTCACTCTTCCTCTCTAAGATGCTTTTTTTAAAATACCCAATAATACTGGGTATTACACTAGGTAGTACTGACCTGCTAACAGTTAACCTAATTAGCTGTGAAATGTTCCTTCTACTTCACTTACTTTTTCAGCCTTGTGTCCCAACTTTATTCAGATGTGTTAGTAATGTGTTAGTTTAAACACTAGTTTCATATTTTACAGTGAATAAAATTTGGTTTATGAGATACACGAATCATTGCATTTGTTTTAATTTACATCAAACAGTGATCTTGTAATTTCTAACAATTCTTTTGTACTCCAGGTCAACAATGCCAACAGCTAAGATCTAGTGGTAAACCACCTCTTAGCCTCATTAGCAGCAGTATTTAAGATTTTATGGCCACCTGCTGGACATGAAGAGAAACCTATGTAGATTTACCACTTTTCATTTCTCCCACTGACATAGCTTGTTAAGAAAAAGCATAGCTAGAAGGCACTGCCTTTTGTGAGGAACTTTCATTTCAAAGAATAAGTCAATACACAATGAAACATTTTGTTGTTGCAGCTCCTTTAAGTAGTCATTTGTTGAGATTTAAAAACTGCATAAATACACGTTGAGCTGTAAAAAATGCAGTATTGATTTAAGCCAGGCAGACAAACATTGTCTCTTCAATCTCTCAACATAAGACAGTACTCAGGGATCTGATTCATGACAGCGTCACTGAATTTATTTAAGCATTTTCCCCCTACAGTTGAGAAACTGGGCTTACATTTCCCTCCAAGTTCTGAAACCAGCAGAGAAAATCATTTAAGTCAATCTATACTCATTTATCAGCCCCTTTTAATATGATGCTCCTATTAAGAACGACTTACAGTAAACAGCATTCATGAATTCATTATGTGCAGTATCACCCTCTCCATTTCGATATATTTAAATAGATCTATTCAAAACATGTTTGCTTTTGTTCTCGTCAAACTGAAAACTGTTTAGAGGGAACCAACTTGAACTCCAAACTGACCAAACAATCAGAAGAGTTTTACACCACCGCAGGGTTGTAAAATTTTATTTGGACAAATCTGTACATGGAGGTTTTGGCCTTCAGTGTGTTCACATATATAAGCAGAATGGGGACACAGACAGTTAGCTCACTGAAGATCAATCGAAGTGCTATTACTCAAAACTGGACAGGAAGTTCAGTACAATCTGCTTCAGTTTAGCATCTGATGCTTCTGAGATCTTGCCATCAGCCCTGAAACGAAAAACGGATGAGATCAGATTGAACAATTTTGGTTTTTAAAGGCTCAAACATACAGATTTGTTTTTCTTCTTACTTGATGTTGGAAAGCAGGTCCTGGTGCTGGCTCAAAATGTGTTGCAAGAAAGCCTTCTCGAATTTTGTGATCTTGCTCGGCTCCATCTTGTCCAGGTGACCCCTGACACCAGCATAGATGACTGCTACCTGCTCCTCAATGGCCATGGGAGCTGGAAGAACCATTAAAGACAGTTAGTTGCACTGTACAATACCCTGAGGATTTCTAGAGAAATAAAAATAATAATAGTAACTCACAGTACTGGCCCTGCTTCAGCAGTTCAGTGAGTCTGACACCCCTGTTAAGGAGCTGCTGGGTGGCAGCATCCAAGTCAGAGCCGAACTGGGCGAAGGCAGCCACCTCACGGTACTGGGCCAACTCCAGCTTCATGGTACCAGCCACCTATAAAGTTAGGAAAATATGAAATGAGAGAGAACCTAAGATTTTAGCCCTGCGGCTGAATTATATGCAATTCTTATTCTTGAATACATTTAAAAAGGAGGTCAGCCAGATGTTACCTGCTTCATGGCTCTAGTCTGGGCAGCAGAGCCTACTCTGGACACAGACAGACCCACATTGATAGCTGGGCGGATACCCTTGTAGAACAGCTCAGTCTCCAGGAAGATCTAAAGGGGGGGGGACGACATGGAGAAGTCAGAGGTGCAATACAAAACATGAACAGATAAACATCAGCTCCGAACACTTTTCAAACAAACCTGTCCGTCTGTGATGGAAATGACGTTGGTGGGGATGTAGGCGGACACGTCACCGGCCTGAGTCTCAATGACAGGCAGGGCGGTGAGGGAGCCACCACCGAAATTGTCGTTCATCTTGGCAGCTCTCTCCAGCAGACGGGAGTGCAGGTAGAACACGTCACCTGGGTAGGCCTCACGACCAGGGGGACGGCGGAGCAGCAGGGACATCTGACGGTAGGCAACAGCCTGTGGGAGAAAGAAAATTATTCAATTTGAGAATAATAGTGACATTTGCACAACATGCTAAACTTTAGTGATGAATAAAGTTAGCAGATTCATCTGCAAATCCTCACCTGTTTGGACAGATCATCATAGATGATCAGGGCATGCTTGCCGTTGTCTCTGAAGTACTCTCCCATGGAGCAGCCAGAGTATGGAGCCAGGTACTGCAGCGGAGCAGCATCAGAGGCAGTGGCAGAGACCACGATTGTGTACTTCATGGCATCGGCATCAGTCAGCCTCTTCACCAGCTGAGCCACAGTAGACCTCTTCTGTCCAATGGCAACATAGATGCAGTACAGCTTCTTCTTCTCATCAGTTCCGTCATTGAAGCGTTTCTGGTTGATGATTGTGTCGATGGCAATGGCAGTTTTGCTGGAATGTGGAATATTGAACTTAAAAAAAATATTCCACTCATCTACAGCTCTCCTATCAAGACCAAACCACTGTTAAAAACCATCTGTGAATTTTGATAATTACCCAGTCTGTCTGTCACCAATGATCAGCTCACGCTGGCCTCTGCCAATGGGCACCAGACTGTCCACAGCCTTGATTCCAGTCTGCATGGGCTCCCTCACAGAGATACGGGGGATGATACCTGGGGCCTTCAGACCCACACGCCTACGGACCTTGGAGCCCAAAGGACCCTGAGAGAGTGAGAGAGAATGTCAATTTAAGGCAAACTTCAACATCAAAATGGTTGCAAGTACTATAATGGTGGGAAATAAAAGTCATGTTGCAATGACTGCCATTTAATTACTGAACTAGTCATGAATAGGTAGAAAAACAAAAAGAACCAAACAACCCCCCCCCCCCCCCAAAAAAAAAAAAAAAAACAGGCAAGATTTCGTCACTGGTCCAAATAACTCGTGGATGCTTACTAATGAGAGACAAGGTCATTTATGAAAACTTAAACTGGCAATTTTGCTGATTAATAGGTAATCTAGCTGCTCTACAAGATAATGTCTGGTGATGAGTTCTTTAAAAAGGCCCTAGTTAATCAACTTGAATGTCACAATCCAAAACAAAAAATTATTTTTTAAAGGTTTTTAAATTACCTTCCCATCGATGGCATTTCCCAGAGCATCCACTACACGGCCAAGCAGCTCCTCTCCCACAGGAACATCCACAATGGCACCGGTCCTCTTCACGATGTCGCCCTCCTTGATCAGCTTGTCATTACCGAACACCACAACACCAACGTTGTCAGGCTCCAAGTTCAGAGACATGCCCTGGAGGATAATAAATATGGTTTCTTGAAAAAACATAACATCACTGAATTGAAACTGTTAGCATTTTTTAGTTTCACAATTTTGTTCAACAAGACAAACCCACGGTGCGCTCCTCTTTAACCATTTTTATATATAAAAGATATGCAGGTTGGAGAGAAACCTTGTGCCTTTGGACTTACTTTCAGGCCAGAGGAAAATTCCACCATCTCTTCTGCCTGGACATTCCTCAGTCCATACACTCTGGCAATACCGTCACCAATAGACAGCACACGCCCTGTCTCCTCCAGGTCTGCAGAGGTGTCAGCTCCCAGGATCTTCTCCTCCAGGATGGAGGACACCTCGGCTGTGCCTGTGAAAGACAAAATGTCAAAAAATAAATACAACTGGATGTTAAAATGACTGGAAAAGCTTTCCCCAATAATCTATTGAAACACTTAGAAGTAGAGGAACAGTTGAGAAACAGTTGTGAAACCTTCATGGTTTTATGCTGCAAAAAGGATTAATTTTGTTACCTCAATGTGCTTTTACCAAAAAAACAAACAAAAAAACAAACAAAAACAAAACAAAACCAAAGAATGAAAATATGCATGGTTTAAATTTCTAAATGACATAATTAGAATGAAGAGTTATGTGGGTCTCAAACACCAAACACTGATGATGCCTTTTCTAAGATAAGGTGTTCTTAGACGTACACACAGGGATTACACAGCAGTTTCACCGGCATAGCAGAACCAATTATTTTAATAAGTCGCCTTTATGAGATGCCCTGCATTGTACAGGATGAAGTTTCTGGTCTGTTGTTTTTGACTTTCTCACCTGTCTTCTGCAGCCATGGTCTGTGTGTGTGGAGGTGGTTGACCCCAACGCAGGCGGCCGGAATAGTCTTTGACACCTGGATTCAATAACAAGCACTTAATTAAAAGTTGAGCGCAAATGAAAGTTAAGAGACATTTAAATAAGGATTACAACTGCGCTTCTTGCAGTGAGGCAAATGTAAGTTTGTGCAGTGGAGAGGAGTTGCGCTGTCAGGCTTTCTGACCTTCAAAGCGTGGCTGAATGAGCTGTTAGCTGACAGCTAGCATTAGCTTGAGTGCTACATTTAGTGCTACAGGACGAAATCAGTCACTTCACAAGGGCAACATTAAAAAAAAAACACGATTAAACATCCAATTTCAAGACTTTTAGCATCGATTATTAACTAGGACTTATTAGAAGGGTATTCGTAAGCCGGTGACAGGTTAGCTAGCGGCCTGCGGCATTAACGTTACCCTTCACGCCCATAAATGCTCGCACGGATATTAAATAAACTTACTGCAATATTCTTAATAAATGCAACTTGCTTGGTTAAAGTACTTACGAATCCAGCCCTTCTAGGCAGGGTTCTGGCCAAAGCTGCTGCAACTCTAACGGATAGCATTTTCTCGGGTTGCTAATGACCTGTCCTCAACTGTTAGCAGCTCCGACCTGCCTGTGAGTGAATGTAATGGCTGAATGAACTCTTCTTCTATTAATGCGACTCTGGTCCTGGTTCCCACTTTAATACTCATCGGTGCCCCCTACTGACGCGGAAATTATACGTTACACAAAATAAAAACGTTATTTTGTGCAAACCAACTTAACTTAAATGAAAATGGCAAAAAGAAAAAAAAAAGATGTACAACTGTGGGTGCTTTGCACCAACTGTGCCAACATAAAATATAAATAGTAGACAGCAGGAATAAATAGTAAACAGGAGAAATATAAACAAGTAAGAGGGACGTATAAAAAACAAGAGAAATATAAAGCATAACAGCAAGGCACAACTAACAAAACAGACTGGGATTTGGTACATTGCTGTTCTGAATTTAGTGCATTTATATGCATATATATTTTCGATGCATGTGAAGATAATCCTCTCTTTTAATTTAATGCCTTTAAACAACCAGTCAAAAGCAGTTCCCAGTATAATAGTAGATAATGCTTTACTTTAGTTGATCTTTGGTTCTACCACATCCCAAAAGTGTTCTAGTGGAGTTAGATCTGGTGAATGTGGAGACCATTTGAGTACAATGAAAGCTCCTGTTGATAACAGCCATCAGAAGAACTTCTATTCTCCAAGTTTGGTTCTAAAAGAGGTTATGTGAGTTACTGTTGCCTTCCTATAATCTCAAAGCAGCCAGAACATAGTCCCCTGGCCTCTAAAATCAACAAGGCATCCCATAACGTCTGCAGTTTGTAAAATGCTCATACCAACTCATCTGGTACCAGCAACCACGCCGCTTTCACAGTCACTTATATTCGCTTTCTCCCCCATTCTGATGCTCTATTTGAACTTCAGCAGGTCAGTGCCTTGAGCTGGTGCCATGTGATTGGCTGATTATTTACATTAACAGGGAACTAAACAAAACCAAACAAATCGGCCAGTGAGTATATTGAAGTGCACGCGATAACATTCTTATACGTACTTATTTATCTTATCTATTAACTTGCTTTTCCGAGTTGAGGGTACCTTAGTGTGATTTTTTTTTTTTTGCTAACAGGGAAATCATATTTTTGATTATTTCCTACTCTCTGCGAATGCTTAAGAAAAGAGCAATTGCGTTGAATCATGGGAAATGTAGGCCTTAGCGCATCTAGCCAGGACATCTTTGCCTCTAATGCGTTTATTTTTATATGTATATTCTACCATTTCTTTCAAATGGGTTTCCAGTGAGTCTGCTAATGTTGCGGACATACATTAATAAACAACAGTGGTCCTTAAGTGAAGATTTCATTATTTAAAGTCAAGACTACAAGTTACTTCAATGTGCCGTTTGCGTTTTTAAGCCTGTTAATGTGTTTACATTGTTTCTATAAAGATTAACTTTGCAAGGTCGGATAGGTTAACCCAGAGATAGCTGCAGCTTTGGCATGTAGCGCTGCAACATCGCCCTCTTTTGCTCCGTAGAACAAATGACATGTCTGCTTTTGTCAACGACAACCAGGCGAGTCAGACAGTCATTTGGTTTGGTTCGCCTGTAGTGTTTAGCCAAGCCAGCCAGCAACAACCAGCCGCCTGAATGTAGATCCGCATGGGCTACTACCACTGTATATCTCCAAATAACCCAGCGGAATCATAAAATAAGGATCCCAGGATGGTGTTAGTGCATGTCGGATATCTGGTTCTTCCTGTATTCGGCTCAGTAAGAAACAGAGGTACGGTATTAATATTCATATCGATCCAAAACATGTGCCCTGTTTATCTTAATATTCACTGCAGCTATTGGGCTAGCTAGCTCGAGCTCCGCCGTTGGGTTAGCTCCCGTTAGCTAGCATGAAATTAATGGTCAAATTGCTTGCCGACGCGATAACGCTTTATATTCGCATCCGTCGCAGATTAATATAAGGCACCGAATTATAAGGTTTGCTAGGTGCAAATACAGCGAATTAAAAATTAACTTCGTTGCTACAGATAAGCTAACTGGCTTCTTGGGCTCAGACTATTTCTTGAAACATTTCTCACAAAGGCTTGCACATGCACGCGACATGCGGCCAAAATGCCTCATGTAAAAAAAAAAAGAAAAAGAAACACATTCCTACATAAAAAGACGTCTTTATTAACGTGCGGTGCATTTTTATTTGTGAGGTTTTAAGAAAAATATTCAACGTTTCCTCGAAACTACCGTGTTTGTGCTGTAAAGAAAAATACCGCAAAATAGACGTAGCCTGTCCAGCCAGTCAGCTTATCTGTGCACGGATGATGTCATTTGAAGATCATCTGCTTCTGCTAACGCTCGCCGTTTTTTCCACCGTGATTCCAGTAGTTATTACAATTATTACCCCTCTCAATTGGCCAGTGTGCTAATCGATAAGTGGCCAGTCGACCGGGAGCCTTTAATTCCGGGCTATCAGTGTATCCGTCGCCCTTTTCTCTCATTTGCTAATTGGCAATTCAGCAGCTGTTTGTTTGAAGCTGCCGAATTGCAAAAAGAAAAAGAATCGAGTGTGGGGTATCAGTTAAACAATGATAAAGCTACAGTGCAACATTAATTTCACAACAGTGGCATCAGTGATTTTCATTGTGCTTTTATTTCTGTTCTTATTTCCCTGTTTCATAGTATGGAGGCTGGCTCTACATTCTGCATTTATCAGATCTTTGTCGTCCCCCCCCATTGTGTAGCTAATGATCATCTGCTGCTGTGTGGTGTGGCGTGGCCTCTGCCTGTTCTCTGCATTTAGCTGTATTGTGAATCCCTTCTTCATTTCCTCTTTCCATCAGAAGACGACATTGGTATTAAAAAAAGCACCCCCCCCCCTTTCCCAAGATGTACTCAGCCATAGACTTTCCATGTTAAACAGACTAAAACAATATCTAACACCTAGGACAGAGCACCTTTTTTTTGGTCTTTTTTTCTGTCAAATTGCTGTAGCACTGAGTAAACATTTTTAGCTCTTTTCTAGATCAGTTGAATGTCATTGTGTACCTCCCATCCAGTCTTGATAGACAACATGCTGTAAATTCCTGTAAAGTGGATACATTTTGCATGATCTCAAATACTGCACTGCATTGTTGAACACCAGAATTTGGCTCATCTTTTTCTTCTCTTCACACAAGGTGCAATGTACATGATTAAAGTGACCTGCGATTGAAAAAACAACAACAAATAAATAAATTAAAGCATGCAAATTGGGACCACGCGCATGCCATTTTTTACTGTTAAAAACGTAACATTTAAATCAGTGGCGATGTCACTTGAAATGACTGAAGGTACACTGCACCTCCACACAACAACCTGCCATAACTGTCTCCATTTTTTTTGTGTAATCCTTTTGTTCCCTTTTTGCAAATTTCAAGCTTTGAATCACACTGAATTGTCAGGGCCTGTTTTGCCCTTTTACAGGCATCTGAAACTCTAAACGTTTAAGTAGGAAAACATGCTCACTGGTGGTTCATCACTTCTCAATTTACCCCACTAACATAAGACCAAAATGCTATCCATTTCACAGGGATGCCTATTTTTCCTGCACTGCTAAAGAGATCCTCTATTAGTAATAACGTCTTTATTGTTTGGTTGTGGTTTCTCTTTACCTTTTGTTCTGGTAATAGTACTTTCAATGCATGGTCACATTTATGATTCATAATTTTTTGTTTATGTTTTTTCTACATTTGACTAGTGAAAAATCCAATGTAATCTTTCTGTAGAAAAGATGTACCCTGCTGTACTGAAATCATGTGCTGTAGCCAACACGTCTGCTCATTGGATGCCGCTTTTGTTCTTTTTAACCCTATATGGAGCATGGTGGGCCTTGCCTTCAGTGTATGTTGTTTATTTTTGTTGCATGGAGTTATACTATTATTACAAACAAACAAGAAAGAAAACACAAATTCCACAAATACTAATATTTTTCAATAAAGAATATAGTGTTTTTCCTAACCTTCAGTGTGCTTCTTGCTGATTTCCATTTATTGTCCTCCCTCTCCCTTGTCCCCTATCTGCTCCCCCCCTCCTTCCCCTCCCTCCACCCCTGTCCCCACCAACCCACCTACCCACCTCCTCTCCTGCTGTGACAAAGATAGACGATTTCCACGCTTACTTCATCGCAGGGCCCTGAATGAGTCTATCTGCTGTCATTCATGGTGATCGTTCTCACTGAGACGCTTGAAAACGCAGTGTGCTACTTGCAGTCTAGACTCTGAGCCTTTGACCCACGGCAGCAAGGTCATATCTTGTTTGCTCGGCTACGCTGACAAACTGTCAAGCTGAAATGCGAAATCTGGAAAGCTACACTGCTTGTCTTTCCTGTATTTAAAATTCAAACTGCAATTTTCAAGCGTGCTCCGAGTAAATGCAATGTAGACTTTGCCTTTTTCTTCATAAATTATTATTTATTTATTTTTTTGGAGAAATCAAGTGTTTACGAGCAAAGTAGTCTTGTCTTTTGCACTTCTATAAGAAACTGTTTAAAAGTCAGACATGGCAGAGCATAACTGTGGTTCCCTCTGGCAGAGATCCCCTCCCCCCAAAATCTGATCAAAGCTAAATTTAATTATTCTCAGTCCCACTATGATACAAAAAGGTCTCCTTAAGCTTAACCAGGGTATTAAAACCATATTGCAACACAGCACAAGCTAGCCTATGTCTTTATTTTCCACTCCTTGTCAAGTCTCGACAGCAGTCTGTTCGCTGCAGTTGCCAAATAGCTGTGGTTGGAGAGAGTTAAAAAAAGCATTCAAGCTATTTCCTGTCAACTCCTGAATGTTCATATGGGAGAAGAATAGCAGAGCTTTACTGGAAGTGTATAACACAGAGAGACAGCTGATTTCAGTAGAGCACATTTATAATGTGAATTTAATGTCTAGTTTAATTTTTTTATATGGAACAGGTTGTTCTTTACAGTTGTGTAGATAGAGACTTGGCAGAGAAACAGTTTAATGTATTTCTTACAGGCAGTGAGGTAATAATGGTTTACTTCTGAGTGCACTGACCTGCTGTCAGCTGCAGAATTTACAAGAACTGAGCTACGTCGGTATCTGTATAGGGGTACGGTTCTTCTGTTCTGATCCAGTTCCTTTGTCTGTGAAGACGAGGAGTCGATCCAGGGGCTGGAAATGCATTTAAAGAAATGAACGCTTGCGCTTTGTGTGGAGCACCAAAAATGGTTTTCATTCTCATGGTACTTGTGGTAACCATCATTTTCCCACCCCCACAGAAGTATTTTTCACCCTAGGTAAGAGGTAGGGCTTCATTAACATGCTATATCTCACACACAGTGACACCACATTTCACCTACTATTAATTCCATCTAATTTCCCCCCTCAGGTACCTGACAACTTCTCCTTATACTCCACAGGATCCCATTTCAACCGGCAACAGCAACAACAGCAGCAGCAGCACAGCCATGCTACCTCTTGCCGGCACTTCCAGTTAGGTCCTCAGGCCCCGCTGCCCATGGACTTCCCCATGCCCCACCCAGGGCAGCCACAGTCAGGCATTAACCCCCACCTGGCCCCGCCCAGCCACCAACACGGCCCTCCGCTCCACTCGCCCCTCAACCCTTTGCCCGCTCCCCAGTTCCAGGACATCCCTGCCCCTCCCTTCCTACCTCAGGCATTACACCAGCAATACCTCCTCCAGCAGCAGATCCTCGAGGCCCAGCACCGACACATCCTGCCACCCTCCAGGTATCCACACAGCTTTATGGTACAAAAAAAAAAATAGAGAGGAAAAGGCAAAATATTTAGTTTAAGCACCTCGTTGGTAACTACTGGAGTTGTGCAGTGACATTTTAAATTTAAATGATAAACTCTTATTTTCCAGGATGTTTTCAAATGCTTAGTTATTTGTCTTAGTAGACGGACCCCAGAGAGAGTTCCTCACCAACCCCACAGGCTGCGACCCGGCTATGAGTTTGCTCCCCCCCTCCATGTCCCTCCGCAGCCTGTGGTTCAGCAGCCCCGCTACCTGGCTGAGGGCACAGACTGGTAAGCAGTGCATCTCTCTCAACGACACATGCAGCGCCACAGATGCAAAAAGCTATTTTTTTTAGAGGAAACATCAACAGACACCTTATTTCGTAATGTGAAAGCATTTTTTACCAGCTCATCTTTAGACCATTTAAGATAAATGTCAGTTACAGACACATTTTAGATTTGAATGAATGAGTTCAAGATGAAGAGTTGAAAGCAAATAAATTGCTGTTGTAGCACTCTTGTCAATGGGAGTCTTGAGTGAAATCACAGAGTACAAATTATAAAGACCAAAAAAACAAAAAACAAACACAAAATAATGACCCAAAAAATCAAGAAGTTCCCAAACTTCTTCTTAATGTATTTATTTAAGTAGCTCATCGCTTAATTTTAGCTATGTGTGCTACAGCCATTTGTCCACTTACCTTCTGCTGGTCCATGTGTATTGATTACTTTTATAATATCAACTCTCACACATTTGCTTGCACGATAACCAATTTTCATGTAATCAAATTTGCTGTATCTGACCTGGTATGGGGATATATATATTTTTTAAAAATCATATTACAATCTCACCGTTTAAAAGATTTACCCATTGAGCAGCTACAGAAGTACACAAGTCTGCTGTTATCGAAGCTCAGTGTTCCAGAGACCTCGCAGTGTTCCACTGGCTGATTTGTTTTTTCCGTTTCTGTCCAGGGATCTAAGTGTGGACGCTGGGCTTCCCCCCCACCAGTATCACATCCACCCGCTGCCGCAGCACTATCAGCACTACTTGACCTCTCCTAGGATGCACCACTTCCCTAGAAACAATGCCTCAACGCAAGTGGTGAGCTCCCCTCTGCCTCCATACGATCAATCATGTTCATCTCGATGAACTCACGGCGACTCTTCTCCTGGTTTCTGAGATTAATCTCAACACCCAGCAACCGGGGATGACCTGTGTCCCTATTGTTCTTTCTGATTTCTGCTGCAAAGCTGACGCTAGCTTCTTTTATCTGTCATCTCCTAGGTTGTCCATGAGATCAGAAACTACCCATATCCCCAGTTGCACTTGCTGGCTCTGCAGAGTCTCAACCCCTCCCGCCACGCATCTGCAGTTAGAGAGAGCTATGAGGTTTGTGCGCCTATTTCCTCGCTCTCCTCAGCAGACGCACCAGTCTACACTAATTTATCATTGTTTTCTCTGTGACCAATCTCTGGATAGGCTTGAGTGGTAGCTGATTTTCTTATTTCCAATTACCCAGGGCTCCAGATGCTTTAAATGGTCCAGCTGCCTTTAATCTCATGTCATTTGTTTTCATTTCAAGCAAGGTGTCCTGTTCCTTAAGGCACCGATTTGATTACATTACACACTTTAATATCTTTTTATTGTGCATATTTATTTCTGTTATTTTAGTGGCAAAATACAGAAAGGTCCTTCCTTTAAAGGCAACTGGGATTTTTTTTCATAGGAGCTTCTGCAGCTGGAGGACAGACTGGGCAGCGTAAACCGTGGAGCGGTCCAAACCACCATTGAGAGATTCACTTTCCCCCACAAGTACAAAAAGGTAGGGCTGGAGACTCTTTAGCTCCTTGCTGGATTAAATATACCTTTTTGATGTGGTACGGTAAAGGGGAAGAACTGAAGATGCGAAAGAAAGGGATAGCGAAAGGCAGCAGCAGGTTGAAAGGATCAAAGAGCAAAGACGAGAGTGGAATGAAGGTCACGTCTGTCACTGTAGTTCAAAGGTCAAACTAATTTCCGTTGCCAGATTAGTGAGACAGGGCTGCAGTGTTCACAGTTCAAGGCGCTGGATGACTCATCTAGCTGTCTGCAGATATGTATGTGGAATGAATTTAAAGAAACGTCTATGCCAAATATGACCCAAATACTCAGAATGCAAGATTATTTGGTACATTTTGAGTGAGCAGGAGTAATTGAGTCATTTCCATCTTGATGTCTATTTTTTTCTGGGAAGTATAATTCAAAGACTTTTTTTTATTCTGCCTGAGCTGACTCAGAGACCCCTGTGGCATAAACACTGCACACTTCAGTAATTAAAGTGTGTTTGCTCTTGTGTGGTTTTCTGTGCAGAGAATACCACAGGACCTGAAGATGTGTCTGGATGATGAGGAGCTTGACACCGATGAAAAATGCACCATATGTCTGTCGATGCTGGAGGATGGCGAGGATGTCAGGTACTGCTTTTTCTTTGGTTGGTTATGCAGATGTTGATGTAGGCTGCGCATAAAAGCGCTTTTTTTCCTAGAAGGATGTATTTGTTTCTCACATCCTGAAATAGTATCGCATTATCAGTCTGTTTGTCATTCAGTGAATGTACCACTGTGGTTCAGTTAGATGATTAGTGCCTGTAACAGCAGGTTGAGGTTGATTTGTGGATTTGGATGCATTGCATTGAATTTCAATTTACACATTCATGTCCCCCTCAGGAGGAATCTGAATTACTTTGCTCATCTCCTAACTAAACTTAAATGTGTCCCTTAACTTGGGTTCATGACTATATTAATACCTACAAAACTAATTGCATTACCCTCACAGACAACTGGGTTTAGTTACCCCTCTAAAAAACAATTTCTCCCAAAGCCTGTCAGGGTAAATGCTTTTCAGGATGATTAGTCCTCAGAGGTTAATTTACTAATTTATCCTTAACCACATTTCTTTCCCATAAACTGGATATAAAGACACAGGATCTAAGCATTTCTAAACCCTAAACTGGTTCTGCCACCTAAGTTAAAAAGCTTCATGTCTTAAAATCCCATCACTGGATTTCTCCCAGCACCTCATCTTAAAAACCCTCCCCGCGGGCAGCATTAGCTTCTCGCAAAATCTTTTGATGTGTGTCCGGTGTTGTGATGTGTTCAGAAGTGACAGAGCATATTATTTTACCCACTGAATAGGCGGAAAAGAGGCAAGAATAAACAGAATCTTCTGCATTTAAGGGAGGGATGGAGCTGTGATATGGTAGTAGACTTTAATTCTATTCAAATAAAGCGTACACCCAACATCTCAGCTTGATTGTGTTACGTTTGCTCTGGTTTATGTTGAAAATCCTCCATTATTTATGACACAAGCAAATCTTGGCACGTGTGGTCCTAAAATACATATCGGGTGATTTGATATGAGGGAACACCTACAGTAAATATATCATTATTGTACCTCAAACACAGAATTCCTCCTTATGACGTACAACGTTCATTTTAAGCTTATTCCCCCCACATATGAAAGTCAAATGTGAGCTGCTTTCAGATGTCAAACGTGAATCATAGTCCAATGGCTGGATTTATTCTGGATACAAATGGATTCCTGGGTATGACAGACCTATGAATCATACGCATGTGGAAGCCTTAAAGACCGTGAAGTTTGTGTAACAAAGCAGAGCAACAACAGTTGTTTTATCCAGCTGTTAGTTGAGCTGAAGGATGAAGCTTGTTGTCACTTCTGGGTTCACATCAAGCAGGAAACCACCTTTAAATGTTTAATATTAAATATTATTCAACCTAAGAGTGTAAAAAAAGGTGTAAAGAGGAAAAAAAAATCATACAAATGTCCATTTATAGTTTTGTTTTTGTTATTTGAGAAAATGGTGTGCTTGTATTGTCAAAAAGCTTTAGTTACTTTCACTCATTGGTGAAGAAAAACAGCAAATTCTCACCTTGACGAAGCAGCAGCTCTGTGTTTTTTTGGTATTTTTTCTTTAACAATTAGTGAAATATCAAATTTAACTTTAACAGCTGTTGTAGACAGATGAAAAAAAAAACAACTTCATTCAGCTGCATAAGTAAATGCATTAGAAAACATTAGGAAATTCAGATTTTGTATGTAAATAATCTTGCAGTGTAATCACTTACTTTAAAAGCAAGTAATTGGCACACTGTGAAAAAACTTTCACTGCAATTGCTCTTTAACATCTTCTCAAGACGTGCTGATTATGTTGTGGTTGTAAAATAGAAAGCAGTGGTGTGCAATCAACATTTCTGTGAATGTTCTTTTTTCCAGGAAAAATGACTTTTGTCTAGATTTGGTGATCAATCAGCCACTTATACCGTAAACCTCTGGGATTATTACACAGCTTGACATTTTGGAAGGACGCTTTTACGCTTGTTTTAAATTCCTGACCTTGTCTCTCCTGTCTCCTCAGGAGATTACCCTGCATGCATCTCTTCCACCAGGCGTGTGTGGACCAGTGGTTGGCCACCAGCAGGAAATGCCCCATCTGCAGAGTGGACATTGAGACTCAGCTGACCCCCGACAGTTGATAGCTCCTGTTGACTTCTGCAGCTATGGATCTTGGTCTTGTTAATTTTCCATTGCCCTCCCTCCAGGGGGAGAGGCTCTGCCAAACACCCCTCTTCCCCTCTGCATCACTCAACGAGCCTGCCTTCTGAGACAGCTGTGACAGAGGGATCAACAAAGCACACTCACCTACAACGCAACGAGGGACGGGGGGGTTGATGCACAGATAGGCGCCTGGACTGAGGTTCGGTTTAATGGACTTGGCTGGATGTTAAAGGTAGGAGTGGACGTGTATGGACAGATGTGCTGAGGCTTCACACAGTTCTGTCAGATTGTGTACATTTCTCCATACAGCCGCCAAGAGAAAGGGTACTCTGACGACCAACCTCCCCAGCTCAGTGTGGTGTATCAAGGCCATTTCTCTGCCACTATAACCAAACCCTTTGCCCCATCCCTCTCCCCAGGCCTGTGAAAAATCCTTGAAGCTGCACTCTGCCCAAGCCCTCAGCACATCTGTACAGAACATTATCAAATGATTAGCATGAGGTTGTTTGGTGTGAACTCTTGTAGCTGAACGCTTGTGGTGTAATGGAGTATAGTACTGAATAAGTATTTACAGAGTAACAGTGTTGTGTAGCAAGCAAAAGCCTTTTGAGAAATATGTTTGTGAAAAATAAAACCTACAGAGAGGGTGAATACAGCTCTAACAGTAAGAATATTCAGTGTGTTTAATCGTAGGCAACCAGAGAAAGAGCTAGTCATGTAAAAAGGCCAAAAATCCCTCTTTCTTGTCTAACATGGTTTTGGATTTACAGTTAGTAGATGCCATCAGAGTTGATGCTAAAAACGCTAACTGCAGGCATGGCTTCCAGTGATCTGTGTAGTGTCGTAGTCGGGCCTCTATAATCTAGAGCAGAGGCCTCTGATGTGCATGCTGTATGGCAGGCTTGGGCTGTGTCGTTAATATTGTGGAGCAGTAGAAACAGGGACTGTGTCTGTGCATGTGAACCGTATATTATGACTCTGATGATCCCACTCATTCATAGAGGAGGACAAGAATGCACCTGATACCCCCTTCCCCACTCCTTCCCCCGCACCCTTCCCCACTCATCCCGAGTAGACCAAAGTTGCCGTTAGACACTGATCACCGACCAGCTAAGCATTGCGCTCCTAACAGGACTCAAAGAGCTGCCGGTGGATCCGTGTCTAACAGCAACTCCTCTCTGTGGCCTCGCTCATGGTCATGGTCACGCTCGTGATCATGAGAGGCCGGCATGGGCTTGAGGATGCAGTGCCTGAGTCTTGCCATCAGAGTACCTGACATTTGTATTACCTATCACCAGAACCTTATTGCCTATCGAACAAGCACACGTGATTTCTATATCCAGTGAATGGCCTCTGTTGTGTATCGGCTCCTTTCATTTCAATCTGAGTTGCTCCCACTGTTTGATTTAAAAACAAAAAAAGAAGAAAAAAAAAGACTGTTTCTGGTGTTACAGGGACAATACAAACTAGTTTGCCTGTGATATGTGCTAGAATGTGTATGACTGTCCCCACCCCCTCTCCCCCCATGGTCGTAGTGTATGGTATTGCTAGAACAACTGTGATACGTTCAGTGATAGAAGCTGTTTTTCTATATCATGCATGAACCATGTTGGCGTAGTTCACTTGAAGGAGGGTGAAAGGGAGAAAAAGCCATCCATTTGAAAAATACCAAACAATTGTTCTTAACATTAATTTTGTTTTAATTGTCTTTTTTTCCCTGCCATTTCGTTCTTTCTTTTTTATTACCTGTACACTTTTCTTTCTTCCTTCTTTTTCTTTTTGTTTTGCTCACATGCCAATCTGGACATGGTACTAATATGCCGAGTCCTTGTCCACTTTAACCATAGTGAAGAAAAAGCTGCAATGCTGCAAAAACATATTTATTGTTGTTCTAATGTAGCTTGTGTTTTGTAAATGCACTATAATATGGAGTTGCCTGATTTTTTTTTCTTTTTTTGTTTTGGTGGTGTGGGTTCTTCTTGTCCTAGAGTTTGTGTTCCAGTTCAGTTAAATATTTTCATGCTTCCTTGTGTATTATTGGAGGGTAACTTGACTGTTTGTGTTGCGTTTGTTTTTTTCGTTTTTTTTTTTTTTTCCTTTCTTTTCGTATGAAACCTCCATCCAAAAAACTACAGATGGATGAAAATGGAGGTTTGCTAGTTCACATAGAATGCTGTGATTAAAGATGCCTTAAGTATTTAACAATCATTATTTATTACTAACTGTAGCTAGCTAGCTATCGTGGTGGAATATTTAATGTCTCTATCTCATAACTTTGCAATTTAATCAATATATTTATTTAAAATAACACAAAATATTAAAAAAAGAATACCTCATTATGCATTGGTCGGTGGGGATGCTTTTGCATGCCGTCTGTGTTTTCTTTTTTCGGAGGCGAGATTAAAAAAAAGAAACTTGTTGAAAAATCGACTGGGGTTGTTTCCCCCGACACATTTTTTCTAGCCAGCATGGTGCTGTTGATCTGGATTACATTCCATTCATATCATCTCTCGATTTTTCTTTTTTAATAAATGTTTTACTTTCTAGACATCATCCCTGCTTTGATGCAAAGCAGATGTCAGGGTGCAGCCCTTTTTTTTGTTTTTTGTCTTAGCTCGCTTCTGTTGTCATAATCAGTCACATTTATTTTAGTTTTTCCACGTTTTAAGTTGACCACAATATAAATCATATCTGGGTCTCAATTTAGTGCTTCTCTTTACGACCCACATTACAAGCTGTATTATTTGTTGCTGGCAGTTGCTTTGTGTGGGATTATGGAACGTATATCTAACATGCTAACTTGAGCCATTGATCTTATTGAGCAAACTTCTGGTGTACTGTGGTTATACAATATAGATGTTTTACACCTGGGTATAATAAGCTAACTACGTTTTCGGTGTGCATTTCTTATTAATACTCTACTAATCCTGCAAATTATTATAACATATATTGGATTGGAATGAAGCTGGCTGGTCTTACTATTATGATTTCATTTCGTGCTCTCACTGGCCTTACCCCGTGCCCTCCACAGTGTACCCCATAACTCCAGAGCGAACTGGACAGTAGCCATAGTATTAACTCAAGCTGATGAACCGGAATGAACAGTAGAACTTAAAGCACAAGCTTTTTAATGCATGTCCTTCTCAGGTTTTCCTATGTGTATGTGGGAGTAGCTCTGTAGATGTGTTTAATATGATGCTGTACCTTCTTGAATATTTCAGATGTTTCTTTGCTGCTGAAAAAATGTTGATTATTAACCTGCCAGTGAAAAAGGGAAGTGGCCATCTTTGTACAACACACTGCTGTTTTGCTGTAACCGCGCAATGTTTTATGATCTTGAGTATTTTATAGAAAAGTAGAAGTATGTATCAATAATATGAAAGCAATAGCTAAATCATAATGAAGAATAACATGATCAGTGAATATTGTGGAAAATCTTTAGATTCACTCTGGGTGGATTTTGTACTGTATTTATTACTAATGATGATGCAAAAAGTTGCATAGCTTAACCCAAACTGTTCTGTCTCTTTTTTATTTATTGTCTTGTATATGATCTTTTTGTATGTGTTTTTCAAATAAACTGCCTAAAATGCTGAGAACTAATCTGATCCGTGTGTCATTTGGAGTCATTTTAATTTAGAAAAAACATTTCATTTATGGAACTGTAAGCTATCTGAATTACACGTGTTGGACAACATATCACAGACAGATCTGTAACAGCATACAGTGGGTCCACACATTTTGGAAAACGGCACAATCTTTCCAAACTTGCCTCTGTACACCACTGTATTGGATTTTAAATTAAGCAATCAAGATGTTATTAAACAGTGGAAGGTCTAGAATCAGGAATGCAGAGGAGAGGGAGTATCTGAAACAGGCTCTGTGTGGTGTGTGAGGTCTGGCTTGACAAAGGAGGATGCTAGGGATAGGGTGAGATGGAGGCAGACGAGCTGCTATGGCGACCCCCAAAGGGAGCAGCTAAAAGAAACAGAAAAATCAGGACGATATTAAAGTGGAGGTTTTTTTTAGTTGACAAATATATTGCCCACTTGTTAAAGTATCTTCACTAATAAGACAAGCATGACCGATAAAGTCATGCCTTGGCTAGGTGTCCGTCATCTGTCCATCCACAGCTGACAAGATTCACTAATCCTCCTGGAGTATTGGTCAGATTTGATCACCTAGTGGATTTTCATCCATATTGTGGTCACGGTCAAGCTCGAGGTCACATTTATTGTTCTCACTGGATTTTCATCCTGATTAGTTTGTGCAATATAGCCACAATGACAAGGAAGCCTACTATATCGCTTTCTTTCTGTATTTCACGGATTACAATACCTTGTAAATTGTTATAGACAATAGTCACAGTAAGCCAGATGAGCTACTTATGACAATGAAGTTCTGTTTTTTGTATTTCTTATGCAATCCAAGATTACCTGAAATCTGAAAATCATAGATAATGTCCATGTGGTGATACACTTATTTAAAAATAACAATCAACATATAAAGAAATAACTGGGACAATGTAAAATGTTACTCTAATGATCACATTATGCGTGTGATTATGTGTATGTGTAGGTCTTTATCTAATAATAATAATGGATTGCATTTAGCGCTTTTCAAGGCACCCAAAGCGCTTTACAATTCCATTATTCATTCACTCTCAAATTCACACACTGGTGTAGGCAGCTACAGTTGTGGCCACAGCTGCCCTGCGGCAGACTGACAGAAGCGAGGCTGCCATATCACACCATCTGCCCCTCTGGCCAACACCAGTAGGCGGTAGGTGAAGTGTCTTGCCCAAGGACACAACGACCAGGACAGAGAGCCCGGAGAGAACCGGTGACCTTCCGGTTACAGATGCGCTTCCCAACCCCCAGCGCCATGGTCGCCCCTACTACTCCTACTCCTACTACTCCTCAACAGGTGGGCCAATCCAAACAAGACTGCACAAACATGGAATCTGTATGTTAAAAAAAGTTTTGTAATATTTATTATAAATTATGAATACATTGTTTTGAATTTGGTTTATATTATGTTTATTTCATCATCCCCCTACAAATGTTATATGTTCTCCTTTTGTCTTTGTTTCACGTGTCACGTTCAGTGTATCTCGTCCATACTTAACGGTCAACAAAATTTGATCTGTGATGTAATGAAGCATCACTGTGTATTAGTTCTGGTGGATTATGCAACGTGATATCCCGAAGCAGTGCCACTGTGCACTATTTCTAAGAGTGCAGCGCAGGCGCTGTTTCAGGTCGTCTCCTGATTTGGCATCCCAAAAGAGATACTGACTGACTGGTAGGTACTGGTCTGTTTGGACCAGCATCCACTACCTTCAGACTGCTTCTCTGGTGACTCTGGTGAAGGAGACAGATGAGTTAGGACCAGAGATGCCAAATTCCACCATTCCATCCTCCATTCATTGTGATAACCATCTCACACAGGCCCAGAGAGCGGATGTTGCTGCATTGCAACAGCATTTTGCAGATGTGTTCTCCCTCCTGCCCAGCCATACCAATCTCATAGAGCACCATTTTGAAATATGCCCAGGCGTGATGGTGCGTTCATGGCCCTGCAGGTTTCCTAAACATAAAAGGCTAATTGTTCAGAGGGAAATGGCTGAAATGCTAAAGCTTGGAGTTCACTAGCTGGGACCACATCCTCGTTAATGATGGGCGATGAGGGATGAGGAAGTGTGAACTGGTGCTGCGGTTTGGGGAAGGCCTCGAAGGGGACTGGCGAAGGCTCTCGAGGAGGAGAAGGGAGGGGAAAATTTGGGGGGGGGGGGGCATGGGGCATGAAAATGAGAACAGCAGGTATTGGAGAGGGGGGCTTTTATAGCCTGAGGCGTGAAGGAAGAGTGGTCCTGCTCCTGAAATTCAGATGATATCTCTACTAATAGAAGAGTCATACAGTGGGTGGTATAGCCCCGTGGTCCTTGTGGTGAAGAAAGATAGGTCTATACAGTTCTGCATTGACTACCGCAAGGTGAATGAGGTGTCACAGTTTGATGCCTACCCCATGTCCCGGGTTGACGAGTTCCTGAACTGGTTAGGCATTGCTCAGTTTTTCACAACTCTGGATTTAACCAAGGGCTACTGGCAGATTCCCAGGAAAAAGCATCCTTGTGTACTCCTTACAGGTTGTACCAATTTGTCACACTTCCTTCTTTGGAGCTCCAGCCATTTTCCAACTCCTCATGGACTGGGTGCTGCATCCGCAGGCTGCATATGCTGCCGCCTACCCGGATGTCACTGTGGCTGGCATCATCCACAGTGACACCTGGGCGGAGCATGTGCAGTGGGTGGCCACGGTCCTGGAGTCCCTGAGGCACGTGTGGCTCACGGCCAGAAGAAGTGTACGGTTGGACGGAGGGAGGTACAGTATTTGGGGTACCGCTTGGGAGGCGGGCCGGTGCGCCCTCAGGTGTAAAAAACAGCAGCCATTGCATGCTTGCTACAGCACAGTTGAAAAGGAGTGCTTGGTAATCTGCTGGGTGGTTGACTCTCTTCATTTTTACCTCCTGAGCTGCCCTTTCATCCTCTGTTCGGATCACGCTCCGCTACAGTGGCTCCATCACATGCAGGATGCCAACGCCCGAATCACCTGTTGGTGTCTGACCTTACAGCCTTTTAAGTTACAGGTGATCCATAGACTGGGGGCGCAGATGGTCGTGAAGTAAAATGTCTTGGTCGAAACATCTGATATATTCTCTATGTTCTGTTGTGAATGAAATATGGGTTCATGAGATTTGGAAATGATTGCATTCGTTTTTTTATTTACATGTTAAACAGCATTCCGCGTTTTTTTTTTGAGTTGTCTTTGTTTTTGCTGCTACGATTGGCTATTCGCCTTCCCTGATCCCTGTGTAATACTACCCATCATTCTACAAAAGGGTTTTTAAATTTATGCATAATGAATATTTTAACCCCTGTTGGAGTGCAATGCCCATATATTATGCTTAAGCAAATGAATTTATTTTTGCTGAACTGTTTTCCAGCTTTGCCTTTATCCCTCAAGTGATTGGCATTGGTATGAAACCTTTCAGTGAGACGTGAGGAAAAGTAAAATGAAGGTAAATATTTGTTGTGGTGAGCTGGGTAATATTCAGTTCTGTTTATTTGTGCGAGATGGAAGCAAATGGCTTTTTCTGAAGAGTGACAGCCTAAACAGTTGGCACAAACTTAAAAAAAAAAACAAAACAAACAAAAACAAAAAACTGGCTTTATCCTGAAAAAGTTGAAATGCATTTATATTCAGATGGATTAACTCTAACTTTTCCGTGCAATGTTTCTCTTACAATTGGTAAAAACCCCCAACAAAACAAATGAGTCAAACAGGAAAAAGCAAATGCTCACCCACTCTTTCTTTCTAGCATTATTCTAATATCTGGGATTGAGCACTCGCTGAATTTGTCCATCAGCTTTAGCAGTGTGCAACCACTTTCCACAGTGGAAGATTGTTGTGACTGAATTGGCTGTGTTGGTCACCTCAATACACTCTAAATACCACCCACTGTTGGGTCTAGTGCCGTCGTGCTCCACTTTGACCCTCAGCAATTCCCCAAGGTCCAGCATCTCCAGAACGAAGCGGTCTGTCCGCCCTCGCTCGAAAAGGTTGCGAAACTTCTGCCGTAGGTGACGCTTGCCTGAGTCACCATTGACGCCATACATGGTGATAAAAACATTTGCGTCTGTGCCGGCCGCTTCGACGTCCCCGGTGATGACGATGATTTCATACTTGACAGGGACCAGGTTGCGGACTTTGCTTGCAAAGCTCTCGATGGATTTATAGCACTCGAATGTCTGGAACTGGTCTTTTTTGGCTGCCAGGGGAATTTGTGCATCACAGTGGAAGAAATACCTAACCACAAGAGGATGCATTGATTCAGCACCATCAGTTTTATATAACATAATGCATGTTGTGAGAGTCTACTCACTTGTTTCCCAGCTCCTTTTCTGTCACCACCACCTCCATAACATGCCAGAAAGCCTCATTCTTCACCTTCTTGCCGTCTTTTGTGATGTGGCCAACGCAGATGCTAGCGATTTCCCCCACGTGCTTCGACGAGAACTCAAACGTGTCAGTGGCACCGCTGTGGAAGGGTGCAAGAGAAGTGTGTGTAGGGTTTTGATTTTAAACTGTTAAATTTTGTGGTCTGCCTGAGAGGTTCTGTTTCACCTCATGGGATTATCTCTCCTGAGAGTAAAGAGAAAATGAAGCTACAAGATAAAAGGGGGTAGAAAAAAATGTGTAAAAGAGGGCGATTATGTAAGACCACATTAGAGGGTTTTACCATGAGTCGTGAACCCTGGACTCTCTGAAGACCTACCTTAAGAACTTCTTTTTCTTATTCTCCAGAACAAACTCCTTGGAACGGGCTTTCCTTCCTTCCAGCAGGATCCAGACATTTTCCGTTGTGGAGGCGTCATCTGCGTTAGCAGTTGTTGTGGCAATTTCATATTCTGTGGCCATGCACAGAGACACAAATTGCTGCATTATTTTACAAGTGACAAATGGTTGTAATTTACTGCAAGTGATTCATCTCAGATAATTACACAACCCATGATTATGCCTACAGACTCTCAGGATTACTAACTTGTTTTGTCACTGAGGTCTACAAAATCATTGTTGGCACAAGCCAGTTCCCTCATAATCTGCCCGTCATCTTCGTTTTTTGCCAACCAGCGGTCACAGGGGAACCTGAAGGTGTTGTCCAGGGCCTCATCTTTCACGTCAAGGTACTCCAGGTGCCATCCAGGAGCAGGGCCTGTTTACAGTAAGAGCAACAGTCAATGGTGAATTTATTCCATCTGTGCACAAATGTTATCTCAACCACTGATCTAAATTTTCCTGTTCCATTGTTTAACAAAAAAAAGGTAAAGTATATATAGTATAAAGTTTCTTGAGATGACTACTATTGTGAACAGGTACTTTATAAATAAAATAGATTTGAAGTAAACAAGCTAACATTAACACTGTGCTGTACATCCACTCTTGCAGTATCTAAGCAAGATTCTGTTATTCCATCTTCCAAGTATCCTTGTAAGACATTTTGTCAGCTTTTTTAGTCAAAAAGTTGAAAATAAAAAAAGTACTTTGCTTCAATTCATTGCTTATACACAGCTCTTTTAAGGCCCTGCTGTGGCATTTCAATTGGGTTGATATACAGTGGCTTGCAAAAGTATTCGGCCCCCTTGAACTTTCCCACATTTTGTCACATTACAGCCACAAACATGAATCAATTTTATTGGAATTCCACGTGAAAGACCGATATAAAGTGGTGTACACGTGAGAAGTGGAATGAAAATCATACATGATTCCAAACATTTTTTACAAATAAATAACTGCAAAGTGGGGTGTGCGTAATTATTCAGCCCCCTGAGTCAATACTTTGTAGAACCACCTTTTGCTGGAATTACAGCTGCCAGTCTGGGGTATGTCTCTACCAGCTTTGCACATGTAGAGATTCTACAAAACAGCTCCAGCTCAGTCAGATTAGATGGACACCGTTTGTGAACAGCAGTTTTCAGATCTTGCCACAGATTCTTGATTGGATTTCGATCTGGACTTTGACTGGGCCATTCTAACACATGGATATGTTTTGTTTTTAAACCATTCCATTGTTGCCCTGGCTTTATGTTCAGGGTCGTTGTCCTGCTGGAAGGTGAACCTCCGCCCCAGTCTCAAGTCTTTTGCAGACTCCAAGAGGTTTTCTTCCAAGATTGTCCTGTTTTGGCTCCATCCATCTTCCCATCAACTCTGACCAGCTTCCCTGTCCCTGCTGAAGAGAAGCACCCCCACAGCATGATGCTGCCACCACCATATTTGACAGTGGGGATTGTGTGTTCAGAGTGATGTGCAGTGTTAGTTTTTTGCCACACATAGCATTTTGCATTTTGGCCACAAAGTTCCATTTTGGTCTCATCTGACCAGAGCACCTTCTTCCACATGTTTGCTGTGTCCCCCACATGGCTTGTGGCAAACTGCAAATGGGACTTCTTATGGTTTTCTGTTAACAATGGCTTTCTTCTTGCCACTCTTCCATAAAGGCCAACTGTGTGCAGTGCATGACTAACAGCTGTCCTATGAACAGATTTTCCCACCTGAGCTGTAGATCTCTGCAGCTCGTCCAGAGTCACCATGGGCCTCTTGGCTGCATTTCTGATCAGCGCTCTCCTTGTTCGGCCTGTGAGTTTAGGTGGACGGCCTTGTCTCGATAGGTTTACAGTTGTGCCATACTTCTTCCATTTCTGAATGATTGCTTGAACAGTGCTCCGTGGGATGTTCAAGGCTTGCGAAATCTTTTTGAGCCTGCTTTAAATTTCTCTATAACCTTAACCCTGACCTGTCTGGTGTGTTCTTTGGACTTCATGGTGTTGTTGCTCCCAGTATTCTCTTAGAAAACCTCTGAGGCCGTCACAGATTACTCCAAACTGCTAAAACTTTCCTTCCTTTCTTATGTGCTTACTTATGACTGTAGTTCTCCTTGTCTCCTTACCTTTGTTGTCATGCCACACTCTGACTTTTGACAGTTCGCCCAGACTGAGCATGTCAGGAAATCTGAACACGTCCTTCATTTTTCGCTCAAACTTGTTTCTGTTGGTGCTCTCTTTCAGAGGCAGCGTCCCTGTGTCTCCATACTCCCCAAACACAATCAGAAACACGTTGGCATCAGTGCCAGCACCTAGAATATTGCAAAGATCAGAGAACAGAACTCCAATAAACTTTAACTTATGAGAAAATCTATTAGTAGTTGTAAACATGCTTGTTAAAGTTAAGCACTCAGTGTCTTATTTAACACTTAAAAAATATGTAAAATACTCATAGAAGTTCAACAAACGTAAAATTTGGGGAAGAAATTTGTGCAGTTAAAGAGGGCTCTGGGATGATTAGAAAAAAAACCCAACTTTGAATATTGATATTTATTTATTTATTTTTTTAAACTTTATTCCAAGCAGACAAATTAAGTTAAAATTGACTGATACAGTTTCTTTAACCTGGTCAACTTTCTAAATATATGTGGAAACATTCTGTGACCCACCTGCAACGTCACTAGTCTGGACTTGGATGATGTAAGTTGTTTTTTCTACCATCTCCTCGTCATCCACCATAGCCGCCAGCTCACACACCTTTGTCCTCTTGGGCCCTTTGGTCTTGGACAGCCAGTTCTCGTAGGTGAACAGGTACTCTTCCTCTGTGGTCAGGTTTCTCATCAGGATCTAACATTTTAAATCAGACGATGACCTCACAATTCGCATTAAACAAATGTCCACATGTGAAATCTACTATTTAGCTGCAGCAGAGGAGGAGGAAATTGACTGTGATTTTGGAATAAATGCATTAATGTATATTTGTGGCTTGAAAAATGTTAAACAATCCACAAATACACTAAAGTTAACCTAGCATTCATCTGTTTCCACTGCAAAAGAATCTGATTAATTAACGGTATTTGCGAAGGCTGAAAAAAGAAATTGCTTCATTATTAAATTAGCAAATTAAAAGATTGTGGTTTAAAAATCACAAGAGTTATTGTTTTAATTACAGCTTAGAGACAGCGCCATCCACTGCAATGATATACCAAACACGCAAGTGAAATTTACTAACTTGTGAAAACTGTTCAGTGTTCCACCTCATTTCATTACCTGAATAGGAACATTTATATAATTTCACAAATACTGTACAATCATTACTTACTTCATTAGGTACATCTGTTCAACCGGTTAATAATGCAAATATTTAATTAGTAAGTCAGACAGCTGCAGCTCAATGCCTTTAAGTGTGTAGACATAGTCCAGATGACCTCCTAAAGTTAAAACTGAACATCAGAATGTGGAAGAAAAGTTATTTAAGTAACTGACCGTGGCATGGTTGTTGGTGCCAGATGGGCTGGTCTGAGTATTTCAGAAACTGTTGATTTTCCCACATAACCATCTTTAGGGTTTATAGTAGTGATGTGCGATACCACTGATTTCCTTTCCGATCCGATACCAATTAATATTCAGGGTGGTATCGACGATACTGATCCGATACCGATAGTTTGATCTCAAGTTATAGCATCATAATGATTACAGGACATCAGATTTCTTGTTCTTATCACTTAATAATGCAGATGAGTTCATCATATAGAAATAGAAAAACTGAAGTTGTGCGCTATTTGAACACCTTGCCTGCCTGCATCACTAAAGGACTCCGTGAGAGTCTCGCCCTAGCAGCACCTGTCCCTCTCCTCCTCTTCAGTTCGCTTCAACATACGCTCGTCATATTCTGTGATATGATTTGCTCTGAGGTGTTTGACAAGGTTAGTGATGTTGCCACAACCATACATGCCAACCCTCCCGATGTTTCCAGGAGAATCCTGAATTTCAGTGCCCCTTCCAAAAATCTCCTGGAGCCACCATTCTCCCGAATTTCTCCCGATTTTCCACCCGGACATCAAAATTGAAAAACCATGTCGCAGAATTCATAGCGCGGCGCGGCCCAGCCTATTCCAGTTTCCAGATACTTAGTTTTAATATTACTCTTATTTCTCTTTCTGGGTCGCAAAAAAACTTTTAACATATTTTCAGGTGAGAATGTAGCTGTGTAAACTTCAAATATCTGAGCCAACCGACACATCGTCTTCAAACCCCCGCGGTCGTTAAACATGATATATAAGTCACTTTGATAACTTAAAAATGTTATTGTTTGGCTTTTTCAGTGTTTTATTTGTTCGCGAGTAAATCGGTTTGGCTGAGAATAAAGTTATTAGATTAGATTAAATTAAATTAAACTTTATTAATCCCTCGAGAGGGTTCCTCCGGGGTTTTCACACAGCTGAATAAACGTCAAACAGAAAACTGTTTAAACAGAAGTGTGAGACGGTCGAGAGTTTAAGTCAGCGCCCTGTTATATTTTAGATAGCAAGGAGCAGAGTCTCAGGTGGAAGCAGCCTCTGAATTTGGACACCCCCGCTGTTTCCGGGCCGGCCAATAATAACGGTGACATTTAACGTATTTTATCCGATAAATAAACACTGTAAACTTTATTTATCAACCCCCCAACAGCCTTTTTGAATGTCTCCCTAATTCTGAGGTCTCAAGGTTGGCAAGTATGGTCACAACACCTCACTTTTTGCCACATGTATCGCAAACCACGTCTTGGCTGTTTGTGGATGTAAAATACGTCCGCAAATTACTCCAATTATGCTCAGCCATTGTTGTGAGTGCACACGCCAGCGGCTGCGAGACATTTATACAGCCGTATTTCGCACATGACTATGAAAGGCGGAAGAGGAAGTAGTGCCTTTGAATGTAGACAATCCGAATGTTATAGTTTCTTTCCACTGTGTTGCTGTTAATGATAAACTACAAATTTACTCTAAACTACTAAAATATCGATATTTTAATGTGAGAATCGATTCTAGAACATAAATGATTGGTATCGGAGGAATCGATATTTCAGGATCGATCTGCACATCACTAGTTTATAGAGGACGGACAGAAAAAGATAAAATATCCAGTGATCTGATTGTTCTCTGTGCAGTGAAAATGCCTTTTGATGCCAGAGAAAGACTGCATTGAGCTGATAGGGAGCCAACAGTGACTCAAAAAAACCACACCTTGCAACCAAGGTATGCAGAAAAACATCTCTGAAAGCACAAAATATCAAATGCTGCAGCAGATCACACTGAGTGCCACTCCTGTTTGCTAAGAGCAGGAACCTGAGGCTACAATACACATGGGATCAACAGAACAGAAGATTGGAAAAATGTTGTCTGGTCTGATGAGTTCTTGATTTCTGCTGCAACATTCAGATAGTAGTGTCTGAATTTGTTGCAAACAACATGAAAACATGGATCCATCCTGCTTGCATCAACAGTTCAGGCTGCTAGTGGTGGTTTAATGATGTGGGGGATATTTTCTTGGCATGCTTTGGGCCCCTTAGTACCAACTGAGCATTATTGAAATGCCACAGCCTACCTGAGAATTGATGCTGATCATTTCCATCCCTTTATGGCCACGGTGTACCCATCTTCTGATGGTTGTTTTCAAAAGGATGACACACCATATCACAAAGCTCAAGTAATCTCAAACTGATTGCTTGAATATGAAAATGAGCTCACTGTTCTCAAATGGCCTCTACAGTCACCAGATCTCAATCAAGCAGAGCACCTTTGGGATTTGGCTCAACGGGGGATTTGTATCATGGTTGTGGGGCCAACAAGTCTGCAGCAAGTGTTTGACGGTATCATGTCAGTAATGGGTAAAATCTCAGAGGAATGTATACACCACCTTGTTGAACCTATGCCATGAAGAATTAAGCCAGTTCTGAATGTAAAAGGGGATCTAGCAAACTGTACCTTATAAAGTAGCACATGAGTGTAACACGTAATATTTATGATAAACTGATGTGAAAGTTTTGTGCTACCTCAAAATGTGCATCTGCTTTCCGGTAATTGCAAATTATTTCTTATCATTCCTTCTTTCTTACATTTTGTATTCTAATACCAGACGTGTTGCATCAGACTCTCTTTGCATTACCCTGTCAAGAAACCAGTCTGGGCGGCTTCCGGTGCCATCTATTCGAATTCTGATCTTCTTCAAAGGAGCGATGTCATCTATCTCCAAGGTAAATGTGTCTTCTTGCCCTCTTTCAAACCTGAATGAACCAATATATATGGATTAAGCTGCATTTAAAGACATGACTGTGCTAATTAAATAGTTTAACCTTTCTGAAGATACATTTAATTGCATTTTAACTTTCATGCCTTTGTAGCTGTACACAGCAGCTGGTTAGATTATCTTAGGTTAAACGGCATAAACAGTGAAACAGCCTGTCCAATTTTGTCCATAGGCAACAGCACAGATTAACATAAAACACTGTGTTTATTCAGAAACATGTGGTGCTTATGGCATTTATATGGCAGACTCTTTGTTATTACGATCTTAGTGCCAATAAAGGAAATCACTGCTTTGATCCAAAATACCACACAATAAGTGACATTTCTTTATAATTAGGTCACATTAATGAGATGCAACACATATATTATTGAACTTTAAAGGTGCTGATGAGCTCATTTTGTTTGTTTAAACTCAGGCATCCCACATTTCCAGTATTTGCACTGAAAGTATCAACTGTTTCTTTACTGATAAGTAATCACTGTGAACTCACCTATCCTCATTTTTGGGCAGAAGCATTTCCTCTGTGCTCCCATTGGCTCCGAACACGGTCAGGAAAATGTTGGTATCAGTTCCTGCATACTGAATGTCACCTGTGGCAACCGTGACTGAATAAACAACCTAAAAAAATACAGTACACAGAGATACAGATACAGTTTTTATGTAACACATTAACTGAATGTTTTCCAACACTTCATATTTTAGGTGCGGTGACTCACTTTGCGGATAATGTTGATCGTGCTGGAGTCCAGCACATTGAACAGTCTGGCAGTCAGACCATCTCCCCTGTCTTTAGCCAGCCAGCACTTACATGGAAAGATGTACTTGATACCTTTGGTTGGCACGGCAACCGACAGCTCATCCACCAACCAGCAGCTCTCTGGTGTGACACCATTATGGCCAAGCTGAGAGGGAAGAGAAGGGAGAGGAGATGGAGAGGGAATTTGTATATCACTTGATTTTTGTTTGATCTAGGCACATCTAGAATTAATTATTGCTGAGCTAGAATGGTTTTATTAAAATTTTAATAGCAGTGCATCTGAAGAGACAGCAGAGAGGAGACAGTTTCACAGATTTAGCTACAGAAAGAGTCCCAGATTCTCACTTCCACCCTCTTGATCTCTCCCACGTCAGTTCCATAGCACACAAAGTGCTCCATGGAGCCAGCTGTGAAGGATTTCTTTCCCTCTGGCAGGTCCAGCCACAGCCGGTCTGTCTCGACGTCATTGGGACCAATGATGATGACATAAACCCTCGCTGTGGTGCTGGCATCTTGTTCGATCGCCGTGGACAGGGTGAAGTGATAAGGGATGACTGGGTGAGAGAGAAAAACTGCTTTGAGATTTTTTTCCACATATAAAATTCAGTCTGATGTCTCAGCCACTTCAGAGACCATTCCTACTTCTTTAATATTAGTACTATCATCTAGCTCCAGGCTGAGTGTGACCTTTTGATCTTTTTCAAATATGGATGGAGACAATATTAAAGTTTATCTTAAAGGAGTAGTTTGACATTTTGGGAAAGGTGTATTCTTACAGAAAGTCAGATTAAGGTGGAAGATTGTTAGCACTCTTTTAAAACTGTAGCCAGCAGCCATTTACCTTAGCATAGCACGAAGACTTATAGTCAGGAAATAATCCTTCATCACTATACACTGTAAAAGCATACAGCTGTTCTTCTTAGACGAAACATGTTGTGTTAATTAATGAGCCTTTAAGGTGTTTGTAGATGCTTTTCTTTTATTAAGGCTACATCAGTGTTATTCTAGTGCTTTAGCACACACATACTATCATGTGCAGCCAAAGAAAGAGAGCAGAGGGATGCTTGTTTTGTGTCTTGTATCATACAGAAGAACAGAAACAGCAACGTTTCAGATCAGAGATTTATTTTGCCTGAGGTAGAGCAGTTCCACTACTAATCAGAAGGTCAGTTGTTCAATCCCTCCTCCTCCTTCATTCTGCACGTTGAAGTGTCCTTGGGCAAGATACTGACCCTCAAATCCGCCTCCCCGTGCATCCTTCAAAAAGTGTGTTCGTGTGTGTGTTTGAAAGTCCTTAGAGGCAGAAAATATAGCTCAAATGTGTGTGTGAATGTGGGTTGTAATAATCAATTGCTTTGAGTGCTCACTTAGACTAGAAAAGCACTACATAAGTACCAGTTCATTTAGCATCCCTGGTAGAGAGGTACAAAGAGGATTATAGAGGATGAGGTTACAAAAGGTGTCTGAGCCAAGCTATCTTTTTTGTCTTTTTTTCTCATTTTTTGAAGCAATTGTAGGTCTGCGTACTACAATTTTGTGGATGTCTCTGCTTTCCTTTCCACACTAAAAAAAGTCAGAACTGCATTGGCAGGACTTCCAGAAGTCTCAGTTTTAGGAGTGCTGTGGTGAGTGAGTTCAGGCACAAGGCGTAACTTTGGTAAGTTAAACACTTTAAAATGAAAGCCACCAAGCACAAATTTCTTTAATGTTGGTTAATTTGGTGTAAATATTAGGGTGAACTATGACCTGATTGATATTACCTATATTTATCAAATTTCTATAAGTTTGCATTGATTCTTCCTGTTGATATTGTGGTTATTTATCATGTTGAATTTCAGTATTTTTTCCTGATATTTGTGTCCACTTCCAGAAACGTCATTTCACAAAGAGACACAATGAATAGACCTTACTTGGACCCTCTTCAACCACTACTGCCTTTTTCTTCTTTTTCTTCTTGTTGGCATTCTTGTCCAGTCCCAGTTTGGCCTGAGCAATCATTTTGGAATATGGATCAGAGCTTCTTTCACCCTCATACCCCTGAAACAGGCACAAAATAAACACAGCTATCAATTTTCTTTTCTGGAATAACTCTGACATACAAAGAAGAAAATAATAAAACACTGTCTTTAAATACAACCTTGACGTAGAAGGTCCTGTCTATTTGTTTGTCCTCTTTCTTCGTTGATAGCCAGCGCTCACACAGGAACATGTATACCTCTTCTGTTTCCACATCCAGCACCTCCACCTGGTCCAGGTACCAATCAGCCCCAATCATAGAGTTGTTATGACGAACACGAATCTTAAACACCTGCCCCAAATCCACGGCCTCAATATTGAACTTATCCACCTAAAAGGCAAAAGGAATTGAACAGATTTAGATTTATTTTTGTGCAACATCACATAACGATTCGCACTTCTCCTCTAATACCTCTCCTCTCTCAAACTTGTTCTTGTTATTCTCAGATTTGGCGAGTTTCCGCTCTCCTGTGTCTCCCAAATCTCCATAAATGGTGAGGAAAACGTTGGCATCGGTCCCTGCTCCGTACATATCGCCTGTCCGCACAGACACCGTGTATGTGTGAGCTGTGAGGGAGGAAAAATTTTGAAGTCGGTAAATGCAGACCTTGTTTGCTAATAGATTTTTTTTCCCAACTGTGTTGTTTCCAGTCTCACAGCGTGTCTATTTATACAGCAAAATGTCTCAAAAAAATTTGTACAACATGCAAAGGGTTGGTGTGACAGAAGAGGATGCTTTGGATAGTGCGAGATCGGCTGTGGTAACCCCTAAAGAGAGCAGCTGAAAGAAGAAGAATGTCTCAAAATTGGACTTTAAACCGTTCTCCCCACTAACCCTTTCAAAACTGAGTTCAGCTTTGAAAAAGTGCATGCTAGAAGAGCATATTAGGATGCTGAAAAGCAAAATCTACCAAGGCTTATATTGCTCCATGCTAGTTCAACATCTTCACCATGCAACAGCTGAAATACAAATAAGCACCTCTAATGTTTCCTTAGACAGAGCACTTGAAAGCAAGTGTAGTTACATTCCACCGGTGACATAACTTTCAACCTACTTTCCAAAGCATCTTCCACCTCAGTTTCAGTCGTTTTCAGTGTCCCATCCCTGAGGAGTTTCTGTGTGATGATGTCTGAGGGGACAAGCTCCCTCACCGTCTCACCATCATCTTCAGACTTAGCTAGCCAGCGCTCGCAAGGGAATATAGTCGTCTCAGAACCCTGCCATTAAACACACACAACTCTTCAGTCTGGCACCAGCTATGTTTCTCTAGCTGAGACTCAATGAACTGTGTGAGCCAGAAGATGTTAAATTATTAATTTGTTAATAATTTAATGAGGCCACAGACAAGAAATCTCTTAACGATGCACTTACAGTGCATTGCCTAAAGTATTCACTCATCTGCGTTCAAAGGCATATGAACTTGAGTGACATCCCATTCTTAATCCATAGGGTTGAACATGATGTTGCAGCTATAATAGCTTCAACTCTTCTGGGAAGGCTTTCCACAAGGTTTAAGAGTGTTTTTATGAGAATATTTGACTACTCTTCCAGAAGAGCGTTTGTGATGTTGGATGAGAAGGGTGCTGTCAGGACTCTGTACAGGACAATCAAATTCTTTCACACCAGACTCGCTCATCCATGTTTTTATGAACCTTATGTGCCTCGGTATGTGCTCTGTGATTTTATGTGACCTACCACTTTGTGGCTGAGCTGCTGTCATTCCTCAATCGCTTCCACTTAATAATAATAACAGTAAAAGTTTAATGTGGAATCCTTAGTAGTGCTTGACTTCACAGAGCTCCTGAGAGCAACCCATTGTGTCACAAATGTTTGTAGAAGCAGTGTGCATGCCTAGGTGCTTGATTTTATACACACACCTGTGGCCATGGAAGTAACTGGAACACCTTAGCCATGATTTGGATGAGTGAGTGAATAGTTTTGGCAATATAATGCCGCTATTATGGTGTCATCTCATGTGGCTTTTGCTTACCTTTCCTTTCCTGAGCTGTCGCCTGATCTCCACTCTGTCAAGATGCCATCCAGGATTGGTGCCGCTGTTGTCATGTCCTATCCTGATTTTCTCTATAACATCACCAATGTCCTCCAGCTGTTTAAAGACAACTTATCATTCGCAAACCGGCCGCCACTTTTTGAAAAGCTCTATCAGTGAGTAGCCACACATTACACTTACCTCCACAATAAACATGTCTTCAGCTCCCCTCTCAAAGCACAAGCGTCGCTCTCTCTTGTTGACACACAGGTGCTTCTGCTGAGTGCACACCCCCTTATGGCCATACAAGACTATAAACACGTCAGCATCTGTTCCCGCTCCAAATACATCGGTGGTGTATATCTTTATCTCATAAGGCACAACTGAAAAAAATGGAAAAGCTTTTTTGTTGACCGGTAAGGTGGAAGAACCCTTTTTGAGCCGTACACACACTGGTCCCATCATCGTTTACACTTCGGTTTATCAGGTGTCAGGTACAGCTGACCACTTGTGTTCAGATTTCCTTTCCTTCTTTTTAACCAAGAGTCAGCAAAGAAAACAACTATTTTAAGACTTGTAAAACACAAAAGCTGCATGAAAAAGAGAAAACAAGGTGTTACAATCTTGTTGTGGATGTATTAGACGCACTACAAAAAAATGTCAGTGCGTCAAAGACTGAAACTGCTTTGGCGGTTTCACCATTTATTGATGAGCAAACACTATCATGGTTAACTCATATTGATGACGTAGGAGTGGGTATATTTCAACTTAATATTCAAAAGCTTGCGTTTTGAATTTCAGAGGCCACAATTAAACGTGTATAATAGTCTTTGTTTCTATCCCACCTTGATTACTTGTCTGTTATTTGGTTTTAGTGCTTCAGAAGTAAGACCCTTGCTCAAAACAGAGCTACCCCTTTTGCTCTTCACTGAAGGACAGTGTGGGTGGGAAACATGCCAGGCTGTCATGGATGAAGGTGGAGGACAGGCTGGCATATAATCTAGTCTTTTATATAAGAAACATTTGCATTTTAGGAAAGGCTATATTAGTATTCACAGCTAACGTTTACAGTTATGATACCAGACGTGCTTTTATGCCTTACAGAAAACATATCAGACTAAACTATCTAACTGTAATAACTGTCCATCATTCTTACTACAAGCATTGATAAGCAATTAAAAGCAAGAAGTTTAGGAAGAAAGTCGTGTAGTATATGTGGTTATTTATCTGTGGAGAGGGATCACAGTTGTGCTAGCTGATAGCATAACTGCTGGCTTAAAATGTGTTTATTGTCACTGATGACATTTTTCTGTTTTAGTGTTAACTTGTTGTTGAAACTCAAAGGAATCATTTGATCTTTTAATACATTTGCTGTCCTAAATAGTTAACATCTAACTGGTAAGATACTGAATGAAAATACAAAGTAATGTGTAGAAATTATATCTATAGATAATTGCTACTATAATATCCTGAAATTGGTTGAACTTTTAGAGCCTGCTTTATAAAAATGCCCTTATATTGAAGGGCATTAAATTATCGTCATTGATTAAATAATAACAGTCTTTGAGCCCGCTTTATAAACTGCAATATTATTTATTTACTTTCTTGTTGTTTGTATAAACTAACTGACATGAATGGATCATAATGCATAAGTTGAGTTTGCATACATATTGATAAAAAACAAACTATACTCTATAAGTCAATATTTCGGGCTGTTGTCTCAAACTTTATCTCAAAATTTGGATTTATTAACTCAAACTAATGAGAAAATAACTTTATCAAGGGGAGGCTGGAGCCTATCCCAGCTGTCATAGGGCGAGAGGCAGGGTACACCCTGAACAGGTCGCCAGTCTAACACACAGACACAGACAACCATTTGCACTCAAATAACTTAAATTCGGAGTAATTTTGTCTAAAGTTTGAGTGAGTAAGTCATAATCTTTTTTTGGAAAATAACCTGAAATTTCGACTTAGCTCTGCCAATCGAAAATGTTTTTTTCAAGGGCAGAAACAAGCCTTCATTGGAGGAATGATAATAAAAAGACAGGACACCACTGCAGCTTTATAACATTCATTACAGGTTGGAGTTAATGGTCTGACAAGCACCATTCTTCAGGCAGACTGCTTTAAAATACATTTTACTGCTAATGCTTCCGCTCTTTTATCAGAGTGAAATTTTGCATAAAGCACTTTTAGAGGACGATTTCTCAATAAGCCTACTCTACGTTTACTAATGGATTTGAGTGCTTATATCACTGCTGTTCACTCACATGGTGTGTAGAATTCAGTCTGTAAGTCAGCAGGATAGAGATCCCTCACAGTTGCACCATCATCCTCCCCTTTATCCAGCCAACGGCCACATGGGAAGCGCATCCTCTGACCCTGTGAAGGGGCATCAATGTCGATCCAGTCCAAGAACCAACCAGATGAACCCCCTGATTCAGAAAAAAAAAGTTTATTTTTTTTGTACAGTGCAGTGCTTATGTATATGACTGCTTTGTTTGTTTTTGGACAGTACGTTCTTTCCCCACCTGAGTTGTCGTGCCCGATTCGAACTTTTACCAGGTCGCCCAGATCCACGGCCTCCACAGTGAACTCATTGATCATCCCCTGTTCAAACTTATTCTTGTAGTTTTTACAAGCCTTTAGATTGATGATCCCTGTGGGTGACATGCAGATTTTTTTAAAATTCTGATATTTAGCCAGTAACAGGGATGCCACCATAATGCAGGGATGATGCTGAATTATCGCACCTGTGTCATCATTTTCACCAAAGAGGATGGCGAAGACGTTGGAATCAGTTCCAGCATACTTCTTTTCTCCAGTTTTTATCTTAAGAGTATATGTAGTAGACATAGCTGCAGGATAAATTTATCATATAAGTACATGAAACTTGTCATATTGGTCTTCCACTAATCTTATCCCACTGAGGCGTAAACAAGCTTTGAAGCTTCATTACATTTCTGCTCCAGGCCCAGAGTACCACTCGTGCCCTCATCATCATCATCCTTCCTCATGAAGGCCTCATCCACGGGAACCAGCTCTCTCGCTATCTGCCCGTCGTCTTCATCAACTGCAAGCCAGCGGTTACAAGGGAAGTAGTATCTACAGAAGAAACACCTCTGTTCAACACTCCAAGATATAATCTTGTTAATTTACTCTCCTAATCACACAAAATCTTTAATCCTTGTTTGCTGTAGGATTTTTCTGGAATCCAGCTGAATAACTAAGCAAAACCCACATGGCTGTATGTTTGTGGCACCTACGTTGTATCCTCTTTTGTGTCCACTATTTCAACACGATCCAGGTACCAAGAGGAGTAAGACTCAGAGTTGTCATGACGGATTCGTAGCTTCTTCAAAGGGCCCAAATCAACGGCTGTCACGATGAAAACATCCTCCTGCAAAATGCAGCAACTAGATGTTTTACAAATCACTTTTAATTTAACTGTTTTTATTTGATAGTCCAAAGTGATACCAGAGCAGAAATGAATCGGGACTCACAAGAGTGTTAACTGATAGAAGAGAAGTTGGTTTGAAACAGTACTGAAATATATGAAAGCTTTGAAACTTTACAAGGGAAAGACAGAAAAGGCACAAATATATGAAAATGGAATGCAATCCATCCAGAGTTGCTACAGTATATCTGACCACATCACAAATATATTATTAGAAGAAGCATGTAAGCAAAAACAAGGTAATATGAAAACTCCCTGTTTCTGCGATGCTGTGTAAAATGTAGAGAAGAACAAAATGCAAAATCCCATATTTACCTAAAAATAAGTCAAAGACAACTTAAAAAAAACTTTAGTTGAATTTGATATGTATATTATAATGTTCCCAAAGTCTTGAAAGTAGGCAGGGTAGTTCAACAAACAGACTCTTTTACTTTTGTTTTTACAATTGAGTCATGTTGTTCACGTCACAGAGGTACCTATATGTGGTTTGACATTGTCCTGAGAAATCATCATCTGTATGGCTGCATATGATTTGGAATCATCTGGTGGGATTCATATGTTTCTCCATAACTTGTATGTACTCTTCAGCCTTAACAGTGCCTACCATGTGCAAGTTACTCATGCTTTTAGAATGCACACTAATATTAAGTCATACAGTTCCTCACATTTTTAGAGAGGAGGAAGTGATGGGCATGTTTTCCATCATTTTTATCATTTTTAATTAAATACACTAAGTGATTTGCAAGTCAATTCATTTTTTTCACCTTTCCTATTATGTTAAAAAAGGAGAAGACGGCTGGTCATACTCCACAGAAAACAGTTAAATGAATATGTGAGCTGCAGTTAAATTTCTTCATGGTAATGTGACAAAGATGGCACCATTCGTTTGTTCCCTTCTCCCTTCCACTTGCCACTCCTGGATTTATTTCTGTCTTCCCGAATCATCTGAAAACAGTTGATGTTAGTGACGGGATCTTGAATTATTCTTGAAGATGTGTTTCTGTGACACTCAGTATAATACACACATGAAGAGCCCCTCATTTCTCACAAAAGCTGTTAGCCTCTCTGTGGTCCAGCCATCTCACAGGCATGACAGTGTCTGTTTTCTGGGCCTGTTTCTTTTCCCTTGTAGCTTCCTTCTACTTCCACATCCCCTGCTTGTTATCCTCTGATTTCTGCAGGGATGTCTGTTGTTGTTATTCCGGTCGTCATGCAACTGCAGCACGTTTAATAAAAATGGTAATAAGGGGTCGAGAAAACAGAGCAGGTCTCCCAAGCAACATGTCCGGTGATGGCATAGCTCAAGAAAAAAAAGGTACTAGCAATAAACGAAACAAACCAAGTGTGACAAGAAAAAGTAAAAGAAAGCAAAAAAGGAAGGAAGAAAAGGACAGAGAGAAAGAGAGGTGGGGTTGTTGAGGAAATATTCAGTTTATTTCACTGTTAAGGCACTCACTCATGAGTAAAATATAGTATTTTTTTTTTTTTTACATTGTATCACATAAAAGTATTTATTTATTTATTTATTTTTTAAAAAAGAAGAACAATTCCTTTACAGAACTGAGGGTGACACTGTTTATTCAGGAGCTTTAATTGGTCATAAATAAACTCTCTTTCTTAAATTTTGTTATTATATATATGCCTCTTAAAGTATCTTTAATGAAAAAAACGATTTTAAACAGAACTAAACAGAGAAAAGGTGTAGATGTCTGTCAGCCACAGACCAAACATTCCCACTCACCGAATGGACTTTTTACTTGTGTCTTAGAAACAGACCCATTTTCCACTGAAGTGAGCTCTATGTTCTTACAGGGCCAGCTGTGATAATTAATTAACAGGTGTGGATAAAGTATGGAGTAAAAGTAGGACGGGTTCAATGACGCAGAGGACTCCTGTGAGTCCAAGCCGGCTTGCCTGCAGGAGTGTTTGTAACCCTACCAGAATATGCTCCCACCCACACCTCAGTGGAAGACTCATGTTGCGCGAACATGGTTGAATCTTTGACTAACTGCTGGTTAATTTTCAGCATGACACATTTTTGAACAAATGTATAAAGGTGTTCAGCTGTGATGAAAGCTACTAAGATATTTTTTTAAGAATATCAATTCGTAGAACTTGCCACAATAGAGCATAATCACAAATATAATCAAGCGACATCTTTAAATCTAAATCATCATTTTTATAATCATACAAATTTAGAAGTGATTGTGTATTTCCTTTATTACCTGCCCTCTCTCAAATTTATTGATGTTGTCAGAATTCTTCAGGCAGCGCTCTCCAGTGTCTCCGTTCTCTCCATAAATATTAATGTAGACATTGGCGTCGGTCCCGGCTCCCATCATGTCACCAGTGAAGACACACACTTCGTAGGTGTTGACTGTCAGACAAAACAAGGGTTCAATTACTAACACCTTGTTAACCTGTCATACATGCCCTCCAAGTAAATGTGTGAACCAATTATGGCTAAAACACAACACTGAAGACACAATGAAGATGTCGTAAATAAAAATACATTTCAGTTCTTTATTGCTTATTAGCTGTAGCTAATTGAAATTTCTTAAATGACTAAAAATGGGATAAGGTGGTACTGGGAAGTCTTGTTCAAAAAGATAAATGCAGACAGGTGGGTGCTCACTGGAAAACTGATAGAAAATACATCTGCTTTAAGCCTATGTCTTAAATTAATTAACTATGTGAGGAGAAGGGATGCATATGGGAAGAAGAGGTGCTCTTTGAATAAAACAGACCTTTTCTTCTCTCTAACTTTAAAGACATGATGTTAAATCTTTTAGTTTTGGTTGACTTAATAATATTATTACGTGCAATGTAATCATGAATTTCATCCAGCACTGGTATGCTTCCTTTGCTCTGAATGCATTATTCATGTGAAAAGGCATTTGAATTCAGTGCAGATGGTAGATTACCTCCATGACTAGATTTCCACATAGGGAGGTAACTAAGGATTGCACACAGTCAGTGAGACTGCAAAAAGTCATTAATAATATAAAAAAAATTATAATGAAAATCTCACGCATTGAAACTTTAATATGCTCCAAACTCAGAGAAGTGTTTAAAGAACATATGCAATTTCTAAAAATGCATTTTATGCTGTTGCATTTTTGATATAATTTAAAGAGAGGGTTCATGGACCAGCGAACAAAGCTGTGTTTGCCTGACTCTATCCGTGCATGAATAGCAGCTCCATTTTGTTGCAGGTGGTATATTTGAAAGAGTGATTTTGGTGCATTTTTATTGTGGAGTATGCACGGAGAAAAGGGTTTTGTTTTGTACTATGTTGCAAATCCATGGCCACTGAACTACCGGGAATTACTATTATGATGATTATTACTATCACATATATCATCATCATCATGAACTGTGTTAAATAAAACAGTTAAAACTTTCATTTAGCTTGTTCATTTAGTACCTTCCATCTCTTCTGCATCTTCAGGCAGCAGCTCCACCACCAGCTCGCCGTCCTCCTCTCCCCCAGCCAACCAGCGTGAACAGGGAAAATGATATGTCAGCACCACTTCTTGCATCTCCTCGCCACCCTCCTCATCCTCATCTTCCTCTTTCTTCTTTTTCTTCTTCTTTTTCTTGTCCTCCTTTTTCTTCTCCTTGGGCACCAAGGCCATGATGAGATGTTTCACGTCCACTGTCTCCAGGAACCAGCCAGATCCAATGCCGGCGCCATTGTGACCGATGCGTATCTTAAAGATCTTTCCGACATCTTTGGCCTCTATCTGTCAAACAATTGAAAAGTTTTGATTCAACATTTGGACACTTAATTCTGCATTCACGTTAAATTGTTGCAATAGAGTTGGAGTTTTGGAAATCATAAAATCCAGATTTGAAACCTTAAATATTTCGGTGGTATTCCGTTCAAAGTTGTTGGATCTGCTTTCCAGTGTGATAACCTCCGTCTTCCCCTTGTCCCCGTAGATTTGGATGAAGACTACAGCATTTGTGCCAGCAAACACCACATCTCCGGTCACGACTGTTATCTCATAGTTTATTACTAGAAAATGTAGATCGATGAATGTGAAAGTGAACAGAAGTATTTTTCATGCAGCAATGGTGTTAACACATACTCATATACTTAACTCATATATTTAAAACGCCTTACATAATAATTCAGTTCAGTGTAATTGTTTTTAAATAGTGGAAATTCACAATAACTTTTATCTCAAGGTACTTTATATTGCAGGCCCCAAACCCTACAGTCTAAAAAATATTTTAGACTGTAGGGTTTGCTCACTGGTGCAGGAGGTTTGCTCACTGGTGCATCTTTATTTATAAGGCCCTGCTTGGACAAATGCCCACCTACATTTGCGATCTGCTCACACGGAGAAGTACTGTTTCTTACAGCCTGCGTTCAAGCGATCTTTTATTGCTCAATGTTCCATTTGCCAGAACTGAACTGGGAAAGAGGGCTTTTACTTATGCTGCCCCTTTCACATGGAACATGATGCAAAAAGACTGGAAGATAGCAGATCTTATTTCATTAAATGCTTTTAAGTCCAGATTGAGAGAGCCAGAGAAAAATGTTTTTAAAATGTAATTGTTATTTATAATATGTATGTAACTTTGTAATTTCAACGTGTTGTCGCCTCTTGGCCAGGACTCCCTTGCAAAAGAGGTTTTTAATCTCAATGGGACTTTTCCTGGTTAAATAAAGGTTAATAATAATAATAATTTTAAAATAACCCAACAAAGAGACAACCCCCTATGAGCTTGCACTTGGTGATGGTGGGAAGGAAAAACTCCCTTTGAACAGGAAGAAACTTCCAGTAGAACCAGCCTCAGGGAGGGGCAGCTATTTGCTGGGACTGGTTGAAAGAAAAGACTCCATTATTAACCTTGGTAGGTGAAGGTGACTCCCTATTTGACTTTTGACTTACTCACTCATTTAAATACTGTTTATTAGTGTTTTTCTTCCTGTGCTTAATGTGTTGCCTACATTGTTCTACATCCAGGATCTCGCTTGGGTAGAGCTCCACCGTTGTTTTGCCATCGGCCTCATCTTCGTCCAGCCAGCGGTGGCTGGGGAACATGTAATTCTTTCCATGGACTGGAACCAAAATTTGAACACTGTCCAAGAACCAGCCCGCACGCATGCCTTTGTTAGTGTGGCCAATCAACAGACGGTTGATCTGGAAGAATAAATAAATGACACCAATTACATTTTAGACGTTTCACGCAGAAATTCTGAAAGTTCACAGGAAAAAACAAAACAATAGAATATGTGTTATGTGTTTTTTCCATTTTACTTTAGCAAATATCCTCTCATATTTGGAGCAAATTGAATAAAAAATCATAATAATACTGACAATTATTGTTGCTAAGCCACTGTCCACAAACAGACACTACAAACATTGTTTCTATGATGTGTTTGTAACAGTAACTAAGCAACAGTAATTAGCAGTAAGGGTACAAATGCATTTAGACTACAGTTAAGATCTTTTTTATTAGAATACGGATAGTATTATCCTATAATAAAATAGAATGAATCACAAAAGGCTATGTGTCTTTCATAAGTGAGAATAGGTCTTTAGTAAAGCTTTTCATAATACTGCAGTAGTGTGTAAAAGTCTCCAGCCACCTCTTATTTATAATCTTTATAATTTGCAAGGAAATTTGGAAAATAGGTGCAGAGATTTATTGAAAAATGTGCAAACCTACATGAAAATATGTGCTTAAAACACAGTCTGTACAATTGAAACAAGGGAATCACCTTTTGGTGCATAAAAAATTACAAAAAAAAGTCAATTTTCATGGAAAAAAAATATAAAGAATTGAAGGGGAAGACTTATGCATAGTACTTTACATTGGCATCAACATCAAATGACAAAAACCTGTCCAATGTCAAAGGTTTCCACTGTGAAGATGTCAACGCGGCCTGTTTCAAAGTAGTTCCCCAGGTCGTTGGCAGAGACCACCAGCATCATCTTACTGGTGTCACCTTTCTCTCCATAGAGCTTCACAAACACATCAGAGTCAGAGCTACCTCCGGGGATGTCACCTGTCTTCACAGCGATGTGATAGTTGGTATCTGACACACACAGAGAACAAATATAAGCATGACAATAAAATTCAAACGTTACTGAAATGTCAGATTCCTTTAACTTACTGTAAAGACGCTGTCCTTCTGCAAACGGAACTAATTCTCTGACAATCTGTCCATCATCCTCGTTGCGGGCCAGCCATCTGCATGCCACATTCAGTAAACAAACTATTATCTCATCCATCACACACACACACACACAGTTTAACAACTATTATGTATATACAAAACATGTTTTTAGGAACATGTAATCATCCAATCATTCATTCATGTGCCAGCACTGCAGCAAATAAAATCTTCAGGATCAGGATCTTTAGTTTATGTGCACATCAAAATAAAGAAATGAGGCAGGCTGTCTTTAAAGATGTGTTCCTAACAAAGTGACTAGTTAGTGTCGATTTTATTTCCCCGCAACAACTGTGACTGATGAGAGCACCTGTTACAGGGGAACTCCACGGCATTTGCCTCAGCTTGTCCTTCCTCTCTTACAATCACTTTGTCAAGAAACCAGGCAGAGCCTCCACCTTTGCCATCATGTCCAATTCTCACCCTGCGGATCTGCCCAATGGCCACCGCCTCAATTAGAAACTCATCCAACTAGAAAAACACACAATAAGATTGGATGAAGATCAGTCATGTGACTTTTAAATGAAAAAACAAAACGAAGTGAAGCTTTCTTCGTGAGCTCTATGTTTAACAGTGCAGTGCTAAATATACATACACTTCCTTTCTCAAACTTGTTGACGTTGTTTTTGCAGTTGATCAGGTCCCTATCTCCGGTGTCCCCTTGGTCTCCAATTAGATTTAGAAAAACAGATGCATCTGTGCCGCTACCACCGACCGTCCCCGTGCAGACAGTTACTCTGTATTTAATCACTGCAGAGCACAATAACATAATTCATCGTCACTTACATTCTTCTTCTTGTTTAGCTAATAAGATTTGGATTGTTCATGGTGAATGTGGATATACACACAGGGCAGAGGCTCAGCAATAAGCTCTCCGGTGGCGGGAAGCTCTCTCACAACCTCATTATCATCTTCATTACTATCCAGCCACCGCTCACAAGGAAATGTATACTTCTCCTTCGTTAATGTTTTCATTAATGTTGCCTGAATGAATAAAGATGATATTGATTTTTGATTGTATCAGTTGGAGCTGAGGATGCTGATTTCTTTATATTAGCACCATTCTTGTGTTTGCTAGGCTAGAATGTCTAAAAACTGGCTGTTTGAGATTTTAGGATTTTTATGAAATCACTAGCAGAAATAGGTATGGAAATGTCACAGCTGAGATAATTTATCCGATTACTAGATTTGAGAAATTCTCACCTTGCTTAGATGCCATCCTCCAAAAGGATTCCTCTTTTCATGCCAGATACGGAGTTTGGTCAGTTTTCCCAAATCAGGAAGTTCAACCTGTGATTTTAAGTCAAGGTAAAAGTAGTTTATTACTGTGTGCAGCCTCAATATCTGATGTGCTGATACTAATGTGCGTAGCACTGAATTGTAGGATACTTACCATAAATCTGTCAACTTGTCCTTGTTCAAAATTGTCTGTTTTGTTGTCCAGCCTGATCTCGTCTGACTTGCCCTTTTCTCCGTACACCTGGAATGAGATATCAGCATCGGTTCCTGCGCTGGGCAGGTCCGACGTCCAGATCCACAGCGACCAGGGATGCTCTGAGGAAAAGTGAACTCAAATCATCATCTTAAATTAGGACTGCCATAGCTTTTCATACCTCAGAAACTAATGGTGTCCCACTTTCATCATCATAATTTGTTTGTCACTGTGACTAAGAGCTCATCCATTCTCCCTGATTGCTTTGGCAGAGTGAAATAAAGTATGCTTTACACATTTGAGGGCAGTAGGAACACGAAGTCTCTGGAAGGATTTTTTGACAAGAGCTTAAAGATGTCAGGGGAGCAGCAGAAAATGCATTTTTGCTCATTAAAAATCTTCTCAGGACGGAAACTACCATTTTGAGGTGATTGCAGCAGACAGCTCCCAACTGTGATTTTTTGTGATTGTGAATGGGCATGAAGCCGGGCAGTGAAGGAATGCCCACTTTACAAATTTATGTCGAAATAATAAACTTCTGCTGTTTATGTTTGTCAACCAGAAGAAAACTAAGATAATACATAACAAATGCAATCAGCGGTTACATGTCTTCAAAATAGATATTGGACTTAATTTCACTGGCAATTTCACACAAAGCAGAATAAAGACAGGCTGCCTACTGCATCAGTATGCAAATTTGTGTTAGTTCATTTACTGAGTGGTTCAGGAAATAAACGTGGAAATGACAGCATTAGCTGCCACCGCTGACTAGCCGTAATTACTGACATTCAGCTCACTTTTCTGTCTCTTCTGCCTGAGTGAGACCATCTCGTAGAGCTCTCGCTCTATCAGCCCATCTCCCTCCTTTTCATCCAGCCATTTACTGCATGGGAAAGTCTGCTCTATTCCGGTGAATGGGCAGTAAACCACAACCTGCAAAGAACGCAAGTTCTGTTAAACTATTTAATTGAAAATGAACACATTTTAATGCATTTAAGGGTGCTTGTGGAAATGTACCTTCTCGCAGTACCACCCAGTACTAAGCCCTCTGTTGTCGTGTCCAATGGTGACTCTGCTCAGGGGACTGAGGAGTGCAGCAAGCTCGACATTAAAGATGTCTGTTAAGTCCCGTTCAAACTTTCCTCCTTCCAAAAAGACCTTGATTAAGCACAACAGGGAAAAGTTTAAGTCTGGTTTGTCCACAAAGAAAGGAAGAAATACTCCTATATATTTGTTTAATATGTGCATTGACGGACTAATCCTGGTCAAAAATGACTCCATGATTCCTCACAAGGTTCCTGGAGGCCAAGGTAATGTCATCCAGAGTTGGTATCTGGTTAGATACCATATTTCCAAGATTTAAATAAATATACATAAAATGGTCACACTGATTACACAAAAAGTACATTTATTACAAAAATACATAAAAATGAAAGTGATGAACTTTTAACATTAAGAGGCAACCTTGGTAAACTGGCAAACGTGACCAAAAAAAGTTCTTTAAATCCTACAATGCCAAAGAATTTATAGAATAAATAAAATGTGCTGCCTGGGAGGAAAAAGGGGTTTGCTCTCTGTATGGCTGTGGCAGCTATAGAGAGTAAAATCAACCATAGTGGATTCATCTGTAATTAATTCGTGCTTAGGTGGGGATGGTTTGAGTGACAAAAGAAGAGTGAAAGCGGTGAGGCAGCACCTCAGCTAATTGGAGCCACTTGACTGGACCAGTCTCTCAACTCAAGTCTTCAAAATGATCCCTCTTTTATATCTACTTTAGATTCAGGTAGTCGCAAAAAAATGGGACTAAATCAGAATAAAAAGTGCCCTGCATTAGACCAGAAAATCATTGAGTTAAAGAAAAACACCTGCAGAGACCCACTGAAGTTAAGGCCACTTTTAACAACTCTGTTTTCAAATGAATCAAGTTTAAGGCAAAAGTTTAATAAGGAAGATCTGCATTGACTCATCTGCCTAGATTCTTGGGTGTTTGGGCTGCTAGTCTATTCTGTCAAACTCAGTTCTGTCATCATCACTCTGGTCCAATTATATTCTTGCCCGCCTTCTGCGAGTCAGTCGGCCTCTGTTCTGTGCTTTAAACCTCAGCGCTCTTATGTCATTCTGTTTTTCAGACTCCACCTTCAATTCATCCTGGCCCGACAGAGATCCTTATCAAGTCTCCACAGGTCCTGTCCTACTTCCTACCACAGTTGGACTCTGCTCTGAGATCTGGCTTCATTGGTGTCTAATTGCCAAAAACTTTATTTATTTCAATAAATCATGCTCAGTTCCTTAAAACGATCTCTCCTCCTGGAAATGAAAATAATGATTCCTGCAACACTTATTAGTAAAATGCTTTCTGTCCTGTGTCTTGTATTTCCTCTTTACCTTCCCACTGTTCTTCAAGCCTTTCGTGCCGTGCATCACAATGTGGATTTTGGAGTTGGTCCCGGCACCCCGGATGTTTCCTGTCACAATCTGGACATTGTACACAATACCTGATGGATACAGTTACATGTTAGCTTATCACAGGTAGTGCCAGTGGGTCGCCATGGTTCACAGCACCCGTACTCCCAAGGATATGAGCAGGACCAGATAACCCAGATCTAAACAATAGTAGTCTGATCCAAGAAGTAATGCTTACACAGCTTTCTGGCAGGGTTAGTCTGCAGTTATTCATTAATAGTTAATAATTAATTAAAACTGAGGGAAACTATTTTGTAAGACAGCTCCGAATTGTCAACTATCCTTGAAGCTGCCATCGTGTAAACCAGTTGAATTTTCTCAGGCTTAAAAACCAATTTTCCAAATTTCACCTGTGGGCTGACTCCCTCCAACCAAAACATCCCTCTGGATCTTCCCATCATCCTCATCGATGGCAAACCAGCGGCTGATGGGGAATTCATACACTAGTTTGTTTCCAAGATCATCTACTATCACCTGTAGAAAAAAACTGCAATATTCAGTACAACTGGTCACACCAGAAACTACAAATATCAAAAAACCTAAATAAAATGAGATAGTGGTGCTTCATCTTCTCATGTGCTTGCTCGGTACAGGTCACATTAGTGCAATGCTATGATCAGTCTTACAGAGAAAGTTGCAGTAGAAGGATGAAATGAGGCAGAGCAGTCCGAGTTTCAAATTACAGTTTCTTAATTAAAGGCTGGAAAGCTGACTGAGCACATTTGTCTGCTGCTGAGGTGAAACATGCAAGATTGTCATTCAGTATCCACTTAGTGGCTGTTCCTTTCCTAGAGTGCTGAATGTGATGTTGACTGTTTTATTCAAATGTGTTTTGCATGCGCAGGTTTCCTTTTTAGCATCCATTTTGTCTTTATGCTCTAGGCAAGAACTTAATCTAGGAGGACTGGACTGCTCTTTTTATGGCACCAGTGTTTTTGTTGTGTGTGCAACTTGCACCGCAATCCTTAGACATGTGTTTTTATATGATATATATATAGATATTTGTATCAGCTTTACGTATTTCTTCCCCTAAGCTTTAGGGGATTAGTCTTGGTTAGTCTTGGGGGCATGGTGCACAATTAGTATTACTTCACCTGTATTCTCACTAGCTATTCCTCCCTTTTATGTTGTAGACTAAAAATCATTATTAGCTTTTATTAAGTAAGCATGCTCATATGTATCAGCGTATATTTGTCATTTGTCAATATATTGGTAATATAACAGCTGATAAATGTACATTTATGAAGCAAAGAAGAATACCACAAACACAACAACCAGCTAATCTGACCAGAATTGAACTTGAACTTTTTGGAACAATAAAAAAAAAGATGACTTTTAACTGCACTGTCATATTATTTTAGTAAGGACTCATAATTAACTTCACATAACAAATGTTATGGAAATATGTTTGTGTTTCATGTGTCTTAAAATGTTTTTGATAAAATAGATAAATCACCAAATATCGGTATCGGTCTTAAAACATCCGCAGTTATTTTATATGTGCTCGCTATCTTAGATTTGATTATGAATGTATTTTTGATATTTTCTGATAAACTGTAATAAAATGTCCATTTTTTTATTTAACACTGAATTATTGTATATTGCTTATAGAGGTTTCAGTAGCAATGACAAAAACAAAGCTAGCCTCAAATAAATGCTCAGAATCTTTTAGTCCAGAATTTATCTCAGTGTAATAAGTAATTTAGTGGCTGCACAAAACACATTTGAAATGCAAATAGAATATGACTCAGTAACATTGTCACTACTGATCTTTGGTGTCAGCCTGTGCTGCAGTAACCAACAAATCTACCGACTCGTCTGTCTGTTTGCTGTAAGGCAATCTCTTAATGGGGCATGGTGTCCCTTTACACAGCAGGTAGAATGAAGACATGCGTGTTTCGCGTGTCTGTTTGAATGAACTCATCTCTCACTGTATGTGTTGGAGGTGCAGGGACGCTGGTCTCGGATGAGACGGCCGACAGGAAACAAGGAGATCGCATGTCTTAAGTACGACTGCAGAAGCAGGGCAGCGGCACAGCAAGACTCTTTTGTTTCAAGATAATGTACAGTAAAATCCTTAATGTATTATATAACAAATGAAAGTCATTTTTCATTAACAATGCAAACTGACAAAGGGGCATATCTTTTGACCATTAGAATCATGTCAACATCATTTTATTTTACAGACTCATAGGGGAACAGTCTTGTAAACAATACCTGTCCTGTCTGTTTATGTGCCTGTTTCTTACCTTCTCCACAAACCATCCTGCTGAGGAGCCTTTGTTATTATGTCCAATGGTGATCTTTCTAATTTTGCCCAAGTTCGGTGCCTCGATGGTGAATTTGTCCTCTGTGCCCTTTTCAAAGTTATTTTTGTCGTTGTCAAGTCGCCTCTCCCCTAAAATAGAATCAATGAATAAATAAATAAATTATAGCAAACATATTATAGTTTCATTTATTCATTATAGTTTCATTAAAGTGCTTCTTTCAAACTTAAGTGACCAGATATGCTGCACGTGTTACCTGTATCTCCAAACTCCCCAAAGATGTTAATAAAGACATCTGCATCTGTGCCACTTCCTTTTACATCTGCAGTGAAAACACTCACAACAAATTTATTATCTGGAAAATTAAGAAAAAGTACAAAAAAGTCACAATTTTTGCAGAGTTTAAAGACAAACCTGATATATAAACTTCTTAAAAGCATGTCAGCTGCTAATGCCAACCAGATACTTAGAGGGTTTTATCTATGCATACATACATTTGGGTATGTCCATGGGGTCTATGCTGCCCAGCAGGTCTCTGATGTAAAGGCCATCTCCCTCTACCTTACTGAGCCAGTTATTACAAGCAAAATAGAACCTCAGATGAGGTCGAATCACATCCGTTACCACGACTCTGTCCAAGAACCAGCTGGGATTAAGGCCAGTGTTGTCATGCTCAATCCTGGAGAAACAGAAACATGTGGATAAATTACATGTTCCTGGTCAAAAAAAAAATGGTTAAGGGTGTTAAAAAATATCTCATGTCTAACAAACCGTATCTTTTTCAAGGATCCAACATTGTGAGTTCTAATTCTGAACACATCTGTTTTGGCCCTTTCGAATGCTGTGCAACTCCTGAAATACCAAAAAAGGTTAAAATTCAGAAGTCACCTGAACGTCATCCTCTTTTGACACATCATACTATTCACTAAAAAATAAATACAAACTAATCAGAAGTAAAAATGTAAATCTAGGAGAATAATTACCAAAGTCATGCAAACTTTGAAAAAATCATGCAGTAAATGGTGCCACCAATAACCACAGCACAATCTGATGGCTAAGCTGTCACAGCAATTTTTTAACACAACAATAAATACATACTTCTTTTCTGTGCTGTGAAAGAGGAGGAAAGACATCGTTTTAGTTCATATAGAAAATAAATACTGAAATGACATAGGGTTTATTTTGAACTGGAGGCTCTTAGAGTAATCACTCTTTGCTGTTTATACGCTTGCAGACAAGCTTACATCTAAACTCCACTAATCTTTAAAGGTGACTTACTTGCTAGCCAGGTGGACTTTGGGTGTGATGCCATAATCTCCAAAAAGAGTAATAAACACATTGGCATCAGTGCCTGCTCCTCTCTCATCACCAGTGATGGCAACCACCTCGTACACTACAGGGTTCAAAAAGAAGAGAACAATAAAACCAAGTAAAGTGTGAAGATGCATTAAGGTATTGTGGTAAACATAAATACATACATACTAGGTGACAGTGTGCATTTGTGTTTTAGTACTTCTGGCCTTCTGAAACTTATCGTAAGCTTAATTTATTCAAACCCACACAGATGTTCCCAGTTATGTTTTCAGATAAGACAATAGGTTGCCAAATTTAATGCACTAATTCAAAAGTTTCTCACAGATACTTTGAAGCTTAAATATTTTATATAGGATAGTCACCGTATCCAATTAGATGATTATGAAGCAATAAGTATTGCTTTGAACTGGTCAAAAAGAAATATCATACTGGGCAAGTAAGCCAAGAATAATACTAGTGGCCACATGTCTGACCATTTGCTATGAATTGTTAAGATGTGTCCTTTTTTTTGGACTATATGAGGCATGGAGTTATCCACTGTGACACACTATCCAAGATAAAACATACAAATCTTATGATTATTGCTTATTTTTCTCTCAAAATTGTCCATCATTTTGGTTGGTTATCATTGGAACCAGGTATAATGAAGATCTATTCAAGTGATGTGTTTATCTGATGAAGTTGAAGGTGTTTTAAATCTAGATTTCCATTTCTTATGTTTACTAATAGAATTGTTGGGGAGGGCTTGAGCTAATCCTTAGACAAAAAGGGGTACGGAACGAGCAGGTTACTCTACGTTCTCACATCCACACCTTCAGCCAGTTCAGGATCACCAATTAACCCAACAAGCATGTCTTTGAACTGTGGGAGGAAACAGGAGCACCCAGAGGACAGGCACAACTAAGAGCTGCTATCATGACATGTAACTGGTTAACCTGAGTTTTACTTAGATTATGAAAAAATATTTAATGATGAAACAACACACAAGTCGAATACATGACAAGATTTAAGCTTAATTGTTCTTCAAATGACTTTTGATTCCACTCCACTACATCTAAATTAAATTGCTAAAACGAAACAAATCTCAAATATATATCTTTATATTTCTTACTTCTTGAAACAATAAGATTTATTTATATAATTAAATACTTTAAAGATAAACCTAAAATCCATCCATCCATTTTCTTTCACTTCTTTTGCTTGAATGTGAGTGTGAATAGCCGTCTAAACACTCAAATAAAGTGCTAACATTTAAAGTTTACAATATTGTGGTGCATTTCATTGTGTTTCTTTGTTTTTGTAAGATGATGTTTCTTTTTGTTAAGTTCAGTGTGACTTTGCTTTGGGTTGTTGTGGACTGGGATGGACGTGAAACCACCCCACGTAAAGATTAACGACATTATGTTCACTACGCCACTATGTCCATCCGCCTCATGAACATTAAACTAAGGCAGCGACACTGCTAGAGACAGTGAGACTCCTGAAACTGCAAAGATCCACCTGTCCTCTGGGTGTCGAATAACTTTCCTGAAGCAGAACTGACATTATATTGTCCTTGATTCTCCTGAATATACATATTTTACACCTGCTGCTCCCTCATCTTGAATTCTGCATTTTACAAGAGATGAAAAAAAGTTTACCTTTCTTTTTGTGATACTCATCCTCGTAGTTCTCCACTTTTTCCGGCTCGTAGGTACGAAGCTCTTTCTCATAGATTTCAACATAATTTTCAATCTTCTTCTTCTTGCCTTTTGTCTTCTTGGTGTCTTCATCACTGTCTCCCTTTACTGAACCTTTCTTCTTCTTGTCTTTCTTTTTCTTTTTCCCTTCCTCTTCTTCAGGGTCCTCCTCTTTCTTGGATTTTTTGTCCTTTGATCCCATCTTTGACTGAAGACTTCTTCTTTGTGGTTTCAATCACATCAGGAAACTTTTCTCCTCTCGTGCTACCCTTGGTTCTGCTGTCATTAACTTCATTATTGTTGCTGGATACTCTTTTGTCTTCTTAACCTGATTTTCCTTTTTTTTCTAGATGCTCCTCATATCAGACCCTGATTAGTCAGAATTACATCCTGCTTCATCCTTGTCCTTCTTCTTCTTCAGTCTCCTTTGACTCACTCATCTACTCATCTGGTGAAAAACCTGTTAGGTTTCCTCCACTGCTCTCTGACTTCTTTTTTCTTTTTTGTAGACATCTTAATTTATTTAATACCTTGTAACCGTAGCCAATTCCTGTGGCTGAAACTTGATTAAACTGACCCGTGACAGCACAGGAATGACCCACTGCTAGGACAAGTCTGACTCAGAGTTTACACAGTTTCTTAGTAGGTGGCTGGGGATGATCCTCTTTATTCATGACCTCATGAGAAATGATGAAGTAACCTGAGCAGAGCATAGGGCAGGTTCCCTCCCAGAATGGAGACCTGCTAGAAAAGTCCCTACAGATCAACGGCAGCAAGTAAATAAATGAAATGACTGATACATGTTAAATATGCGTCAGGTCACTAACCCTGTGAGTATTACATGACTGGTATTATATTACAGCCTGTTATTAAAATATAAACAACATTTTATGGTTATGTGTTATTCAACAGTAAAACAGATGTTGACTGTTTCGCATGTGCAGGTTTCTTTTTTAGCATCCAGATTCTGTTTTCTCTTTATGCTCTAAAACAGTAAAACAAAATATGAACAGAGTATTTTTAATTAATTTTTTAAATTAATTTTTAATTAAGGATTTTTTGTTCTATTATATTATCAACTAACTGCTGAACATTACACAAATTATTGAGTTTGTTAGACAATCATAATTTTTTGTACAAACCTTAAAATAACAGGCTTAATCAGTTGTTTTTAGCTAATGTTGGTTTCTCTAATATGTGCAAGTTATTGATATATTTGACATGCAAACATCCTAAACATCAAACATCCTAAACTTTTAAATATCCTGCCAAATTCGGACTTCATATAATCGAGTGGAAAGTAATTCTTTCTCTCTAAAGTGTAATGTATTAGAAGTAACATGTAGTAATAGAAACGTCCTAAGCTAATGTAGGCCATTTAAAAAAAATAAAAGTTTTAAATTGATATTAAAAACAGATACTGCAATGGGAAAAAAACTGTTTTGTACGTGTAGTTCTAATTGCAACCAGCAGAGGGAGATATTTACGTTTGGATCAGCGTTCAAAGTGTGCTTTTTGTGTTTGCACCCACTCAGCAGAGGATGACCATTGCTTTTGTCATCCAGACTGACTTATCAAAAGGAGCTTATCCCAGCTGGTTTTAATAAATGAAGTTAAAATCACAATGTGCTTCAAACTGCTTGTAATAAGTAAAACAATATCTGTAATGAAAATTTAGTTTTAAACAAACTGGAAAAAGAATCTGTTCACTGCAACATAAGCAGTTAAAAAAAAAAAGCTTCATCCTGTATTCATTTTCTGTCTGGGCAAATGTTTTTTCTCCATTTTCAGCAATGTTTCCTTTGGCTGTACAGCAGACATATTCCCTTACACGATGGGCTCAGCCACAATGAAAGCTCTTCCTCTTCCATGTCCTCATCTTCCTCCTTCTGTTTCCCCCCGCCTTCTTCCCCCAACATCTCATTCTCTTGATGCAGTTCTGATTCTTTTCAAAATAGTTAAACTCACTCAAAGTACCTAAATGTTAATGTTTGCATCTGTGAAACAGGCACATTAGCGTTTCATTGCAGCAGTTACGTTGTAACTTACGATCACAGCCTTATTTAAATGGTTTCACATTCTGTGATTTGGGCCACTGAACGTGTCTAATTTTACAGCTAATGTTCAATTTGCTCACCTAATTTTCCTCATTAGTTGATGACTATGCAATCACAGCTTACACACACAAAAAATAACAGTTAAACTGTTTCTGCAGATGTATGTTGTCACTTCAGTGGCTAGACTATAACATTAGTTTGTTGAGACAGCTGTTTATTGACTGAATAAACACCAGTAAAATAAACAAAATGCATGTTAAAAGAGAAGAGAGATAATTGAGACCCACTCCCTCGCTGTGTAGTCTCTCAGTTGGAAAGCTGTTGGGTAAGGAGGCTGTTTATAAGATCCATATCAGTGAAGGATCCAGGAAAAGGAGTTCACGATGACAGTCCTGACAACCTTAACAAGCTCACGGCACTAAATCAATACAGATTTCTTTCGAATTCATTGAGAGAGGAAGAAGTTTACGCTACAGAGGAGCAGATCAGCTGTCATCTGTGTCCACAGGGGCCAAATACTGGACATCAAACTCAGCATTTATCTGAAATGTCTTTGAACATAGATTCAAAGAGTTTGAATCTCAGAGCTTAGTACAGCAGTCAGCCAATTACTATTGCTGCTTGTTCACTGGAGTCAACTAAAGGTCACTCATATTATAGTTGTTCTTGTTCAAGAAGCTGCCGGTTGGCTTATCCAGATAGAGGATGTGTGGATCTGTATGTATAGGTGAGGAAGGTTGTCTGTCTCTCTGTGTTAGCCCGGTGATGGACTGGCAACTTTCAGAGTGTACCCTGCATCTTGTACAGTGTCAGCTGGGATAGGCTCCAGGTAGCCTGGGATGCTAGTTTGATTCAATGAGCAAGACTCCCCTCATAAGTAAATTCACTACCTTGTTGTCAAACTTCATACAAAATGTGAGGCAACGTTAATATCATTGGGTTTTAAAAACTGGGAAAAAAGAAAAGTGACATTATACAGCAAATTAATAGAAAATTTCAGGTGTGGAGCAAAAAACCCCATAATAAGTAAATAACTACTGATTCGAAACAATATGACTTTAGTAAAATCCATTTGCCCTAAGCAAGGGGATAAAAAGAGTCAACCATGAATGCACCCCCAGACATGGAGATTTGACCATGTCGTGACCGGTAGGAAAATCCTGTAATCTACTGCTCAACAGCAACAAAAATAAGGGAATGGTTGCTGACATTAGAAAAAATGTGACAAAGACAAACTGTTTGTATCAGATGAGCTGAGGCAGACCTGAGGTGGAGCAGAAGAAAAGCTTTATGTTCTTGAGAATCCATATCCAAGAGAATCTGCTGCGGTCATCCTCGGGTAAGAAAGCCCAGAAATGACTTTACTTCTTAATTAAATGTAGGCTTGGTCTTAGAATTTTTGAAGTTCTTCCTAAACTTAAAGAGAAGCAATTGAAAGCATCTCAACTGTGATGTGCACACCACACCAAACTAACAAGCTTCAGTTATACCTGTGAGGTGAGGTGTGCAGAGTGGAGCCTCCAATCGGGCACTTTTTAAAAATGTATTTAGTATTCTTTAGTTAGTAGCAAAATGGAGTTATATCGTGGGAAAAAACATTTTGTTATGTAGTAAAAAAACAAATAAGGTGTGCAATTTATGCTTGTTTAAATATTTCCTTAATCATTCCAGTGTTTGAACTGGCATTTAAATGATTAAAATCCTGAAAATAATGTAATTTTTGATCGTTCTGATATGGACTCAAGTTGATTAACTGGTTTATGAAAAGCAACAAAACAAAAAACAAAAAACAATTGTTATATGAGGATTTAATGGCAGATTTTTTGTGTGTACATTTTTGTCCACGAAGATGTCAAAAGAGTGTAAAATTTGAGGAGGGCACAAGGGTTAAGGATTCCACAGAAGTTTTATGATGAATATTTGTGACTTTTTTATTATTTTATAAGTGATTAAAACTGTCTTACTGATCTTACTTAATTTTAAGTGGTTGCCATTTGTGTAACGCAGGTCGCTACTTAAGAAAACAGCTTAATCTATTTAAACAATTTAGAGTCTATGAACCCAAGAATCACAAGAGTCTGTGATATCCTTGACGTTTGTGTCTTTAAAAGATGAGGGTAGTTAAAAAAAGCAAACAGAGCATCTTTCCTCTCTGCACATCCACGACACCCTGATTCATTATCAACTTTTGGAAATGAACTGATTGACCCTGATTTATTTTAGAGATATAAACATCAAGAAGAAATGTAAACTCTTGTGGGAGTCTGAAATCCTCCTGTAAGTGATGTTGACTTCAGATCCTTTCGTAGCCTGTAGATTATAAGCTTAATTGGTTTCCCAAACTTCAAATGTTTATTTTCTATCCCATCCAGAAGGAGATTCGTGATAACACAGCCGTGGCTTCGCGACACAGAAGACACTCCGCAAAGTCATTCAAAACAAACACACTGGAGGGTTTGTGGGTTCACGCAGGATGCTCAGGAGGAAATGAAGAGGAAATCGATTTCCACAGAAGGATACGTGAGGAACACAGCACTGTCATGTTGCTCGGTCAGCTACCTCAGTCCATGACTGTGGTCGTGTTATGTTGTGACAAGGGGATCAGATTGTGGTGAAACCTAAACACTGATTTATTTGACAAGGACAAGGTGATTGGTTCGTTCTCAGAGCAACTTGTTTGTGTGGCGGTTTTGCAACAGGGAAAGAGGTCACAGCTTGTGCTGATAGTATTATGACTGGGGCCGACAGGTGGCATAAGGAGAGATGAGAATGAAAACCAAAGTTAAAGGTGTCATGTTGGCAAGCAAGCCGGAAAGCCCTTTTGTGCTCAGGAGGGTACAAAACAACACTGTGCAATGGTAAAGCACCTAAAACATCACAATCGTGTGACGGCATGCTTTCATGGAAATTTAGAGGCAATCGGTGGTGCTACTTGATACTTTGGGCTTCCTTAAAGCAGCGATTAAACTTGCCCTTCTTCCAAAATGGAGGTGACATCCTGTAATATTTTCAGAGAATACGTTTAATAGTTTCACCTTTTAGTAAAAAGAAATTACATTAACAATGAACTAAATCCCTAATCTAGCTAATGTAGACATCAGGAAATTACAGGCTTTCTCTCCTTTTTAGAAATGCAGCCCTGTGGTGATGGTGACGAAGAAGAGGTCATCACAAGCCTTTCACTTTTCTGATCCCAATTTATTTTACTCTTCCACAGATAAAGCCAGAAACCTCCCGATACAACTACTAAAACGAATACCAATTTGTCGGCTCACCTGAAGTGGCAGCAATCATTGTTGAGAGCTCGTATAATTACCCATCTGGTGCTTTACTAAATTCATTTTAGCAATCAATTCTACTTCGTGCTTAATCACTAACTGTCATTTTGTCTGCAACAATTAATGCCTCTGCACACTCACAGTCCACCCACATAGATGTTCTTGTTTAAAGTGGCCAATATTTTTATAGTAATGTAGCCCATATTCCTCATTTCTCTGGGGGTAGCGTTGCCCAGTCTCTGTGGGCTGCGGTTGAACATTAGACTACAGTTTCACTTAAAAATATCTTTAATGATAAACATCAACAAAGCGGGACGGTGTGCATGATACACAGTATATGTGGAAAATGATGAAGTGCTGCACTGCTAATGTACCGATAATGAAATACTTTAATATGCAATGAATTCAATTCTGTAGTCATTAAGTCATAACCCTGCACAACTTAATATTGAGCATAACATGCTAAAAGCTAAAGTTTATCAAATGCTAGTTTGAAGACAACGTAACAGTTTAAAAGGATTAAAGGTTGATGGAGCACTTCAGTGGGTTTATTTTAACTTCAGAGTGTTTACATTTGAAAAGTCTTTCACTGACTTGACTTATTCTTTTGTTATTCAGCGCTCTGTGCATTACATTTTAACCCAGCTGTGGCCCTTTGCATGCTTTATCCGTCAGTTCACGCCCCTGAGAAATAATGTTTCCCACTCCTGGTCTAAAGTCATCAGTGGCACCAAAGCAGCATTCAGCAGCATGTTTGGATGTTAGCAAGTAAACAAACTGAATACTTATTATTAATTATGAACACAGTCACAGTATCTGAGGACACCAGATGCAAGCATTTGTGATAAAAACTGACTTAACTTCAACTGATTTGATTAATGATACCGTTCTACAGCATTTCCTCTATTTTTGCATTGTCTTCACTGACAGACAGACAGAAAGAAACAAACAAACCCCAAATAACTCAGTTGTCATGGTTACATCAGATCTCCTTCCTCTTGACCATCTGCACACAGATCAAATATAAACTTAAAAGTGGGATTTATGACAGAAATTGGGCGAGAACATTTTTGAGTACAACTCACATCAGGTTTTATTTTCTCTTTTACAATCCCACTTAGTATCACAATGCAAGCTTCAATCAGCTAGAGTAATCGAGGACAGCAGTAGACCTGTATATGATTGATACTTTTCACAAAAGGTCATTGGAAAGGTCCATCCATCTTCCTCCGCTTATCTGGGGCCGGGTCGTGGGAGCAGCAGCCTACGCAGAGAAGCCCAGACCTCCCTCTCCTCCACCTCCTGCAGCTTGTCTGGGGGAACACCAAGGCTTTCCTAGGACAGCCGACAGATATAATTTCTCCAGCATATCCTGGGTCTGCCCCGGGGTCTCCTCCCGATGGGGCATGCCCGGAACACTTCACCCAGGAAGTGCCCAGGAGGCATCCGCATGAGATGCCTGAACCACCTCAACTGGCTCCTTTCGATATGGAGAAGCAGCGGCTCTGAGCCCCTCCCGGATGGCCGAACTCCTCACTTTATCTCTTAGGGAGAGGCCAGCCACCCTTGAGGAAACTCAATTCCAAATTCAAATTTTATTTGTCACATACACAGTCATACACAGTACGATATGCAGTGAAATGCTTAGACAGCTGCTCGTGACCTAAAATAAAAGACTATGAATAGGATAGGAAATAAATATGAAAATTTAAATAAAGGGTAAATTTAACTAGGAAAGAATAAAATAAAATACAAAAATTAAAGTTAAAAATAAAATAACTGTACAACAGAATACAAAATATAGAAAATATATAAGAATATATGAAGAAATATAGAACAATAAGAGCAGCTGTATGAGTAATAAATGGTAATGAAAGAAATGTAATGTCCAGGGTTTTGCAATCCACATATTTAAGTGACTTGTGATAGAGTGATTTGATTTAATGACCACACAGTGTAGTTGTGCAGTGGCCACTAGTGTAAACAAATGTCCAGTGTGTGTGTAAAAACCATATGTGTGGGTCAGTACTATGTGGTGGTGTGATTGAGAGACAGTATCGCCTGTGGAAAGAAGCTCCTCCTCAGTCTCTCTGTGTTGGTCTTCAGGGAGCGGAATCGCTTTCCTGACCTCAACAGAGAGAACAGTCCATTGTTGGGATGGCTGAGGTCCTTCGTGATATTCCTGGCCTTGGTCCAGCAGCGCCTGCTGTAGATTGAGTCATATGTGTACAAAGAGTACAGCAGGGGGCTCAGAACACACCCCTGGGGCGCTCCAGTGCTGAGAGTGATGGAGGCTGAGACATGTCTGCCCATCCTTACTGCCTGTGGTCTGCCAGTTAGGAAGTTGGAGATCCACTGACACATAGATGAGCTGAGTCCCAGGTGCTCCAGCTTGGTGGTGAGTGTGGAGGGAATTATGGTATTAAATGCAGAGCTGTAGTCGATGAAGAGCATTTTAACATAATTCCCTTTTCTAGTGTCCAGGTGAGTGAGTGATGTGTGGAGGAGATGAGAGATGGCATCGTCTGTGGAACGATTTGGACGGTAAGCGAACTGTAGTGGGTCCAGTGTGTCTGGTAGTGAAGAAATGATGAAGTCTCTGACCAGGCATTCAAAGCACTTCATCACTACTGAGGTGAGGGCTACAGGGCGATAGTCATTGAGAGAAGCAGGGTGGGGTTTCTTCGGGACAGGAACAATGATGGACTCTTTGAAGCATGTGGGGATCACCGACTGAGATAAAGAGATGTTGAATATCTCAGTGAACACAGGTGCTAGCTGGTTCCACCGCTTATATCTGTGATCTCGTTCTTTCGGTCACTACCCACAGCTCATGACCATAGATGAGGGTAGGGATGTAGATCGACCAGTAAATCACGAGCTTCGCTTTCACACTCAGCTCTGCCTTCAACACAACGAATCGGTACAGCGTCTGCATCACTGCAGCCGCAGCACCAATCCACCTGTTGATCTCCCACTCCCTTCTCGCATCACTCATGAATAAGACCCCGAGATACTTAAATTCCTCCATTTGGGACAGTAACTCATCCCTGACCTGCAGTGGGCATTCCACACTTTTCCAGCTGAGGACCATGGCCTCAGATTTGGAGGTGCTGATTCACATTCCCACCACTTCACATTCGGTTGCGAACTGTTCCAGTGCGAGCTGAAGGCATTCACCCAATGAATCCAACAGAACCACAGCATCCACGATAAGCAGAGACGATTCTGAATCCGCCCAAGTGGAAGCCTTCCACCACTTGGATACTCCTAGAAATTCTGTCCATAAAAATTATGAACAGAATCAGTGACAAAGAAAAGGTAGCCAACTTAACCGGTATTTGTACACATATAACTAGTCCTCTAAACAACTTCAAACATCTGAGAATGAAATCAGGTGGTGCTGCTGGTTTATTTGATAGCTATTAACTGTAGTAGTAAGCTAAATGTTAAGCCACTTCATAACATTCATATGAAGAAAGGTATTCATTTAACTTTATCTTTTAGTTTTGGGTTGCCCCAAAATAATTGTCTTTTATTGAAAACTGTTCCAAATATTTGAAAAAATTATCACAAGTATGTTGCCAGGGGTGCCCAATCCCGGTCCTCGAGAGCTACTATCCTGCAGCTTTTAGATGCATCCCTACTCCAACACAGCTGAATCAAATGGTTTGATCTCTTCAGCATGCCATCATGTTTGGCAAAGGCCTGATAACAAGCCATTCATTTGATTCAGGTGTGTGGGAACAAGGATGCATCTAAAAGCTGCAGGACGGTAGCTCTCGAGGACCGGGATTGGGCACCCCTGCTCTGAGCAGTTTGTGACTTGACCAGCAGAAACAAGAAGAATGTGGAGTTGTCAGCGTCAAAGCCCAGACAGAAAGACATCCTGGTCTTTGAAGATAAGCTTTAGTATCTATTTCAAACTTCTACTTAATCAACATCTTTCAACCTTCAGTCTGGGCTTCCTGTTATTTTTCAGCATTTAAGATACGGGTACTTCAAGGAGATTACTTTCTCAGGGTGAGATGTGGCTTTTACGAAAGAAAATGATGGTGTTTTGTATTTATTAGATCTTACAGAGGTGAGTGTCAGAAAAAGAGGTGTACCAAAGAGAAGGTCATGGAGCAGGAATACACATTTTTCCATTTTTCCAATGTAATGTCAAATATTTGGTCTTTCACAACTTAAATTATTAACCAAAAACCCCTTTATGCATCATTTAAAGTGCTGTAAATAAGTGTTGAGGTTCAGGGTGGAAAAGTAAAGTGAAAAAAAAAAACTGTCCAGCAAAGCGAGCAGCTTGGTAAATACTAATTTATAAAATGTTAATAAATTCTGTAAATAAATTATTTACTTCAAAATGAAATCATCATGCTTAACATAATAGTTAGTATGAATTCTATGATGTGTGACTCAATCTGTTTATCTGCAAAAGCCTTTCTGGGTTTGTATTTGAATGCTACATGGAACTTGATCCAGTTTACAGAAAACTGCTGGACGACTGACACAAAGGTTCTGTTTATTTGGCTTTTTAAACTAATTATTTAATGTCCTGAAAGGATATAAGAATTGCATTACGAAAGCACTCCTTTTCCTCTGCGGAGAATGGTTTGGAAATTTGTGTGGGTGCAAAAGAGAAACAGATTTGATATAAATGCATTTGCTCCACATCTGCACTGCTTCATGCCATCATTTCTTTGCTAGTTTTTTAGGGGGGGCCTGCTGAAAGTGCACTTAGAAGCGACATCTGATACAGTGTGTGCAAATGAGCATGCTTATACATAGTCTCTGCTAAAGCACTTACACAAATGTTGACCCGTGCCGTCAACAATTAGTGGTCCCCGTTCCGAGCAGTTGAAATGAGGATACCGTTTCATTGCCTTTGGTGAGAAGAAAAGAAACTGAACCCAAGAATCACAAGAGCACGAAACCTGAGCAGTGCGGGCAATTCCCATTTACACACAAATGCACATAGAAACAAGCAAAAACACATGCAATACACACTTATTATGATTAATAACATGCCTATTAGGTACTCTTTTGAGAGTAATTTACTCATTAAATACAGAGGGGTGCACTTTTCCCACTAATTTTTTTGCCCTATTGAAGTTGAAGATTGCATAAACCTTTCCAAACTGGCATAAAATAGCAGATTTATGACCTGTGGATGTTGTTTTATTTCAGCAGCCTAAATGAACCATCCACTAAATCATGCTAGAATAAGCTACCTTTCATCAGAAGTTCCCATGCATGCTGCTGGCTCAGAGACACAACTTACTTAAGCTACAGATGGTTTTCAAATAGTCGGCTAGTGCAGCAGCAACAACAGATATTTAAAGAGCCCATTTGCAGTGATTCAAAGTTTTAGCAGATTTTTTGTTTGAATCACAGTAACCTGAAGAAAGCCAGATAAATTAAAAATCATGGTAAAATACCTCAAATCTGAATCACTTTACCCTGTACCATCATCTAGTAAAGCTCTAACCCAACATTAATATATACTCAGCGATATTTAAGATGACTTATTGATCTTAAACTGAAGTATGATGTAGTGTGTTGAACTGCCACAATTTATTACATCTGTTAGCCCAAGGACAGGACCATTTGCAAGGTGTGATCAGGAATGTGCATCCCCACAGAAATTCCAAAACCATGTGTTATTTAAATCTGTCCACTTGCCCTTACCACTAGTCTCCTTTGGGCGGCTTTTTAAAAAGTCTCTGTTCTGACGACTTGCACATGAACCTCTGCAAAGTACTCTGGATGTTCTGAAATATGTCAAAGCAGCACCCTTTACATTTTCAGGTATCCAAGAAACATTTAGCTTGATGAGGCCCAAAAAACGTATACGTGGTATCACACACTGCAGTCCAGAAAATTTGCATGTTCACAGTTTGACCCTAGGGGTCAAATTCACTTTGCAGAGCCATGTGAAAGTAGGAAAAAAACAGCAAAGGCACTCCTGGCGGTGCTGTTTGTAGTGAAATTGTGGAATCATGACTCCTGGTCAAAGTCAAAAAGGACCTCATGAATGTGCCTAGGTTTCTGAGACAGGGAGCTGTCTTTGAATCTGAACAGCGAAAGTTGTCTCCTATAATAAACTGAGACATAAAGATTAAATAAATCAGCATGAATAATACACATATAGGGAAGGATAGCAGAGATAATGTCTGTGTATAATGTCAGCACTGTGCACATAAATGAACCTGGGCTGTTTGGTGGTGCCGTGGTGGTAAACTCTAGGTTTGCATATTCTCCGTCTGCCAGCATCTCCAAGATGTGTTAGGCAATTGATGATTCTAATTGGGCTGTAGGTGAAGAGGGAAGATAAATGATCTTCTGTATGAACGGGTAAAGCATTTAGAGCAGTCAGTATGGCTAGAGGATTGCTCTACAAATTGCAAACCTGTTTTCATTTACACTATTTTTTCTGGTGCCTGCTATGTTGTAATACCCCTGACAGGCTTTAATGTGACAAGCACTTCTTTTTTAAACCAAACAAATTTACAACAGTTTGTCATGTAAATCTTCAGCTTGTATCCAGCACAAAATAGCCATATTTTTAAATAACAACACTCAAGACAACTGTGAGAAAAACACCAGGACATTCATTCTCTGTGATTCATAACCACATTCGCTGCGTCAGTACGTCTGCCTGTGATTAATAAATATGTTTAAATATTTATGGCACACTGTGCTGCTTTGCTTGAGTTATGAGACGTTGAAACTTTAAAACAAATCAGGATATAAACAGGTTTAAGCTATCAACACTGTTTCAGAGCAACATTTGTTTAAAGGAAAACCCACAGAAAGAGATTCAGTAATTTGATTCCCGGAGAGCGAAGCAGTTCAGCAGTGAATATCTGGTAAAGCTTTTGAAGTCGAATAAACATGTTTGTAGTGATTAATGGTGCAATGAAACGATGAGGGGTCATTCCACTCAGCATGTAATAAGTGATCACAGGGGCTAATTATTATATTAAAAAACAACAGAGAAATGTACTTATATTAGGTGACTTAAGAAAACAAAACAGCTGAGAGCTGCAAGAATCATTAAGTGAGGCCCCAGAGTTGGCAGAAACAACGGTGAGAGTTGGGAAGCACTGCTAGCTTCCAGTATGTGAACATGTGACTTTCTGTTGGAGCACCTCCCTGATGACCTGAAGCGGTGAGCCGAGAATCTAGTATTGCATTTTTTTGGGTTAAACCACATATAACTTAATACTAAGACAATAAGACACTTAATAATAAGAACACTTATAATAACACTTATAATAACACTTATAATAAGAACACTTATAATAAGACACTTAATTTTGTCTTAATAAATCATTTCTCAGTGATGTGGTGCTATTTTAAGAGTTTGAAGATTTTTACTGGCCATGGCAAAGATTTTACAATCTTTATGTTTGGACTACTGGGCTGGTTTCTGTTGTTTCCCTTTTTAAGTTTCAAATTTAATAAATGACTACCTGTTTGAAGTTATTCATTAATAAATGTAGTGTTGATAAATCAGGATGACAGTTCCATGTTCTTTTTACTCCTCCCTGTTTTATTGTGAATGTTATTTCTTCATGTTGTATTTTTACTTCCTGTCTTTGTTCTCTTCCTGCCGTCTTTATGGCTTATTTACACTTCTGTGGTGAATGTTGTAGTGCCTATGACATAACCCATGTAACTGGTCAACACTGTTACAACATTGTTACCAGCATTCATGTTTTTGTGTGATGTTTTTGGCATTTTTTCCCTCCTGGGATTAATCTTTTCTCTCTCTAGCTCCCCCCCTTTTTTGAGGCAAACATATTTGTCTCTTTAGTTTTTTCCACCTCTTTGTACTTGGCAATATCCTTCCAGGAATTTGGTGACATCTGTCACTGATAAATTCTAAAACTGTGGTGACGAAGTAGCTGGAAATACACAATAGTACTGAACATCCTAATAGGTTAAGGCTGTATCAACACAACATATGGGTTATGTTGTACATTTTCAGAGGGGTCTGTGAATATGATGTAATTACGGTATAGATTTAACTTAGAAGTATGAATCCCCTGTTAATGCCGGGTTCACTGTACCTTATTACTTATTGCTAAGTTGTCTGATGGCTTAAATGGGTCTTTTGGTGACCATGCTCCTGTGACATGTATATATCTTTCTACGTAGCACTCTTAATTCTTATTCTCATGTATATATCTCATGTATAGCTCATGCACATATCTTTCTACGTAGCACTTTTAATTCTTATCCCTACTTTTATTTTTTCATGTCTATTTAAGTGCTATTTATGACACTATTTAAGTGCTATTTATGACACTATGTTTGCACTGAAGCACCGCAGCAATTTCCTAATGTTGTAAACCTGCTCAACATTTGGCAATAAACCCCTTTCTGATTCTGATTCTGATTCTGACTGTCAGGCACATCATGGAGAGGATGTGGAGGTTTGGTACTAGGAGTATGTGCCCTGAGTAAGCGAATGTCTATCTTGACATGCTGTAATTACCAAAAAAACCAACACTTTTTTGTCAGATAAACAACCCTACAAGTGTCGGTGACTCACTTATTTTAACTGCTATTATTACATTTGACCTGCTTTAGCTAATTTCCTTAATAATATGAAGTTTGCGCAAGCAATAAAGCAAATCTTGGGTGGTCTGTGACTCATCTGAAATGCACATTTGGAAATTACTGACTCTGTGAACTCTAAACTTGCAGGAATGACCTACTGTTCTTTGATAAATGTGACTCTGGGGACTACACACAAACACACACACATGCACAGTCGTGTTTTCATATCTTTATGGGGACATCTAATTGATATAATGCTTTCCCTAGCCGCTTACCCTAACCCTAACCATCAAAACAGAATGCCGTACCCTAACCCTTAGCCTAAACCTAATCACGACCTAATTGTAATCCTGGCACTTAAACCACATTTTGAGTCTCAGGCTACGTCCACACTAGCCCAGATAGATTTGAAAACGGTGTTTTCGTCTGAAAACGCTCCGCGTCCTCACTATTGTTTATCAGTCGTTTTCACAAAGTTGTGCGTCCACATTGAAACGGCTGAAAACGCTTACGTTCCAGTCCTGCGCATGCCTGAAACGCAAGTTGATTTGACCTGCCTCAATTCTGTCTGCTGTTTATTTACTTTGCTCTTTGAAACGTGCAGCAAAATGGCAAGGAAAAGCACAGGTTTTTTTAAATGAACTAACAATGAGATGGAGTTGTTGCTGCGAGTAACACAAAAGTACAAAGTCGCAAAAGCGAGTAAGAATTACAGAATTTGAAGAAAAGCTATCTGGAGCATGTACAAACTGATATTAATCTTTAATAGGGCTGTCAAAATTGAGAGCAAACAAAACTACTGCTCTTAGTTTAATTGGTCACTTGACTGCATCACATGACTAAAATGTGTCATCGTTTTCAAAAAGTCTCAGTTTTCGCTGTCCACACTGCCAGGCGAAAGCACTGTTTTCAAATGTATGCGTCCTCGAGAGCGTTTTCAAAACGCTGCGTTTTCCTTGAGTGAAAATGCCGTCTCAGTGTGGACGGGAGGCCAAAACGAAATGCATTAGTGTGGACGTAGCCTCAAAAATGCTTTCAAGCCCGTGGGGATGGATATTTTGTCCCCATAAAGGCTGTTAGTCCCCACAAAGATATGCAAACATGGCACACACACACACACACACACACACACACACACACACACACACACACACACACACACACACACACACACACAGAGGAGCAACAGTAACACATGGTGTAACACTTTCATTGTTACTCCACACTTTTGTCTACTGTGTAAAACGTTTCCCAGCAACATTTATTGTATTCAGATAAGTAACTGCAGTAAGACTTTTATTTTGTTGAAGTATTTCATTTCCCATGTAAAAACAAAACTGATTTAGAAATATGTTGGAGGACATACTGTGTTGTTTTTTTCCACTGTCTGTTGCCTAACAGGTCACCTCATGTGGTTAAGTTTTTCCTATTTGCTTGTATAACAGCAGAGATCAAAGTTACTAGTTGCTTGTTTCATGGGAACGTGCTGTTGTAAATAATTCTGTTTTAAAAAACTTTGAAATAAGTTGCCCTGCATTCTGTATATTTGTGTGGGATTTAACACAGTCTGGAGCCCAATCCTAACGAATTTCTGCCCTGGAGCTGTTCACACTATCGTCTTCTATGGAATGAAATGTGACAATAATAATCAGAATTTGGGGGGGAAAAAGAAAGAAATCTAGGTGGTCATCTAAGTACTAAAGTATTTTTTTATTTTCACTTATAAGCATGAAAAAGCATGTCTCAAGTATGAAAAGCAAGGCTTTAGTTGGAAGTCAGTTAACTAATATCAAATAAAATATCGTCATCTTTAGGTATGCACGTGCAAACGTTTTGCAGAACATTTACTGATTAGCTCTGAGATTTTTGCTACCACTCGAAAAGATCAGGCCCTTTATTTTTGACATTGCAGGCAGTAAACCCCACAATCATGATCCCAGCCAGAGATATGAATTTAAAATGTTGTGTTGTAGTATTAGCTAACCAAAGCTAAAAACCTACTCAATCAAAACTGACACAAAAAATTCTGAAGACTGAAAGTTGTCAAGTTGCTTTCAGTTGCTAATAATTTTGGACTGATGATCCAACACCTCCAGTATGTCTTTCAATTTCCACATCAAAGATAAGAGATAAGATAAGATAAGACTTTATTGATCCCACAACGGGAAAATTTTTGCGTCAGCTGTTCTTATTAACTTAGATATTATAATACAGCCTGCAAATGATCGGCATCATAACAGATTCTGGTTGTGGTGCTCTCAGCATAAAATAAATAAAATGTAAACAAGCAATCGTTAGACAAAAAAATTTACATTCAAGAAATTCCTATATAACTCTGAGACCCAAAGGGGTCTCAGAGTTATATAGGAGCTGACATTGGGCTATAGCCTAAGGTAATGCAGACCGCAGTACTTTGTTAAAATATATTTTTGTATTTTTTTTAGTAAGCCATTTAAAATTATGTTGAAATTAAAATATTTTAATTGTTGTATATTATATTGTAACTTTATGTCTATGTTTCAATTTGTATGTCTTTTATTTTATTGTCCATATTTTGATGTTGGGTTAATTTTTACCTCATCAAAATATTGTTTTACAATAGCATATTTTAATTTTTTTATACCATTTGTTTGTTTAATCTATTTGCATTTGTATGTTTAACTTTATTTAAAAAATGTAATTGCTGTAACAAAAGAGGAGATTAGCACTTAGCTTGTGTGGCTTCACTGATGTCACATGGAGAAAGGATGGTTGTCACACTGATGTGAAAAGAATGGCTCCAAACACACTACAGAGGATCATATTTTCCCTTTGAATTACATTTAATTTCTCTTTTCACCATCACCCGAGGGATGAAGCGCCTGCACTAAGACTTGCTTCAGCTCCGCTTTGGCTCTGACATATTTTCAGACTCGTCTTGTTTAATTTCCTCCTTAACCGAGGGCGACAGCAGACACTGTTGAGCAACAGGTGCTTTCTGTTGTTTATCAATGAGCACAGAGGTGACAGTGTGCAGACTGTCACTAGAGGACCCCGCTGACATAAAGCAGCATCACAGCTTTGCCACTTACACAACATGTCAAGTTGTGCAACACATGAGATCAAATTCTCTGAGCATCACAGAGATATTCTTTCACAGCTGAAATTTAAAGCTGATGGTCTCACCACTTACTTCTCCAAAATTTGATTCTGTCTTATAAACAGTACACTTCCATAATGACCGATTGAGGAAACCTGCAGTCAGCTGAGCTGAGACTGAAGAAGTCACTTGGATGAGTGACGAAACGTTTCTCCCACTGAAAACGTCCAGATGAACAGAATCAATTTTTGGAGATTTACTTATCTGGATGATTGAGAATGCATCAAGACGTCACCACTTACTTGTTTGCCTGTTTGGGGTTATTGAAGCAATCCTGAACATTTGTGCAGGCTGTGCTTGTGCACCTGTTCACCCAGATGGTAGATATCAGTCTTGTTGCTTTTCCATTAATACATTTAATTGGGTATTGCAGACTCTGGTGAACAAAGATGATCAAATTACTGAGAATCTTCATGAATGTTCCACGTATCACCATCTCCCGCTATGGTACAATCCTGATTTTCACAGTTTAATTAAATTAACGCGTCTTGTTCCCAGAGACTGGAGGATCCTCTCACACTCCGGTGTTTGCTTAAGCCACTGCAATGCTTGTTTAAGCTTAATTGCAGTGAACTGGAGCTTTCAATTGTGTTTATTGTTTCAGGAGAGAAGTGCTCTGGGGCACCTCTACTTCCAGAGACCCCTGATTTTTCTTTTCCATCAGAGCAAAGACCTCTGATTTCCTCTTATTGTGTGTGTGTGTGTGTGTGTGTGTGTGTGTGTGTGTGTGTGTGTGTGTGTGTGTGTGTGTGTGTGTGTGTGTGTGTGTGTGTGTCTTTCACACAATCAAGATTCAGTAAGATTGTTGTAGACTAGCAATAATCACATTTGTGTTTATTTATCTATAAACGTCGGGAAAGTGGTAGCACGCTTTTCTCAGGGTCATTTGTCTGAATTAATGGGGGTCATGAGATGGTCTCACTAAATATAAACAAGGAAAATGTGACTGTGAGAAAGAAAGCTCGTATTAAGCAGTTCTGCTTTATGGTAATAAAATATGACAACATGTCAAAGGCGATGTTTGCTCTGAAACAGTTAGTGTTCATTTACAACTGCATCATAAATGTAGACATATATATTTCTTATCAGACAGGAGTTCTCAGTCATTTCCACTCAGTTTTTTTCTTGTACATCAAGTCATATTTACAGATATAATATATTACCACAGCAAATAAATTCAAAGCTCATACAGTATATGCATGTACACAAATTTCACTCTGCAATACAATATGAACCACAACTGAGCATAAAGTGCATAATTTAATGACTCAAAATAAATTAAAAGTTTTCAACTAGTATGTCAATCCCTAACTTTTGCCCTCACTGTACAATGTTTACAATGTTCATGTTCAAACTCAGACAAAAAGAAAATCTGAGTGAAAAACTTCAAACCAGCAGTAGTTCAAAAGTTCAGTCTGTATAGTGTTAGAATACCAGAAGGTTTAACTTTTAATATTAAAATGGAGAATTTGCCTTATAAATGCAACAGAGAGGAGGATTACGCTGTATACTCACATGAAACTTGAGAATAATATTTAAATCTAGACTTGTGATCTTGGATAATTCATATTAGATCTGATATTGGGTGGTATCTGGTGATTTTCAAGGAGGAAAAAGGTGCTGGTACCATCTTTTTAAATGTGAGCATCATCAGACTTTTCCTGATTTTGTTTCACTGTAAACAGCATGTCTTTGACAACAAAAACTTTGGTTTCCTGCAAAACTGAACATCTCACTTTAAACATTACACTCAAAGAGAAGTGTTACTCCTAAACTTAACCTTTAGCTTCAGTCCTAACTAATACAAAACATTTTTCAATAGGTTCTTTGATATTTTGAGTCCTGACTTTATAGATAGTGATGTTGAAAGACAACAATTTGTGAGTGTAAATACTGATCAAACTGCATGACTGATACAATTTATAACTGCGCATAAATATGTCTTTTGGACGAGTAATCCTTTTGGACCTGGAATTTATTCATTTTGACCTTCTCTTAGAGAAGAATAGTTATATATCACAAAAAAAATATTTTACACAAGATCGCTCATTTAGAACTTGATTCTTCTCAAGCTGACCGCTTAATGCATCTCATTAATCAGCATCTATCCACTGATTTATAGAACATTTTCTGTAGCTGTGGAAATTATGCAGAAATTTCCCAGTCTACTGTGGAACAAGAGCCTCTGTGCCCTCGCTGTGTTTTGTTTTGTTTTTTTAATAATTTGAGACAGTATCTTTGTGTGTTTTCCGGGCTATAGAAGAAAAACGTCTGTTTTCACAACCTTATAAACTCTACTCTACATTAGTCATGGAGCTAACATGACTGTGCCCTTCAAAACTCACTGTACAGTAGAGTTTCCAAATGAATCAGTCCTAACAATAACTATGTGAATACTCATAGTGACTACTCACAAGAAGCACAATCAGGACTATTTCATTTACTACACTGACCACAAGCTTGTAGTCAGCACAGTTTGGAGACAGTAAATAGAGCTTTACAGTAAAGGTTTCCACAATGGTTGAACAAAGTAAATGAAATTGAGAATGATAAGTTTTTTCATCAATGTTATGTGTCTAACATAGGGGCGATCGCGCGAACATATATAGGGGCGATCGCGCGAACATATATAGGGGCGACCGTGGCTCAAGAGTTGGGCGTTTGTCTTGTAATCGGAAGGTTGCCGGTTCGAGCCCCGGCTCTGACAGTCTCGGTCATTGTGTTGTTGTGTCCTTGGGCAAGACACCTCACCTGTTGCCTACTGGTGGTGGTCAGAGGGCCTGGTTGCGCCAGTGTCCAGCAGCCTCGCCTCTGTCAGTGCCCACAGCTAACACACCCATGTGTGTGAATGGGTATATGATTGTGTTAGGACCAAATAAAGCGCTATACAAATACAGACCATTTACCATAACATCTTTCTTAGGCAAAATGGCAAAATCTGCTCACACAGTCAGTCATCACAGAGATTGCTGGGTGCTGAAACAAACAACGGGACGATATCACTCACAGCACTTATCTCTTTCCCACTGCATGGGCTCTACTAGATAGAAGAGTTACTTATTATTTATGTGCTACTTCCATTTTTGAGTTCTTCAAAAGGTCTGTTGTAGAGAAATAAAACGGTATTTCTCTGGTTGGGTCAGATGCATTTCTCCTTTACTGTCTCGGTGTTCAGCGTGACCTGAAGTGCTGGATCTTTAGGGCATGGAGATGATGGATGATCTGTGATTGCATTTGTCTCGTCTCTGGTCTGATCCTCAGCGCTGCCCTCTTGGGATGAGTAAGAAGCTTGTGAATTTCTTGCTGAAGGTGGTTGTGAAGCAGAGAGTTTGTTTGACTTAGGACATTTTTCAGTGCACATCTCAGTTTTATCTTTATAGTAGAGGAAGGTTTGACAGGTGCTGTTGCTATCTCGTTGGTCACTAGACACCAAGGAGTTAGAGTCCCTGTTAGAGATCACAGAGGAGAGCTGATAGGCATCAATACAGGGGAAGTTTCCCTGTCTCTGTTGCCTCCTTGCTCCCATTTTACAGAACAGGCACTTGATTTTCTCAATGAGCTTGATGAGAACAGCCTTGCGGAGCAGGATGTAGATCCAGGGGTCAAAGATAGGGTTAAAAGAGGCAAAACGTATTGCCCGTAGATCAGGGTTTTTGTCCAGCCGCACCTCCACTGGAGTCTTATAAAGCTGGTTTAAAAACACCTGAGCCTGCAGGGGAGAGGAGAATAGTGACTGAATGAAAAGATATGGATGCGTATGTTTGAGAGGCCACTAATATAAACATGAAAGGGAAGAGAGTCAGTTCACCTCTAATGTAAACTGTTTTACACTTTTACATAATCCTGCATACAGCAGCTGTGCTGAGTAAGTGTGATTAATCTGGACTGTAAGTGTTGTGGCTGAAAAGGTAAAAGGAAAAGTTATTCTTTTTCACATTTTTTTTAACCTAACTAAACAGTTTTCTGCACTTAAAAAACATTTTTGTGTGAAAAAGAACCATGCGTAAAGCGTGCGTAATGGTAACATGCAACCGAAAAAAAAATTAAACTTACAACAAGTGGTATAGAGCAGATGAGGACTACTACCGATGTGCCTATGAGTAGAATAACCATCTGAATCTCTGCACCGGCCAGACGACCAAAGCTGCGTGCTCTTCTTCGCGGGTCCACGCTGCGTCCCACATCGGTGCCAAGCGACATCCTACGCACAAAGCGTCGATGCATCCGGATCAAAGCCACACACACCAACACATTACAGATGACAGTGGAGAGAATAAGAAGAGAGCTGAAACCAGCATACATGTAGGAGTAGGCGGCATCGCTGGTCTTGTTGCTCCTCCACTCTAAAAAACACCACGTTTGTGGGTACTGTTTCTTCACCTGCCCAAAGCCCATAATTGGCAGGGCGCAGAAAAAAGCATTTGAGATGTAGATCGCTACTAGAGTCAGTCCCGCCAGTTTTTGGTCCACGTAGTCGTTGTAGAAATAGGCATGGTTTATAGCAATGTATCTCTCTACCGACATGGCACATATGATGCTGAGCCCTGCCAGCGAGAAGAAAAGCATGGTGAATCCAAAGTACTGGCACAGCGGGTCCTCTCCGGGCCACGCGCCTTTCACATAAATGGCGATGGTGACCGGACTGGCCAGCAGCGTGCCAAGCAGGTCCGTGATCGCCAGGCCACACACCAGCGTGTAAAACGTAGTTTCTTTCTGTTCTTTCCGAGATTTACAAAGGACCACGATGGCGATGAGGTTTCCAACCACCCCGAAAATGAACATAATGGACGGAATGGTGGGGACCATGGTCCTCCCTGTGGTTTGATTATTCATTGTGAAGTCCAAACGCACTTCAAGACAAGTGAAGCAACTCGTTTTATCGCCTGTATTTCCAGTCCAGAGCAAGAAACTTACCTACAAGTGAAAGAAGCCTGGGCAGCATTTTCAAAATAAGAAAGTAGTTTTTTCTTATCTGAAAACTAACCTTTAAAAAACTTACAAAATCCCCCAAAGCATCCTCCGCATGCCGCCTCTGTGGTAACCAACAACTCCGTGGTGCTTTCTTATCAGATCCTCAGCTAGCTGTGCAAGACAGAAGCAGATTTCACTCACCACGCCAGAGAGATAAAGCAAGCAACACCAGTGACTTCATTGAAATGAGGCTCTGCCTTCTGGCGTCTTGCTGGGCTCAGCCCCTCCCCTTCATTTTACTTCACAGCCCTAATCAGCAGTTCAGGAAAAAGGTCACATTTTGTAACACAGAGATTAACCACAACTCACAGCAATTTCTTTACACCATGGTATAACATTATTAGGTAGGGGGAAAAGGACAAAACAAAAGTGAGTCTGAAAAATAAAAGTGTAGTTTTTTGCTCTCAAAGTTTCCACTTCAGGACAGAGAGAGGGAGGGAGGAAGAAAAGGAAAAAATCTATATTTTTCTTACATTTTGATCTGTTAGGGTGGATTCTACTTTGAGAAATGATTGATCGCAAAGATTAACCAAACGATTCACATGAAAACACGCAAGATTAGGTGATGGGAAATAAGACAATAATTCAACTAAAGGTTATACTTTGATAATCTGACTTCCTTACAACCATTTCATATTTTGCTTACTGGTTCAAGGGTCTTTTTGTTCCTTAGGTACTGATAAAAATCAACAAAATGTGAAAAGGCTCCAGTGACATCAGTTAGTCTCCAGTCTAATTCTGATCACATATGTTTATAAGAGTGTCATAAAATGTCAAACAAACAGCCTCTTTGAATAAGGCTGTAACAAAACTTTCTGTTCCTATGATCATATTTTAATGAGAACAGTTTATTAGTAACTTAAAATTCAGCCGCCAAACACATTTTGTTTCAATTAAAGGCAAAACAAGCACCCATCATTTTCACTGTGGAGTACATAAACACGATGGTAAGGTGAGAGCAGTAGTCTTCTTTTTATTTAATTCCTTTCAATAATTGTCAAAAAACACAAAACACATCAAAACAAAAGTGACATTTAAACAAACCAGCAGATGTACATGGTAGTTAATCTGTAGAGATGAATTAGTGAGGTAGTTAGTTGTCTAAGAACGTCAGGTATATATAATACATATAAATAGTGGAAAGTGTTAGTCATAGCTAAGTTTTACCAGTCTACAAAGGGTTTCCGGAGTTTCTGAAATTTATCAGATGAGCCACACAAACCGATTCTTCATTTCTCAAGATGAAAATGTCTGTGAGTCCATCACGATCTGTGAAAGTTCTTCCAGTTTAGGAGAACCAATATTTATGCAATTTTTATGTTTGTTTTCTGTGACTTAATACTACTACTTGATACACTGGAACACAATCCACAATCACATGCAATTCAGCCTTCAACCTGCTGCTATGTCAAACCTCAGCTGGCGAGTAAATGCCAGCTGAAGTGTACAATGTCTATGTACAGCGGCAATAAAGGAATCTTTATCTTACCTTATCTTGGAAAAGAATTCTACATGTTTTGATTTAGCTGACTATATACTGTAGGCATAAATGGCAACAGTAGGCCAGTTTGGTAGCCTTTTCTTTACTTGAAATAACAGAAAAATCAAAATGTTGTCATCTGTACTGGAAAAATCAAACAGGTTTGATCACTGTCAGTAGATGAATGTAGGATTCTACCAGCATTCTACTTAATGGCCAGCAGGGGGTGAGTCTTGGTTTCAAACAATCAGCTGTACAGAAATCTATGGGATAATAATCCCGGCCTCCTTCACGTGCCACCTCAGTAAATACTCTGTGATGGCTTTATAAGCTGAGTTGCTAATTTTAGGTCATACTGAACAGTACGTGAAGTTAAATTATGGTTGGTATTAGAGTAATTTTCTAGAGTATGCTAACTGGCTAATGATTTGTCAAACAGAAGTCGTCAGCCAATGAGCATGCAGAGTCCCCTTGGTTCACAGTTCACTTGTCACATCAGTTTTTTTTAATATGAGGATTTTTACTGCAAAATGCTCGGCTTGAGGCTTCATAGCGTGAATTCCCCAAGCAGTGCATTCATCTTTTATACCTACTATGAGTGTGAGCACAACAATGTATATATATTTTTGGAGTATTTATAGCAACAACTTAAAAACTAGTCAGATGCACATCTAATCGCATGCTACTCATAGTTAGTTATTGTCGTACCATTCAGTCAGCAAAAATACTGTTAGATTAAATTACTAAGGGTGTGTGTTTCAGTCACACATTTTTCTATGTATATTTGCTATTGTGCGATAAGTTACAACTGATCCTAATGTGCTGCACTCAAAACTTCAGTGGCTCAAAGTAGAAGAGCGTCGGTATGGCAGCGATTGCTTTGAAATCTCTTTCATCTTTGCATTGTGTTTTTGGCTTTATGTTCTATGTGTGTCCTGTAGATGGGGATTTGTGGTGGTGTGTGGGACTGTAGCTAAGGTTTATGTTTTTAACTGGTAATTATGTGACAAAGCCTTTCAGTTCATTTTGCAGAGTAATGAGAAAGTCACATAAAGAGTGTTATGAATCACTTTATCCACCCAACTTTAAGAATGCTACTGGATTACTTTCAAGAAAAGGAACAAGTAATGTGTAATACATTACTTTTTTTAGGTACCGACCTCAACACTGTATTTCCATGATACACTTACATAACCTGAGTCAGGACAATGTGTTGGAAATCACTGGTGTTCACTTGAACTTGAAGTAAATGACAACTAACCTACACTGCTGATACAGCAAGTCTGCCTGTAATCTGGGCCTGGGCGTGGCCAGAAAAACTGAGCTCAGCTTTTCAAAAGATTTCTTTAACAGCAGTTAATCCATGATTTAACAAGGGGCTAGGTCACTTTAGCTACGGTAGTTTTAATTATTTAAACTTCAAAGTTTAATAAATCGAATCTTTCTAAATTTTTTAGTTTCACATTTTGGGTGTACTCAGGTTGTCTTTGTCTAATACAGAAATTAGTTCTATGATCTGAAACACGTAACTAGGACATATATGCAAAAAACCAGAAGGCGGGAAAATACCTTTTCCCAGCACTGCATGTGAGGGCAAGGAATGATTATAAAGGACTGTTGACAAACAAACAGTTTCTGCCACTTAGCTTCGGTGGGTGGGGTCAGTCAGTGTGCGGGCGCACTTGTAGATGCAGCCGGACTGTCGCCTGTGCTGTGCTTAACCCTGAGCTACCTGTCACCTGTGCAAAACCAGCACGGACAAATTGTCTGCATGGAAGGTGTTTGTTTTTGTTTTAAGTTAATAAGTAAAGATTACTGTGAATGTGCAAGCCTTTAAAAAAAGCACACACACATACACACACGGGGAGAGTCCACAACTTCTGGCTACTGCTTCTTTTTAACTAGACTGTGACAGAACACGTTGAACTCTTGAGACCTTGAGTCCCCTTATCTGACGTCATCCTGTTATAGTGACCCCATCAAAACACAATCTGTTGCTGTCAAAGTTACAGACATTTTACAGCCTTGAAAATGTTTTTTTTTTTGTTTGTTTTAGCATTGCATTCATATGTAGTCCGTATTACATAATTGGCCTTAACACGTCAGCCCGACCAGAAAACACAGCTGTGTGCGTGAACATACTCATACCCTACAACTTCCAGTTGTTTGTTTCTCTGAAGTTATGTTTAGTTTCAGGGCTATCCGAATGTGCTGTAAGTAGATTGGAAAGATTAGGCTTCACATGAATGTGCTTTTCCTGGATTTGTGTATTGAAGTCAGATAACCTGCAGCATAGCTGCACTGTAACTTAGAGTAATAACCACCAACACTACTGAAATAATCAATTTTCCTCTAAAAACAATTCTGTAGATAGTTATTGTAGATAGACCATTGCACAATGTGGTTTTTGCATGGGCTTTTCTATTTGTACGTTTGTTTTTGTGTGAGCTGTACTGTCTAAAGAAAGCAAATCACACACAAAAAAAACCCTACTTCCCAAAAGCATTTCTTCTTGCTTTAATTCCTGTGCCAAACAATTACTACATTGTGTTGTGGAAAGGATTTATAGATTCCTATGTCCTCAAAGTATTATAATTTACGGGTGAGGGAATGCACATTTTTCTCCCATGGTTTTGTTTCCCAGAACAGTCATTTATAGAGAAGAAAAACTGCTATTACAGGTGTGTGGCACTCTGTATTTGCTACAGCATTTACAGTAGGCGTTGCTCTGGATTATTTCCCTTGCAACAATGCTCCTGTGTTTTGGTTTACTGTTAGGCTGGCTCTAAGATTATGACTGCTACCCGTAGAGCGGCATGATCACTGAGGACAGGTAGAGACAGATTTGATAGCTCGGGGGATGGGTCAAAGAAAACTGTCTTCATTCCTTATTTAATTCCCTGTACGCAGGGATGAGCTGCCTACACGCCCACCAGTTTCATAACTGACAAATGTTGCTCTAGAGCTTTGGAGAGGCAGATGTTTGCTTAAAAATATGTAACCTCTCACTTTTGTCTCTCTCTCTCACACTGCCTCACATGAAAAGCTCAGCAATTTGTAATAATGTGCTTGTTCACCATTTTGAAAAGGTTTTGACAGGTTCTCAGATGTGCCATAACTAACAGCTGTAAGTTTATGTTTGAGTTGGAGTGAGAGAGTACTCTGTGCTACTCTTTCTAAAGGTAACTAAATCCATTCAGCAGCCTTTTAATGCTCGCTCATGTTAAACATGTTATCTCTTGTTGTTAAATCTGTATGAAAAAACTTTAGCTGGGAGCTATTGTAAGATAATCATCAAAAAACGCGGCAAGGCCTGGACTTTGTGCATCGTTAAGCTCTGGGCTTCAGAGAGTATTGTTAATTTCATTCCAACTCGATGAATAAGGGACAGAACCTATTTCTCAAATTGCCAAACTATTTAAACACTGAGTGGATTTATTGCTGAAGTGAAAATGAACTTCAAGTATAATATTTTTGATTATTTTGGAATACTTTCACGCATCACAGAAGTCTTCACAAAAAGAGTTAAATTAATTTGAATAACGAGCAGTTAATGTGTCAAAATGTCCAAACACTGTTCCTACAATTGCAGATCTGTTTGTGAATTTAACACAAATGCTTGCAGGGAATATTTGAAATTAAACTTCAATCAATATTTTTTGCAGGTTGCAGGCCACTGCATACCTTTTTTTTTTTGTATCAACTTGTTTCTTGACCTCTGGGTGGAAATCTCACTAATTAAATAGAACAGGAGGTAAGAATGGGTTTCTCTGACAAAATAATTCCCCAGATTTCTAATTAGTCATTTAAAAGTTGAGTCAACTTGTTCCTAAACTGAGAACTGTTTTAATCTGTTTACCATACAGCAATGTCATAGGGAGGAGTACAAAAACCATATATGGAAAATAAAAAAAGCCAAACAAACCCACAAACAGTCAGCACTAATGCTTATGACTCAGCAGTGCTTGTGTTAAACATTCAAAAACATTTTATCATTTCACGATCTGTTCGTTGCGATTCTTTTCTGCTGAATCAGACGTGTTTGGGTTGCAACCGAGGGCAGAATAACAGTTATAAGACTGCAGTTTACTCTCCGCTTTACAGTCTTGGTTAGGCAGACAATTTGGCCTTGAAGTTCTGGAACTCTTATTGAATTACTTTATGATTTTTCCCCCCAATAATGTATCAACAAATAGCACAGAGCTTAAGGGGCTGACCTGGTAGCTCTAAACAGAGCAGTTTACAGTTACTTTAAACCAGACGAAAGATTCCCAGCATCTCCAGGAATAAGCCCAGGTGGACGGGATTGTTGTCCTTGAGGACATTCTGCCTGCAGCTTGTTTTTAAATGTAAAGTTTAGAAATAGCAAGGATGTGTTTATCTTGAGGTCTGGTTGATTTATAGATAACATCCGTATGCGATCTCCTTCAGCATAACAAAGCCACGGCGCAGAGAATCACATGTAAACTGTTTGAACTGGCACTGAATTGCCAACTTGCAAACAGAAACAAGTCCCTTTTCTTGAAGATTTGTTTTTTTAGATCAGATTCTGCCAGTTTGTTTAGACTGTCGATGAAGTTGTCATAATTAATCACGTGTACCTTATAAAAATATTCATTCACAGTTCCTGCAAGCATGACCTTCAGTCAGATTCGAGACTAAAACATCCATCTAAAGTGAACATATCTCTTCATAGGGTGATTTATTCCTCAGCTGGTACGCACCACACCAGAGAAGGAGGCTCACTCTAGTTTATAAAAATGACAAATAAGAGTCTGTGTTTTACACGTTACACAGCACTTCTCCTTCCAGAAAGTTTTTCTCCAAAGTAGATGTGACTCATCGTAGCAACAGTCAGACAACAACATTCTGGTAAGTTGAAGCGTTAATCCAGCTAATTGATATTCCTGGGAAAAACTGTAGCTCTTACTTCTCTTAAGCTGCGCATAAGACATTATGATGGTAATCATTAGCAAGGAAAGCAAACCAAAGAGACATTAAGGACTTTTTCTGCTAATCTTTAAATGACCGGATGACTATATTTGGCCACTAGAGCACAGTGGAAAAAGTCTGCAGGAAGCTGTATTGCTGATGGAGCAAACTTATAGCCAAAGGGCAAAAGCAAGACAAATGAGGAACACCGTTTAATTAGCTTATTTATATTCCAATCCCTGAGTCTACGAAATAGTTTTGGACATGCTGGATGTTGTTTGTGAGCTCCTGCTGTGTCATTTCTTTGAAATGCAGGTAACTGAATGGAAACCTTCCATTCAAATTACTGATGCTTACGCCATTAAGAAGCAGCTTTATCAAATCATTCAGATATCTATCTATCTATCTATATATATAATACTTATATTATATTACATAACATACACACACACACACACACACACATGTTATATATATATATATATATATATATATATATATATATATATATATATATATATATATAACATGTGTGTGTGTGTGTGTATATATATATATATATATATATATATATATATATATATATATATATATATATATATATATATATATATATATATATATACACACACAATTTTATTTTTTCTAATTTTATTCTATTTTTTCATTTGGCTTTGAATAACGTTTGCTGAAAACTTTTGCCAGCTATCCTCACATGGTCCTGTCACAGGAAGTGGGAGCACGTGAGATTTCTTTCCAGTATTTGAGGATTGATTCATATCAAAACATCCCGCTGCTTCTATTTTTGCTTCAACATCATGGCTGTAGCCACTGCGCTTCTTCATGCTTATCAGTTCAGTGGGACAGCTGTGAGACATCTTGCCAAATAGTCATGTCATCACTGAACGCTCAGATGCGGTTCATCCACCTCTGCTTGGTCAATGTGACTCTAAAAAGCTTTGTTGATTAAATGTTTTGGCCGCCTGTGATCAGACACAGGAATACCTAGCAACAACAGTCCTTATAAATAACAAGTATTCATCATTTGTCTCTATTGTGGAGAAATGAATATGACTTTATTTGGTTTATAATTTGTAATTGTAATGATTTTACGACACAACTCGTGTTTACCCTGTCATGTCACGTGATTGCTGAATAACTTAGATCATTTCCGTTGCACTGATGTCATTGGTGTCTTTGAACAGGACGCATGACGATTTTCACAAACATCAACAATTTAGACGTAGATAAAAGGAAAACATAAGTTCAAGTGCAGCTACATCTGATATTTAAAATAAAAAATTTCCCATTCAAGCAGCTTAATAAAAATCCAGATATTCAAATCTGGATTTTGAGACTACTTACAAAGGTGCAAGAGCATATTCATTACAAACAAATATACTAGATTACCACCTAATGAAAGATGGGTACCACAGTTAACAGCTACAACCAGCTTATCTTTCTGTAATGGTTACTCCTTTATGTGCAAGCATGAAATTATGCATTTTTATGCAAAAATATAATTACCGTTATCCATGACTTTTCAAATTTCAATGTTAAGCATTAATTTAATAAAGTACTGTATTAACTCTGGTCTTAAAGCCTTTTGTTTACTGCTTTAGCCATTGGTCTTTCTTCTTTTGAAACTGGAAGTTACCATGTTTACACAAAAGATCAGAAGTTAAGAACTAAAGTAAGCACTATCCTGCAGCTAGTTTGATTAGCAAGTTGTATCATCCTAACCCTGTCTGACTGTTAAACAGGATGCAAAATTTGAGCAGTGAAAAGCTGTCTTAAAACCTAAAAACAGCCTACTTGTTGGACAAATTAAACACAATCAAGCATTGGACGAGATCACAGGGCACCCACGCATCACTTGGAGCAGGGTGCCTTTAATTATGCATAAATTTAAGCCTTAAAGCAGCAATTTAAAAAATCCCCTACTCCCATCCTCTCAAAGCAATTTTAGGAAAAAATTATCATCTTAATGATTCAAATTAAAGCCAAGTGAATAGATTTGCAGAGGTGGGTTATACAAAACTGTATTACCTGTACAGGTGTGTCGTAACACGCTGTAAACGTGCTTATTTCTACTGTGAAGCTGGGAATTTAACCATGAGCCTCTATGGGAACTGACTTGCTTTAGAGGCCGGTCTCATTTTGAGTAACTGCAGCGCTGAAGGTTGCTGCTTCGTTGGTCACTTGCTTAATCCTGCTTGTTACTTACTGAGATGGAAATTTCGCGTTGTTTAACTAAGACCCAACTTACACACTGTCAAAGTCTGGTGTTCAAAGTCAGAAAGTATTATTTTAAAGTTACCATGTAACTGTAGCTAATGGCTGAGAGCAAAACATTATTTTGATTGCATTTTAATTGGCTTATAAGGTCATATATTTCAGCTCACGGTGTCAAAATAACAGGCAAATAAATCAGACAGCAGATAAATCCAATGTCTAATTGCCGTTGCACATCACCTTAATTTATTCGTTTAATATAGGAACAATGCGCCAGCGTCAGGACACATAAAAGCCATGCATGCCCTCTAAACAAATGGACAGATGAATTAAACATTATTTGTTTTCACTTATCTTTTTAAAGTGTTAAATATGAAGCGAGTGACCCTGATGAATAACGAAAGATTAATAAACATCTTTCTCTGGAGATTCAGTGAGAAGTCTTTAATAATAACCCATCTTATCTTGCATCTTTTCTGCTTTACAAGAGAAGGACCAACCTGTGCCCTCCCACCTTGGAGAATTATAGATGTTTATATCAAACTTAATCAATAAAAGGAGCAAAATATAAAAGAAGGGGGGGGGGGGGGCATGCAACAAGGAAAATGCATCTGCAGGAAGATAAAACTCTCCCAAACGTAGATACAATTAGAACATGGTGTTCAGAGATAGCACGTACTAAACCTAAAAGATTAAATAAGAACGTGTTGACTTGTTTACAAATTTACTGACCAACAAAGGCATGGGAGGTTTCTTTATATAAGAAAAGGTTTAAATAGAAGCAAGTCCTCTGTATCCAAGCCCAGCTCTGATAATGTCTAATGCACACGCTTTTCTCTTTGAGATTAATATTTACATCTCAAATAAACCATGACATCATAGCTAGCCAACGTCCTCCTCTCCTCCAAGAAAACAGACATGGGTGTTTTAACACACTTAAAAGGCTCTGGGCATCGGATAACCAGTGACATGAATGTCAAACTTCCTGACATCTCACCTGTTTGACTTGATCAGCGGTGCTCAAACACCTGAAAAAGGCTTCTGGGACAACAGCAGAGAAAGTAAATACTCCTGTCACTGCTGTTAACCAGCAATGTTTAACCTGCCAAAGAATGACTGATGGCCACCTTTTTTTAATTTTTTTAAATGAGGATTAGAGCTAATATATTTTCAACAGCTTTATCGCTGTGAGATAAGCATCACACACAGAAAAAAAGGCCTGAATCTGTGGAAATAATCTGTGACTGTACAAAGAAGAAAGACTTCACTGATAAGCTGGAAGAAGGACACTAGCACTTTTCTTTATGGTAATTACACTTTAGTGGCACATATTTCACCACTGTGCGACTTTGTGCAGGCATCCAAGAATCAGCTGAATTTCTCCTGTAGTGTACACTCAACTGCCAGGTTATTAGGTGCACCTATTCAGGTAGTTCTTTATCCAAATATTAAGACATTCTGCTGAGGTTTAAATCGATCATCAGAGAGAGGAAGAAAGGCGATTTAAGCGACTTTGAATGTGACCGAAAATTCATCTGTCAAGGTGGTCTAAGCGTAGCAGGAATGAAAGCCAACTGTCAGACTGATGAAGATGGTTCATATACACTGTGTTGCATTCGCTAACACTCTGCAAGAGCTATATGTGTATATATCATGAACCCTTTCTGTGGTCTGCATCTCCGCATTCAACATCCTTTCTTCAGTATATCTACCACCCCTCTTTATACAATATACTCTACTTAATGATAACAAGTGCAATGTAAATAAAAGGAGATATTCAAGTAAAAAGTCAGTGAATCCACCTCTTTAAGTTTATAAATCTCCACTGAGTCCCCTCACCTCATCAGGTGGTGCAAACATTTACACCACAAAACTGTAAAATCTTGATTTAGTAACCCTTTTCTTTTAAGAACGCAAAGTCTTAATTCATAATCAGTTATAAACCAGTAAGTGGAGCCAGAGCTGAAAGTGTGACTCAACACCTGCGTGCTTTAATATTTCTCTAGGCGGTCCAATTTATGCAATAACACTATTAAGCAAACACCAACTATGAATGCAGGGCCACTCTGAGAACTGTTAGTGAGGTGCCTCGGGATCACAATGGTTCTTGTTTCAGCGTTTTGTGCTGCTCATTCATCCTGGACTGCATACCAGGCTGTTTCCCAAGCTCGTGCTCTGAATACTGAATAGCTGCAGCATAATGTAGAATGAATGCATTATCTGCACTACCACAACAGCATTTCCCCCCCCCCAAAGATCTATTATCTTATCTTTTGTGCAGAGTCCAAACTTCATTTGTTAGTTAACGTGTCGTTGCTATTAGAGTGATATTTCTGTATTAGCTGACATTGAACTTTTATGAAGATAGTTTCCTAATAATTTAGCCTGATGTGCACTTTGTCTGGTCTTACATTTATCAGGAGCTATACAACATTATTGGCTTTTTCATGTGAACGGAAAGGTTTCTGGTCAAAACTGCATTCCTTTCTAGGCAAATAATTTGTTTTTCTCTAGATTTGCTATCAGCAAATATCTTGTGTAATGTGGCCCATGAGAAAAAACTCCCCAAGATGCTTTTGACAGACGTGCGCACACAGAAAACACACAAACATGTGACAAAGACGACTGCAGGCAAAGAGGAAAAGGAGTGGGAGGATGTGATGGGATGATCTTTCCCTAGCTTTTCCATCTTTTTGCTTACATGAGGTCACCCTACGATCGGGCTGAACAATTGATGTGAGCATAAGTTCCAGTGATGATATCATCCCATAGTCCACGACAGACAAACAATAAATGTGAAATACAAATATGTGATAGAACTGAAAGTGTGTTTTATTTTGACAGCCTATTTATATTAGCTCTATTATATAAAAACAGAGCCACAAACACAATAACTGATATATACAAAAGTAATAAGTGACAGAATCCGGTGCAATGATAATAATACACTCACAAGTATACACATTTTAAAGTACGTACTCGACGGACAGTTCAGTGAGTCACAGTTGGCTCCATGTAAAAAGTTTCTACACCTGCTGAGCTGCAGCCATGGCAGCTAATCGCTCCTGTTTCTCCTGCTCAGCCTTTTCCCTCATCTCCTTCTCTCTCTGGATCAGCTGCCTCTTCTCGGCCTCCCAGGCCTGCACCCGGCTCTCATACTGCTCGAGGTCCGGTGTCTCGGCAGCAGCCAGGTTCTGCTGGGCCAGAGCGGTCACTAAATCCTGGAAAGAGGTTGACTCTACTTTACCCTGAGACTCCAGCTGACTGCTCAATTCCTGGAGAGGCAGGGCAACAAAAAAAGTTGAAAGCACAAAGGAATGATCTCATCACTTCATTTAAATGACTTGGGTGAAACCCTGTGACCCAGAAAAGTCACTTCCAATATGTGACGCACACCGAGAATCATGGCTGCACAGAAAAACAGTCAAGATATGATGCATTCAAGAACAACCGGACTTTCCAATAATTCCAGTGTTTATTATCTTAGCTTCGTGGTCTGAAATATCCCTTAAATCTATGACCAAATGTAGTTTGTTTTTTTATGATGCGCATACGTCAAATAAACAGTTGCAGCTATTTTGTTCCAAATTTTCATCCAGCAAACATTTTGGCCATGAGGGGAAATCCCCCTCTGGATGCAGCCACACACATGCCTATAGGGGGCACCTGGCCTGTCAGCCAGTGAAATTTATCTTTACCCTGTGGCAATAATGCCATATGTATTGGGATCAAAGTTTCTCTGTAAGCCTACCTACTTTTATTCAGAAGGTCAATCATTTATGATTGTGGTATAAGTGCATATCCATTTGCATCATTACTACACACACAACAATAATTTGACATCTATGAGTTTAAAATAAATAGAAAATAAAGACTGAAAAATTAAACCTGGTTTTATGTGGATACATACAGCGCATGTCAGGATGCATAGTGCAGAAAATGAATTCAATAATGATTCAGATTCAGCTATTTGATAAAAACACTGGCAGGTGCAGATATTTCATGTATCCAATAGTAATTATGTGTGTGCACATATTCTACAGCATTTGATATCAGAATGTACTGAAAGTCAAAGCTCAACATCTGGATTTGCAAAAAGAAGCTCTGACCACCCCTTTACAGCAAACTGGACTCTGTTTTCTTTGTTCTCCTGTAGGTGCACCAGGAAGCATTATAAACCCTGATGCACGCAGCTGATAAAATCCACATCCCAGCTAAGGCTTTTACACTGGTCCGCTGATCTACAGGTGGTAGCTATGTTTCAGGAACGTTAATGGATCTACAAAGCCAGGAAAGAAGAAGAAGAATGCCAGCTGGGAAAATTTGGAAGAAAATGTTCTATGAGGAAGGAAATGTTTTCAGCATGGTCTCAAGAACATGCCCACTACACCTTAGTGAGCAACGACAAATGCAAACAGAAGCTTTGCTTTAATTTAAAGAGAAAAATATATATATATAAATTATCGTTTAGAGAATCAACAACGTAACTACAAATGTAAGAATCCCTAATTAACAGTCCACTTATTCAAAAATAAGTGGAAAATAATAATTTTATTATTTTTATTTTATTATCAGTTCAGTGGTAATACAAGACAGTAGGCAGAATGGAGAAAAGCACTTCTGACAGTCAAAAAAAAACCCATCTTATGCTGTTTGCAAAGGGGAAACTTTTTAAACTAGAGCGCAGTCAGAAAGCGTATCCTATAACCCAACAGCGTATTTTGCATTTTTGGATCCACATCAAATTTTTAATGGGTCTTTCCTTTGTCTAGGCTACACCTTTCCATCAGGTTTCAGCTTGGTGGTTGTTGTGTAATCTTGCTGAAAGATGGACAAATGGGAGGGAAAACATACTTCCGCCCCACCTCTTGCCTTAGAATTATATTTTAATCTGTCCCTTAAAAAAAACAAAGCATGCTGCTCACAGCAGCTTGACTTCTAAGTTATAACCTCGTTTTTACCAGCATGCCCCTATAATTACATTTGATGCAAATTTGAGCTTTAAGTACAAACAAAGACCGACCTTGAATTTCTTGACATACTCGGGTAGCTTAGCAGCTTCGGCCTGATCGTCTTCATCTACAGTGTTTTCTTTCTTGTCCTCTTCACCTCCTGACTCTTCTCCAGAAGAGTCTGACTCTGAGGTCAAAGGCAGGTCGTGGAGCAAGTCATTCACATATCCCAGCTGAAAAATAATCACAAAAATTAATGTTATTTATGCAGAAAGATAAAATTTTGTAATGAAGCATGTTCTGAAACAACTGTTTTCTGGTCTTTTTGCTGAAAATTACATTATGCAAGTAAAGTCTCTTACTGGAATGAAAACAGGCCAGACATTTAATGACGCAGGGTTATACACCTTACTTGACAAGTCACCTCTTAATCTTAGGAAGAAGTAAGATTAACTGTGACCTGAGGCAGCAGCACCTTCATTGAGATGTAATACTTCCTCTCTGTCCTATGGCGTTATCTTCTCTGTCTACGTTATTGCTGTGCTGCTGTGTGACGCAGGCTGTTCACTTTCTGTTGCAGTGATTGTCAAAGACAACCTCAGAGCTCCAGGCTCTTCAAAATCTCATTAGATGCAGACAAAGCTGTACTATTGAACTGGACAGCAGAGAGCGGATTAGAGATGCTACAGCCTGCGCATATATGTAAAAATTGCAAAATCATGACAGCGTGTGTGTCACACAATGCTGTCTGTGCCAAGCAGCCTACCTGGAAAGTAATAAGCAGCCTGTGGACTATTTGCAATGCTGCACGCAGTTTAATCCACGCTCATTTTACAACAGCAAATGAACACGTTAAGAAATACATCCGTTTGACATCAAACCCACAGTTAGGGGGCTGATATCAGGCGCCCAAATGAGAACAAAGAGCAATGCTGTCTGGTACGGCTCGGATAGTTGTTTGTTATGAACTATATAACTATAAACAGTTCTAGCATATTGTGCATTTGCTTGAGCACAGAACGTTTGTGTTGTATTACGCAGCAGTTGTCTTACTGATATTTTTCTGCCTATATGAAAGAATAATGTATGCCATCATTGGTACCTTTTGTAAAGTTAATCAGAGACACATGGGACATAATCAAGGATATCTGGGGTTGCAATGTTCAATGTTTTTGCTCTCTCATTACTGATTTTGATATTTAAATATGTTTGCAAATTGTGCGTTACCCTGAGACGCTTAATGAGGTGAGTGCTGGCTCAGACACCAATTCAGGGATCGATACAACTTTGACATAAAAAGAAGAGTGTCCTCAGATGACATTATCAGCATGGACCTAGCTTATTTTTGAAGGTGGGAGAAACCAGAACTCCCAGAGAAAAACAATAAAAACACCACATCCTCTGCTCCCAATTTCTATGAGGGCCAGAAAAGCGCCAGTAATTAATTTAGATGTGCTGAACTGAACTGCACAAGCCCTATTAATACCCAATTAAATTGTGAAATTAACTGTATAAATGAAGAAGATCTTTAAAATAAAGAAGTTGCACCATGTCAATACTGCAGGAAAGCGTCTCTAGTCTGAGGATATACTTATGTAAGACAGGATACGTACAAGGGTTAGGCAACTGAACAACTAAATCAGTTGTCATCAACTCATCAAGTCCATTTCAGTTCCTTTTTTGGGCCTTGTGCTCAAAGGAAATAGCATTTGGTATTTTTGGACTTAACTTGCCACTTGCACAGAGAAACTGAAAAAAAAGGAGATTTGCTTTAGTTATGAGTTGGTGTCAGCTGTGCACCTTATGTTTTGCTGCTCAGGTACAAATCTGTACAATAAGAGGCTGCAATGTGTCCTTCATCTCACTTCTTTCTATCATCTGTGGTTTTAAAGTCTCTTCCAAAACAAGCTGCACAAACTTTTCTGTGAATATACTAAGAAACACCAGTCAGGAAAAAATGGAATTTGTTGTTCAACCCTAACACAAAACACACAAAATGAAGCACGATTTGTTTGCCCTTACTGTATCTTTGGACAGTTTGACATCACTAGAAGCAGCAGCCACTCTCTCCATAATGGCCAGCGCTCTGCCCAGATATCCTCGACCCCAGAAGAGAGGCATCCCTTTGAAGACGGCATGTATGCCCTTTAAATTTTCTACCTTGCCTGGATGATGAAGAAGGAGGAAAACAAATGAGACAAGTGGCATAATGAAAGGCTACAGGAGAAAAAACAAAACTATCAATCACAGCAAAAAAAATTACTTAAAATAATGCAAGAAAAGAAACTCAAGCACTTACCGAGGAAAGCATTGCCAAGCAGCTGAGCACTGAGGCCAATGGTGTTGTCTTGCTTCTGTCCACAGATAAGCAGCGATGCCCCCAGAGCCCGTTCTTCTGACACCTGATCGCAGCAAAGAACAAGTGTTTTATTACTTCTACTGCAACATGTTAATTAGCATCGGGCATCTCTTTTTACAAAAATGTATAAAAGTTTAGAATGAAACCCCCTAAGATGCCCCTTTTTGAATCACAGGAAATTGATTTTGCAATTTCCAGTCATAAGAATATTCTAGAGTCATCAGCTGTCCTAAACACCTTCAGAGCTGCTGATTCACTCACAGCAAGTTGTGGTCTGGTTGCTAGGTAACTGCCCAGAGCATACAGAGACAGGATCTGAGTGGAGGGAAGATCAAAAGCCTCCTGAAGCATCACCTCTTCAACCACAGAACACGCACCTGAACAATTATAAAAAACAAACAAACATTCTCAGATAACATTTCCCAATATCTCTATATGACAAACATTTTTTATATTACAGAAGTTTCATAATCTGGATAGGAGTAAGCTTGTGTGTGAAAAACTGAGTAAACTCTTACTGCTTACATAAGAACTAAGGGGATAAGTAGCAGCCAGGTACTCATAATCAAATGCACACAACTATTTGATTATATGTGTGACCGCCTCTATATTTTTTGGTCTAGAGATGAAAAAAAAAAGAGGATTTGGCAGTTCATTCAGATATGTGTTAACAGAATGCCACACAGAAAAGACATCAGCACTGATCTCAGAGAAGACTTGCTGTTGTCCATCAATCTGAGAAGGCTTATATGGCCATTTCCAAACAATCTGAACTCTGCCAGTTCACACAAAAGATTAATTACTTGTGAAAAACCGTCAAGACAGGTGCCAAACTTCTCAGGAGCCTCACCCCAAGCGAACACTGTGCAATGCTCAGAGAAACCCAAGAGCTACATCTCAGAATCTGCAGGCCTCAGCATGCTAAATGTTAATGTTCATGACAAGTTAAGTACAAAAAACAAGAAAAAATAAGTTTGAGTTGTTTGGGTTGCTAGGAGAAATCTAAAACTTACACTGCACTTAGTTTTTGTTAAATAAATGATACTTTTATTGTCACATCACATGTGCGGGTACACTGGTACAGCACATGCGAGTGAAAGTCTTGTGTCCAAGCTTCACAAGCAACAGGGGTGAGCAAAATACAATACAATAACATAAGAACAAGCAAAATATAAGAATGGGAGAAAAAATAAAGGAAAAGGAAAATTAAACACTAAAACCAGCTGTTGCTTGGGGGAGCTCGCGATGAGGCTGCCATACTCTGCGCCATAAACTCTTGGAAGTGAGAAGAAGCTGTATGATAAACTACCAGTATTTGGTGAGTTCACCATTTTACAATGGTGTCCAAATCTGCACTATGATTATGTCCTGTATAGCAGAGAATCCTGGTATCCCAGAAAAAGGAGCATAAAACCAGTGGTCTATAGTATATTGTAAACTGTGCATAAAGCTAAATGACACAAACAAGGTGTCATACAACTTGCAAAATGAAAGCAAGGTGTATGACAGCAATGTATTGAAACATGAAGTTCCCCAAAGTATTTATTAACTACTATTTATTAATTACACTCAGCATATTCGCAGGACATTGATTCTTTTAGCTGATTTTTGATGCGTTGTGTTTTATTGTGCAAATTCTTTTTCTAGGCACTGTTAACTAAGTTAAATCTTGGCTGGCCATTAGCTCACTATATAGTCCTTTACATAGAATGTGCCAACCATCAACTGGAGTGTCGTGGATGAGTATATAATTAAGGACACTGTAATTTTCTTTTAATGGCAAAAGATCCAAAACCACCCAAAATTAGTTCTATGCGCCCACCCGGTTTTAATCCAAATCACTTGTTGTACAAAACATGACGGGGCATTGAGAGTTCATCTGGCAAGGCTGTAAACTGTTGAGCTACGTCACAATAGCGACATTTGTAAACCACTAATAAAGGAAACTAACAGACGAAACCTAAAAAGTAATTCAGCAACATCAGATCTGAGCTACTGTTTTGAAACTTTGCAGCATATAAGCACTTTTAGCGAATGGAATCAAAACTTTCACATTCAACTGAAACAGCGGCTCTGCAAGACAATTATTTACGGTCTAATGTTATTATAGAAAACATAAATAAATAGAAACAACAAGCTTCCCTTTACCCCCGTCTTTTACAAACAAGGAAAGAAATGTTGAAATCAGATTTTGGTGATTTGAACATTTCAAGCAAACAAGAATGTGCTTGGAAACCTGCAAGGGGTTGGCCTTGCAGTCTGTGTGGTGCTTATGCTTCCCAAAGATTAAATGAAAAATGATTTTTAAACTAAGTCTTACTTTTAAAGTCTGCATCCTTAATGAAGGAATCCATGAGGAGATTGAAGGTGAAGTCATCTGGGAATATTCCATACTGGATCTGCACACAGAGATATCAAAATATTGGCATCATGGAAAAACATCAATTTTTTTCTACATTATTTAATGATGAAGGTGTATATCACATGCAGCAATAAGACTGCTTCTCAGTGCATTAGTGACAATGAAAGCTCTTGCGTCAGAGTTGTATGCCGCCAATCAAAACAACTACAGCCGTGATCGCTTTTACCTCACTGTAAACGCGTCACTGGCTACCTGACATCTGTTTCTGGAGTAATTCAGGGATGCTCAGATACTATAACGCATTCAGGAACTGAAAAAAAGCGCTGGGCTGAAAATGTCAACCATTTAACCGTTTAACATTATTTGTGCTGGTCAGATCGGTTTGAAAACACGCCTCAGTGCTTCACAATGAGTCTGTGCTGTCTCATGATGACAGCCTTGATCAGATTTCCTCTCCGATCATTGAGATAAGGTTCATATGCAAGACCCAAACAGTGCTCTCAGCGTAGTTTATTTCCCAAAGAATAAACTGAGTGAATATTATAGTGTACCTTGTTTTTAAGTGTGTGCAAGGCCTTATCTCTAGCCCCATGTTTTAGACACTGTCTGATCCAGCCGTGAATGGTCCAGTCTCGCAGGTACCAACAGTTTGGACTGTGACGAAACCTTAAAGAAATTTACGGAAAAAAAAGTTCTTTCACATGCTTTAAAATAGAAATAGATACAAACACAACAACAAGAGGAAGAGAGGAAATCACATGACAAATATACAGTAAACAGTTTCAGCTGCTGAACCACAACTTTATCCTGGAAATCAGAGATAGGAATAAGAATATATCAGCAGAAGCACATCTAAATTCGTTCAGTGTTTCCCGATTATGAAAATGAATGTGCCCTGAACTAGAGTGCAGTTGGGAAACACACTAAATCTTGCCATCACAAGAATGGGTGCAGATTCCAGAGGAAGGAGTAAACAGGAAAGGTCTGGAGTTGCCCCGAACAAAGAAGAGCATGTGACTGAATATAAACCAAAACAGACAAACCAAACAGACAGTTCAGTCCAACAAAAACACACAGACTGGTACCACAAAAACCAAAAGCAGCAGCAGACATTTGGCACAGATGCAGGAGATGTAAAAATGATATCTGATTACTTATAAAGGTAGTACTCTGCTTGATCAATTTCTTCCCGGGATGATATGTTGTCCACAAACTGAAACAGAAAACAGTGTGCCATGAAAAATCAAGTTTACAGCAAATAAATAAAAAAACTAAATATGGTCCATTTAATGTAGATGCAGCTTACCCGTGACATAATCAGAGAGCTAACAGGGAGATTCCTGTCATATGTCCTGTCCATAGTGTTGGCGAGTACAGCTGCAAGTTTAAGAAGGATTTAAAAAAAATACCAGAATTATAGTAAAATAAACTAGAGAATAAGCTTTCCAGAGTAGAATAAATTGCTGACACGTTTTTGGTTTTTGTTTTTTTAATATATGAGTTTTATTATGGTGATTTACAACTTTTCACAACTTCGGTAATATCTAATTAAATTGTATTTAAACTTTGTTAAACTACGAGTATAAATTATGTACACTTTGTGAAGCAGGTAAATTTCGTCTGTAACACCATGAGGCTGCAGTGCTACACTGCCACCCTGTGTTGATGAAGTGTAAACACAGTAGTATTTGATGCTGGACTTCTGCAATGAGCATCAAATGGTGTAAATATTTCCAGAAAAAAAATTCTCTTTTTTAATAATTCTCCCAAGACAAACTAATTTACTGTACTAGAATAATATTCTATATTTGTACAACTATGGGTTACTGGATGGATGGGGGGGGGGGGGGGGGGGGGGATTTTCTGGTGTTCCCTTTGGGGGCCACAACAATGGATAATCTGCCTTCATCTCACCCTATACTTATACTTAACTCACCCTATACTTAACTTCCTCCTCTGTCACACCAACCCTCTGATTGCCCTCCATCACTACACCCATCAACCTTCTCTGGGGTCTGCACTTTTTCTCCTGCCTGGCAGCTCCTTCCTCAACATCATGTGTCTAATATATTCACTATCTACTCTTTTTACATATCCAACCCAAAGTCTCTAAACTGCTTGATTGGAGTTGTCTCTCTGATGTACTCATTTCTAATCCTGTCCATCCATATTGAAGCCAACCTGCTCCTGAGCCACAGAAGATAGTATCCTACACACTCTACCCACTCTAACTGGAAGGTCAGTGGCTGACTTCATAACTCCTCCATTCACATTGAAGAAACCTTGGGCAAGATACTGAACCTCAAGCTGCCCCAATTGAGAGTGAGCATGTGTGAATGTGTAGGGGTCGAAAAAATAAATAAACAATAATAACAACCACTGCACTGTAAGTGCAGTAAACTGAATGTAGTGCCATGTTTAGTGGAAGTGGCACTTACGTTTCTTTACACATCTCAGGCTGCTTATGATCTGTTTTTTAAACAGTTTATTAAAGGTAATAAACTATTAATGCTTTAATAATTATTTGGAATTAAGGGCATTATAGTCAGTCGTATTGCTATATTAGTTTGACACTTCTTGACTTGGTGGAAAAATGTTACGTTTCCCTGGATAATGATCCAAATCTTGACAAGCCCTTTGTTTGCTTGTCTTTTCATTATGTACTGTGTAATGTGGAGATTTAACTCTTACCCAGGTTCTGAGGATCTTTCTCTCTCGCCTCCCACATTTTGCTGTCTGTGTAAGCCGCTGAAAGCAACCATCGTCGGGCTGTGAAGAGAAATGCACACATCAGTCAAATATTTGGGAAAATGAGTTGCTCATGGCTTTAAAATTACAGGAAAACTCAAATGCCGGTTAGTTTAGCTTCATGTTGTTAGCTAACGTTACCATGAACTGAGGGCATTTAGCTCCACCTCTATGAACATTCAAATATTGACCGTAAAAAAAAACAAAAAATAGACGTTAAACATGAAACTAAAATTAAATCATACTCTATATTGAGTCTTAACCAAATGCATGATGTGTCTACCTGAAAGAGACGGAGATAAACTTTTAACTTTGACAGCAGCAGTCGCACATCGCTTCAACACGGAGGCTGCCATATTAGACGATACCATGTCGTGGCAGGCGCCGGGGGAGTTTGATGACCGGCAAAAGTGGATTATACCAAAAGTGACAACAGGAAAGCAGAAAAGTTTTTGGTTTGGTTTTTGTTGTTGTTGTTTGTTTTGTTTTTTGTTGCTACCTATAAAAACAAATTAAAACTTAAAACTTATTTATAAACACAATTCGTACATGTTTATGAGTCAATGAATTATTAATGAAGTTAAAATGAGATATTATTGATATTTAATTTAACTTAATCTAATAATTTTTACTGTTCTACCTTGCTGTGTGCACCAAGCAACAAAATAATTTACAGGAAATGTTTTGATTTCCTGAAATTTATCAGGAATGACTTGCAGATAATGTAGAGAATACACACTTCCAGCCTACTAACCACAAGTTTCACCACAAGGTTGCTAACTTCCACTTTGGTATCAGCTTCTACGTGTAGATGAAAAGCGATAAACATTTTCTGATCAAAATAACTTGAAAACGTTTTTATTTAACCAACAAATAGTTGATCTATCTATCTATCTATCTATCTATCTATCTATCTATCTATCTATCTATCTATCTATCTATCTATCTATCTATCTATCTATCTATCTATCTTTAAATAATAAACTATAATACTTTGCAGCTTGTTACATTTGGTGTGATGTATGTGTAATTCATTAATATTAGTTTATATTCTATTTTTGACATTTTTGGGATTTTTTGGATTCATTTGTTTACATATTTCTTGATTGGCTTTGGTAATTAAAGTCACATCAAAATGAAAGAGAAGCTACTTTTGGTCACTCCCAAAATCTGTTAAACATAAATAATATTCTATGTTGCAAGCGAGAGTGAAATACTTGAGAAGAACCTGCTCTTTGACAATAGAGGGCACTGTTCATATAAGAAAGAGACAGAACAGGAAAACACACACAGCATGGCAAAGTGAAGGAGCTTCACTTTGCCATGCTGTGTTGCACATAAAGCCATGAAGAGGTCCATTGCTAGTTATTGAGCACCACTGCTTCATCAAGCTTTTCAATAGGGCTTACTAGATCTGTCCTCTCATGTTCATTAGACTGCAGGCAGCCCCAAAAATACTAGCAAACCACCAAAATTAAGCAGGAAGTTGGACATAAATGTGGAGTTGAGTTGTCTCACTTTGTTTACCTAAATGTGCATTAATTTGTCCGTAAAAAGCTGTTGCCCCCGTCACCTCTGTGTTTGTCAGCCAGTATTTTTGTTCAGCTGCAGGAGGACAGCCCTCAGCTATTATTACAGTTAGCTCCTTGGCTGTGGGTCAAAGGAGGTGACAGGTTGAGACTAGGGTGGGACCACTCTGTTAAACAAAACATGGAAGAATTTTAGCACCATCTCATTTTCTCAGTGACCAGCAAAACAGGAAATTTGTACCTGAGATGCATTACAGTGTAGTCACTACAAGTAAACAAGAAGTGTACCATTCAGTTCCATTACTGGGATTTCTGATATCATCTTGTGCCTTTCTGTTTTGCCATTATGCAAAAGGCCATACAAAGTCTACAGAACCTTTATTGAAAATCACGTTTTAAAACCCACACTTCTCTCATCATGTTAAAAAAAGGTATGTTTGTGGTTTAGAGATGAAAAAAAAATCAGAAGTATTTGTTTTCAGGATCTTGCTTACGGGCAGCCCCTTGCTGCTTCCCTTTTTTATTTCTCATCCATAGTGTTAGAGGACGTTGGTGCAGGTTGGTGCGATGTGATAAAAGAACTGCATTATACAGGGAATGACAAAGCATTTTGTAGGGAGGCTTTTTATGCAATAGATGTGAACTGTCATTGAACACATGCATGCTTGACCAATAGTATGTGTCTGCAAAATATAATGGATAAATTTATCATATAAGGATAGCTAGGATGAGCAGCGTGATAGTCTGAATTTTATTTAATTTGTATTTAAGACATTAAATAAATGTACATTACACAATGAGACAATTATAAGAATCTCTAAAAGGAGAAACAATTTTAGCCACATTATAAAAAGTTACAAGATACCAATCCTCAGTCTGGTTATCAACTCATCCTGAGTTCCTTCTTGAATGTGCATGATTTCGAAAACATTTATTGTGTAAAAAAACCCTACAAAAAAAACCAAAACGGCTTGCTGTAATTTGCCTGCTTATATAACAGTATTCAAATACATTCCGGATGAAACAGGATAGCAGGACATGAACCGCGCTGTAATATACAGCCCAACTTTCCAGCCAAGTGTTGTGACTCCTATTTTTTCACAAGTTTAGTTGAATTTTCTTTCCAAGACTTTTAAACTGTTGTCATTATCAGCCATTTGAGTTACAAAATGTTTTCCGAAACAGTCCTTGACTCAACTTTTTAATCACAGTATTATGAAACAGAAAACATCATAACAATAATTTATTGGACTTAAGACAGATGACAACCCTAGCACAACCTACAGTATGGTTTGGGTAAAGCAGCGTTTTGGAAAAATGGGAATAGGATTATCCTTATCAGGGTCATGGGGGGAGGGGAGCACTGCAGCCTATCCCAACTACCATAGGCTGAGAGGCGGTGTCCACCCTGGACAGTTAGCCTGGCTAACACAGAGAGAAAGATAACCATTTGCACTCACATTCACACCTATGAGTGCATTAGAATCACAAATTAACCTAACCCCACTAACTGCATGCCTTCAGACTGTGAGAGGAAGCCAGAGTACCCAGACAAAAACATGCAAAGTCCACACAGAAAGGCCCCGGCCTGGTGGTGGAGTCAAACTCAGGACCTTCTTGCTGGGAGGTGATAGTGCCGGACCACAGCGCTGCCCTGAATAATTTTCTATGTGTATTAATTAGAATGAATATTTTCTTTGTTCCCTGATTGCAAAGACCTGCGAAAACACTTAAATTCTATTATATAATTTTACACATTTGTCTTGTAGAAAAACTGAGACGTGAACACTGAACACTGACAGGAAGTGCAGTTTCACTCTTCCAGCCCGCAACAGAAGTAGGCTGAATGCAACCCTCAAGCTAAAATGAGTTTGCCATCCCTGGTTTAGAGGGTTATTCCTGTTGGTCAACTACTTTCTTCTTCAGTTTATAGAGCATAGCACAAAGGTTGTGTGATTTGAATGTCTCTGAGTAACCACTGATGGCATGATGCTTATGGTCAGTGTTTTCACAGAGCTCGAGCTGTTTTTTTGTTTTTAACCACGAGATTCATTTTCCCACCCGAGACGTATTTACCTGTTCTCCCCTGTGTCTGATTCATCTTTGGCTTCTCATTGTCTCTCAAGTTTCAGTTCACGAAAAAGTGATGGACTCAACGTGATCAACATGCTTTTTCAGAGGAGATTAGATAAAGAGGAGCTAACTGTGAACAGGAGATGGTGATACGGCCGACTCTCTGTGGTTTCTCTTCAGGCAAGTGGCTGGGACTGAAACATGTAGGTGAGGAAAGGAAAGAAGAGGAGGATGTGAGAACTTCCTCAAACTGTTTGCAGTTTCGCTCTTTTGGACACGGTGGTCGTCGCTGGTCAAAATAGAGAAGCTGCTGTTCTGCATTTCATCTGACAAGAAATGACTGTTTACCTGAACTGGCATGATTATATGAGATGTAGCCCACAGCACATACTGTGGACTGAAGCATAGTAAGTAATGTTTATAGTCACATTTTGCTCATTTCTTTATAATCCAGCAATCTTAAGTGCGAGTTATCCCACACAGCGCATTGTACAACATTTTTTCATGTAGTATTTCTATTTTCAGTGAGACTTCTGCAACGAGGAGAAACAATGCTTTATTCTGAGTCATACAGACATATGAAGCCTTTGTCTGGGACACCCACTGTGTCCGTCACTGCTGTTTGATCACAACCTAAAAGAGAGAAGGGGAGAGGTGTTTTCTCTTCCTCTTCCTCTGCTTTGAAAGAGAAGCAGGAGGATAGAGGCAAGCTTTCTGAAACTCGCAGCAATCATTTCTCGCTCGGTATGTGCGAGACGGAGAGAATTGAAATTTAGCATCTAGGCTCATATGCTGTAAAGACATTTGCAGCGATGTTTATAAGGCATTTAGTGAGAAAAAGCATCAAGTTTGTGTATTCAAGCTTTTATTTCAGTATTTATTCATCAGAATCATATTCAGATCACCAACATTGCAATAAAACACAGAAATATCTCCAAAAAAGAGCATGTGCATAAAAAACAATCGAGACATAGAATGTAAAAAAACAAAATCATTTTAGCTTTTTTTTTTCAATTGTGTCTGTCAAAAACATTTTTCATCCAGTTTTTTGCTGACTTTTAGAACAATATCACACAAACAAGAGTAGAGCATGTACAATGGTGTGATCAGTAACACTTAAAATTTTAATATCACAGATTAGATTCTGAGTCAAACCAGAGTTACATATTTAAGCAACATTTCAAAATGATTTGTAAAAAACTAAAACATTAAATATCTGTTTGCATTTTATTTACATCGCACGTTTCCAGCCAAAGCTTCTGTCAGTCACTATTAATGATAATTTGATATGTTTTTTACATGCAATATTCTTCACAGCTTGTAGTTATTCTTGATTTTTTTGCTCTGGTAATAAACAACAAGTTCATTCGCTGCTACTCACCACCCTTCCCTAATCAGAGATGTTTGGAAGCATGCATATTGTCGTTGCCCTCCAAAACAACCACTTAGTTTTAAACAAGAAACAATGCTACACATTTAATTATCTTCTGAGTCTTTGACTCACTTTTCTTCATGTTTGTCTTCTTCACCGTTTGACCCGTAAACTCTTTGAGCAATGCGCTCGTATTTGTTTGTCTCTTCCACATCGATGGCCTTGTGAAAGTTATCCAACTTTTCTTTTCTTTGTTTTGGTTCATCTAGCTCTAGCTGATGTGCTTCTTCTTCTTCTGAGTCATATTCATATGACTGTCTACGGACCATTTTTTGGCGGCACACCTGCTCACCTAATTCTGCATCTGATTCATAGGATGTCTCGGACTCCAATAGCTGCACCTTGTTACCTCTGGGAACTTTAGATTGACCTTCTGCTACTGACTCCCTCTCAAACGTCTCATCCTCTAAACTTTCCTGGTACTTCTGCTGTTTCTGTCTCTTGCCTTCCCTCGGTTCACCAGGGGATCCCTGCCTTCTTTCCTCCAGCTCAGGGATGTACTGAGCACCTGCTTCCTCGTGGTGGTCTACTTCAGGGCTGTACTGGCTCCTTCTGTACAAACTCTCCTCATCCTCCTCCTCCTGACAGGAGCTTCCCGGGACGCTCTCACCATCAGACTGGGAGAGACGGAGGCTGGGCAGACCCGGGGGTTTCTGGGAGAGGTCAAACGGTTTCTCTTGGCTGAAGTGGGTGAGGAGGTCCATCGGGGTGGTCAGACAGAAACGCCCTCTTTGCCTAAATACTGAAATCACAGGGAGAAAAAAAAGTTACATTTCACAACAAATTTTACTAAAATACATAAACAATATACATCATCAGCAGTGTGTGCACACTTACGTCTCTCATCCAGGCCTCTGTCCATGACACCATGTTTAACCTTCATATGTCTGGTGAGGTTCCCCTTCAGTGTGAACTTGCTCTGGCAGTATAGGCATTTGAAGGGTTTGCTGTCTGAGTGGAGATGCATGTGGCCCATTAGGTTGTGCATCCTGTTGAATTCTTTCCCACAAAGCTGAAAGAGAAGAGAGAGAATACATGTCCAGATATTAGGAACTCATTAAGACCTCGGGTTTAATTTGACACATTATTAACAGTGATGCATAGGCTATGCATCCTGAATCATTCGCAAGGTTTCTCAGGTAAGTACATTTTAATCTCTTGCTTTTATTTCAAGTCATTAAAAAAAATAAGTGAATATTATGTTAACAACCCATCCAGTTGCCAATTTTCTGGCTTGAAAAGTGAAAAGGCCAAGATATTTTTGTATTAAAATTTACATGTTATCAATACAATGTAAAATTCTGAATTCGAATTTTTGCTACAATTTGAATAATATAAACACACACAAGCATTAATACCTTACAAACCTTATAAACTATCTGCAATAAAAATAATATTTTAAGCTCATTTGTAACAGCTGCAGTGGTCAGATGAATGGAGTGATTAAAAACAAAGCATATTTCTCAGATTCAAATTCAAAGTGTAAGAATCGAGTATTAAAGGTGATACTCTAGCTTTTCATCAGTGAGTAAACACTGTGTCCACATCCAACAATAACAGGCAAGCCCTAATTACCTGTTATTTTTCTCTCTACCAGATCTCCTTTGTTAGATGACTAATTTTCTCAGATGCTGAGTTGCAGAGTTTACACGTAATCATGAATGAATGCGAAGTCTTTCAGACATGCATACATACACACATTCTTTCTCCCTCCTTCTATAGTTATTTTCCTCATTTCCTCTCTGTCTTCCCCCCTCACACACAAGCAAGGACACACACACACAAGAAAAACAGAAAGAAAAAGACAGAGAGAGAGAGAGAGAGAGAGAGAGAGAGGAAGCAACACTGAGACAGGGCCAGGAGGAGAACAGGGAAGGGCAACTCCTGTGCTGTCCTTCCTCTGCATTCTTTTTTATAAGGGTGGTCCTTTCCTTCAGGAGGAGAGAGGGACTGTAAACTGTCCAAGAGGACCGTGAGAAAACAGGAAGCTGCCTCCAGCAGCAGAGAAAGCGAGATGAAATCTATTTGCGGGGCTTGTTCTCCGGGGAGGCCAACGGGCCATTGTTAGAGAGGCAGTTTGTGCGGCGATATCCTTCCTATGGACAAGGAGGCTCCCACTCCCATAAGCCTCTCTGCTATCTGGTCATCGTCTCAGTCCTCAAGTTGTACCAAAAACCAAGGTCAAAACAGACAAATTCTTTAACAGCAGCTGCCACTACAAATTACAAGCCTAGTTCCTGGCTGTGATTATCAAGACTTGGTTTGTGTAGCTTGCAAAAAGGGAGACACTTGCATTTTAGATGCCTTTATTTACTCCTTATAGTAAAATAACTGAGTATTAAAGGCATAAAATGAAACTGAAATAGCAACCAGACCTGTAGCTAACAATGACCTGCTGCTTCTCATCTTACTACAGTTCGTGCCTTCTACTGATTACCAGTGAAAGTATGTATTTGCTTCATATGTAAATAAATATATATGTTTTACAGCTTGCATTTTTCTAACAGCTGTTTTATGTTTTTAAGGCCCATTTATGATGTCATGATTTGTGTATTGCTGTAAATGTAATAATAAAATAACATTTTGTCCATTACACACGTGTCTAGCTCATTAACTTAGCTTAGCAAGAAGAGTGGAAATAGCTATCCTCACTCTACCCCCCAAAAATGTTCCACATCAAGCCCTTTGCTACATGGGATTACATTTCAGTGTGATAAGATAAATATTAAACTTTATAAGTCACAGTAGATGGATTTTACTGCTTTCAGACATACCTGGCAAACTGTTTTGCTTCATTTTCTCTTTTTGTTGGAGGCTTAAACTGTGGTTTAGTGGTTGCTAACAGCAATTTCATAATGATATCCTACAAATGTGATGTTACACTTTTACCAGTTTGCCCTTTAGAGGAACACTGCTGGAAACTAGCTCAGTCATATGGTGTAGAAACACTGTGGCTCGATTTTGTTGTGATAGGGCAGGAAAGGGCTAGTTTTTTGTCATACTGATAATCCTGTCTTCACTTGGGTTGCCAGTTCTGTGGTTTTCCTGCTGAGGGGAGTGACTTTTTTCTGTGGGTAATTTTTCTATACTTCAGGAAAAAATAAGAGTATCTCTATAATTAAAAGATCTCATTTAAATGAAATAATTGATTCCGACTTCATGGACGCACATATGGACACAAAATGTGCCATACTGACCTCCAACACCTCCAGTTACTAACTGAATACAGAGCAGGTTTTGACAGGCCAGGGAGATGTCATGTCATGTAAGTTAAATTACAAATTTATATTCTTCTTCTCCTATGGACTTTGTCACTCCATAATGAGATCACCTGACAGCGCAGACATGAGTCATACTTACTGAGGCCACTAACGTGCTTTGTCATTCGAACACGTGAACCTTTGGGAAATTTGCTGTACAGAAGGCCAAAAGAAAGAGCCACATCTCACATGCCAAACTCGACCAACCTTGCATTTATAGGGCTTGATGTCCGAGTGGACGATCATGTGAGCCTTTAGAGTCTGTTTCTGGACGAAACTCTTAAAGCACATGTGGCACTGGTAGGCCCGAATGTTGGTGTGGATGAGGACGTGACGCTTCATGTTGGCCAACAGGGTGAATTCACGACCACAGATGCGACACTTGTGCTCCTTCACCCCCTGAAGAACAAGATAACGTGGAAGTAGTGGTGTGAGAAAGACGAGTCATTCTTCTGGTTTGCTTTAGAGAGGCCAGATCGTCCCCTGATAACAAATATGCCAGGCAGTGCCAGTGGAAATGCATTTACATTTATTTACGAAATATAAAATATCTATTTGATGAAACTATCGCTGCTACAGTTGTAAATATAATGGTATAAACAATAAGTTGTGCATTTTAGAGCTTGGGCATGCTAATACAGGACGTGTATAAAGGTGGTTTGTCTAAACTCTAATGCTACTAAAGAATAAAAACTGGATGTTAAGCAGTTAAAAGTAGCTTCAGTCAAAATTCAAGAGGAAACTGCTTCATGGCTGACATTTTTACTATCCAAAATGTAAACTGGGCAAGCTGATAATTCTTGGATGCCATTAAAAAACAAGAGAGAAAAAAAACTTTCAAATTTCATTTTTTAATCCTCATAAACCACCTACTTTATGAGTGAGCGTGTGCTGTTTCAGGTGGTGCGACTGGATGAACTCCATCCCACACTCACTGCAGATATACGGTCTGATGTCTTTGTGTTTCATCATGTGGTTCTGAAGCTGACTGGGATACTGGAAAGTCTTCTGGCACTCTGTACACCTGCACACACAGCAACCAACATTTGCAGTTAGCCTGCTGGAATGTCTCAACAATGTGGGAAATGCATATATAAAAATACACTTTTGTGCCAGGAGTTCCACGAATAATTAATATTGCGCAGAAAATCTGAGGCCATAGCCAGCAAGAGGTTAGCCTCATTTAAAATTAAAAAAAAAAAAAATCTATTTCTTGGAAAGAATTAGTGGATGTCCCCAATGGGTGGAGCTTGAGCTGCTGTGCTAAGCCAACTAACTGCTTACTTTAAACAATAACAAGAATATGAACATAAGAATATGAAAGGAAGGAAATGAGCTCACCTGTACAATGTGGGACCTCGGTGGACGGTCAGGTGCCTCTTTAGCTGTGCCAGTGTGGGGAAGTCTAGACCACACTCCACACATACATTCTCTTGACCTTTTTCATGCTTCAGCTCGTGGGCTCGAAGCTCGCTGGGATAAGCGAAACCTCGACCACACACACTGCAGCTGGAGGTGCAGAAAAAGTGTGAATGAGCAGGAAATCTAGGCATTAAACAGCAGAAACTCTATGCAATATATTGGAATGAGTGGAAATGAAAGTAAAACTGGTGTAAAGCTGGTAAAAAGTAGATTATAAGCCTAATTCTACACAGGAGGCCACTCCACAGGCTGACAAATAGTCCAACTGTATGGAAGTCTAAGGGGAAGGGAACTCAACTGCTAAGGTGATTTGGGTTAGCTTGCGATCGACATCTGTTTGGTTTCACCCCTTATTCATTACCTCCAGCTTCAGAACACCAAGATGGTGACTGCCAAGATACTCAACATCACGATGGCTACCTCTTTGACATATTGTATGTAAAAATAATTTACCTGTATGGCTTCACGTCACTGTGCTGCATCATGTGTCTCTTCAGGTGGCTGGTCTGGGTGAAGGCCTTGTGGCACACCTGGCACTTGTGGGGCCTCATTCCCTGGTGTGTGAGTAGGTGTGTATGCAGGTGGCTCAGCTGCTTAAATAGCTTCCCACACAGGTGACATCCGTGTGGTTTGATGCCGTTGTGACCCAGGATGTGTGTGACCAGGTTATACTTGGATGTGTAGGACTTCTCACACATTCGACACTTCCATCTCTTCTGGTCTCCGCCAACGTCCACATAGTAGCTGTCATCTACGTGAACATTGAGACCGAGCTTCTCAGCGCTGCTCGTACCACTTCGAGGAGCTCCTTCACGGGCGCTATGACTGGGGCGGAGGTCCTCTCTGGGGTAGAAACCACCAGGGGGGTGGTGCATGATAGGGCCAGGCATAAAGAAGGGGTAAGGGAGAAGGCTGTGGTGGAGAGGTGGGAAGTAGGGCGGGTGAAGAAGCAGAGGAGAGGGTGGCCAGATGGGGGAAGGACTGAGTGGCTCCTGTTTTACCTGCACAGGAAAATTCACATCTGGAGGTCTGTGTTGAAGCTGCAGGCTGTTGAGCTCGATCATGCCAGGGATGGGTTTTGGAGATGGAGACGGAAACGGACGAGGTGGGAGGGAAAAGGGAATGTGTGGCAGGTCCACTGTCTTCTTACTGCGGCTTTCTTCTGCCTCTTCTGCCTCCTTCTCAGGAGATTCACCTCCCTCATGGCCATCTACTTTTAAGGGAGTCCTTTTGCGTTTTTGGGATCCTTCTTTGAGGGTGTAACTGGGGCCAAGCATGGGAAAGAAAAGAGGTGGACTAAAAGCACTGTAGGCATCTCTGGTGGGTGATATGCTGGGATATCTAGCTGGAGAAAATTTGGGGGGCTGAATAAAGAGCGGAGCTGGGCTTAGGTAGAAACTGCGCTGAGATGTTTGTCTTAGCTCTTCTCGGAGGGGAGGACTTCTTCGCGGTGAGATGCTTACTCTATCTTTTTCCATCTTCTTTCTGCATGAAAAAGGAAAAGAAGTTGTTAAATATCTCCAGTAACAACAGGGAAGAAAGTATTTAATCAAATCTTTTACTAGAGGGAGTCTGTTAAAACTACTTGTGAGCTTACAAAGCTCACTTGATGATGCAGAAGGCAAGCAAGACATGACATAAAAATAAAGGGCTTTTTAGTTCTTCATATAAAATGTGGATCTTTGAAGTTTTCCTTTTAACTTTTGAGTGAGCCTGACAGTTTCATCATAATCACACAGAAAAACTGAAGCATCAAAAACTATCCCAATACTTTATCCAGTATAAAATGAATTTTCTTTCAGGAATTTACAAGAGTAAAAGTCAGGAATTGACTGGTTTAAAGAAGAGTAACAGTAACACGAAGCAAGTCCTGAAACCAGAACCATCTTCGAGTGATTACATGTTGTGGCGTGGGTGTGGTCCTTGGCCAGCTGCAGAGGAGGCGTGACGCAGTGAGCTCCCGGGGCGGCGCAGGGGCGGGGTGAACAGGTGTGCTGGGATCTGACAGTGATTGTGTCTCTTTATGTGTTGGCAGTGACAGACGGAGACGGAGGTGACAGCAGAGAAAGAGAGCGCGGAGTATATGTGTCCACGTTACCCCGAGTTTAATAAAAGGTTTCTGCATTGGCAAAGTCGCTCCGGCTGGTATTTCTTGGGTCCACCGTTACACATGTATTTTCTTCTGCTGCCTTCAAATAATGTGCATTTAGACTTGCATCTGTTCTGTCCTCGCTATATCTTAGAAACTAACACGAACAACCAGTACTAATATCAATGTCGCCAACCACAGTAGAATGCAAGTCAGCAACATTGGTGTGACATCAGTGATACTTGTAACATTTACAATTGCAGGCACTATGTCTGTCTGTGGTGATGACAAGGGTGATGAGAAAATAGAAATATTTGACTAAACTACATTTAAAATGACAATATTAGTCGAACTACTGACAGAAAGAAAGTGTCAGTTTGTTTGTGCAATACATGTGTCATGCATTATATCATACACATACATTTTTTATATATTTCACTTCTGGTCCTTTTAAATAAATATATTAATATGTTCTTCACATGATCCTTTTGTGTTATTATTGGTAGGATCTATTAATATCTATGATGTCTATTAATGTATGTCAGGTTAGAAATTGTTCTGTCATCGTATCGTCTGTGCATTTGAGTTAAATGTACTTTTAACTCAGTTCACAGAATCAAAATCTAGTTGGTTCTGGAATAGTCGCCAATGTTGCTGGGAAAATCAAAAGAGATGTTTGCCTTGAATGCACAGATTGCCTGATATCAAAATAAATTTGAAAGTACAAAGGCTGAACATTTTTAGTTAGTAAGGTGATTACTTTGAAGATTGCTTCTGTTTGAGATTTACCCAGTTAGTATGATGTATTTTTTCAGTGTTACATTTTCCACCCTCTTCTGTTACTATTTCCCCCATCAAGGGCTCAGTTGTAAAACTCTGGTTTCTTGCATTAAAATAGGTATTTTAGCCCTGTTCCCATTATTGACAAGATATCAGTTGTACTATTAGTTGGTGCACATTTGTGTTTTGTTTATCAGGAGATGACAAGTGTATTTCAATTAGCCTGTGAGGAAAATGTTTTTAAAAAATATATATTACATTTGTCCCCAGTATCCACTAGTTTTAAATGTTTCACACATTAACACGTATTTAATGGGACTCTTTATACACTCTTTATAAGAATGACACAATCAGAAATAACTGCTACTGACTACACAAAAAATGCATCCATCTTATCATGCTTTCTTGACATTGATGGGGGAAAACATCATAAAGGTGAAGAAAGGATTTAGCAAAAAACAACGTGGTGCAAAAACAAGCTGGTTAAACCTCAGAAATCTTAAGCAGGAACTCATATCTATGAGGGGCATTGCCATTTTGCAAAATAATACACTGTGAATGACTGGTTTGAAAATCAGTAATATACTTTCCATCATATGCATTTATTTTAATTCTTAATTTGAAAAATAGCAAGTAGCTGTCAAATAAAATCTATACAAATAAGGAAGTAAATAAACTATAAATACCTTACATTTGCTTTCAAGTTCAGTTCTTGCATGTGTTTACTTTCCACCACTGCTTACATATATTTCCAGTTGTAACATTTGGAGAAAGACTTGACAAAAGTGCATCAAATGAAACTGTGTCCTGTTTCTATTTATGACATGAAACCACTTCTCTGAAGATTCCTGAGGAAAGGAATGCAAGCGGACACACACGCGCATGCACGGTGTGGCGTTGACACCCACACCTTTCAGGTTTCAACCTGAAACCTTTCACTTCTTCGTTTCTCACAGATCTTCTCCTTGTCTGAAATTAGGAAGTTATCTGTGAGAAGTTCGCCTCTACCTCCTGGCCCCTTTTCGCTTCTCCATCTCTTTTTCTCTGTGCTCTTCATCCTTCTTTTTTTTCTTTTTCTTTTTTGGACTGATAGCCAAAACTTTACTGGAGTTCACTTAAGCAAAATCACAAAACTGCAGTTTGCATCTGTATGATATAGAAATATAGAATAGATGATTGTAATGGATGTAAAGATGAAGATAGTCAGAGGGGAACTATCTTACTTCTGCATGACATTTAAAATAGTGGTGCAGATTAATTCTATTCCTGTTAACACTGTAGTGCTTATCAGTGAGAAACTGCTGAGACCTGTACCAGTCCACTGCTTGCATGACTACAGTTTCCACTTCATGTCTGTCACAGGTTACATACCTGTTGGCTTTTAAAATGTAAACATTTTAAAAATACCCAAGGCTTCAATTTATGAGTATCAAATTTTAAGAAAACACCTGCTACAGTTTCCAGAAATTTAAGGAGACGTCTTACATTTTCTCATTTTTTCTGGCAAAAACTAAAAAAATTGTAGAAACGCAAGTCAAAGAAAAAAATAGCAAAAGCTCGTAATGTGGAGGTTGTAATTCCATCACATTTTGGCATTTTTGCTTGACAAACATTTTAACTGATGAATTGAAAGCAAATGTTGATCTCAAATCAAGGATCAGCTTTCTAAGTATTTCAGCTCAACATCTGCATCCAGCTTTGCATGCATTCTTACAACACAAACGTCATAAAAGCTAATGTGACGATGAAATGAAAACCAGTGAAACTTTGACATTTAAATCCACCTCAACAAATAATTAGCATTTTACTTCTGGAAAAACATTAAAATGACACATTTCTACCAGTAAATTTCCCTTTCTCAGATACATGGATGGAAATTCATAAAAATCAATCTACAGGAATAAAAAAAACAACAACAACAACAAGATGCCAAATGCAAAAACTGGATTTTTCTGCCTCTTTCCAGGATTTTCAAAGAGCCCTAGACGCCTGCTGAAGTTTTGGGTCTCTCCTGGACATTGTCCTGCTCTTTTATCCTCTTCACTACTCTTAGTTAAGTTGCTCTGTGCAGAGACCCCAGCCTGTCCTCGCCACACCACGCATTCCAAACAATCCATTAGACCCGAAGCCCCTCCTCATGTGCCAGTCAGTGCCATGTAAGTGTGTGCTGTGTGCGGTTGCAGCATATGTCTGCGTGTGTAACTTACCAGTTGAGTGTAGCAGAGTGTGTGTGTGTGTGTGTGTGTGTGTGTATTTTCTCTGTGATGCTGGGGCTGAAGTGCTGCTGCAGTAGCTGCTGCTGTACCTGTGCCTCTCTTCTCTCCCTCCTGCTCGCACTGCAACTCTCCTGACAATGAGCCGCCTGTCCACGGATAGCATTTGAACTGACTTAAGAAAGAGAACAGGAACAATCACTTTGTTCTCATTTTTCAGATGAGTACCTTCGGAGAGAAGGAAGGAAGGGAGGGGAGAGGAAGTCAACAAGCCTAGTGCCTTCCTGCAGAAAAATAAGGAAACACTAGATAGACATCTCTATTTCTCTATGAAATAGGGATTTGCATAGCCTTTGGAGGAATGTGGGGAGGAGGGTGCTGATGTTTCACTTGAAAACAGCACAATTTCTAGGTTTAATAGCTGCAAAGTGACATATCATGATGGAAGATAGCAATGCTTTCCATTAATCCAGCTCAATGAGATGTATCTTAAAACTGGCTGTTTTCATATTTATAAGCAAATAAGTATCTTTTTTTAAATAGATAAAATAGAACATTTCTTGAGCTTATGAAATAAATATTGTCAAAGGTTCTTGATTGTTATGTACATGTTCATCACAGATTGCCAGGGAGACACTGCAATGTGTAATATATCACATTACAGGAGAAAAAACATGTGAGACATGATGTGTTTTATTTTCTTTTTTCTTTTTTCTTTTGAAATTGTATTTTTTCATGCATTGTGTGTGTTGCTCTGGTAATCAATTGCAGGATCACCTTAATCAGTTTTCCCATTATTTTCTCCACTTCCCACAAAACACGTGGCAGATGGAAACAGCAGCAATGAAAAATGTACAAATAGATGACATGCGTCAGCACAGCCACTAGGAGGCAGGAGTGGCCTATCTGTCTACAGTGCCACTTTATTGTCCTGTTTGTCATCATATAGCGTTTGTAGCTACCTGTCTCTGGTTGTGAAATCTGAGTAAATTAACATCCCACGCGTCTCTGTTGGCACAGAAGTTTTTGAACAATGACGATGTTAGCCGCTTTTTAATTGAGATGAGGTGGCAGTTAGTAAATCAGGAGGGAGCTGCAGTAATTGAGCTCATATCATTGAAACGGTGAAACTGTCTTTTATGAGATGTGGCCAATCATTAGCTGTGTTAATTAGCTCATGAGACCAATTAACCTCGGCCCTGGACAATGTGTGCATCAATTCCTCTGAGGAATTAAGGACTTTATTAATAGAAAGGGAAATTTTCAGGTGTGCATATGTGTGTATATACGTTTGTGGGTATGTGTGTTTCTTGCTTTGTTGTCGAGTTTGTTTACAAGCTCTGCAAGAAGCATTGCTTACCGACATGGTGGCTCAGCAGGCCAGAAATGTTCTGTCAACCTTTAAAACCAGCTTTTTCACTCTCTCCTGACCTCCCAGGGGTAGTAATAAAAAGTTGAATCCTTAAAATTAACTTTTTTTTGTTCTTTAAAAAAAAATTAAACTGGTGCTACCCTCTTGTCCCGTCCTGCTTTGAATAATTTCATCGCTGCCTGCTCTTCTTGACCTCTCTGACTTTCCTAACATCTCTAACATGCACGGTCACGCAGCAGGAGCCCTTAACTAATGATCTCCAATAGGAAGAAGCAAACCAGGCCACACAATTACCAGGCCCTTTGACCTGGCCCACACAGTGGTCAGCTTCATCTGCTAAGGTGATTAAAAAGGCCTCATTAAGGATTTCTAAGTGGCTTTTAAGTTTCTGTGTCACTCTCAAAAGGTGCTTTGGAAGTATATAAGACACACCAGCAACACCGTATTAGACAGAGAAGTCAGCAGTCATCCAAGAGCAACCTAAAGAGGAACTTGAGCTAACAAGTGTGTACATTTGCTCTCCGTGAAGCGTGGATTTTGTGGTCAGCCTTACTAAGTGTTTTTTTCTCTGTTTTTCTCTTCCATTCTTAGCAGAAATGACCGGAGCTGCTGTGTCTGTGTGCCTGCTTTTTCTCCTGTCTGTATGTTCAGCGTGTTACATCTCCAACTGCCCTATCGGAGGAAAAAGGTCCATAATGGATGCACCACTGCGCAAGGTAAGCTCAATCAGTCAGTCAATAGGTCTTTAACTTTGCAGCTTTTGAAGCTTCTGACAATATTATTAGCAAACTGGCACATGTTTCTCTTCATTCATTTATTCAGATAATGCAAAGCCTAAAGAGAGATTTAGGTGACATGCATGTGAAAAACTTGGGTCAGGGGCCAAAACCATCAGAAAGAAAATACAAACTGAGAAAGCCTAAAAATGCTTTATAAGGTAGTAAATTATGGTGACGTTCAAAGCAACACCAAAAATAATCATCTGTTTCAACCTCTAGTGCATGTCGTGTGGCCCCGGAGACAGAGGCCGCTGCTTCGGGCCAAGTATCTGCTGCGGGGAAGGTCTTGGTTGCCTGCTCGGCTCCCCGGAAACAGCTCACTGTGTGGAGGAGAACTACCTGCTCACCCCCTGCCAGGCAGGAGGACGACCCTGTGGTTCTGAAGGAGGACGCTGTGCTGCTTCAGGACTCTGCTGTGATGCAGGTCAGAAAATCCTGATGTAAATATAAGCAGTAGTAAAAGGAGTATTTTAGTCCTTTATTGAAGTAATTAATACCACTACTATTTGCAGAATAATCCTGCAAACTAAAGCAAATAGCAGAGAAGTACTATATTAGCAATATTTGCTTAAAGTACAAGACAGCAAAGTTTATAGTTTAAGCTGATCAGTCAAGCGGATTGTAATTATTATATTTACAGCTGGGTGGCTTGTTCTGTGTAAGCATACATCCTATTTTATAAGCTAATTACATCTGACTTGATAAAGGCACAGTATCTAGAGTAAACAACATGAAGTAAAAAGTATAAATTTTCCTCTAAAATGTAGTGAAGTACAATTATAAAGTGCTATAACATTGAAAAACTTTAGTGGGGGTTATCAGGTACAAGCACTTGATTGATTCATGAAATTGTGCAGTCTCTATTCCGGTCCAAGGTTCAGCATAGCTAAACCTGCAGAAGTCAAAGATTCTCTAGTGTAAACATGATGACTTTCATCCAAACCTGAAGTTGTAATCATTGTTGTTTTTTTGTTGTTTTATATAATGTAAGGAATAATGCAAGAATTATAAATCTTATTCCTAATAGAGCTCTGCATGCTTTAGTATACTACTTTGGTCATGATGATTTACCTAATTTACCCTACCCTGCTCTTTAAGGGTCCATGAATACAGGTCACAAAGACTGATAACAACAGATCATAAAGTGTAGACGATGACCATTTTTGGTAATAACTCCTTCTGATTTGTTCTTAACCCTGCCTCAGAGAGCTGCACCACAGATCAATCCTGCCTTATCGAGGAGGAAGGAGATGAACAAACCAGCCAGTTCAATGGCAGCGACCCCGGTGACATCATCCTCAGGCTCCTGCATTTGGCTGGCCACAGTTCTCCTCATCGAGTCCACCAATGAGCTGCTCTTGACGTCAAGGTCTCACTGCAAGCTCTCGAGCTGTAGGGATTAAATGGGACTTGTAGTTCACATAGTTGTGTTTTTATGTTTGTTGTCATGATGCTGGTTTTGCTCTTTTCCCCTGCAGTACTTCTGTAGAGTGCCTTTGTCAATATAGCCTATTTTTATGTATGAAATTAGGGGTGAATACTTGTTGTGGTCATCCTGTTATCTGCATGTTGAAATAAAGTTTGAAGAGAGTATAAAGTGCTGTCGTTTTCCCTGACCTGATTAAGTCTTGTGTGTAAAATTACAGTATTTCAAACCTTCCAAATACTTTTCCTTATAAGACAGCTTGAACCGTATTAGGGCATTGTGTTTGGCAAACAAATATACAAAGCCCACAAGAGTCTTTATCTTTCAGATAATCCTCCAAAGTATCTCTGGCAAATTCAAATGATCCCCACATGATGGTGTGTGTGTGTTTTTGTGGCAATTCTGGTGACACAATATCCCTGTTGCAACAGTTGGGACTATTATCTCATAGGCTGTTCACCTTTGATCCAATTTTGTTTCGGTTAACTTTGCAGTCAGTCCACTTTGGTTCTCTGTGTCCTTCTATGGGCATGCATAGAAGGGCACAGAGCATGCAACAAAGCAGTAAACAAATAAACACAGCATGCTGAAGACTTTTGTCTTTTATCTCTCTGCCCGCCCATCTTTTGCGAGCAAGCTGGAAGTAGTGAAGTAGGGACTTTCCTTAATTTCAGGCACCTGAGGTTAAAGATTGATCCGCTGTAGCTTGAGAATATAAAAGAGGCAGATACTCGCCTCTTTCTTTACCTTCACTGCCTGCCAACATGTCTTTCTCTGGAAAATACCAGCTTGAGTCACGGGAGAACTTCGAGCCTTTCATGAAGGCTGTTGGTAAGAGTTGTGCAAAACTAATAAGCTTCCTGCACTGAATGAACTGAAATAACAATTTATCTGACCAATGCTTTCCAAACTTTTTGCTTTCTGCCACAGGTTTGTCTGATGAGATCATTCAGAAAATCAAAGATCTTAAGAGCACCTCTGAGATCGAGGAGAATGGTGACACCTTCAAAGTGACATTCACAACTGGCGCAAATGCCATCGTCAGCAATTTCACTATCGGACAGGAGGCTGAACTACTGTCACCCACTGGAGAGAAAGTCAAGGTAAGCCAAGATACTTAACTTAATTCTACAGGAAACACAATTATGACAACTAAAACACTTATAACGCATTTGGTCTGCATTAAATGTTATAGTTGATCACTGAGCTTAATCTTCATTTATCATGCTTGTTGAAGGGAGTGGTTCAGCGTGAAGGCAATAAGCTGAAGACCACCCTGAAGAACATTCTGTCTGTCACGGAACTGGTGGATGCAAACACACTCGTTTCAGTAAGTAGTTTTTCTGACTTTCTTTTCTTTAAAGTCTTCCTTGTTGATTAACTAGCTGGTATTTAATGCATTTTGTTCTTCTCCTTGTAGACACTGACTCTTGGAAACATTGTACACAAGACGACAAGCAAACGCATGTAACTTTCTATACATGATAATAAAAGGAGGGTGAAAAAAAGCAACTGTGTCATGGTTTGACTTGTATGTGTTCAGCAGGCTGTTGTTAAATGCTTCATTTGGGTTTACACTGAACAAGCTCCAGTTCCTCAGCTGGTTTAAAAAATACTCCCAACTAGTTAATTTGGGGGCTTTTGGTTTCAGAAATTTCGCTTGCTTGTGGGTTTTAATAAAAAAAAAATTAAAAAAAACTTTATTTAAACAAATATAAGCAGTAACATGGTAACGGTAATAGGTTCCCAGTTGAAAAAGGTAAACAAAGTGTGGGGAATACATAATACCAAGAGGTGAAGTGGAAAAATCAAAGGAAAAAAAATAACATAATAACCTGAAATTGACAAGAACAGTCAAAAATTAGTTTAAACCTTTACAAAAAATCCTGTGCAGAAAACGTATTTCGTTTAAATGATAATGCAGTATTTGTCTAATAATTTCCACGCCTTATGTAATATATGAGGCTTAAAGTACATGGACTTGAAGTGTATTTCTAATTTGTTGGGGCAAAGGTGAAAGTTGATGCGATTGTGACATTTTTGCGACTTTGTCAGACTTTCCTGCAAAATGTGGAGGCTGTGAAGAGTTAAGTATAAAAGATGCTTTCATTGACGATGTCTACTTCCTAGTGAGTGGTAACAAATAACTTGATGAATGTAACCCGGGATACTCAAAGACCTTGCTTGAATCTAGCTGAATGCTGGCACAACACTAGAATGTCTGGCTTTGTCAAAAATGGAGATTTAGGAGACTTTGAGGCACTTTGAAGCTGCACTGTAAATATTTACAGCTTACAGACAGGAACTTAGTTAAAGCCCTTATACCAAATTTGGCATCCAGCTTACGTTGGTGATTAGCCCAGGATCTGCAAGACAGTTAGATTTTTTTTTAATTTTTATAAAATAAAACTATCAAAACATCAGTGTGCATCTTTATCTGTGCAGTCAAAGATCAGTTAAGCTAGCAACATCTTCTGGTAATGTAAAACTTTACACTGGGTTAAAGTGCGACATACTGTCATTGCATTTCTTGTACTCTATCTTTTGACCTTATGTAGTGTCACAGCAAACACCAAAGGATGTGGGTCTATTTGATGTACAGGTGCACTAACTTAAGCCTGTTTTGTTTTTGTTTTTTTAAGTTTTATGAGGGCAGAGATAGTAGTGCTTTTTACTTTATAATTCACTCCTGTGGTTGGATTTTGCATCTTCAAAGCAAACTCACAAGGTCAAGACATCTTTTTTAATGAAAAGACATGTTTCCCTGAAAAACTAAGTGATGCAGAAAATGGTCATGTGACTAAATGGCTAGGCTAACATCAACACTCTGAAAGCTGTTAACAGTAAACAACAGGGTGGGGCTCTCCTGATTGCTGTCATGTGATCACTTCCTCCGGTGGAAGAGATTTTTGATTCCCTCCTCCACAGACTTGGGCTCGTGCATCATGGTCATGGGTTTGTTCTTCAGAGCTGCCTCTCTCATACTGTGATAAACATACTCATTCTGTTTGAACATCCTCAGCTCCATCTCTGTCTGAATGCGCATCGCCTGTGAAGAAATCAGAACAGAAACATCAGCACTCAGTGGGCCAGGAAAATTTTTATTTCTATTAAAAAGTTTAAGGAGACCTAATTTGAATAATTTTAAGGTGACGCTTACATCAAGGTCCTTAGTGATGGGATGTGTTGGACCATGGGTAACCATGAGAATGGCGTAGGCCTTGCAGATCATCCCATGTGCAACCTCAATCTGCCCAGCCTGCCAGTGGGTCACTCCTGCTCTCATGGCAGCCATACCAAGAGCAGCATTGTTCGGGTGGTACAGCTTCCTGTTAGAGGGATGAGACTCGATTTGTGTTGTGTTTTTAACCTTTTCAAGCTGACAACCTGTTCTTTCTATCAACATTAGATAAATTATGCTCATGGGTATAACAGGAAAATCCTCTGTATTTTCACACTTACATGTATCCCTCCACCATCTTCCGGGCGTAATCTGCAGCATCATCAAAGTACTGCAGGTAAGCTTGAACCTCGCTCATTGTGCTCCACATCCTCAACAGGTAGATGTGAGTGTCTGCCAGAACCGGCTCTGTCTTCTCAATGCACTCCCTGCAGATTTTCACAACCTGAAGAGACGAACCGCAATAAGAAAGATTACACAGTATCAAAAAAAAAACTTTTTTTTTTCATTTAAGTGATTTGATACAATACCTCATGGTAGTCACCATTTAATCGAGCCTTTTCCATCTTCTCTAGCATCTGAAAGCAATAATCTGTTGCCTCTTTCACTTGTTCCTCTGAAGGCTAAAACATTGGACAGATTTTGGGTCAAGTATTAAAAAGTGACAAAGAAATGTGTGGAAAAAAAATGTTTCAGAGTTATTTAGGTAAGACTGCAGGTAAGACTTTCTAGAATTATAAAACAGAAAGTCTGGTTATTTTTATCCCTAAAAGGACCTTTGACCTGCTGGTGACACACACAGGATGTTTGATTACAACAAACAAGATTTACTTTGTTAGAATTTTAATTACGTTTCCACATTATTATTATTAGGTAGCCAATCTGGCGCTTCAAAATAGATGTGGCCAGTTTTTCAGACTTATCCTGTTAAACACAGAAACTCCTTAAACATTTTTTTGTGCTAATAGCTACTGGCAAGTTATTTATAACTTGTGACACACCCGTGTATAGTCTATAAAAGCACACAGAGCACATTAGTGTTACAACAGCAGTACATAGATTCAGATTACATCTAGCAGTGTCTCTCACTTCTGAGACTTTCAGTGATGTGACAAACATTTATGTGTATTTGGCACTGAAAGCTGGATATAAACTTTATTAAAAAATAAAACAGAAAAGAAAGTAAGTAATTAAAATTAATCAGCAAATCAAGTTGAAATTGGTTATTTCTTCTAATAGCTGTTTCTCAAAAGCAGGTTTGAATGCACAGAAGACTGAATCCACTTGAGACTTATCTTTGCTTAAAATAGTCTCTGTGTGACTGCTTCTCATGTTTCTCGCCTGTTCTTATCAGTTCTAAACGCAGTGGGGGGTGTTTGGTTAAACTGGAGACAAGCGAACACTAACCTTGACTCCGTCCTCTTCCCTTCCCCCAATCTTCATGTCATCTTTAATTCGGTTCTTGCAGTCCTCACACGTGCAGTCAAAGAAATATTGTGTTTTCAGCAGCCTCTGTCGCTCCTCTGACAGATTCAAGAAGTCCACATAGGCGACTGTCAGCTCCTCGCCTTCTGCAATCTTACCCAAAGCACGCAGCTCGATCCTGGGGATGAGAATCACAGTCAAACACGAGCAGAGATGTGGAAACACATGCTTTGTGATTGAGTTTGCGATGGTGAAATCCTGTTCCACAGCGTGGCTTTCAGTCCAGTTGAAGGACTGATCCTTCAACTGAGTGAGATATTAGTGAGTGTCGGTTTATTTCTGGGTGGCTGTAGCTCAGGTGGCAGAGCAGGTCAGCCCCTAATCAGAAGGTCGGTGGTTCGATCCCAGGCTGCATCCTGGCTGCATGCCAAATATCCTTGGGCAAGATACTAACCCCGTGTTTGCCTACTGGTGGTGGTCAGAGGGCCGGTGGCGCCAGCCTCGCCTCTGTCAGTGCGCCCCAGGGCAGCTGTGGCTACAATGTAGCTTGCTATCACCAGTGTGTGAATGTGTGTGTGAATGGGTGAATGACTGAATGTAGTGTAAAGCGCTTTGGGGTCCTATGGACTAGAAAAGCGCTATACAAATGCAGGCCATTTACCATTTCACACAGCACTTAAGTGGCAAAACATTTCACGTATATCTGGTTCATTTTCTTTAATTTGTTGTAAAGTTAGTTTCAATTTCAGTCTCCTTGCATAACATGCAAAACGGTAATAATCGGTTTTATCTAACAAAAAGGTTGTATTTATATGAAAATGCTCTTTTTGTCTTATTTTACTTTGGTGTTATGCTGAGTTAAAGGTGAAACAATAAGGAAAATGTGGTATAAAAGGTAGAAGCTACTACTACACTCACACACGGCAATCTGTGTTGGTGTGACGGACAGACGCACAAAGTGACACACCAGCTGCATTCGAATAAAACTTTGTGTGGACACGACAAAGGTTTTTTCGGGCGAAGAAATGTGAGATAAGAAAAAGTTAGCAGCCTTTTGTTACACTAAACAAGCCATTTAAAGGGTTAGAGCATTCAAGTAGCACATGTGAACATGTATTGAGGTGATATTCGAGTCACATCAAACATGCAGTGCTCACCACAGAACACTGCTCGCTGATAAAAAAAATTTTTACAACAGATTGTTAAGTGTAATGATTTGTTTAATGACAGAGTCTAAAGGGTGCTCTAATAATAAACTTCAAAGGCTCAGGATGAGGCAACGCACCTCCGTTGAGAATGAAACATAGTATTCACAGCCGATTGACTGAAAGACAAACAGGAAGCAGTTTTACACCAAGTGACACCCAACACACACACATTCACACGTAACAGCACATAAACGTGCACAGAAGCTCTGAAAACGTTAAGTATTTTTCACTTTTTAATCAATTTTGAGGAATTTGGAGCTGTAGATAACAATGAGTTGTCATGAAGAGTATTTTTTGTTAACTTACTTGCCGTGGTTGAGGATTACGGTGCAGTTGGGCCAGCAGTCATGGTTCACTAGACACAAGTTGGGGAAAAGACCAACTCCTACTGCCTGGAGACCCCTCTGGTCACTCACACTGAAGCCGTTACAGTTGATCTGGAAAAAAAGGCAATCTTTGATGTGAACTTGCATACATGTTGTCCATATAAGACTGCTACAGGTAAATAAAACAAATGTAAATATTCAAGGCTGCATGGCAGCTGTGAATCAAGGCATTAAGTGCAGAAACAGTGTTGTCTCAGGTGAACTGTCTTATTTATGAATCAGGTTTTCCTACTAAAGACTTTACTTTAAAAAAAACTAACAAATATATGTTTTAGTCATTTAAACGCACCACTCCAAATATGTGTGAGATATCATCAATTGTGTGCTGTTTGCTGTTATGGGGCCAGTAGTCCAGGAAGTTGTGAATGTCCACTTTCAGCTCCTTCAAGTCGTCCTCTGGCATGTCGGCAATGTGGTCCTCCAGCTCGTCCAGCGTGGTCAGCTGCATGTCAGACACCGTGCTCCCCTCCTTGTCGAGGCACCACATAATGCGGGCCACCACACTGACCACACAAATGAGCAATGGAGAAATGGACGTGTAAAGTCAAATCCACATTATCTTTAAATTACTTTTGAAGTGTATTAACATTTACTGCTTTATAGCATACAAGTGCCTATTTAAATTACACATTTGTTGTCCTATAGTAAGTAATAAAGACTAGCCAGTCTTTTTTATAGCACTTATTTCCCTTTCCATCCACTTACCGGATGTTCTCATTTGGTACTTTGCCATAAGCTTTGATGGCGCTACATTCTAGCTTGTGCTCTGCCCAGCCTGCACGCTGGCAGGTTCGGTCACAATAATGTGCAAATTTACACTGGCCGCACCGCTGCAGCTTCTCTTGTCTTCGGAAACAGCTGTGGCAAATACGCTCTGCTAGACTGCAGAGGAAGAGAAGAAAGAAAACAAGGATAGGCGTCATAATTTAAAATCTGTAGCACACGCATACGACACTCAGTTATCATTTAAAGAGCAGCACTTGCACCTGCTTTGATAGTTCACTCTTTCATGTTTAACTAAAATTGCACCAATAATAATTAGTGTTCACAGCTTTCATCAGTGAGTTGAAGAAGTACTAAAAACACTAATACAAGTGGACTTTGACCGGAGATTATTTTGACCCATTTAGTTAACTGTTATAAAACTCATAATGATTGCTTGTATGGAAATTAATACTAGGATAATCTGCACTTCTGAGATAGAGAAGAACTGATATTAAGGCAGTCAAGTTTGGCATTGTGTGTTAGAAGCACAATTTTAAAAGTACTGTGCACTTAAATTCTTGTTTAGAGGCTTTTAGAAACATTAAAATGTAATATTTTGAAATTATAATGTAGGCTAATGATGGGTAATAAAGCAAAAATTTGTTTTGCTATTAAGTCTATGATACAGAAGCAGAAACCTCTGACTACAGCTGTCACACAGTCCACCACAAACAACACTGAAAACAAGACATTGTGTAAATGTGGACTTTTCTTCAGATTCTTCCACATAGTTAATGTTATGAGGGTTTGCTTGATAAGGCTGAGTCGCTACAAGTGGCAAGGCACCATACTCTAAGGAAACTGCTTTTATTCCACTAAAATAAGTAAAAATCAGCAGTATAGCTTTCCAAAATATAAAAACACAACGTGCTCTGGTTAATTTCTAATTACAGACTAACAAAAGGCCAGAAAATCCATTATTCACATGTTCAAATATCCCATAAAGACTGCATTTGAAGGCATCCCTATCAATGACCATCCACACCCACAACTTACATCCTCACCTTACCTGTCAAAGACAACAGCTGCAATACTGGCCTCGGAAAAAATTACATCTCCTGCCCAAAACTCCTTTGTTGCCTTTAACCCTCTCCCCTTCCCAGGCGAGTCAAATATTGCCACGGTCTCCATTGTAGGTGCGCCGGATTCTGAGACTCTGGTGAATGGATGATGGTCTGAGTGGATGAGAGAAGACTTAGTGTAGGACCTCCAATCTGTGCCTGTGTTCTTCAGTGACTGTACATTCCTCACCCAAGTTACTAAAATAGCCGAGCACCTCTTGAACTGTACCAACAGATGCAGAAGACGGGTTGGTTGGTGTTTTGTCTCTTTAGTTAAGTGAGAAATTAAAAGTCTTCAGCGGGCAGGCTTGTCAATAAAACCAGTTATCTTTGTGCGAAAGTAACACAACTGAAGCTGGTTGTCATCTGTGAGATGTCTTCAGCTTTTACAATTTGTCACATTTTTTGCTTTACACTGGCAGAAATCCCCTGACCCCTGATGTTGAGTGTTGGTAGACGCCCTCTCCTTGAGGGTTATTTTCGTCCTTCAGTTGTGACTGTCTGTCAGGAGTCAGTTGTGACGTTGAACAGCTGCGAGAAGCTTGACAGGAACAGAGTTGCTCTATCTCACTGCCTCTACTCTGTTCTGGTGCTTTCTCTATCATGCTGTTCCTTTCCTGCGCTCTGTCTCTCTCTAACTGCATGTTATGATGCAACAGAGCAGGAAAACTGTCACTTACACACTGTGAGGTGGGAGGCATCCACCTGCTGAGGGCCCCCTCAAAGAAAGTCAGATCATAAAACTTGAATATCCAGTTAAGGTCTCTGTATACATACACTCTCATGCTTTCATTCACCAAACTGTCACAAAACAGCAGAAAAGTAACACAGCTTTCCCTCCCTGTTTCACTCAGCTGTTCTTTTATGCTCAGATCAGCTGTGAAGCTGTAAAACAGCTGCTGTTCATAAGCAAAGCCCAAGTATAACTCTCTTTATTTCCAGCAGGAGTTTCCCAGAGTGAGCTGAAGTGACCACAAGGATAGCGGAAGTGTTCAGAAGACAGACCACCTGGATGGACAAGAGACAGTTTCTTTAATTTTTCTTTTATCCCCTATCAATTTAGGAAGCCCTCTACTTACTTGGTTCACCCATTCTGGACTCTGGTTTTTAAAGTAGATGCCTGACATCTTGACAAATTTCTGTTATGATATAAACAGGGATCATAAAGAAAATGCATATTTTGCCATCTTGAAAGAAGCATGTGATATCAATGTTCTTCTGCTTATTTACTGTTTTGCAGAACATGGAGTGAGAGCCGACATACCCTGGACAGGCCACCACATATTCACAGCTATAGCCCATTTAAAATCAGTTAACCTAAAGTCTATGTCTTTGGATTGTGGAATGAAGACAGAGAAGGAGAACTCCACAAAGAAAGGCCCCAGTTGGTCTGGTGGATTCAAACCCACAACCTTTTTAACGTGTTAATCATTGCACCATAACCCAACATTAGCAGACAAAAAAAACTGCATATAATTCTTAATTTGACCTCTAAAAATCTAATGTGGACTCTGTATCATCTTCTTCTTCTTTAACAACCTAAAAATGCAGTGTTAAAGTGCTAAAAGTTACATTTTAATGTGTTAATAGTAATCTAAGGAAGTTCATTTGTATCTCACAGGTTATTACCTCTTGTTTGCAAAGATATTAACATGTCTTTATTTTTTCTGGGGTTTGACATTAATGCCTTCTTTTGAGTCAGGTGACCGGTATAACAAAGGAAAAGTAAAGGGAGACAGCAGAGAAATAAAATGCATAAAATTAAGTTAAGTAAACATTAGCGCATCGTGGTGGCCAAAGGAAGAACATGCCTCAGTTGAAAGCAATGGTGCTCTCAGCTTGCAGCTGTATTGCAGCTGCGAGATTGAGTGCAAGTGAAAAAGTAAACACTACTGCCCCCTCATGGAAAATGAAGCAAATACAAGAGCACTGGGATGTTTTTCTTTAGAGATTTGACATTTCAAGGTAAGATTCTACTATCCTGCATGAGTAAGATTGGTAAGTGAGCATATGACATCAAAGGCCAACACTATACTATAAGTATCCGTAGCGCCAACTAACCTAAGTGTCTTAAATTCACTAGATAATTACTTTAGATACTTACTTAATTATTTACTACCTGTACACACATCTACACGTGGTGTGGTAAGCTTGCAGTTGTTGATTAAATTAACTTATTGCCTATTTGTCGGTCACAGCAGGCATTTTAGACAAAGACGCAACCAGTCGTAATAAGGATGTGGTGAATTTATTTAGTGGAGCTTCACCTGCCACAACAAGTCAAGGCATAACATGCAAAAAAGGGAAAAAAAATCAAATTGCTTTCAGGTACACAGAGTGGCCACTTTTTGGAGTTTTGAATTCTCTCTGTATGATTTGTGCCTCCAATCCTCTAGAGGAAGCACTGGGGCTCTTTTTCTAAACATCTGTACCTTTAAGGAGAAGCATGAGCAAGAAAACATAATGTTTTTGACCATTGTGTGAAAATACAGAAAAACAGCTCGTCGGTGAAACTTCTAAACTAAGAAAATTAAGATGAAAAAATTCATATGCATGCACATGCAGACTGCTGGTGGAGTTTGTCAAAACCAAACAAAGGGATGTTCTTTTTTAACTCCACACATAAAAAGCAAATGTCAGCCTAAATGATTCTGTGGCAACTTTTGTGCTAATGTGCAAACAAGCATAATCCAAAACTAGAAGAATTTCAGGCAGGTTCATTCTATTATTCTGATAATATTATACTAATAAGTCTGCAGTTACTTCATTCAGGATGTAACAGAAATCTGGGGATTTATTACCTTATACTGGATATTTGTTAGTTCATGAATGACCAGCATTAATGAATTGTTTTGGGATTCTATATGGAGTTTAGTTAAAAAAAATTTTTAGCATTATCTTTCATCGTCAGTTTGTAGAAAGCACAGGAAGCACGGGACAACTGGCCATCCTACCTATCAGGAAAAATATCTTAATCACAAACTCTACTGCTGTGGTTTCAGTAAAACTATTTTATGTCTAATATACATTAGCAATTTTCACCTCTCCTGGGTGGAGTACAAGGCAAAAGAAACAACTTAAGGTATTCACGTGAGATAGATAGGGCATAAAATTGCTACTAGTTGGTCTCACTGGGTTAGTGTTATTGTTATTTTTCATGAAGTCTTGCTCTTCGTCCATCTTCTTCCTCTTATCCAATTCAGTATTGCAGGGGGGCTGGTGCCTATCCCATCTGGCATATGGCAAGAGGTAGGGTAGACCCTGGACAAGTCACCAACACACAGAGACAGACATCCATTCACACTCACATTCACATTTAGAGACACCACTTAACCTAACCCTGTCCTCCTGAGAAGGAAAAAAAGGATCTTCCCATTGAACTTTTGTGTGTGTGTGTGTGTGTGTGTGTGTGTGTGTGTGTGTGTGTGTGTGTGTGTGTGTGTGTGTGTGTGTGTGTGTGTGTGTGTGTGTGTGTGTGTGTTCCTGCCTCTTTGGAGCTCAAAGAGGCCACCCAAATGCATGAGATATCAACAGAAGGCCAGGAATGTCCTCTATTTAGTAGATCAGGACTTATTAAGGTTACTCAGATAATTCAAAAGATATAGGTCAAAAACAAATGTCCATTACAGAGGACATACATGAATGAGCTGGTTCTCAGGAGGCTGTGTTTGGACTTTGGGAAAAAGTCAGAGAACTCAAACAAACATGGGAAGAAAAAAGCCCCACACAGCAAGACCCCAGGCCGGATTTGAACCCAGGGCCACATCACCAAGGTGCCCCAAGTCCTGCTGTATGTCTGTAAATTACAAAAGTGAAAAGATGTAGCCCGGGGCAATTATTTTGGCTGTATGTTTTATTTTAGATGACTCTTATCTAAAATCTCTGGTTCTAGTTTGTTCTAGGCACATTTTCCACAATAAACATTACTGCTTTTGATTTACAGCTCACTGCTCTGTTTCTTCACAATCTAATACACTGCATCCCAGGCAGACAGACGAAAATAGTGACTGGCTGGAGATCATAGAGAAGGAAAAGCTGGAGAATCAGATATTTGATTCAGACACTGGTAGATACCAAAACAGAGCAAAAAGAAGCAGACAGAGACAAACCCGCAAATGAATGATCCTTTTGTTCTGCATCATCAGGCTACAGGGCAGCTTCTTATATATGTAACATATAAATATATGGGGAAAGATGTGTCAGTGTTGAGTATGTTGCATTGCCAAAAAAAAAATTTCTTTGTTCTTTGTTTCATATGCGTTATGATTATGAAGATTAAGCTGACATTTACCATCCATCCATCCATCCGAGGAACTGTCCAGCATATAATACCTCTATAGGTTTTTCCCGGGGGAGAGCACTGGATGAGTGCCAAAAGGGGGCGTTTGTATCGTGCAGCCGGAGGGGCGGGACCAAAGGTGGGTGTGTGTCTCTCAGCTGATGCGCGTATCAACCGACCGACTCCATCATCAGCATCCGACGCTGACAGCGGTCGAAGACAGCATCCTTAATATTACCGAGCCACGGCATCAACGCGGAATAATTCAGAGCCCGACCGACCAGGACTGACGTCTCTGTCTTTTGACATTATTGTTTGTTGGGGCTGCCATCTTACAAAACCGCCAAGCTGCAAAATAGTGAGTAGCCTTTGATGATGGACCGCCAGGATGCTACAATCGGTAAATCAAAGCCACTGCATGATACGTCGTCAATGTCAATGACGATCTGCATTTTAATCTCGATTCATTTTTCCCAGCCAGCGAGGGTCGTGCGCTTGTGTTTTGGCACAGGCCTAGCAAGTAATTGTTTGGGAGCGCAGTCGATTCAGGGCTTGATGCGGATGCTGCTAAAGCCGCCCTTGCCGCCCAGGGATGCAGAGAAAACGGAGAGAGGGAGTCGTGAGGGGAGGGGAATGGGGCAGAGCAGCAGACAGATAGGCAGTGTATTTTACTACTACTACTATTCACCCAAGTGGAAGTAAACCTCTAGTAAATGGCCTGAGAAAGGGAAGTGCATTGCTTGACTGCGCCCTTATCTATCTATCTATCGATCGATCTTTCTACTGTATGATTTTGGTTGATGTAAAAATATCCTGAATCCTACTTTGCGATTCAGAGTAGTGGGTGGCTGCAGATTATACACATATAAACATAGCTTATGTAGGCCATATCAAGGCTTCTGTGTTCTTATCCTTCTCTACAGAGTATATGCTCCTCAGAGTTCCCTGTTTATTTGGCAAACCAAGCTAAAAAATGAATGCACTCTGTTATATCAGTTTTGTGATATATTCTGCTTTCTTAGATTCAGTTTTAGATGTTGGTTCGGTTTTGTGGCTGGTTTTGTTTTCAGGGTTGTTGAATTTTATCTTTGGCCTGTACTAGACAAAATAAGTAAACTGCTAACAGGCCACAAAGAGATTCAAGTGGCACTCACCCATGGTCCCAGGTTGGACTCAGATGGTAATGTTGTTATGTTTAGCATTAGGGTTTCCACTGAGAGATGTGTGTAACATGTAGTCTTCTTTCGCCGAAAGGGACTCATAAAATGAATAGAAACCACAATCATTGCAGTGCAGTTCAGGTCACTTCAAAATAACATCTTTCATATATGTGCTTTTCTTAAAACTGTTTTAGAGACATGTCAATTCCACTTTATGGTAATTTCATTATAGTTTGTGTTGCTGCTGAATTGTACACCATCGCCCTTCTTTTATTGTAGAAATAGTAGAAACTGACTGTGACTACAGTAAATGGGAAGGGTATTTACAGGCCTCTCTGATAGACTGGAGTCCTAATTGCATAACATGCAAAAAAGAAGAAAAAAAAACACATTTACCTTGGAGTATTTAAGATGTATTATTGGTGGATGATTGCAAATAAATTTGCTGTTAATCAAATATTCAACAGCCTGAGCTGTTGCACTGTTTGCCCGGTGGATAAACCAGGCTTAAGTATAGTGATGTAGGTCCGCAGAAGTAAAAACTACATCTTCTACAATGATGCAAAGTTATTCCAGAGCTGATATCCAACTGCTTTAATTGGGTGTACCTAATAAACTGGCCACATTAACAGGAATACACTTTGTGCAAAGTTTACACAGTCCTGCAATAAGAACATTTTTGCAGCAGTTTTGATGTTGAGATTCCAAAATAAAGATGTTGGAGATAAGTTGACAAGTGGTGATATTTGTGTTGGTTTGTGCCACACTACAGATGTTCTCAATGTTCTCAACAGGTCCTTTTCCTGTTTACATGCTCCAAAATGTACTGAGCATAACATCATTAGCTTTATACCCAATGAATTCCATATAAGCCCAGTTTGGATGCTGTGATTTTTCTCAGATGCCCACTATAGAAAATAACCTTCTATACAATGCACTGGTTACCATCTATATGTGTGATTAGTGTTTACAGTATTTCTACACAGCTCCACCCTAAACCCACTCTATCTGGATTTCTGTGATTCCTGGTGTTTCATTTCTATCACAGTTGCTTAGAAAGAGGTCTGACAGGAAAGTATAATAGACCACAAACATCATCACATGTACATGTCAAGTTCTTTTATAGTTTTTTTTAATGGGTTAAGTGAGATGTTGTTTTATGTTGCAATATTGTTCCATTATTTTTATACATTGTGTAGGAGTGATGTCTGAGGAGGAAGCAAAGGGAAAAAATCAGGGAATGAAACTACATCTATCTGATGCAAAGCAAACAAAAAAGAATAATTGTGAGCTTTCCTCAAAAAAAGAGGCTGTGATTGTTGCAGGGCTGGGTTTTTTTTGCACTGTATTCCTGGATTTGTGACCATAGAAAAAGGGAAAACAAACAAGCTAACAAAACAAACAAACAATAGACACATACCCTCATCCTCCAGCTCAGTGATGCTAATGGACACCAAATCTGCATAGTCCGTGTTTTGTATTGGACTGGTATAAGTGACCTGTTCACACTATATCTTATAACTTATGAACATAAACAAAAAAGTCTGAAATTAGTTTGAGAATTTTCACTTTTACTTAGAACATGTTTACAGAGATTAGTGTTGTGATTTCATCATCAAGCTGGAGAAAGTCTTATTTTTATGTTTTATTTTTTCCCTCACTATGCACAGAGTTGTCCAGACTTATCTATCTGACCCTTTTCATTTTTATCATGGTGGGAGGACCACGCTGCCCCTGTATGTGGGCTGGAATCTCTTCTGCAGTTGTTATTGTATAACTAGTCATTATGCAATTACAATATTGTATAACTCCTTTCGTTTTTCTGTGTTCCTCTAGTGTGTGTGCCCCCACTACCTGCATTAGGTTGTGATGACCCACACTACTTCCAAATGTATCTGTGACCCTCCCCAATCCTGACTCCTAACCTCTAATCCTGACCTTTGACCCCCACTATGGGCAGTGTTGGCAGTGGGGTGGCAGGAGAGCAGGAGTTTGCCATGAAGTCTGTGGGCACGAGGACCACCCTGCCCCGAGCACCTCCTCTCTCTCGCCGTTGCCCTGCTGATCGCAGCTGCAGCGCAGAGCGGCTGCCACGCCCCCCGGCGACTATATCAGACGGGACGGCCTCTAGCGATGAACGAGGGAGTGTTAGTATCGGGACTGGGACCTGTACCGGGACTGACCGACCCACCGAAACAGCCTCCTCCACCAACACTGAATGCACCATGACAGCCCCGTCCAACAACAACCAGTTGGACTGTGGCAACGGAGCGGGCAGGAGGGAGTGGGAGAGGCAGCGTGAGAGGGGGAGAGACAGGGACCGGGACCGAGACTGGGACCGGGAGAGGTTAGAGAGGGAACGAGAGAGGGAGAGGAACCGGGAGAGGGAGCGGGAAAGAGTGGAGAGGGAGAGGCTGGAACGTGAGAGGGAACGCGAGAGGGAGCGAGCCAGAGAGCGGGAACGAGAGAGGATTGAAAGGGAGAAGATAGAAAGGGAGAGAGAGCGCGAGAGAGAGAGGGAGAGGGAGCGAGAAAGAGAGAGGCTGGAGAACGAGAGGATGGAAAGAGAGCGAGAGAGGGAAATGCAGGCTGCAGGTTTAGATGTTTGTGGGAACATTGTGGGTCGAGGGGCCAGTGAGAAGAGCAGTGTTGGGATGAGCCAACACCAGCACAGAGAGATGGCAGCCGTCAGAGCCGATAGCGAGAACAATCCAGCCGGCCATAACCACAACCCTCCAAACCACAACCCGCCCAAGATCATGCCTGTGTCAGGAAAACTTGAACAGGTACTTCACACACAGCAGGTCAGCACCTTCAGAGAGGGATTCAAAACAAATCTATTGGGTTACAAGTTAGCAAGAACGGGAAATTATATTTATTTTTGTGACTCTTCTGGAGCTTTTTCCCCCAGAACATTTGTGCATTTCACACAGCTTTAAATTGTTAGCCGAATGTAAATTATTGCAATGAATCACTCTGAGGAGAAAGTTTTAAACACCACTGATTTACATGATACTCTTATATTAAGACTATAAAACATTAGATTTCATTTTTTCCAAGTATGTTTTAACTCAAACTTCCTTTTTTTTCTCATTATTTTATTAAGAAACAGTGTAAACAGTTCATCTTTTCTATGTTGTTTTCCAAAATCTTCAGAATAAAGCACCATCTTTCCACAAACTGTTTCTTTGCTGAGGTTTTTGTGGAGAGCTACTAACACAAAGCAATTTTTTTTTTTAAAAGATGGCAACTTTATTTGGATGTCAAAGATTATTGAAGCTGTATATTAACGTTCACACGCAATAACTTTTAAAAAGCATGAGCTCTGTAAAATGATCTCGTGTTTTTCGTGAGATCTGCTTAGGCTGCTGCCCCCATGACCTGGTCCCGGATAAGCGGAAGATGATGGATGGATGGAGATCTGTAAAAACAGATAGTTATAGTAACCATCAAAAACATATACTTGAGGAATATAATGCATGCCACGTGAAAAATGAGTATTAGTAGGAAGAAATAAATTCAAAAACTATTGTTTTAAGTGGTTTTAAATACATAAAACTTTACATAATATCAGGTTCAGCATTCAAATACATAATATCATCATTTTATTGCTGAAATTTGTACTTTGTTTTACTTTTGTCTGTAAACTGTAGCTCATATGGCTCACATTTTTTTTGACTGTCATTCTTCTGTCCCTCTTCTTGTCTTTCACAGGCAATGCAGAACAACTCAGGCCTTGTGCGTCCTTCTGCATTCAAGCCAGTGGTGCCCAAGAGCTTCCACTCCATGCAGAATCTGGTAGGCCAGGCAGGAGGGGCTGGAAATGAGGGAAAGCATGAGGGAAGGAGTGAAGGGTTCAGCGAGGGCAGAGTAGGCAGGAGAGGCAGGGATGGAGGAGGAGGTGAGTCAGGAGAGGTCCCAGAAGCCCTGCTCCTTGATCAGGACAGCCCAGTGAGGGTTAGCAGAAGTGATGGAGGGGGAACTGGTAATGAAGTGGTTCAGGGAGGCATGTCCGATTCAGGGAGAAACTCCCTGACCAGTCTGCCCACCTACACGGGCTCAGGGTCTGGTTGTGGACCCCCAGCAGTCCTGGGGCCTCTCAGTGCTTCTACCAGCCACATCAACAGATTGGGCATGGTTGGAGCCGCTGCAGGCCTAGAGAAGCTGGAGAAGCCTGGCTACCAGGTGCAGCCATCATCCATGCTTGCTTTGTCTAAGACTAAATGGGCCCTGCTCTTATCATATTTGATGTACCGTGATGTGTTTCTCACCTTCAGAATGGGATCAGCGCCTCAGACAGCGGCCGGTCCTCCTCAGGAAAGAGCTCTTCGTCCTATCAGAGGCTGAGCCACCTGAGTGACGCTCCAGCACCTCTACGCCCCTCTCCCTCCTCGGATGACATCATCCAGGACCTCGAGGATCGCTTGTGGGAGAAAGAGCAAGAGGTCAGAGCCCGCTCAAAAATATCTGACACATGTTAGCATTTAAAGGGCCATTTCACCTCAGACATGAGTTTGTTTTGATTTACATTCTCAGATTTCTTTTCCAAAAGGGCTACCACACCAGTACATTTGAGATTAATGACATTTGAATTTTTGTACACAGAACATTGTAATTAAAAACATAGAGAAAAGACATGAGATCATTCCTTTGCTTTAATCAAATGTGACTTAGGTTGGCCCATTGTATTTGGATGAAACTAAACTGTATCATTCCCAAACTGTTAATAATTATTATTATTATTATTTACCCTATAAATAATGTGATATAATTGATGCAACAATGTGAACATGGCCACATAGGTGAAAATTGTAAAGATTAAGATTTGGATTTGCTTTAAACACCTGAGAATTAAATCTGTCACATTTTACAAATACTACATTCCTCACACATAAAGTTTACTGCCTTCCTACAGTCTGATAGAGTTTCCACTTCCATATGCTGCTTTCCTTTCATCAGGTGCAGCATATGCGCAGAAACCTGGACCAAAGTGAGGCAGCGATCATTCAGGTGTTTGAGGAGAAGCAACGTGTCTGGGAGCGACAGATGGATGAGCTGAGACAAAACTATGCCTCACGTCTGCAGCAGGTGACTTCATTGCAAACTTTCATGCAAAATAATGTTAAGGTGCATTTGCACTTTGTTTTCTTTACTCCAAACGAAAATGATGGAAAGTTTATTAAAGAAATTCTCTGTCAGATTAGTAAGACTACAGAAATTGCATTATATGAAAATGTATTAGGATAGGTTCAAGTGATGGTTATAAAAGAATTTCTATTACAGTTTAAAAACCTTTAGAAAAGCTACATGTGAAGTAGATGTAAGCTTTTAAATGGTTAATATGGCACTCAAGAAATAAGAAAATATAGCTAAAATCCAGTATATTATAAAAAGCATTTAAACACTATACATGTTCTAAACTTTCATAGCTTAATGTATCAGCGTATGTTATTAACTTGTCTAATCATACACTGGTCTTCCAAGTGTAGATATGTTCAAAGCTTGCATTTTCATCTGCAGGTTACCCGTCGTGCTCAGCGTTCCCAGACTGCCCTGCAGGCCCAGATAACCCGTCTGTCCCAGGACAAAAGGAGGCTCCAGGAGGAGATGGCGGCTCTGTTGGCCCAGAGAGAGGAGCTGGAGAGAAAATGTTTGGATTACAGGAAGGAGCAGGCTGACATCTTGCCTCGTCTGGAGGAGACCAAATGGGAGGTGAGATGCGAGGACATGTCGAGATGTTGGGATTGATGAGTACTCAGAATATGTGCATGTGCGTGGGAAATTAACTTTGCTGTGTAATTTTAAAAGTGGTCAAACAGGTTGTGATTCTTTATTTAAAAAATAAGACTTTTTTCTGAAGGAAAAGCACATGTTGACGCCTTGTGTTTGATTTTAAAAGAGGGATTATTGCTTATTCTGTGAAAATCTACTTAACCCTTGTGTGGTGTTCGTATTTTTGTTACTCAGCCAGTGTTCATGGGTCTGGTGGACCCGCTAGAGTTTTGGCTTTCCAAATTAACACTATCAAACAATTTTATGTTAAATTACTCAACAGATGTTTACTTCATCCCAATTACAAGACATATGAACAGCAAACATGGTTAATTTTTTCCCTTTACCTTTGTTAGATCACATTTATGAATTAATGTGCTTCTCGTTTTTCTTTTATATAAAATGTTATAAATAAATCAGTTATAATCAAGTGGAGTGAGTGGAAAGACACAACACATTTACACGTGAAAAAATAATTAATTGTTTAATTTTTCTTTTGAAAAAAACTGAACACGGGTCTCACAGACCCGAACACCATACAAGGGTTAAGTGATCTACATAGAATATTGACTTATCAAATTATTTTTTTTAAACTACTGGGTGAGGTGATAAGAAAGAAAACTGTCGCCAAATATGTTCAAAGTATGAAGGTCACAAATATTTTGTCCCCAAACTGAAATGAAAAATGGTTCAACCTGTTGCAAAAGAACCAAGGAAACCTTCATATAATAGTAACTGAGCACCAAGATAAAGGCATATCGCAGCCTGAATACAACATTTTTATCAGTGAAAGTTTACCAAAAGGCATTTTGACCAGTCTCAATAATTTAAAAGGAATACCTTTTGGACAGCTAAGACAAATTAAGGTCCTTGGATTAAGTCACATTATCTGTAAAAGTCCCCACTATGCTGATTTATAAGTTGTGTGATGAGGTGTCTTGATGAACACGAAATCAGAGTTGTCAATCACAGATCATGGCTTCATCAAACAGTGCTGCTCTCCAGAGACCTGGTATGAGTCTTGATCTTTATGGAAAACAGTGTAAAGTTACAGTTTGGAGAAGGTACAGCTGAACTTCAGAGCAGTTTTCTCAGACAGTCAAACCATCAGATAGTAAGTATGGAACGCCCATTAAGTGCCACAGAAAGCATTTGATTGGACAGTTAATCTCAAAAGGGTGCAGTACACTCTGTTAGGTTAAAGGTTTCAGTATTTTTGGCGATGCTATTTTGCAATGCAAGTGCTGATGCAGAGGTGTTTTAAGTTCTGTTTATATTTGTTTGTCGGTTAGCAGGACTACATCAAAAACCAAAAGTCATTAAAGTTAGAAAATTGGACCACAGCACTTTCTTGTATTAGTTCAAATAAATGTTTACACAGAAAATCAAATGCGGGACGTCTTTTTCTTTTTTTTAATTGAAGTTTTGCATGTATGCAATCTGTCTGTATGAAATGAGATAGGGAGCACATTTACAAAATACCTCTCACTGTCTAACCTTCCTGTGGCAGGTGTGCCAGAAAGCAGGAGAGATCTCCTTGCTGAAGCAGCAGCTGAGGGAAAGTCAGGCTGAAGTGACCCAGCGAGCTGGAGAGATGGTGGCCCTGAGAGGCCAGCTAAAGGAGCTCAATGCCCAGCTGAGGGAACGGGAGGAGGTCATGCTGGGCCTGAAGGACTCCTACAGCAGCAAGAGTGTGGAGCTGGAGAAGTGTGAGGGAGAGCTGAGGAGGACTCTGTCTGAGGTAGGTTTTCAGTCACACCTGAGGACTAAACAATAACGATTACAAATAACAGAAAGCAAAATCATATGAATACTTTATATTAGATTAGATTAGATGAAACTTTATTAATCCCTCGGGTGGGTTCCTCCAGGAAATTCAGTTTCCAGTAGCACAGCACCGACAGAAGTTGCATGTTACAGATACAATAAGGGGAATGAGAGTAAGGATATAAGCATAAATATACCATATATACATATATAAATACAGAATATATAATATGGATAAATAGGATTGCACATTTGAGTGAATATATTGCACAGTGATTATTGCAAATGGTAAATGGCCTGTATTTGTATAGCGCTTTACTTAGTCCCTACGGACCCCAAAGTGCTTTACACTACATTCAGTCATCCACCCATTCACACACACATTCACACACTGGTGATGGCAAGCTACATTACCATCAAGTCGAATATAAGAAAAAAATATTGCAAATATTGCACAGTGTAAAAAAACACTACAGCTGAGATGTTCCTGCCCTCCTTTGTCCCCCTGTTACCCCTCCAGTGAGGAGTTAAACAGTCTGACTGTGTGACAAAGGAGTTTTTAAGTCTGTTGCTTTTTGACTTTCTGGAGAAGCAACCTGTCGCTGAATAGGCTCCTCTGATTGTTTACGACCGTGTGCAGAGGATGCCCAGCATTGTCCATAATGTCCAGCAGTTTCTTTAATGTCCTTTTCTCTGCCACTGTCACCAGAGTATATAAACATATAAATCAATCATTCATTAATATATTACATAAAAAATAATAGTAGCTGATTAAACTGAATTGGTCTCATAAAATATGCCATAGCTTCCCCTGTATAAAAAATTCAGCACAGTCATATTTAATATATTAGTTGCAATATGTTCGTAAGGGTTTGTAATTGAATTAATGAGTCCAACACTGGTTCAGTGTACCTGCTGAAGCTCTGAATCAACAGACACCAAACAGCACAGATGGATATTCAGAATTTTATGCACATAAATGTAATCAAGATTCAAGATTACTGAATCAAGATTCACTTAATCTCAGACAAGATATCAAACTACAGATGAAAGTTCGTCTATGCGGCTAAATATATTTACAAGATAAATTTAAGTGTTCATTTTAATTAATATGTATTGCATTCTCTATATAAATATAAACATATATATAAACAATAAGCAAAATGTCATAATTACAGGCCTAAAGATCATTATCCAGGCCTTTGATAACATACTTCCCATTCTTTACATTTACTGCCATCATTATGTGATGCCAGCATGAGCTTTCTATGTTACTGTAAAATAATAATAAAACATTATCTCATGACCCGTGGCCCACTTGTTTGGTGCAGGTTGAAAATTAAGACAATCGAAACAATCGAAGCCCAGATTTTGCATTTGGTGGAGACAGCTGGCTGCTTCAGGGTCCACAAAAAGTGCAACACGGTGCCGCTCGCACTCCGAAGCAGTCGGGAAACAATTTACAACAAGTGAGATTGCCGGATTGGGATGTTTACCACCAAATCTAGATTGTTGTGTGTTTAATCCTCAAAATCCTTTGGAGGGATTTCAAAAACTTGGCAAGGAGACTAGGACAAATTGGGGATTGGGCAACATTATATATAACAGCTGCAACATTTTTTTCCTTTTGTGCTGAATGAGCTTGTAATCAGCTTACACACATAGAGTAAAATGTCTGTGTACCTTGGTTATTTTTTAGTTAAGGAGGCGTGTTTACATTTTTTTGAAATAAAACATATACATGTGTCCTATGCTAAAGCACACATAGATTGAGTTCAAATAAGGTTTCCTATAATAGCTGTTACCTTTTCCTTTCTGCAGGTAACCATCCTTAGAGAGAAGCTGGGTGTATTTGAAGCGGAGGTGCTAAGTTTAAAACGGGCTCTGAGTGAAGTGAGCAGAGGGGCAGAAGTTGTTGTGAGCCCTAACTTGGCTGCTGCAGGGCTGCTGCCTCCATGGGGAGGTGTCCACTGCCCACGAAACCCAAATGAGCCCTCAACAAACTCCCTCACCCCCACGTCTGACACCCTGCTAAGCCTTCAGAGTGATGAAGCCAAAGCCCAAAGGCAGGAAGCTCAGAGACAAGAGAGGCAACAACGCGAAGAAGCTCAGTGGCGTGACGTGCAGCAACGGCAAGACCCGCACGTTCCGCAGGACCTTCAGATGCGTCAGGATGCCCAAATCCGACCAGAGGCCCAACTCCGCCAGGAGGCACAGCTGCGCCAAGAGGCTCACCTGCGTCATGAAGCCCAGATCCGTCAAGAGGTCCAACTACGCCAAGAAGCGCAGCTGCGTCAAGAAGCGCAGCTCCGTCAGGAGGCCCAACTTCGTCATGAGGCTCAAATGCGTCAAGAGGCCCAGCTACGTCACGAGTCCCAACTCTGCCAGGATGGTCACCAGCCACAGAGGGTCCAGGAGGGTCACTGGGATGAAGCGGGGGAGCTGCGTAGGCAGCTAGAGCAGTTGCAGGCTGCATTACGGCTGGAGCGACAGCAACGGGAACGTCAGGCCCTCAACTTCGACCAGGAGCGCCACACCTGGCAGGACGAGAAGGAGCGGGTTTTGAAATACCAGGCACAGCTGCAGCTCAGCTATGTGGAAACACTGCAGAAGAACCAGGCCTTGGAAAAACGTATGAGCCAGCTGGGAGCTAAACAAACCACAACCACCACCACCACCACTGTTACCACTATCACAACTACTTCCCCCACCTCCTCTAATTCTCCACCTCCGCCACCACCAGCTCTCTCATCTCTGTCTCCTCAGCCTCTGCCGTCTCTCTCTGGCCCTATCGCCCTCACCCTCTCTCCACCTTGTGAAGACCAAAAGGGCCCTCCTTCCCTCCACCAGCTTGCGCCTCCCTGGGCAGGACCCTCACGCCTGGAGAGGATCGAGTCAACTGAGATATAGAGACACCTCCATGGAGGAAATTCTCCATTTCGCACCATTCACAGTGACCAAGGCCTCTCACACAAAGCCACTTCAGCATACAGTAGAAAAACAATTCAGTCTACAATAGAATAAACCAGTACAGTCTGACATACTTTTCAAAGCAACCATAGACACAAAGCAGCAACAGGAGCCGACTGTTAAAATGCAACAAGAACAAAGTCATCTCAACAGGATCTTAACAACACGAATCATTATCGATGATATTTTCAAGCTCCTAAGCAGCCTTTCTATCACTAGTTGCTAATTGCAGCATCCAACATAATCAGTGTTCATGAAAAGTGTGCCACGCTAACGGATGGCAGCAAAACAAAATATTAAATGACGGTGTTTAGATTACAGCGCTAAAACACGAGTCATTTAATGCCAATGCTAGAAAAGGACCAAGACAATCAGGGATATTGTCAGAAACGATCAACAGGAATATAATGTGGTATTTATTCATTGTAAGTCTGTGTCACTGGTTATGTAAAAGTAGAATTAGTGGTCAGAGTGTGTGATGTTAACATTTTTGGCCAGAGAGCGCCTTACTCCAGTCTTTCCAGCATGTGTATGCTGGGAACAGTTAGTGGTGGGGGGGGGGAATCAAGTGTGATGATTTCAGCGCTTTAATCGCGACATTAATTATCAGCAAACCAGTCAAACAGAAGTGTGGCTGGACTATTTAATTTGTAATCCCAGCAGTTAGTAACGTCAGCGGTCTCGCAGACTGATTCAGTTTATTTCAAGTCATTTCATGCACAGGGTCCAACACACATGGCCCATTTAAACACATTATTAAGACCAACAGAGTTTATATTTTCTACAAATTGAATTTAAATAGATATGTTTAGCAGATAATCAGCCCCAAATGCAGGCAGAACAGGTTTCAGGACACAGGAGAACGTGGTTCACCTTCGCTCCAGTATTCCTGCGGTGACTAACAATAAACACCAGGGGTCACTGGAGAGCTTTCACCGCTCCGCTAGCAGATGATGTGAATGGAAGCACACAATTTGAATTTGGTTATTATGATAATTGTGTCATTCACAGCCAAGACATCTGTCAAAGCAGTACTTATCCCCAAAGTTAAAATTTTTATAGAATGTATGATAATCTAGAAAGAAATACTTATAATAGTTATAGATTGTACATTTTTGTGTACGAGAGAAAGCGAGAGCGTGTGCGAGCGAGTGCGTGCATGTGTGTAAACATATGAAAGGCTTCAGCTTATGAGATTGAGGATAGAGGGACTAGTGGCAATAGAGCAAGTGAAGATATAATATAAGCAAAGGGGGATTTTCTCTACAGTAACATGTACATCAAAGCTTGTGAGACTTACATTTCAAACTGAGGAGGTGTGTTTATGCTGGAAAGTCTTACTTTCTTCTGTATATTTCGTTTCGATAAAGCAGGGGATAAGGAAGTGAAAAAAAATCAGACGAGTGGAGAGTCTGCCCCTTTAAAGGGAGAATTCAGGCTAACTGCACTATGTAGTTTCCTACACACAAGTTATGATGTACAGTAGACTCAGATGTGAATATCATGGCTTTTATATGTGTTGTTATGCCAGCATACAAAGATGTTGCTCAAGAATATTAACTTATCTCTAAGGTATTATATAGTATTATCATCTTTATTACTGTTATTATATTATGGTGAACTGACAGAGAAAAAAATATGTGCCATTTGAGCTTTCCTTTATGTGGTTTTTGTTTTTGTTTGTTTTTTAACTGTGTAGATAGCCTATCGGCCTACCATGATGGTGCAATCATAGCAACCCTGTCCAAAAATGATGTTCCTTTTTGATGTAGGTGATAAATGTAGTTACAGTATTGCATTGTTTAGAGAACAAAATGCCACCGATTTTATACATATTTCCAATTTATTGTTTGCATTTATGTTACTAGTACTGCTCTGGCTTGATTCAAACCCACCTCTTTGTTAAATTCAGCAGAACTAATAAAGATATGTGAATAATTCAACCCTTTTAGTTCTTCAGTTGTTCTTATGTTTAAGACTAAACATTTGACTCTGGAAATCAAGTTTGAAAAATCTGACCAAAAGAAATATTTTTATATAATGATATAATGATATATGAAATAATTATTATTACGCTCTGAGTTAGCACCTCAGAGCAAAAAGGCTGCGTGTTTAAATTCAAATTTATCAGGATAAATTTGTATGTGCTCTCTGTCCCTCATTCTGGGTACCCCTGTTTACATCACCATCCACATATATGTATGTTCTAAATTGGCCATAGGTGTGGATGTGAACATAAGCTAGTGTCTGTCTCGCGCCCCAAAGAAAGCTGCTGTCGAGACAGATGATGGGTGGATGGAAGTTGTTACATTGTCTCTTAAAGCAGTGGTTTCCCATTCATTCCCCTCAGATTATTTACAAAGTAGAAGGAGATCAAAAAAAATATCAGTCATTTTTTTTCTTTATACTTCTAAAAACCTCTAAAAAGCATTCAACTTACCGGCCACTTTGTCAGACACACCTGCAATTTAGGCATGCAGGTGCATCCTGAAGATTAAACTGTCCATCAGAATAGGGAAGAAAGGTGACTGAAGTTTGTTGTTTGTAGTAGTCGATCTGGTCTGCCTCCTGCAAAACCTGCTGGGCAACTGCGATTTGCCCACACAAACATCTCTACGGTTTACAGAAAATGGTCTGTAAATCAACCATTCTAAGTAGAAATGCCTTGTGCCAAAGGTCAGAGGAGAATGGCCAGACTGTCTGAAGATAAGAGGAAGGAAACAGCAACTCCAATAACTACTTGTTACAACCAAGGTATACAGAAAAGCATGTCTGAATGCACAATTATCCTTGAAGCAGGTGGAGTACAGCAGCAGAAGACCACAAGTATAACTCATGTGAGCTAAGACTCACCAAAATTCAGTGACAAAAGATTGTAAACTGTTGCCTGGTCAGATGAGTCTCAGTTTCTGCTGTGAATTGTAGATGGTAGAGTCTAGATTTTGTAAACAAGCTAAACATTCTGCCTTGTATCAAATGTTGAGTATTGTTGCAGATTGTGTCCATCCCTTTATCACCACAATGTACCCATTTTCTGATAGCTGCTTTCAGCAGGATAACTTCACAAAGCACATCTCATGTCAAATTGGTTTCTTGAACATGACAATGAGTTCCCTGTACTCAAATGGCCTCAGCAGTCACCAGATGTCAATCCACCTTTGGAATGTGGTGGAATGGGAGATTCACACCAAAGCTGTGGTTCCTGCAGTAATTGCATGATCCCATCATATCATTATGGTCCAAAATCTCTGAGGAATGTTTCCAGCACCTTGTTGAAGCTATACTTTGAAGAATTTCTGCAGTTCTGAAGGCAAAAGGGGGTCCAACCCAATGTTAGCAAAGTGTACCTAATAATATGGCCAGTTAGTATACATTATAGTAAGGCAGTGCATTAATTCGCAGGCTTATTTTTTGTATGTAAGATCTAAATCTGCAACATAAAGCAGACAGCAACTGTCACAGTATATAGAAGCACAATGTGAATGTGCTTAAGTAAAAGCAACTAAGTAATAGAGCCAGTACCCTAAGCTTATAACGTAGAATGTAGATACTATAAGGTGTGAAATTAAATTATGGAAAGGTATAATAGTGAGCAAAAAAAATAACAACCCTCAAACAAAAGAAGTCTGGGTTCATCCCTCTGAACATTATGTATCCAATTGAAATATCCTTGAAATGAAGTAGGCTGCAGCTTTTACAGATGAGCAACTCTGCTGACCTTCATATAGAGGATGCAATATGTGAAAGGGACAAGATGGACACAGAGCACTTTTAGATGGAAAATGCAGAGGCCTTGCCATTATTATTTCATGGATATAAGGTAAAAAAAAATAATTAATTACAACATCTCACCATTAGCAGAATAGAATAGAATAGCCCTTTACTGTCATTGTACATGTACAACAAAATTATGGATCAGAGGTCCATACTCAGTTATTGACATTTGTATGTAGAGTTTTCTAATATTTTAGGTTTAAATATAGAAAAATAAGTATCTATGTTATCTATGATTACATTTGCATAATTTTCAAATACTGGAATCTCAGGATCGAAAAAAAATCTTCTCTTTGAAATCTACTTTTTTTTTTTTTTTTTTTTTTTTTTTTTTAAATGACATCAGAAACAGCAGTATGCGACATTACGTGATGGCAGAGCTTCAGTTCATCCTTTGTCATTTTTTTTTTTTTTTTTTTTTTTTTTAATAAATAGGACAGGGGGAATGAATGAGAGAAAGAGGGGGAGAGAAAGAAAGAAAACCAAAGGGGAGAAGAGACGGTGAGAGGGGGGGGGGAAGAGAGAGAAAAAAAAAAAAAGAACTCCTGGGTCACCTGTATGGAGAAAAAAAAAAAACAAACAAAAAAAACAAACAGAGGAGACAGCAAACAACAAAGAGCAACATAATAATAGAGAAAACAAAGCACCATCACAATAAACTAGCTAGTCATAGATATCAATATTTACTAAATAATAAACGATATTGTGCAGCACGCAAGATAGACAGCGCACAGTGTGCTTTGAGGCAGCAGCCAAGAAAGCTTTAGTCCACGTCTGTGAATACCCATGTGTGCATACCTGTGTGGATCAGCATGCTTGCATTCCAAAGGTTTCTCCATGTAATGATCTGCTAGGGAGTGTGGGGGGGCCACAGCCCCGTCCTCCAGGGTGTGAAGCGGGTATGGAGGAGATCAAAACTCCAGACATCCAGAGGCCCCCAGAACACAAGAGACCATGGAAGACCAACAGAGGGGCAGCCGCGCCACTGTTCCAGTAAGAGCTGAGGAGAGTCCCAGATGAGGGCTCGCCCAGCAGCCGCGGAGCAGAAGTCAGGGGGAGTTGCAGTGACGCGCCCGTGAGCTCCGCCGGCCCCCAGCTGTGCCTGAGTGACCGAGCCCCAGGCCGAGAGGCCGGGGGCACCCCACCTCCAAAGGGGCCCGAGCGAGCCCCAGGCCCCAGGCCCCGACAAGCGGCCGCCAAGGAGTGAGCCGGTGTGTACCCGGACGCCCACCCCCAGACACAAAGAACCACCAACACACCGACACCTGAGGGAGTCCACCACCGGCAGGGGAAGTGGTGGTGGGTGGAGATAGGCCTCCAAACCTTGGAGGGCCTGAGGTGTCCCCAGAGAGGTGGCGTCTGATACCCAACCTGACATATAGACACAGACATACAGGCACCCACAGACACAAACATCCATTCCCACCCTCATGCTCTCATATGCACTCACTCCACACTCAACCAACGTGGAGACAGACATAAAGAGACGCTGTACACACAATCACACTCCCCAAGCGTACTCTACAAACCGGGTCTAGGTACCCTTGCCCCTGGAGGGGGGAATTGCACCCAGACCCAGGTGGTGTTGCCCTTTTCCCTGCGGTGGGGAGAGGCAGACCACCCCGACTCCGCAGCAGCAGGGAGGCCCCACACCCCAGACCGCAGTCGGACGGCCAACTCCTCCTACTAGCCCTCCCGCTCCAGCAGGCCGCAGAGAATGGGAGTGGGAGAAGACTCCAAACCTCCCTCCACCCGCTCATTGTAGTGTTGATGCATATGTGTTCTAAGGTGTAATTAAAACCCAGGAGGGCATGGAGCTACCTGCCAAGGAGCAGCAGGTAAGCGCATAGTCCCTCCTGCTAGCCCTCAATGACTAAGTGTATTTAAAATTGAGAGGTGGGCAACGACGTCAGGGGTGAGGTATACACCCTGATGGTAATTTGGACTCCGTGATTGTGCCCACCCCCAAGATCCTATATGTATGTGTAATGAGAGTGTGAATAATGTGAATGTCTAAGTTGTGGGATAAAATTGAGGCAGAGGCAGCCAGAATCTACTTTGAAATCTACTTTTAACACACTGGAGTCAAAGGTTTTTCACAGAATATTTTGAATGTCTGTTCATGACCCAACAAATCAGGGAGCACTGTTATTAAACTGAAAACTATCATTTTCCATCTATTTTTAAGGGGAAAAAATTAATTTAATCAGGACATAAATTATACAAAATAAAGTGTAAATAACACTGGAAGGTTAAATGTATTGTGCCACTGATGTGGATCATTTTTTGCCATGAGGAGAAAAAAGTCACTATGACAAATGACCTTTAAAAATGTACTGGGAAGTTCCACTGATTCTTTACTGGCAGAAAGGTATAGCAAAACAACAAACTTAACTGTGGCAGTGTTTTGAATGTTTTCTACCTGCGTAGGATGTAGTTAGTAACACCTCGAGTAGTTAGTACATTGGATGGATAGCCTGATAGAAGAGTTCGTGGTTGGCAAAAAAAAAAAAAAAAAAAAAAAAAACAACAACCTCAAACTCAAAAAGAGTGCATAAAAAATTAAAAAGATTGTAATTGTCTGTAGTGGCTTCTTTAAGTACAAACTATGGCAAGAAACACATAAGTATTAATGAACAGGCAGCTAAATCCACTCAAAATCTGCTTACTAATAATGTACTTTGTTGACGAAATTTGAAGTATGTCCCTTACAGCGTGCTGTAGCTCAGCCGGCTAAGCTATGTAGCTGTTTTGTGGCTAATAACAGATCGCTGCTAGTAGCTTTTTTCCTAATGATTAGACACGCAAAATAAAGACTCAAAGCGGGAAAGTGTCAGCAACCAAGCAAAGTGAGTTAATTTTCATTGGTTTAGTTTGCTGTGGAAATGTTAACACTGTCAGTCTCACCCAAGTTTAAATATTAGCTCATTGTTAGCTGTTGGTTAGAATACAGCTGAATTCATAACAGATTTTACATGTAACCAAGTAGTTTTCAGTTACATGTAAAATCTATTTTACAAGTCTATTCTAACCAAAAGCTGCAGCGATACGTTTGACAGTGTCCCTGAAACGATTGCGTTCTTGTTCAGTCATTAATAGCTTTGTATTAAAAATATCCTTAAGTGGTGAAAAAGTGGCGATGTTCTCGGTTTAGTTATTTTCCTACAAGAAACGGAGAGACATTGATTTGTCTGTTTTAGATCATACATTGAAAACAATCAGAATAGTTGTTGATAACTGTTTTTGACTCAGCTATCGGTGAGCTGTTATTAATTCTGATTGTTTCGACTGTCTTAATAATGATTGTACGAGTTGAAGTTATTTATCCACTAAACGTCTGGTCAGAGAGAGAAAAAAATCATACATCATTATTTATCAGTACCACAGACGTTCAGTTCAAGTCAGTTCCGTTTATAAAGCGCTAAATCAAAACAAAAGTTGTCTTAAGACGCATTGTATTGTAAGATAAAAACCCTGCAATAATACAGAGAAATCAGAGAAAACCCCAACAATCATATGACCCCCTATGAGAAAGGGCTTTGGCGACAGTGGGAAGGAAAACTTCCCGTTTAACAGGAAGAAACCTCAGTGGAACCAGTCAGAATCAGAATACTTGATTAATCTCAGAGAGGGGCAGCCATTTGCCACGACCTGTTGGGGTTGAGTTGATGAACATAGGACAAAAACACGCTGTGGAAGAGAGACAGAGGTTAATAATAATTAATAATTAAATGCAGATAGGTCTATTAACACATAGTGAGTGAAAAAGGTGACTGAAGAAGAAACGCTGAATGTATCATGGAAATCCCCCAGCAGTCTAGACCTGCAGCGTAACTCAAGTTCAAGGTTCTTTATTTGTCACATGCATAGTTATACAAGTATAACACACAGTGAAATGTAACCTGACATGCTCCTTGGCGGGGGGGGGGGGGGGGTAGAGGAAGAGCATTATATATATATAGTATATACATTAGGTGAATGTGCAGTAGTAGCAGCAAGCAAGCTGGGAGGATAACTAAGGAAGGATTTAGTCACCTGATCCAAACCTAACTATATGCTTTATCAAAAAGGAAAGTTTTAAGCCTAATCTTAATAGTAGAAAGGATGTATGTCTCCCTAATCCAAACTGGAAGCTGGTTCCACAGAAGAGGGGCCTGAAAGCTGAAGGCTGTGTCTCCCATTATAATGTACAGTGATGTAAGACAGAGAAGCCGTTTGATGGAGAAGTATAGAGAAGGTCAAAACGATCTGCACTCATAGTCCACGTGGACTATGATGTTTGGACAAGAGTAAGAGTAGTTATATCAGATTAACAGGTCAGGTTGAGCTGTTTGAAGAGGTAAGGCTGAGATCCTTTGGACATGTGCAGAGGAAGGATAGTGGATACACTGCACAAAGTATGCTGAAGATGGAGCTTCCACAAAGGATGAAAAGAGGAAGACCACAGACAAGGTTCTTGATGTAATAAAATAGCTCATGCAGAGGGTTGGCGTGATAGTGAAGGATGCTAGAGATGGGGTGACATGCAGGCACGTGGTCCAGCATACAACCTCTAAAGCAGGGGTCCCCAATCCCAGTCCACGAGGGCCGATGTCCCTGCAGGTTTTAGATCTCACCCTGGGTCAACACACCTGAATCACATGATTAGTTCATTACCAGGCCTCTGGTAATGAACTTCAAGACAGCTGAGACGGTAATTTATCCATTTAAATCAGCTGTGATGGATCAAGGACACATCTAAAACCTGCAGGGACACTGGCCCTCGTGAACTGGGATTGGGGACCCCTGCTCTAAAGGGAGCAGTTGAAAGAAGATGAAGAAGGAGAAATGTTTGGCTTTCCCTTTAATAAATTAATTAACTGCTAAATCATGTGTCTTATTGTTAACTGACTAATGATTTCAGTCCTATCTTGGAGGCAGTCAGAAATGAATTATTGAATTCAATTGAAATACAGCTCAAACATATGTGCAAATCAGGGTCTTTCCTCTTCATCGTAATAAATACTTACTGTATAATAATATTGTTGGGAATTGCAATGACGTATGACTTTAAATGTTAAATAGCCTGTGCTTAAAGAACAAACACGTCCTGTTGTGCTTATTGTTAGTGCATGCAAAGTTCAGGCTCTTTCGCTAAATGTCCATTTTATGTTATTATAATGAAAAATTAAGCTCAGGTCATTCAACTTAGTGTTAAAAATCGTTATTGAGAGATGATTATGAGATGGAAGTGTAAACACAGCAAATATATGTTTACCTTCTGAGTTGGGGTTCATGAGCTCTATTCACTAAATGGCCCATTTTGCTGTGACCTATAAGTTTTGTGTAAGTGACATCAGAAAACGTTCATAACTACAAACTGTTTCTCTTTACAGATTGGAGAGTATGGTTGTGAATCTCTGCTTGCCACATTTTCACACGACAGCTCATTGTAACAAGGTGAGATATATTTTATAGACCTGCCACATAAAGGTACCCTCCCCTCCCCTCCTTTCTTTTTTTTATTTAACTATTTTATTTTTTGTTTTTTAAAGTCCAAGAAAAGGCTTGATATGTTTTTAGATAAGCAGTTCAAAGCAGCGCAGACAGACGCAAAATGACACAGGAAGTGGAGGACAGTAATGTAAAAATAAAAATAAATAAAAAACCGGTGGGATAAAGTGCTGTGTGGGAGACTGAATCACAACCGTCCTTGTGTTCTTTTCATTGGTATTTTTTAATCCGATCATGGCTGTCTTTTTCATCACACTCAGAGGATTAAAAAAATGAATGTTATCACCTTCAAGAAAACAGTTTCTTTGTTTTTTTTACTCCACATGTGCCTTATTTATGTCTTTTACATGGCTTGTTCTCATTTCATATGAGCTTTCCATGTTTAACCTTGTGATGACTCTCTCATGAGCATGTGAGGCATGTGTACTGTAATTGTTTTCAAATTTTCTCATATCTGCTGTCAGTTCGATTCAGTTTTATTTCTATGGTGCTAAATCATGACAGTCGCCTCAAGAAGCAGTCAATCCTACATTACTATAACATAATGTAGCTTTTCTCTGTACATTTTCAATTTCAAGCTTTCCCTGAAAAACACTGACACCAGTTTAATTTTCTTCCCCAGCTGTGTGCAGATGGCTATGATGTCACAAATCTTGTATCAGCTGACCCTGCCCTCCGCAGACGTGGCTTTAAGCTGGAATATTTCCTTCGTCCACCTGTACAGGTAAGATTTCACTGTCATACTTTGGAACTTGACACTCAGCATTTTTTCCTAAAATGTGTATATGTCTCATTAAATAATAGGTACCAGTAGAAGTAGTATTTGGTACTGAAAAACGTACCACTACCTTTTATTTAAATAATAACCGCTTGAAAACAGGGAATTTGGGGAAAATGTGCAGGTCAGGAAGACACTGAGGAAGAGTAGCTATTCTATCTCATGTATTATATTTTATCTATGGTTTTTTGTTTGTTTTGTCATCTTTTTGACTGTATTTTTGTTTCCAAACATTAATTATGTAGAGTATTATGTTGATGGGGCTGAACACGGATATCCAACTGTAAAGTTTATTTTTATTCTTGTTACAAGCTTAAGATTTGAACCCCTTTAAACCAGAATGCAGTAGGTGTTCTAAAGAGGTCTTAATATGCTTCCTTTTCCTTAAGTCTGTTATATCATCTCTTATGTTCATTTGAAAGCTGTGCAGGTTATTTTTTTCCTCATAGAAAACACCGCTCACTGACTGAGCACCCAAAGTGTATTTGTAACATAAGCCAAAAATGCAACAAAAGGGTAAAAAGCCAAAAATGGCATTCAAAAGGAAAGTCAGATTTACTAAATGTGCATACACACCTGCATGTATTGTTCCCTTCATGAATCACGCTTCAATAGGAAATGTGTGTTCAGCCTCTTTGTGCATAGAAATCGAGATTAGTAGTTCTTACCATCATGTTTTTCTCTGGCAGCAATGGTACATTTGTATGTTTAAAGCAGTCAGTTTAAACAAAAACTTTCCCACATTGTTGCAATGAACTGTGGTATTCTCCACTGTGGGATGTCATATGATAGTTTAACTTTCCTGAATATGATTTATTTATTTGAGTTTTTATGGAGAACATATCCTGTATTTTGATGAGGATTCATAATGCATTGTACCGAACGCGATGGACGCGAATAAAACGCCCCAAACGCCCCTAATTTGACGCATGTACATTCGCGTCTCAACGCGTGTCCAAGAAAAATCCATCGCGCGTCAAAATATGATATTTTGACGCGCGTGAACCGGAAATGTGGGAGGAATGTGGGAGGGAGTTGTGCCAGACCTGGTTTTGCAAGATGGCAGCTATCGAGCTAGCGCTTGAAGAGAGAGTCTCCCTTCTCTATGTACTGTGGAGAGCAGAGCAGCAGCGTAAAAGACGTTCTCGCCATACCTGGGTCCATCAGGTCCTCCAGAGGCATGAGCAGTTTGGTGAGTTTCACCACTTGCTCCAGGAGCTGCGCCTGGATGACGGCCGATTCCAGCGCTATCACCGTCGGCCAGTTTGAGGACCTGCTTTCCCTCGTCGGTCCCAGCATTGCCCGCCTAGACACCAACTACAGACGCTCAATCCCACCTGCAGAGCGCCTGTCCGTCTGCCTGAGGTTAGTAAAACTATTTAATACGGTAGTCCTTTATTGATATCTGTGCTAATATGCTAATCCATCCAGTTATACACTGCTAACATGGATGTGCTATGCTAACAGTGAATGCTGTCGGTGTTTACTGAAAGCAAACTGTGGTACAGAGACGACTCTTTATAATATTTCTAGTGATACTCAGAAGGTCTCATCAAGTCCCGATTTAATTCGATTTATGCTGTTATCAGTGTTTGCATGATAGCATGGCTGTGGTGTCACATCAATGTATGCGCTCGGTGTTTGCTGATATCAAACTGTAGCATTAGGACCACTGAGTTAACCTTTGTAGTGATACTCACTCCTTTTTATTTAGACCTGGTTTAATTCTGGGATAGTTGAATATTTGTATATAATCCCTGCAGCTGTCAGACTCTATAGCAGGGGTCACAGCCTTTATTAAAACAGAGTTAGATAAAACTGAACAGTTTGGTTCATCTCTAGTTACATGGTTCTATCTTGATAAGCTGTCTTATCACAGATTAATTTTTCAAAAATATTAATGATTTAAGCAAGGAAAGGGCTACATGTCAACATACAACTCTTTATTTCTATTAATGTCTTACTTCATTCCTACCTGATTGACATGTTTAGGAATTATGAGTGATTGGCTCACTGTAGTTGTGAAAGTTGCTACCAATCAAATTATGATATGTTAAAGTTAAAACAAAACACAACTGTTTTAGATATTATCTAATATACATTTTGTAATTATCCTTATAATTACAAAAGGTTTTATGTAAGATTCATGTTTTGTGATTTAAATCTGACATCACAAAAGTATTTTGGAATTTGAATAATGTATTTTGTAACTGCAGCACACATAATACTAATTTTGAACAATTTTGTCCAGGTTCCTTGTCACCGGGGACTCCTTCAGGACCATCGCGTTCAGTTTCAGAGTCGGTGTGTCCACGGTGAGCCAGATCACCCCCCAGGCAGCGACGTCCATCTGGGACTGTCTAGTGGACGACTTCATGGCTGTGCCTTCACCTGGAGACTGGCGCTCCATCACAGAGGGATTCCAGGAGCGCTGGAACTTTCCTCTGTGCTGTGCAGCTCTGGATGGGAAGCACATCCAGACAAAGGCACCCCATATATCATATAGGAGACACACACATTGATATACACTAAATATTCATTTCATTTCTTTTTTGTGGTGCCCAAATTGATGCACCTGCTTGATTTTGTTTAAACAATTATTGCACACTTTCTGTAAATCCAGTAAACTTCTTTTCACTTCTCAAATATCACTGTGTGTGTCTCCTGTATGATATTTAACTGACATTTTTTATTGTAACAACCAACGATTTATACAGGAAAATAATGTCTATTAACAAGGTTGCCCAAACTTCTGCATCCCACTGTATCAGTATATTTTGTCATTAGTATAATATGAAATAAAGTCTACATGTGTCAAGTCGTGTGCCAACATTTGCTGTGTAGTAGAACTGAGACATTAGTCATTATAAACATTTATTTAAAATAATATTAAAAGTCTCAAACAGAAAAACATTAAACATAAATATATAAAATATAAGAATTTACAGAGAGACAGGAATAAAAAGGACCAGCTGCTCTCCAGAGCAGGAACAAGGCTGAGGAGGAAATGCTCCATTGGAGACTGGTGTGGCCTCTTCAGGGACTCCAGGATGGCCAGCTCCACCGCCGATGGACCGTCCTGGGACCCGTCCCTCATCTGCCTCGGAGCCGTCCTCCTCTGTGGGCCTGTAAAACAGCACAAAACACAAAGAAATGAGAAGGCTGCTACTAGATTTTAATTTCAACATTGAAGAAAAAAAAAACAATAACAGGATATAATCAGATTGGTTGTAGATATTTAGTAAAGGTGATCACAAGGGAATCCCACCGACTAAAAAGGTATCAGTGCTTGCTGTACATATCTGTGGGTGCAGCAGCAGGAGCTCAGGGACTGGGGATGCTCTGCTGCAGAATCAGTTGGTTCTATCAATACAGTATTAAATGTTAACAGGTTGGATATAATAATCGTAGAGTAGACAGTGGTCCCTCATTTATTGCAGGGGTTCTCAGAATAACTAGCCCCTGGTCACAGTTCTCACAATTGATTCTCAAAGTGCAAACCTTTGTAGATTGCAAAACGTAAAAGTATTATTATGCCGCGGTTTGTCTTCATCTGCCCGCCACTTTCGTGCGCCTTTTTCCCTCACGGTGCAGGTGTCTATTTCCGAATGAGGCTCATAGTTATGGGTGTTTTTGTGCTGTTTTTTCTATTGGACGCGATGGTTATCAAAACCAAACGTGATAAATTTGGCAAGCGCAGGAGATTTGTCAATCAGGCTGCAGAATGCAATGCTGTACTGTGCAATAAAAAATCAGCGAAAAAGCAAAGCAGTGACGGATGAACAGCGGGACCACTGTGTGCTGTTTATTAATAAACAATAAAATATATTCCTAAATGATAACATGCATAAAAGCAGAACGGTATTTGTACGTCAGTGGGAAAATAGCGGTGGCTTGCTAGCTTTTGTGCGGCTTCCCCGGGTCAGTGAAAACTTTCAAAAGAGAAATGAATGAACTTACCAGGTTGCCCGATCTCTTCACATATCTTCCTCCAAGCTCGGTCCTTTTTATTCCTGTCTCGGTACTGAAAGCAGCTGGTGTTGTACAGCTCCGAGTTGTTTGCTACCGCATTGATTAGCCTTCCCCTCCATTGAAGTATGAAAGGCTTTGGCTGGATCTGCCCCTTTGACCTAGGTAACAGCCACGTCACCAGGCTCCTGATTGGTTGTCGCGGCGCGATTTGACGCTGGAGTTCAGATTTTTCCAACTCGAGCGGTAGACGCGAAACGCGCGTATGCACAAAGTGCAACACAAAAACTCACGCGCGTGGTTTTATTCGCGCGTCAAACGCGCCAGACGCGCTACACTGACGCGCGTTTCACGCGTTTTGGCGTTTTCGCGACGCAAATCTGCTTCCGAATTTTCGCGGGACCCGCAATCGCGCGTCATCGCGCCTTTCCATTGACTTTACATGTAAACCTGACGCTCTATTCGCGTCCATCGCGTTCGGTGTGAACACACCGTAAGAGTCACATTTAAAAAAAAACTAGGTATGATTATTATAGTAATGTGTTTATATCCATACCTTACACATTTTTCTTCTGTTCCTTCAAGGTGACATTGAAGTTTGGTTTCCAGGTGGAGCTGTGTAGGGTGGATGTTGAGTTGTGGCCCTGGGGTATGGACAGGGGACAGGCTTGCAAGAAACTGGAGATCAGCACCAGTTCTGATCCGTTACCTTCTACAGGCACCAAAGATTTTCCACAAAAGAAACAGATACAGGCGAAAGATCAGAATGCAGCGAATAGACGAGAACTTCGAAACCACGAGAGTAAATCTCAACAGAGTAACAGCCACCAGTGGAGTCTTCAGGCCCAGCAGTGGAGTGAAGTGACTCCAGGTGAGCCTCAGAAAAGAGGCTGCATGTTCAAACATCAGACAAACACGGAATCCAGCAATTCTGAGCCAGAGTTTAAACTGGTGGCTCGTTGCGAACTAAAGGAGGAAACCAAAGTCTGTTTCACACGTTCAAATTTTTGCCCCAGGGCCCCGTTTCTGTCCTCGCCTCCTCCACAACCTGCAAACTGTCTGCAAGAGGAGCTATGGAGCCGAGGTTTGCTCTCGCTCGGGGCTGTGACAAAGCTTCGTGTAACCATGCCTTATGGTGGTGCAGCATCATCTCTGGGGCTGAAATCTTTGACTGTGTGGGGACAACCTGCTCGCAGCTGCTCTGCAGAAGAAGTGGAGAGGATCAAAAAAGTCCACAAGGCCAGTGAAAGACGGCTACAACAGCCTGCATTTTTTGCACCTCCTATCAGACAAAGCAAACAGGGACTGCAAGAACCTCCAAGGTATTTGTGTAATTTCAAAAGTAGTAGAACTAATTATCGGGCTGTCACATCTATACTGTTGGTTTTATAGATTATGTAAGTATTGATGTGTGCCAATATGTCGTTTACTTTGGTAGTCATTCCATCCCAGAAGAATTCCTTGATCCACTCACACAGGAAGTGATGATGCTCCCTATGCTGCTGCCCAGTGGTGTGTCAGTGGACAACTCCACTCTGGAAGAGTACCAGAAGAGGGAAGCCACGTGGGGTAGACCCCCAAATGACCCTTTCACCGGTGTACCATTCACTTCAACTTCCCAACCTCTTCCTAACCCCCAACTGAAAAGTCGCATTGACCACTTCCTGTTGCAGAAAGGAATGACGAGGAGGGATGGGATGTTGGGGAGAGGAGTTACAGGAGACAATACACAGGCCTCAAGACTTCTAGCCTCCAAAGTACACGAACATTCTCAGAGCTCTCTGTGCCTCAGTAAAAGCTCAAACAGTGGTGCTGCTGAATATAATGCTGACACCAGAATCACAAACAGGACTGTGAAGATAGAAGATGCAGGGTCAGGACCTTTGTCAGATAATAAAAATCACACATCTGATGCTGAGCCTTTAAGTACAGGTAATAAATCAGCATTAGACAGGAGAAAGAAACGAGATCTAAGTGATATTTCCAAAGAATCCAAGGACACATTGACACCTGAGAGGGAACTCCAAACAAAAAAACTAAAAAGTGATGCAGTTTCTGGTGAGTATAACATGTAAACATACAAACCAGGGGTGTCAAACATAAGGCCCAGGGACCAGAATTGGCCCAATCCAGCCAATTGGATGGCTTTTGGAACATGTACCGGTAGTTAAACTTCTTTTCTGGAGTTTTACTGGTTTGGCCCATTTAAGATCAAAGTATGTGGACCGACATGTAAAATGAGTTTGACATCCCTGATCTAAACCATATCCATGCCATTTTTTCAGTTTGTCTTGATTGTTGACTTCTCTGCTGTCTTCACGTTTGCTTCCTCATTGTGCACCTTCAGTTCCGAGCTGCAGCTCCCACGAGCAGCGTTTATCTGCTAGTCTGGATGAGGCCCTCTTCTCTGCCCTGCAGGGCCGGCCCTCCTTCACTTCAAATTTGCCCCAGAAGCGGGTTAGTCCTGACTCTGAAACGCTGAATACCACCCAACAGCGCCAGAATTCAGGCTTCCTGAGCAGTTCTACAGGTAGGATTTGCACCCTCTGATACATTTGAGTAAATACTATTCCCTAAGTATATGACTGTTGAAATATAATAAAGAAATCTGGAGAAGTTGTTTAGAAATCTTGTTTTTGGTGTAGTCAGTTTTGATTCATGTCAGTTAGAAATAAAACAGAGGTGTGAAACCATACATAGAAATTTTTCCGACCACTTCACTGCTGCTTACCTCTGTTCTGAATAACTCAATTTTGTGTTATTACAGTGGAGAAAAAAATACTGAAAAAACAAACCTTGAGCCTATGTTCAAGTTTAAAGCGCCAGTGAAGTGGGAGAAATGCAAGTGTTCAGTTTTACTTGATACATTTGTAACATAAGAACCAGATGTCTATTGTTTCCCTGCTGATCATTGCCACAAAAGACAAAACAAACATGGTGTTAAATTTCTAGAGTGCTGTCACGCTTTCTCATTCAATGCTTAACCAGAGTTGCATTTACATTCTTTAAATGTTTTTCTGTATTGCTCTCCCTTTGTAAAGCACTCTGAGTGACCTTATATCCAAATCAGTTTGACTTCATTTAAATTGGTTTAATATAATAAGCAGTGCCCCAAATGCTACCTGGCTACAGAACATTGCTTAAAATTTTATGGCAGAAGTATTTAAAGTTTGTTTGAAATTAAGTGAGTATTAAGTGATTCTCCCTCGCCCCATCTTTGCTTAATAGGTGAGAAGATGTGCTCTGCGTGTTCCTGTTCTGTGTCCCTTTACTCCACCTCAGCATCATCCGTCTACCGTCTGAGCTGTGGTCACTTGCTCTGCCGCGCCTGCGTGCAGAAGGAAGCCAATCCTCTGAGGTCGGCCACTACATCAACATCCAATCGTATTGTGTGCCCAACCTGCCAACATCCCACCCCACGTGCCCTCATCACACGGGTGCATCACTAACATAGCATAAGAATCCAACCGACACTTACAAATTGAAGACATGATTGTATTCCAGATGTTTAAGTAAAAAGAAAAAATTTGCAACTGGAAATTCAGGATTTTATTTATGGACCGTTAACTTTTCTTGACAGTACCTTATTACCCTTTTTGTAAGCATGACATCTTTACACTGTAAGTCTATTTGTCACGTTATAACTACTGTTTTCACAACCACTCCTGTTAAATTGTCTGTTTCTCATTTGTTGTTTTATTGTATTATTTTGTATATTTTTGCTCACGTGGATTAAAGATACCTCAGATCTAGCAGTGAATTGTATTTCTTCACATCTTCTTACACTCATATTGTCACAATATCAGATCACACAGGCCTGTTTTATTAATCTCCACAGATCAGGAAAGGACATCTCTGAAAGCAAAGACCTTTGCAAATATTGTAAAAAATATAGTGTGGATAAAGTCCTGTTCTTTATCTCCTCCACCCCCTCTTTCTTTCTTTTCATCAAGCGCTGAAGTGTACTTGCAGCCTTGGGTCTGCAGTCTTTGTGTGGCCGCTCTCTACGTGGATGCATTTGACTAGAAAATGTTTGGGCACAGAAGCAGGAGACCAAAAGAATTTAAGTAGAAATTGAGTCCAACCAAGGTTATGTGGTCATTGTGAAGAAGGAGACAGTGTCGTGTTCAGCTGACCTCCTGATGTCATGTGTTCTTTGTCCTTATCTCTGTTCCTTGCCTTGTTTTGCTGTCTTAAATGGGTGAACGCAGGCAGAAGATGGAATAATAAGAACATCCAGACACATCATGTACTAGTTCTAAATATATTTATGTGATATTAACAATAACCTTTATGTTGGTATTTCAGGTAGTATGAAATACTGACACTAGATTACATTAGGTTTCAGGTTTCTTTTTAAGGAGCAGTTTTACGTTAGGAGGCTGCACCTCCTCCTTGCCCATGTGTTCTTTCACTACCCTCTGAACTCTTGAAGCTAATTACCCTTTACAAGCCTGAGTTATTGTGCACAGAAGGGTTAAACGGAGAAATGTGAGGCAAACAGTATTTAGTTGGTGTTCACCATCACAAATAGCATAATCTGTATGTTGCTTTCCTTGACAGCATTAAGCTTAATCAAGGTCGTGATCCTGTATCCGCTCAGTAAGAGAAAAGACAGGAGTCAGTTCTGCATGTGAAATGAAGACATGGGCTTCACTGTTTCCGATACAAGTGGTGGTTAAAGTGCTTAAATGATACTGAATCACACTGTATTAGTCAAAGTCACTGACTTTATACACTTATTAGACAAAAACTTTGCTTATGTTGTGAACTCTTATTGTTTGTAAACTTTTCTTATTATACACCGTATTAGAGGCATCAAGAAATTTCTGCAGAAGACTAAAACTGCCATAAATACAAGTAAACATGTGACTTAATAGATCAGTTATTATACCACTAAATGAATGAAAACATACTAAGAAAATTAATATTAGCATTGATTAATCTGAAAAATGTGAGAAATGTATTCTCTCTGGTAATTCTTCACTGGAAACAACCATTTACTTTTAACAGAAAATTTCTTAGGTACACTCTGTAACTACCAGGTGCCATGTCGTCACATGTTTTAAGGTTTTATTTGTCATATACAGGAAATAATGGCACATAACTACCAGTAATGGAATTCTTAGGCTCAGAGCCCTCTCAATATTGCGCATAAGCAATGCCTAGATATAAATAAGAAAAAGTATAAAAATAAAGAAAATATATATTTATAAAAAAGACTACAATAAATAAATACAGAATACTGAAATACTGTAGCAGCTGTAGTGCAGAGATAGTGGCATATAAAAGTACAGTGTGTATAGTGATTGTGCAAAATAAACTGTTCAATATTTCAGCAATTCAGTAGCCCGATGGCTTGTGGGTAGAGACTTCATCCCTTCATAATGGGATGGACATGGTCAGGAGCAATACTCAAATAGGCTGTGGCATTTAAATATTGCTCAACTGGTGCTGAAGGGCCCAAATTGTGCCAGAACAATGTCCCTTACACATGAAAAAACAGCCAGGATGGAGCTACGTTTACATGTTGTTTATGTCAAATTATGATCCAACAATCAGTAGAAATTGAGAGTGATCAGGAAACGTTCGCCCATTTTCCTGTTCTCAGCTGACAAGGGTGGGACCCGGTGTGGTCTTCTGCATCTGTTGTGCTTACAGAGGTGCTCTGCTGCATACCTTGCGTTTAATCAACTCTAATTTGAATTCTTGCTGCTCCCCTATCAGCTCAAGCCAGTCTGGCTATTTTCCTCTCACGTTTGGTGTCAACATGGCATGTTCACCCAGAGAACTCCTGCTCACTGGAGCTCACTATTTTTCGCTTATTGGATCATTCTCTGTAAACCTAGAGATAGTTGTAAAAAAAAAAATACACAGAAATTTTTGTAAAGTAAAATAAACACATACATGAAAGAGTATTTATTGTTGATACTTTCATGTATTTAATGACAAACATTTTTTCACTGAGTCTTAGTTATGTCTCTATTTTGATTTTGGCACTTTAGGGCCTCCTATAGTCCTGTTTGTCTGGGTCTCGGTGTTCGAGCTACTTCCTGTTTTATTTTGATAGTTCTTGTCTCTTGTGTGTTGCGTTCAGTGCTGCGTCTCCTGTCTCGTTATGTCCTATTTCTTCCTGCTGTGGTCCCATTTGTTTCCACTCCCCTGATCACCCCTCACTGTATTTATTGTCTCTGTTTTCCTCCGTCAGAGCGTCTTTTCGCATACCCCCTGTGTCTCCATGTTCCTATTGTTGCAGTTTATGTTTTCACGAAAATTTGCATTTCTTATTTTTTTACCGTTTTGCCAAACGCTCTGAATAAACTGCTCGCCTTCTGTTAAAGCCAGTGTCTGCCTTTGAGTCCTCTCTCTGCTCCACTTGATCTGCTGCCGCAGATCATGAGAGAAATGTTTGAAAGTAAATTCTGTAAAACTTTTTCTTTCACATTTGGAGTACTGTAAAGTTTAATGAGATTTAGATTCACTGAAGGATGAGCTTTGAATGCTGTGACTCTAATTAAAGAGCTTCACACCTGGACCTGCAGCCTTTGATGCTCAGTTTTGCCATTTCTCATTTAACTGCTGATTAGTATAACAACAGCTAATAAGAGAGATGCAACCCCGAGCATGCAACAAGACGCTGAAAGGAATAATCAAGGTGTAATATGTTTATTTGAAAATGCTACTCTGGTTAGGATCATTACACCCACTAGTTTTACATTAAGTCTGGAACATAATTTGTGTGACCTCTGTTGTCATGATGCTACCACATTTGTCTTAATCTAAAAGTGAAAACTACACACAGTGACGAACTGTGCATGATCATTAAATGTTCTTCATTATTCCCCCTCATTGCGGTTAATTTGGGCTAATAAATTGTTCGCAAACTCCAATTAGTTGTTCATGTTTTGCCGTTTTCAGTGTGTCAGTCAAAGCGGGGGGTGAAATTATTCAAAGTTATTACAAATAGGCGCAGTGCTGAATACAGAAATTGTATCTTCTGCTGTCGTGTCTGTTTTTGTGTAGATTTGTTAGATGGCACACATCCGATGCAGAGCCACATCTGTGGCGACCTCTCGCGCACGCGTCGCGCGCACACCGGTGGCCTTCGGGCGCGCATCCCTGCGGAGAGAGCGCAACGGGGACGAAAGTGACGTCAGGAATCAATCGCTTTGTCAAACATGTCCATCTGCTTATAAGTGAGAAATGACCGCAGTACCAGACAGACATCCACACCGGCGGAGGACACACAGGTGCAGCGCGGCGCTCACTCCAAACCGACAGCGATGCCTCACTCCTTGTTCCCCCTGTGCGTCCTAGGACTCCTTGCGTTCTCCTCCGCCTGCTACATCCAGAACTGCCCCCGAGGAGGGAAGCGAGCGCTGACTGAAACTGGAATCAGACAGGTGAGCATTGTTCTTTCTGCTAAGACAGCATGCTTATTCTTTAACTGGCTGTGTTTGATTCTAAATTGGCTTTAGCCTATAACATTAGAACAAACGGTCAAGAAAAAACGGTCCAGCAATTCACAAAATTAAAGGAATGCTAAGCAGCCTTTAAATAAGCGAAACCGAGCGTGCAATGGATGTTATGGGATCAAAATGTGAGTGGTTTACTGGGTATATCAGATTTTAATAAAAACGGAAGAGAAATCATACTGATAAAAAATAAAAGTCACTTATGGAAAGATTTAAAAAAAAAAATAACACCAACTCAATTGAACCTTTTTTAAAGTCACAAATTAGATATTACTCATGTAGTTTAAAAATACTGATTTACAGTGAGAGACTGTAGGAAAGAAAATGGTTGTGACTTATTTCACATGCTCATATTGCTATAATTCTTCTGCTGAGGCAATGCAATGAATGTTGATTTTGTTGAATACAAGATGGAAAAGAACGTGAAAGTATCATTGGTCTTGTAATATGATATAATATAACAGAAAATAATACTGCTAAATTCAATTCCATTCTCCTCCAGTGCAAGTCTTGTGGCCCTGGAGACAGGGGCCGCTGCTTTGGCCCCAGTATCTGCTGTGGGGACGGCTTCGGCTGCCTGCTTGGCTCCCCAGAAACAGCTCACTGTGTGGAGGAGAACTACCTGCTCACCCCCTGCCAGGCAGGAGGGAGATCCTGTGGGTCTGAGGGAGGGCACTGCGCTATTTCTGGATTCTGCTGCAATTCTGGTACGAACTGGTCTGATTGATTGACATGTTGACATGTAAGATATGAACTTCATTTCTTGTTTTTCTTCTTTTCAGAGGGCTGTATGGTGGACTCTGACTGCGTGGGAGAGACAGAGGCCACAGATCCAGTCCACGGCTCTGAAAGAAGCTCACCAACAGAGCTGCTGATGCGTCTTCTCCATGTGGCTGCCAGAGGACAGAATGAGTACTGATATTTTATGTGTGGGCGTCCATCTGCTGCTCAAGACCTGGAACTGCAACAGAAATGAAGTTCATCCATGTTCCACTATAAGCCTTGGGATCTGAACTCTGAACAATTTAAATTTTCTTGGTTCTATTACTGTTTCTGTTTGAAGTGTCTTTCTGATTAGCTGGGCTAAAAATACAAGGGGAGAAGAACCACATTAATTGATAGGAAAACATTAGGTTTCATGTGTGCTCCCCCCTAAAAAATGTATATACTAATGCACATACTGTAAACAAAGTTTATTCTCTATAAGAAGACACCCGAGAGCTCCAATTTCAAAACTGAGATATAGTAGAGCACATTGTAAATAAGTCAGAGGTTAAAGATTACAGTTGATACAGGCATCCAGGTAAAACAGCAGAATGTCAATGCTTGATCAGTTGCTTCTTGTGTAGTAGAAATATTGTTGTATATTAAAAATGGGAGAAACAATACAGAATGAAAGAATGCCAAAAAGGCTCTTCTGATTCCTCATTTCCCAGAATACTCTTGAGTGTGCGAAAGAAAGCGACAGTCAAAGGAACCACAACAATAACCACAGAGTAATCAGGAATGGTAATTGCTGTAATTTGATCAGTTTCGATCAAAACTGTTTTGCACACAGATTAGCTGCTCAAGGAATTACATAAACTGACTGCATTGATGCATTCATATCCTCCAACCATATAACTCAGCACTGTGTACCAACATGTATAATTTGCGTAGATGAAAGATAGTGGTTTCTAACTATCAGACTCCCGTCTGTGTGAATGCTAATTTGCTGCCAAATCTGTATGTGCTGGCAGTTTGTCTGCACTGTTTTTCAATCCAGTTGGCACTAGATGCAGGACCTCCCAGATTTTGACAGTTATGTTCTTTGATTGACTCAATACCTGTGTGGCACGTCAAAAATCCTAAACTTTTGGAAAGTCATTTTATGTGTGACTCATCTTGTGCTCCACACTATGAAGGAGACGCCTCAAAACCCACAGATACAAATAGACCTGCTGCCAATTCCCCAGGTTTCAGACCCCAGCCACTGTCACACCATGATGACAAAACAGCTCGGAGCTGTTTTAGTAGCACAAGGGGAACCTACACGTGGGTGGAAATGTCATGCACTGTCACCTCACAGCAAGAAGACGATTGGTTCAAATATCAGTCGGGGCCTGTCTGTGTGGAGTATGTGTGTTCTCACTGTGCCTTGCGTGGATTTCCTCCAGATACTCCAGCCTCCTCCCACAGTTTAAAGACATGTCTGTAAGGTTAAATGACAATACTAAATTGGCCATGGAACTGACACAAATAAAGTGCTTCAAGAGTGAATGTGTGAATCATCCCTTATCTTTAGCTAGTTCAACACATTCTCATTCGTGGTTAACAAATGATGTATTTTGTAGACTTTGGTTACTGAACACTGTTTTCATTAGCTAAACAGAGGAGTTGCACTAGACTACAGAGGCTTATCATTAAAACCAAAGCAAATCCTCCAGATCTCATTCACGGAACAAAACATGTCAGAGAGATTCAAACCTCAGTCAATACATCTATGTCACAAAGGCAAAGACAGTTGGGAAGCAAGATCCCATAAATCATAAAGTGCTGCGATTCAAAGGCCTTAGGTGGTATTGGGGAGCTATTAGCCATTGGATCAAAAGTGCAAATCAAGCGCAAACATCCTACAGACACCGTTTTTATTTGTCAGTTATGACTCCTACTGACTTACCAATGTTCCCACCTTTAAAATAAACTGCCAAGAAGTCACTCATTGATATTGGTGCAACCAGAAGAATTCCTTTCAGCATGTTTTTCTTTTCTTTTTTTCTCAGTAATTATACTGTATGCTTGCACGCTCAGTTAAATTGCACAACACGTAAGAGTTGAAAACCACACCTGGGTACACAATGAACCTTGGCTCTAAAGAGGTTGGAAAACAGGACGACACTTTTAAAATGACTTAACCGTGCATTTTTTATTTGTTTATTTATTTGTGTGCCCAAAAGTTGAGTTCATCAACACAATCTTGCTCATGCGCATTCATTAAAGGGTAAAAAGTGTCAAGTTTCCTGCATGATCAGTACTTCAAAGTGCCACTTGAACTCTTAACAACAAAATTAATCAGTTATTAAATGTTATTACCGAGCTTTGCGCTAATCACACATCTTAATTTGTCCCCAGACTTGGAAAATATCCCTGAAAAGACTGAAATCTGACGTTCTTTGTGTTCTAATTTGACCTTTAGCAGTGAACTGTATTGAATGTTGACTCTGGGTGTGTCGTCCATTTTTTTTAAATTTCATATCAATCAGTCAAGTAAGATTCTGTTCAAAGAGTGGTGATTAAACCTGTCAGAGCCTGCCTTGGCGCATCATACCTGTATTTATGAGCACTGACTGTTTGAACAAAGAGTTAAGCTGGAAACGAAAGTAACTTTTCTTTTCGTAAATACTTTACTAATACCAATACTATACTAATACCCTTTCAATGCATTTTAATTACCGAGTTCCATTCAAAGAGACGCTAGCAGATGTTCACATGTGCTTCTCTGGATCTTCGTAGGTGTGTGCACAGGCATGTGCAGGACCTCTGTGTCAGTATTTAAACACCAAAGACACGTTACCTCCCCACACTTGCTCTGCCATCATGGATGTGAAAGTTGGGTTTGTGATTGTTTGTCTGTGCACTTTGGCCATCACCTCCAGTGAAGGTAAGGACACTCAGGCCAAATACATTTGGCAAAATCAAGGAGACATTTGGACTGAATATGCACTGATTTATACATCAGGTGCATCCAAAATAAGTAAATAAATTGACACTTAGAGCTCTTTATGTGTGCAGGTGTGTGATTACCACATTCCTCCTAAAGTTTAGAAATGGTGAAAACACTTGTCTGTTTTTTCAATAATTTTAGTGTTCATACAGTGTTTTTAAAGACATTTTGTATAATGCTTCTTATCTGTTTAACAATGACCACTGTTACATGACATGAAATGTTTAATCCTGTTCAGTTTTATGAGGCTCCATAAAAACATACATTACATTTGGTTATACCTTACAGCTGGAATTCCAAAATGCTGCATAAATACAAAGAGTGACATCCGGCCACGAATACTGATGAACGTTCAAAGATGGGAGATGCAGGAAAGCAACAGTGCCTGTGACATCCAAGCACTTGTGTAAGTGTTGAAAACTAATTTTCCAAAAGGTTACAGGTAATTTTGTAGTTATTACATGATACATAATTCATGTAATCATGCATTCCTCAGCTGCACAGTTTCAGTTAAATAATGATCAGTAATCAAACTGTAAGCTAATACCTTTTACTTCAGGTTACATTAATATTTGTATTTAATTGCTTTTCCTTGTGCATCCACAGACTGTATGTAAAGAACTTCAAAAAGCCAGTATGTGCTCATCCCAATGTGAAGCCAAAACTGAAGACCATTCTGAAAATAAAGGACCTGATGGCGCGCCGACGTCCTTCCTAGGACAAGGAGCGGAAGAAACGTCTTCTCCAGATGTTCGTGTGTCATGTTTCCCACAAAAGGTGTTTTTCAGAGTTTTTATTATGTAATAATTATCATTTAGTTCCACCTCAGCTGCCTGCAGCAACATTGCTTACATGTTAAGGCATTAGTACAGTAATATCATATTACTTCTGCTACTATATTTTAGTTTTACATTGACAGACACCATCCTACTTCTGAGTTGCTACTTTAAGTGTATTATGCTATATGTAAGAAAAAACATAGGTTTGCATGTAATAGAATATGAAGTAATGGAGTATTTTTTTACAGTGTACTAAAACTTTTTAAACTGTTTAATGATGCAACTATATCTTGTACCACTGCGCTGATGCAAATAGATGTTTTTTAAAACACTGTAAAGTGTGATGTCTATTTTTCTTTTACTTTGTTTTCTATTAATCTGCAAATATATAGTAGTTATGATCATCAAGCCATCATTAGACTACCAGCACGCAGCTTGATAGTGTAGTAGTTAACACAGTTAAGAAGGGCTGCTGGTTCAGTTCCAACTAGAGACAAGGTTGTGTCAGGAAGTCAAATCAAAAATCTTGTACTACCTGGTGTCACGACCTTTTGTGACAAGTAGCTTCCATGTTAAGCTTAAATAAAATTGCATCATGGTAGCAAAGCTGCTTTTGCCAACCACATTCAGTCATTTCGGGAAGTGTCTTTCATAAATGTTGGTTGCAGGAAACCATTCCTTGAGAAATCCCTTTAAAAAGGAAACTGGCCTCTGCTATTCACTTATATTGAAGCTCTGGAAAAATATGACCTACTCCAAATAGTTTCCACATACTAGAGGTATTTGATAAAATGTTAAAAAAGAAGAAGAAGAAGAAGAAGAAGAAGAAGAAGAAGAAGAAGAAGAAGAAGAAGAAGAAAAACACCAACCACACACTGTGGTGTGTTACTATAGCTCACTTAGTTGAGCTGTTCTAAAGGTGCCGCAGGGGCCTGGAGCTATGTCTGGCCCAGACCCGTTCCTGCATGTCACTGCTGCTGTCTAGTTCTCCAAAAAAGAAAAAGGTGCACGACATTCCTTTTAACCTTTTAAAAGTGACCCATATTCTTTCTCTAATTCAATTTCCATGAGTCAGATTCTGTTTAAATAATCGTTATTACACATGTCTGAACTTGTGGACAATACATTAGCCTGCTGTTCACTGATAGTTTAAGCACAGAGGTAAAAGTGAAAGTAAGATGAATTTTTATAAAGCATTCGAGTACTGTCCAATAAACTTTATATTTACCTTTATCACTGTTATGATTTTGGCAACATGATTTTTTCAAAGAGCTACTGACTGGTTAAAGTACATGTTCATACACGTCTCAGTGTTGGTGGGTGGGTGTGCAGATATGTGTTAGTATTTAAACACCAAGGACACGTTTCCTCCCCAAACTTGCTCTGCCATCATGGATGTGAAAGTTGTCCTTGTGATTGTTTGTCTGTGCATTTTGGCCATCACCTCCAGTGAAGGTAAGGACACTCAGAGCAAACACACATGCAAAAACCAAGAGAGTACTGGCGCTTCACAGATCATACGTCAGGTACATCCTAAATAAATAAATGAGCTCACATTTAAAGCTGTTTTGAGAGAAAAGGGCATGTGTGTGGCAAGCACATTAATGTTGAAGTCAAGATAAGATGAATACAGTTGTCTGTTTTGGCCTGAAATTATTCCAATAAAAAATCCAATAAAAATTTGTTTCAGCATGCTAACGTTCAGCTGACTCATCTGCTCAGTTTAACCACAACCACCATTGCACAATACAAAATGCTGAGCTCTGTTCTGTTTCATGGTGTTCCAAAAAACGCGCTCTGCTCTCGGGAAAAAAGTAGACATCGGTAACTGGTCTGTAAAAACATGAATGTTTAGACTAAGGTGTGTGTGTGTGGGGGGGGGGGGGGGGGGGTGTCTCTTTTGGAGCAATGTTAGTAAGGACGCACATCCTCAGAGTAACTATCATGGAAGAGAATGATCTCTATATACGTTTTTTAATCAAAGAAAACATAATGTAATTTCCATATTTTGGTTTTAATCTCATGTTACAGCTGGAATTCCAAAATGCTGCTTACATACAAAGAAAAAAATCCGGCCACGGACACTGATGAACGTTAAAAGATGGGAGATGCAGAAAAGCAGCGGCGAATGTGAAATCAAAGCACTTGTGTAAGTGTTAAAATTACTCATCCGATTAGTTTAACCACAGGTTACGGGTAATTTTGATCATCACATGATCATCGATAACATAACATGCACTGATAATCTCTACTGTATGAATTTTATAATGATCAAGACTGATCAAGAAATAAACTTTGTCACCAGATTCTATCTCTATTTGATCTTACTCGGAGTTACATAAATATTTGTGTTATTATCTTAAACTGAAACATAATCGTGTTTTCTTGTGCATCCACAGGCTTTACCTAAAGGGCTATGAAAAGCCAATATGTGCTCATCCTAGTGAGCTCCGAAGACTGAAGAGGATGAAGATAAAAAGATCGTAGGGTGTGGAACAGAAACTCTCTTCTCCAGGAATCTTCATATCATCTGGTGTTTTCAAGAGTTTCAAGAGCCTTCGTGTAATTGTTTTCTTTTATTTTGATCTTAAAGGCAGCTATCTGCTACTGTAACTCTGTTGCTAAGAAACTTTGCATGTACTCAGGTACATTTTAGAGGTACTACTATTATTTTATATTCTGATGTTTTACCCAAATACCATATAGATGTCATCACTTTTCACGAATTGCTATTACTAAAGGTACACGAGTCAGTTAGATTTGTCTCCATCTCAGCTGCCTGTAAGACTACTGCTTACAAGTTAAGACATTTATAGTGATGGTTTGTAACATAGAATCCAGCATTGACACATATCATTCTCGGGCATTTCATTGGGTATTTTTGTAGTATTGTATCCATTTTTAAACTGTTCAGTCCTCCAGGTATATCTTGTTCTACTGCATATATACAAACAGAATTAATAAAATGTCACAGCGAGGTGTGCTGTATTTTTTCTTTTACTTTATCTACACATGAAAAGAGCAGTCAAGATTGTCCAGCCATAGTGAAACTAGCAGAGAGATATTATGATAACAAAGCTAATGATATTCAATCATTTCAGATACGCAGCAACATCAAAAGTTTAATGGGCAGGATATGGACCCAAATAAACTTGAAGTGCAGCTTTAATGTGGAATACTTTAAAGTATTAAAAAAGCACAAAACAAAGGCAACAGTGGACAGAGGGAGACTCATACAATATAAACACACGAGGTTATGAAGGAAATGGGAAACAGGTGAAAACACAGCTGAAGACAATTAACCTAATGAATCTGGATGCAAGGCACGGAAAATAACTGGTGTCAAAATAAACCAGGAAGCAACAAATACAGTTAGAACAAGCAATACAAGACAACTTTACGCAATAGGAAACACTGGGTAGGACGGGCAACTCCAAAATGAAAGGGTCTAAATAATCCCCCAAACACCAGAACTCTAATGATAAACAAAGCCATAAAAGTACAGAGAAAAGCAATGTAGACACCAAAGTCTTTGTTAAGTAAATGTTTCTTTGTGTGTGGCTAAAGCAAAAAACTCAGTAACTTCCACTCACTAATATTAAAGCAATGAGAAAAGACCAAATACTGCAAATAGCTTTTAGTAACATTGGACATTTAAGAAAAAATTGACCAAGTGGTTATCGTGAAAATGTAATTTGAATATTTGAGCTACCTAAAAATGCTGTTGGGATTGTGACTCTACGTTTTCACAGAAAAGAAAGTAAAAAGAGTGAGATGTATTAAAAGTGACAATTGTTCTTTCATGACTGTTGGCTCTACTTGTGTTTTCATTCCATACACATCAGTTCAATAGGATTCTGTTTGAAGAGTGGTTACTGGACCTGTTAGAGCCTGTTAGAGTCTGAGTCAAGCACTCCAGTAACTGACAGCACTAACAATTTAAACAAGACATCGGGCTGAAAGTGAACGGAACACTTCATTAAATTTTTTAATTAAGTATGGCAGTCATTTAATAACCTTTTGATATTTATATTACTATTACTGTTTTTAATGTTTAGGCATCGTGTTTCATTCAAAGAGCTTCTTACTGGTTAAAGCACATGCTCACACACTCCCTTCTGACAGTTGGTGGGTGGATGCACATGTACGCTTTGTTGTCAGTATTTAAACATCAAGGGCACGTTGCCTCCCCACACTTGCTCTGCCATCATGGATGTGAAAATTGTCTTTTTGATTGTTTGTCTGTGCGCCTTGGCCATCACCTCCAGTGAAGGTAAGGACACTCAGAGCAAACACACATGCTGAAACCAAGAGAGCACTGGCACTGTACAGATTATACTTCAGGTCCTAAATAAGAAGTTCACATTTAAAGATTTTTTCTGAGAAAATTGCAATGACTCTACATTCCTCCTGGGATTTAAACAAGATGATGATGCATGTGCATTTTAGCACAGCTGGTTTTTGGAGGGTTTTTTCAGTTTTTTCTTCATCCAGCTGTTTTAAAGCATAAAATTATTCCAGTAAAAATATGTTTTAGAAAGTTAACTTTAAGCTGACTTATCTGATCAGTTTAACCACAAAGACTATTGCACAAAACAAAAAACCTAGCCCTGTTTGGTTTTAGGATGCTAAAAATACAAAAATTAGACATATATAAACTTTTTATAAAAGTGCAACACTGTAATTTTTTTTTTGTTTGTGTGTTTTTTGGAGACCTGTTAGAATGGACACACAATTATTCTCTAGCAAATGTCTTTTTCTTTTATTTTTTTATATTATGTTAGTTTTATACTTTTTAAAATTCTTAAATTTGGTCTTAATCTCACATTACAGCTGGCATCCCAAGCTGCTGCATGACAGCAAACCAAAAAATCAAACGATATATGCTGAAGAAGATTCAGAGATGGGAGATGCAGGAAATCGGTGCCTGTGACATCAGAGCACTTGTGTAAGTGTTTGTTTACTTAAGTGTGCCAAAAGGTTACAGGTAATATTGTAGTTATTACATGATTGGTAAAGGAAGGTTTTGAGAATTATTGACAGTAATTTTGTTTTGTTATGATTTACTTATAACATCATGCATTCATCATATAAAAAGAAAATTTAATGTAAAAAATAAACACCAATAAAGAAACTTTATCCAGAGGCAGTTTTCCTTCATTTTTGCTTAGGGTTACTGCATTTGCACTGTTATGTTAAACTGAAATGTATTTATGTTTCTATGTGGACCCACAGGGTGTTTGTAAAAGGCTTCAAAAGGCCACTGTGTGTTGATCCGAGACTGAAGCTATTCCTGGAGGAGCTATTGAAAGAGAAGAAGAGTGGAACAAAAAACGTACTTCTCCAAATGTCTGGGTATCATGTTTCTCACATATGATGTTATATGATATACATCATCATGCTTGGTTGTTGTTGTTGCTTTTCTTTTGATCTTAAAAAGCTATCTACTGTAACTCTGTTACAAAGCAACACTGCATTTACTCAAGTACTTTTTAGAGGTACAACTGTGGTTTCATATACTCACACTTTATATTAAGAAAATGTGTCATTACATTTTATGCATTATTAAAAATGAAACTACATGAACTGGTTTGAGTTGAGCCCATCTCAACTGCCTGCAGTGGTACTTCTTGTGTTAACGCATTAATGTGATGATATTATTACTACTAGTACTACTATTACAACGTAAAATTAACAGATACCACTCTACAGCATGTAATAGTGTATGCCATAGCCTGTAAAAGTGTTTATACATTAAGAATTAAAAAAAAAAAACTTTAAACTGTGATTCATATCATTCTTTTATTCTATTTTGTCTGCACCTGAAAGAGTGGTCAGTGGTCCAGCCATAGTTCAGCCAACCAGCATAGACACATTATGATAACAAAGTTGATGCTGGGCAACAATGTTCAGTCATTTCAGAAACGTGTCACGATCAAAATAACAGCAGCACGGTGGCACGGTGGTTAGCACTGTTGCCGCACAGTAGGAAGGTGCTGAGTTCAATTCCACCATCAGGCCGGGGTCTTTCTGTGTGGAGTTTGTATGTTCTCCCCGTGTTTGTGTGGGTTCTCTCCGGGTAATCCGGCTTCCTCCCACCGTCCAAAGACACGCAGCTTGTGGGGATAGGTTAATTGGATAATCCAAATTGCCACTAGGTGTAAATGTGCGAATGAATGTGAGTGCGAATGGTTGTCTGTCCCTGTGTGTTAGCCCTGCGATAGACTGGCGTCCTGTCCAGGGAGTACCCTGCATCTCGCCCTATGACAGCTCCAGTGCCCCCCACGATCCTGAAAAGGATAAGCGAATGGATGAATGGATGGAAGAACAAGTGTCTAAGAATGCTGTTAGAAATGAAACTCCAAGTCCTTACTGGAAAGAAGGAAGACTTTTTTTTCGGTTCAGTGTTATCCTCAGATAAGAAACCCTGATTTATCCCCTAGAGGCAAGTACATTCATCAATGAATAAACAGCCCCCATGACTACATGAATCTGCTGCCAGTCTGTTGCTTTTCTGGCACCAGACATTAGTAATAGTGTTTCCCTGTGCTGACAAGCTCAAAGCTGGTTTGGTGTCACGCAAATCTTCCTTAAATACATAAACGAACTCTGTCACAATCAAAATTTGATAGATTGTTGTGGCTTCAGTTCAGACACCTATGTTTCTGAGTCAGTGAATTGTCATTCATGTTCCACTCTTCTTGCAAATTTTAATATCTCAATATCTTCCAAACTGTAAAGAAAAAGTTCTTGTATGAATGGGTGTGAATGGGTGAATGACGCAAGCTCTATAAAGAGCTTTGAGTGTTCAGGGAATGTTTTCAGAGATATAAATGATTGCTTAGTGGCCCCAAATGTGTTCTTGCAGGAGGACAATTAGCCTAAACACACAGACAAAGTCATTAAGAACTATCTTCAGTGTGAAGTAGAACAAGAACTACTGGACGTGATAGCATAGCCTCCACAGAGCCCTGATCTCAACATCATCGAGTGTGTCTGGGATTACATAAAGAGACAGAAGGATGTGAGGAAGCCTACATCCACAGAAGATCTGTGGTTTGTTCTCCAAGATGTTTGGAACAACCTACCAGCCGAGTTCCTTCAAAAACTGTGTGCAAGTGTACCTAGAAGAACTGATGCTGTTTTGAAGGCAAAAGGTGGTCACACCAAATATTGATTTGATTTAGATTCACTGCATTTTGTTGATTGATGAAAATAAATGAGCAACACTTCCATTTTTGAAAGCATTCTTTGCTTTCAGCATTTTTTCCTCACCTGACTAAAACTTTTGCACAGTACTGATAACTGAGACAATTTTTTTCAGTTGAGCAAGAGTGTTGTCAAAAATGTATTTCGCCTATTTGGGGCAAGCTTTCTTGTAACTTAAGTAGTCTTCAGGAACAGCTGTTGGATGTTTGCTGCACTTTGTTTCATTTTAGGTCAAGTTGATCTCACACTGATCCCATAATGACGCAGTCATTATGTAGGGAGGCCTCTGTCAGTGCGCTATACAAATACAGGCCATTTACCATTTAATAATAGTGTTTCATTGTGTGTTATTCTATCCAGGTAAGCTTTTACTGTGCTAGCAGTGTGTTTGGGATCATTGTCAAAGTGAAAAATTAAGCCATTGCCAATCAAATGCTTTCTGGGTGGTATTGCATGAGGGATTAAAATAAAACTTTTGCCAATTTTTTTCCTCCAATTTTTTAAGCTGCACATCATGACAAGATATGGTTTCAGTTAATAGCTCCTTAAGAATCACCTTATTGGTGCAAAAATACTATTTTATGCCACACTGTATAGCTTTAGAATGTTTCATAGATTAAACTAAAGAAATGAGTTAAGTGCATTTTTGTGCTTGGATGATTCACATGTCATTGTTAAGTGGTTCAACAAAGTCAAAAAGCATTCCCCTGAAATCGTTGAAAGTTATAAGGACTGGAATGAAAATGACTGAAAAAGAAATGTCCAAAGAAAAACTCTGAAAGACCTTCAGAAAGCCCAGAGAACTATTGCTCAAGATAACTTTAAAACAAAAGACATGGCTTTATATTTGCCACCAATAAGCAAAATAAAAAGACATAAGGTTCGGCTCAAGACAAAGAGTTTTGTAAGTCTGTGTAATGCTAGAAAGTCTAGTTTCTTTACGTATACTGGGGACTTGTTCGATCTTATCCCCTAATAGTGCTCAGATCCTGTTACCACCTCTGTCCACACAAATCCGCTGAAAAGAAGCTGTCACAGTAAAGGCTGTGAAACTTCTGAGAATGGATGAGTAAGCTTGTTTGATTTATTTGAGTACATTCCATACAGTGAAGAACAAAAACACTGTTAGGTGGGAAAGTATAATTACATTAAGCTCTCTTCGTTTGCCTGAGGAGCTTCTTCACGCACAAGTGCTTTTTAAAAAAAAACTTTTCTTGTCCTGGATTTTACTTAAATAAACACACACAAAAAACCTTACGAATGTTTTTCATGTCGTGTGTTGTATTGTTAAGCTGTGAAAATGACCGTTGAAAGCCTGAAAGAAACTAAAAAGGAAACTGATGATTATTCTAAGATCCAGCAATTAATTATTGTCCCCTGTGCTGGTCATGACTCTGAGACCTCTATGTAAAGCAAAATGTAGGCGATCTATTTAGGTCCTACTATACTGTTGAAAGGACCTCCTGTGCTTTCTAGTCACGCCACATCTGTGGGGGTTTGACTAACAGACAACACTGGCTTTTTTGCAGTTATTATTTTTCCCTTCATACAAATCAAACAGTTTCTTCTGAGATTCTTAACTTCAGAGGGTTTTCAGAAATGTACAGTAACTTTAATTCTTTCCAAACAAAACTTTCATTCAGTGACCTTTGTTGTGGGCAGCTGCACTCACCAACTCCCAATGTCCCTTCACGAAGGGCTGAACAGGCCAGAAAGGATTTGAATTGCAGAAGAAGAGTCATACTTATAGGTGTCACGGATGAGGTGGAGGAGAGCCAGACATTAGAGTGGGAAGGTGAGAGCTCGGAAGACATCCCAACTTTGCCGTAAGCTGAGCAGTGATTTTACCCACCACCCATTATGCATTCAAATCAATGTGTAACCTTGGCATTTGTCATTTTATGGTATTACGTTGGTAAAATTGGTAAAATTCTGGAGCTGGAAACAATTTTCAGCATATTGATCTTCAGACTGGGCTGTAGTTATAGCCAATTCGATAAGTCAAGACAGATTCTTCAGGATTATGGAGTCCATCATTGTAGCAAATGAAGTCAATGCCACTGATATGGGAGAAAAGACTGCACAATGAGGCTGCATCAGTCTGCTGAGATGAAAAACCTGTGTAGATAAACTTGTGTTTTCCTTTTCTCACGACTTCATAGCCCTGGCTTGTTATCCATACTTACACTATCTAGCTTAAAGCTGTCCCCCTCTCCGTTTTTTCCCTCCTTTTTTAATAAAAAAAAGGTCAAGATAATCAAAAGGTAATTTTTTAACTATTAAAAAAGTAGACTTTTTTAAAATTTATATTTATTTGACTTTTTTTTGTCATAAAGCTTCTTTTTCTTGTTATTTAACTGTATAACTATGAAAAAATAAATTGAGCTTCTGATCCTATGTTGCTCATTGCTGCTTAGACCTGTACTTTTAATTGCAATCTTTGTTTTTACAGTGAAGCATACAGAGGGCTGAGTCTCGATCCGTGTCATGAGGGATTATGCTGTGTGGGTCATTTTGCCGTTAGGGTTCGGGGCAGCTTCGTCACTGTTGTTGTTAAGAACAGAGATTCTCAGACACTTTTTCTTTCACTTCAGAAGCTGAGAAAAGTTAATCCCGCTCCCTAATGTTTTAATCACTCCATAACAATAAGAAGGATTTAAATGTAAATCCTACATAAATACATGTCATCACAATGGCATTGGCAAAGTTGTTTATTTTTCACCTGTTCATGCACCACACCTGCTGTAGCTCCACACCCCACCAAGGATGAGTAGAAGTGTGTGACACCACAAAAGCAATGCAAAACTCTTTTGACTGATCATCTTTATCATCTGATATAAATCTATCTTAGGGTGACTGGTGTCTTTGAGAATGCTAGTTACTTCATTGTTGGAAATCACTGAACGATGTCGGAACAAAAAGGGATGTGAGTCATATGCTGGGCCTTCACAGTGGTAATCCAGTCATACACCTGTGGGACACCTGCTTCTTTGGTGGTACATTGTGGCTCAAACTCTTTGTCACTTTTGTTTATTTCAGTTCATCACACAAGATGTGCACAGTCTGTTAGATTTAAATAAAATGTTTGCCATTTATTCTACTAAAGATTCCTGTTTAACCATCACCCACCATGCAGGCATCCCGTGTTAACGTATTTCTGTTATTAACTTTGGCAGGTTTACAGTTAATTTTTAATTACGTTTCTTGGCTCACCACATTTTAAGCTCCTTGCTTTTTAACAGGATTCGTCATTGGTCCATTATATGAGTTATCAAGTCAGAGTCACTTATGTTAATACTCAACTGATGAACCTGTTATGACCATAACTGTAAGCAAGTCATTTAAAATGGAAGAGAGCCTCTTCCATTACGGTTTTATTGACTGCCTCGAGTCACAAAGGATCAGAAACATTCATAAATACTTTCCCATATGAGTGTATTCAAGTCAAAGCAGGTTTCTCCAGTGGTGGTTATTCTAATTATGAAGAAAGTTTCCACTGAGTAGAAGTTTTATTTTATTTTATCATAGTTATACAGTTAAATAACAAGAGAAAGAGTTTATTAAAGTTCAAAGAGGAAAAACAGATGAGAGTATAGGTAAACTTAACCCCCCCACACACACACAGACACACACACATACACAAAAACATGTCACAGCTTCGCACAGTTGAACTTCTGCCCACAATTTAATCCCATGTCATTGTTCTCCAGGCACGCATTCATCAGCACTCAAAACTGTCATAAAGCATTGATTCATCCCGTTTAAGAGGAACAGGAACTATGTGGAAAAGGTCTTCGAAAAGGGATCAGTTTTGTTTATTGTGAAGTGAAAATGATGAGAAGGGCTTTTAAAGGAGAGATTTATAACAAAGCAGACCTGCACTTGTAACTTTTCTGAGAGTGAAGTAAAGGTACAAACTGATTTTGTGAACAGCTGCCAATCATTACAAGAGTTTCCCTGTCACCGTCAAACATGAGCCTGATGCTACAGCACCATCTTGTGGAAACACTCATAGGGATTTTTCCATAGACTGCTCAACTGCAGGAATTCAGGTATGCATGTTTGCCAAAGCAAGTATATTCAGAAACGTGTCAACAGACAATTATCATATCTTTAATTTACTTCCTATACCAAGCTAGCAAGATAAGGCATCTCACATTTCTTCTGCATATGGACAATGTACACAATATACCCATATTTTTTTGTAGCTCAGGAGGTAGAACAGGAAACAGGTGGTTTGATGCATGACTGCTCCCAGTTTGCAGGCCAAATCCTCTTGGGCCAATCTCAAGTTACTCACAGATGCATTCATTTGGGTGTGAATGTGTTTGAAGGTTAAATAGAAAGCACACATAGAAAAAAAGGCATAGAAAAATGTTCTTGTGTGAACGGATGTGAATGAGTAAAGGAGGCAAGCTGTATGTAAGAACCAATCTATTTAATATTCAGTTGTCTCAAGCAAACTATTCTCTTGTCTTGGTATCAACACTTTAATATCTCAGAAAAACTTGTCCATACACACCTGCTGCTAACAGCAAAAACAGTCCCACTGCTCACTGTGGGAAAATATGTTCAAATACACAAAACAGTACATTTATGGGTGCAGCACAGTCCGGTAGACACTTCCAGAAATAAGAGCTTTGCTTACTTGCCTACTGAAGCATGATAACCACTTTTTGTCTGGTAATGTTTAACTTGGCAGAGATCAGGCAGGTTTCAGCCTAGAGCTGAGAACCAAAGTGCCGCACAATTATGTGTAATTTATCTATTAAGTTATACAGTGAATAAAATGTATTCACAATCAATGTCCCTACTTCAAAAAAAAAAGAAAAAAAAAAGAATAAACACGTAAGAGAAAAGATTCGCTGACAATGCCATATAATGTACATTTAGGCTGCTTATCTTAGATTTCTTTATATGTAATCAGAGCACATTAGCCTGAGAAAAAAAGAGAAACGCAGAGTACATTAAATATACATATATACAGGTATATAACCAAACACAAGGCAGCCTGGCATTATTTTAAGATCAGCTGACACCAGAGATAAATCCATATTTGTAGACTAAAGAGAACTCTTGTTCAATAATATGCAGACCTGAAATTGTCTTCATAGTACAATGTATTGAAATAAACCTCTTTAAGGTACAATTTTGCATAAAAGGGAAAATAAGCTTTTGTGTACCAACAATGGTATGTTGAATTTGGTCTATTACAATTAAAAATTAAAATGTTCTTGTGTTTTGTAATACACTAAGCCCTGTTTTGGGGCCATTTTTTACAAGTATACAGTACAACACACAGCCATCTGTCCACTTCAACACATTGTGAATCAGTTTTACCTGTGTTGGTGTTGGGCTGTGAGCACAGGTCCCAATTAAAGCTATCAGGACTTTTTCCTGATGTCTCAAAAAGAGTCATAAAGATGCTCACAAGTAGCTCACTGGGGGTGATTTGTAAGACTCTGGCAGCACTGCTTCTGTTCCTCCTTGAACAGAAAAGGCTGTTGTGCCACAAAGTGATCATCTGTCAAGAAGTAAATACTGGTATTTGTTAAAAAAGTATATAAAAATGAGTTGTTGGTATTTAAACTATTGTGAATGACTTGTTGACCTATAATCCCTCAAACATATATCACATGAATGGTACCAAAATAATTTTGAGCCAGAAACGATATCTCTGCTAGATGCTGCCCACAATCAGTTTTTGGCAAAGGACATGTCTTTCATTTATTCAGGTAAAAGGTCTCATTTATATTTTAAATGCATTTTTATATACAGTGATGTGTCCAAGAGGGCAGCAGAAATTGCAACAAATATAACATAGAACAGCTCTACAAATATATTTCAAGTTGCCCAAAAGGATTGGATCGATTATGATGTAGAATGCAGAGTAGATCAAATAGTGCAGATTTGTGAGGATACCTATGACAAAACAGGTAATTTCTTTATTTTATCCTGGATAAATCATGCTGAATATTATTTACCAATATAAATAACAACATTATAAATAAAAAGCAAATTCAATATTTGGCAGTAACTTTTTGGCAGATCATCCAGCTGCTAGGTCGATGCCCTACTATGTTCCTGTCCAGCTTCTTGTGCAGCAGTCGGTCTCCTGGTATCTCCTTCACAGTCTTAAGATTGCACTGGGGGACACAGCAAACCTTGTTGCAGTAGAATGTATGGATGTAGCATCCTAGAGGAGCTGGACTAACTTTGCTGGCCATGCAAAGCCATGACGAGGACAATAATAAAAACAAAACTCGAGAAAAAATAACCAGTGGGCATCGCCTGCCTGTTCAAAATCAGAATCAGAGTCCTTTGTTGACATTAAATATCAGATGTTCAAAAAGATTAGAAGCTGCTCCTTTGTAGCAGCATTTAGAATAAATAACAATGAAAACAAATCCAAAAGTACCACCATATACACATGTGTAGTGATGTGTGATGTGAGAAGTACTGATGTGAAATTTGTACAGTAATGGCTTGTGAAAAGAAAATGTGTTTCTGAGATTTGTTCATCGTGGTTTGGACGGACCTGTAGCGCCCCCTAGAGGACAGCAACTCAAACAGGTGACCTCTGAAGCCTCTTCCACTGAGCGTGGGTGCAGTGAGTGAACCACATATGTAAAGATGCTCTCAATGGCTGAACGATAGAAGGTCACCAGCAGCTTCTCAAAGATTTTGTTCCTCCTGAGCACTCCCAGGTAGTGCAGAGCTGACCTGATCCCCCTTTTCAGCTCAGGTGAGTGGAGAAGAGAGAGATGGTCAGACTGGTCTAGGTCTGGGAGCTGTGTGGCTCCCTTATGTTGCCTGTGTGTAAATGCTTCCCCCTGTTGTCATACATCTTACATTGTGTTAGAATGTAGGCAGGAAAGACTGGAGGTTTGCCTGATTAAAATCAACCGTGATAATGGTGTGTCCCTGTCCTAAAGGGGGGGTCCTTGTTGCCGCTCCAGTGCACCTGTTCTCACTTTAATTTGCTCCAAGTCAGGTGAAACTGATTCACGTTGCTTTATGTTTCTTAACTGGACAGACTGGTATTTCTGTTGTTTAACTAACTTTGTGTTATAGTGTGGTTACCGAGTCTTCCTCTTTTTTTCTCCCTAAACTGTTTACATTTCATCTATAAAAACTCATGTAAACTATTTGGAACGTCTGCGCTTTATTTTGTAACAGTGTGCTTTTCTTTTCGTTTCCTATTAAGTGAAAATGTGCTTGACATTTTAAAGACAGGCGAAACAATTTGGCTTCAGCTCGACCCATCTCCTGAATTATGTAATAGTTGTAAAAGACCGCCTACCCTTTCTTTTGCTATGTGGCCATTTACGACTGGTGGACACGAAAGGGCAGCTGAACGAAAGTCGCCACTCGACCAGAATCAACTCAAGCCTAATTTTAAACGCTAAAAGCTTCATTCGCAGTATGTAACTATGTCTTTGGAACCCTGTGAAGAAACTGCGGAACACTCCGCTTTGCTCAAGCTCCTCTCTGCACTGTTTTATGCCGGAAGTTCGTTTCTTATTACCGTAGTGAACAAAACCGTGTTGACAACTTTCAGGTAGGTGTCGCTTTGTAGGGATATCACTAATTTATTCATAGTCGAAGGACGGAAGCAAAAAAAAATTGTTAAGTTCACAGATAAAGGAAGCTTGTAATAATAGCTTATTCTCTGTTGTCGAGTTATATTTAAGAGTTCTGCTTTTTGTGTGTTGACTTTGCAGATTTCCCTCCTACTTGTGTCTGGGAATTGGACAGGTATGTTGTCCAGGTGCGAATACCTCCCACCCACACTCCCCTAATAATAAACAAATACAAACTCATTTTATTGTCCTTTCAGATGATCACCACTGTTATTGTTCTTTATGCGGCCAAAAAGAGCAAAACGGTGCAGTTTCAAGATTTCGACAAGAATGTTCTCTTAAAAGTAAGCACCCTCACCCCATTATAATATCTCTATTTATTCTTTTTTTTAATGTATTTTGTGATCTATAAATCTTTTTGTTTGTTATGCCCAGATTTTCCCCCTCCCTTTGCTGTACGTTGGGAACCATGTTACAGGCCTGGCAAGCACCAAAAAACTCAGGTTTTTACCAGTTCATTTGCATCACATTTAGTCCTTAAATTTAGTTAAGATTTTCTCAGTACTCATTTATGCAGTCTTCCCGAAACTGTGTTATCTGTTACAGTTTACCCATGTTTACAGTTTTGCGGAAATTCACTATATTGATGACAATGATCTTGGAAGCGTATATACTAAGGTAAGGAATTATTCTAACTATGTATTACCGTACTGTTAGAGCCTTGAAGCACTCTAGGGCCTTATCTCATCTGATTTGGTCTGAAATTTCTTAAAGTACTTTACTTGAAGAGGTTTCTAATGGATTTGTTAATGGAGTTAAACAATGTGAGAGCTTTCAGTGTAGGATGTGAGATTAAAAAAAAAAAAAGATTTAACAATGGAAGTGCCCATTAATGTATGCCTGTTTTGTCCTCTTTATCTCCATTTTCAGAAAAACATTTCCAAAGCGTCTTGTGTACAGTGTTGTAACCATAGTATTTGGTGCTATGATTGCTGCAAGGTATAGTTTTGCTTTTTGTTTTTATTTAAATTACTTTTGTAATTGTATTTCTCCATGAACTGCAAAAACAAAGTAGACTTTACCTCCATCTCTATTGTCTCCTATAGTTCAGACCTGGCCTTTGATGTGGAGGGCTATACATTCATCCTGCTTAATGATGCATTCACTGCTGCCAGTGGAGTGTACACCAAGAAGAAACTTGGTGATAAGGTAGGATTTCCTGTTCCGTAGAAAAACAGAGACAATTTGAGCATTGCTGCCTTAGTAGATATATCTCTGTCCAGGTGTTGTTTGAAGAAAAAAAACAAAAAACAATTTTACTGCACAGCTGTGCTGCCAAGAAAAATGGGGGCACAACCATCCAAAGCAATGCACAGTGAAGGAGAGTGTGCAGGCAGAGTGGATTGGGTGGAGACACGTGTCAGGTGTGATTTGTGTCAGAGTTGGAGCTACAGGTGGGACAGCTCAGGCTGAGCAGTGTGCAAACCAAGTTAAAGAAGCAAGGCTGAAATTGTTTAGACATGGGGGGGAGGAGGGTGGATTTATCTGGACAAAGGATGCTGAAGATGGAGCTGCTAGGCAGAAGGAAAAGATGAAGACCCCAGAGAAAATTCATGGATGTAGTAAAGAAGGATATGCAGAGGGTTGATGTGACAACGGAGGATGCTAGGAGTGGAGGTAGATGATCTGCTGTGGTAACCCCAAGGTAACAGCTGAAAGAAGAAGAATATTAGAAAAGAAAGCTGAGCATTATCTTTTTAAACAACAAAACAGAAGGTTTTAGTGTCGTTCACGAATATCCTTTGATCATGGCAGCGCCACACTAGCAGCGTCTTTATATCTAAAAGCAGAATCGTGGGATTCGCACATTTTTTAACCTTTTTTTTTAATGCATAGTGATGCGAGCATCTAATGACGCATGTGCCTCACAGGAGTAAAATGTTAACGTTCTCAATACTTTGAAATGTCCCTATTGCATAACAGTGTTTGCTGTTTACATTTGTTTTCCTCCTTTTTGTCAAGGGTCTTGGGAAGTATGGGGTCCTGTTTTACAATGCATTAATAATTGTCATTCCTACTGTCTTGGCAAGTGCGTTTACTGGAGATTTACACAAGGTAAACTGTGATCAGGTGCATTATCGCTATTTATTGTTGTTTTTTGGTTTTCTGTGCCAGAAACTGTATTCTGTTACCACCCTTTATGTTTTGATCCACAGGCAGTCACATTTGAAGACTGGGTGAAAGGCACATTTGTCTTTTGTTTCCTTATTTCATGCTTAATGGGGTATGTCACTATAATCCAGTCCAAACTGTTCAGTTATTGTAGAAATCAAACTTCCTTGAGTCGGTCATTCTATATAAAATTGATCAAAGATAACTGGGATGTGATGAAAATTATTCTGACACAGAAGCGGAGATGGCTAGGGGGTGAATATGGTATGACTGTAGCTAAAAAAGAGACTAAGTTGAAAGGGCATATGTTCTACCCACCCTTCCGTGTATTTTGAGGGCCTATAACTTGGAAAGTATTCATAGTGTGAAGGCAGAATTTCGTTAACCTTTATTAAACACACTAAAATATTTGCACAAATAAAAACGTTGTTGAATCTGAGGGTGTTGAGTTGACGATGGAATGGCCCAGATGTTAGATCGCTGTTCAAAGCTGTTTTGCTTTTGTCCTAATTTTCTTTAGGTTTGTGCTGATGTATTCCATCGTCCTCTGCAGCCATTATAACTCAGCACTTACAACCACAGTAGTTGGGGCAGTAAAGGTAAGAGCACAGTGATATTAGTTTGTTTTTTTTATTGTACAAAATCCAAATATTAAGAGTTCTTTGAAAAATTGTTGACTGAAATCCACAGCAAAAAATTTCCTCCTTTTTTCTTGACCCATGGTGATGGACAGGTGGAGGGATTTACTAAGATAGTTGTTGTTTTTTTCCTTATTTCCAACACAATGATACTAAAGTGAACACAATTTCACCTTTTCCTCAGAATATTGCAGTGGCCTATATTGGCATGTTTGTGGGTGGAGACTACCTGTTCTCTTGGACTAATTTCCTAGGCCTCAGCATTTGGTGAGTAATAAGACTTAAATGCTATTTTCTGTTCCTGACTACAGAGTTAAGCGTGACTCTATAAGAGGCCATATTTCTTCAAAAAGTCAAACAGTATGCTATGTTGAATAAGAACAGCAGATTGGAATCTGGCTTGGGAAGGATTTTAATCTAGAGCAAAATATTGATTGAAAGTGAAGATTAGGCATTCTCTGATAAATATAGTTTAGTCTGCAGATTTTGTTTCCTTGAACATTTTATCTTTTTGGTTTTCAGTATGTCAGGTGGACTAATGTACTCATATATGACCTTCAACAAGAAACCATCTGGAAGTGACACAGGAGCACAAAAGCTGAAGCTTCAGATCTCCGAGGAATCAGCAGGAAAGTACTCTAAGGTCTAAAGGGATTTCACCACTTGGTGGCGCTGATCTGCTCCATATTGGAGCATGATATTACTTCAGCACTTATGTGCATTAATAAGCAAAAAAATAAAATCAATAAAATGCTTTCCAAATATATTCCAGGTTCCATCTATTTCATTATACTTTTACACAATGAACAAATGGACAAGGAAGGGGTAAATCCTGGGTCAGGTTCAGTGAATGTTTATTGAAGATCAACAATGACAGAACAGTGTGGACAGCCTGTGAGAGAAAATTTGTACTTTAAAACATGTAGTATATCTACCAAGCAAGCAGGATCGCCCTACATACTTAAATATGAAAACTGATGGAGGATGTTAGCAGTGGGGAAAACTGAAACTACAAATTAAAATTTCAAAGCTCTCTGTAAATTGTGCACTCGATATTCTAAAACTACATGTATATATTAAATGCCTTAATCTTTCTCAAACCGAAATATAAACAAAGGGTAAAATGCTTCCAGGTATATTCTAATTGGCTAGAATAAATCATTTGGTTTACTGATTATCAACAATCCACTTGGCTTCCAGTTTCACCATTACTTAAAAAAAAAACAAAATTCAAATTCGCTTGACTTCTCGAGTGACGGCTTTCTGGTGCAGGTTTCCCCTAAACAGAGGCAGGGCACTTGTGAAAGGCTCCTTACAGTGTTAAGAGATGTAGTGTTGCTTCAGGGGGAAAAAAAACAAAAAAATCCACTACACATCAGTTTATGATAAACAAGTGCCATTTCTTCTGGGCAAGGCAACCTAATATTCAGTGCATTGCAAACTTAATCCAAGACTTGATGGGGGCTCCAAGTACTTCATAAAAACCAATGAGTTTCCCAAATGTATGTTTTACAATCGTGGGACATTTTGTGTTGCAATATTTCCCTTTTATGAGTTAATCAAACATATGGAAAAAATGACTTGTAATGAGATACATACACCTACTACTATGGTACTGTTCCCATATCAAAACTAGTCAGCCAGCTTTTAATATAAAAGGTGACTGACACGCATTGTAAAACATCTCCCACCTAGTTGAAAACACTTTTTGGTTTCGCAAACTTGTTACGAGGAAAACCACAAAATCTAAATGTTTTCCTGTGTTTAAAAACTACTTGGAACCTTTGAACACTGTAGAATCTGGTAGACTGTATTTAGAAAACGAGTGTTATGCTTGTCTGTTACTGTTGAGAAAATAGTTACATGTATATATTTAGACAAGCGTCAACTGTAAAAATTTGAATTTTTTTTAAGAGCTTGTACCTGATCAGACCTGCGGATTAGGGTTGCAATGATCACACATATAAAAATGGCCCGTGTCATATAATGTCAGACTTTTCCATCTTCCCTGACTTCCCTCTTGTCCACCTTTGCCCTTAAATAAAGTTGTACCTGTGAGGCAAAAAACTAGCTGAACCTTTCTCAGTCCATTTCTACTGCCACTGCTGTCATCAGTGGCAGTGAAATTGTGCTTATAGCACCAGAGATGAAACCTGGGAACATGGTGAGATGCCATCTGACAGTTGAACTCAACATTTCCTATGGCTGACCACACCCTGTATCATTCCGTCCATCTGAGCTTAATCCATATATACAGTCATACACACTCTTACACTCACAATATACTTAAAAAAAAAAAACTTGTTACCAAAGTGCAAACAAAACCAAAACATGATAGGTATCCTTTCTTTGCCTTTAGAAGACAGAAGAAAGAAAGACATTCTTCATATTGTCAAATCTACAATTATAGCAGCCTAAAAAGGATAAAATTGAAGCTGAATAAGGTGCTTTAGCTTGTGCCTTCCTGATAATGTGTGTGGGAACAGATACCTGTGTAACACTGATCTCAAGCCAATCCAGCTCTTTTACAAAGTCTGTTTTCACAACTTTACAGGAAAAAAACTAAACTACTTGTTGATCTGCATTGTAGGAAGAATTTTAGCGACAGCACATGTAACAGGAAGGCGGACTGGGATAGAGATACGAGGGCAGGGAATTGGGAGTCCGGGATGAGGAAGTGGGATGGGTGTTCGTTCAGGGAGACAGGTTGTTAGCCAGCTCGATGAGCGCCAGAGCGCCGTGGAGTCGCTCTCGTTGCTCCTGGAGGCGGCGCTTGGCTGCTCCTCCCTGGGTGCTCTTCTCCTCCTCTGCGGTCTCTTCTTCCCCGTTCTCTTCATCAGACTGGAGAAACTCCATTGGATCCTGCTGCTCCTGGTCCTGCCCTCTAGCCTTGCCCTGTGGCTTCACCTTGGTGGTTGTAGGGGCACGCTGCTCACGGGTTCGCCAGTACCTGCAATGACAAAGAGCACATTACCATACAATGTAAACAAAACAAACAAAAAAAGCTATTTAAATGTGCAAATCTTCCTCACGGTCCTGCTTTTGTACATATGAGCCTACTTTCACTTACTTTGCCAGCCACTCTGCCACAGCCTTGTTATCCACAGACTGAGCCTTCCCCAGACCCTCCTTTGGTTCTTCCCTCTTCAGACGGGAGAAAGGATGCTTGGGGCAGTGTCGGTTAGCATGTGTAAACCGATTGCCACATCCTGCAGAGGAAGCATCAAGTCTGAATAACTGCAGAAAATGACTGGAGGTTTTTGTCATTTTTACATAGTTAAAATGTGTAGTGCACAACATTTGTGGTTCACTACTGTTATAAACAGTGCTTCAGTCTTCTTAGAATGGATTACTATTAATAAATTAATGAGTAATGATGTTTACTCAAATATGACTTTTTATAAGTCACAAAGCAACAGTAATGATTTTTAGGGTTAGTACATGAAATTACAGCAGACTGTTACACAGTCAGTTTCATTTCCCAGGTACTTTCCAAGTATTAGTTTAAGGCTCTAGTCAGTCATAGTAAATAAACCACATTTCATCTTAATGGAAAGTACCTTGAAGACACTAAAGGTGAAAACTTTCAGTTTGCTGTTTGTGATAATACATTTTTAAAAGGCTAACTGCATGGTCTTTTCAAAAAAAAAAAAAAAAAAAAATCTACGTTTCACACCCACCTTTCTCAGAGCAAACAAAGGGTTTTTCCCCAGTGTGCAGGCGCTGGTGGGTCTTCAGCTGTCCACTCTGGACAAATGCCTTCCCACAGTTTGGGTAGTCACACAGATAAGGCCTCTCACCTGGGGTGGAACAAGATAAGATATACTTTATTCATCCCACAAGTTGGGAAATTGAGGAGGGGGTGGGTTAGTTAGTGGAAAAACTGTGGTTACTTAATACTTTAGTAATTACTAGACAATGCTTTTAAATTCAGAACAGGGACCACATGGTTTCATGTTTTGTACCGTGACAGGTGAAGCACATGTATTAAAGCAATTTATAATGGGTCAGCGGACTTCTCTCACCTGTGTGTGTCCTCTTATGGGCCTGGAGAGACTTCTCTCTGGGAAACACTCGGTTGCAGATGTTACAACGGATACGGCTGGATGAAGTCTCCCCCTCGCTTATCAGCTCCCGGACTGTGTCCGCCCGTGGCCGGCCTCTGCGGATACCATCCTGACAGCGAGAACACGCAGAATCATTGCTCTGGCCCTATCAGACTTATCAAAGGACTCTGGATGAATGAACACCTATGGTGCAACAGCTTTGAGACAAAGCAGGGTATAATATGCCAAACCAAGGACAAACTGTTTTCACTGCTTCATAATCTAATACACTTATAACACATGATTCACATAAAATACTCATTTATTGCATTTCATACAATGTATCAACGTGCCAGTCTGACTTCATTTAATTAGCTCACGTGTTACACTGTGAGCTAATTCACATCCGGTTAAATTTTTGGCGCGCGACTACACGTCATATTGGAGCAGCTGCTCCAGATTCAGGAACTGGGGTTTAAAATCCACGGAGTCACACCCTAATGCGCGGGCGTTTTTTAAATGACTCTATATGACGCCATATTGAGGCCGACTCTCTGTTTTAAGTAATCACATTTCAAGAGAATATATAACTTTACAAGAAAAAGGTGTTCATTCTGATCGTGCTGTTCTGCTGTGATAACTATGTATGGGTTATTGCGCCTGTTATACACATGCTATATCCTTTCAGACCTGCTCTGGAGGTTCTTCAACAGATCAATGAATTAAGTTACAAATGCTCTTTTAGGCGTATTACACTGTTGTCAGCAGTCTCTGCATTAACAATATTAAAGTATTAAAATAGTTAAAAAATACTTTCTGCTTTTAGGTTGCGCTCAGACATCCATACGACATCCAGCCATGTCACTTTTTAAAGAGTATCAAGACAAACTTTCATATGAGGGGTTTACCTTGATCTGCTCAGGTGAAGGAGCTGTGTCCGCTTCCCTGGCCGTCTGTGTCCCGGTAGGGGACGCGGCTCCACTCCCTGAGCCCGGGCTCAGGGTTACATTGTGGGCGTTCTCTCCCCACTTCCACGGGTAGACCATAAAGTCGCTGAAGCCGGGGCTTGTCGGAGTTATGGCCTCTGCTTTCCTGGGTTTAATCGGAGTGGTCTTGATGACGGACACCAAAACTCTTTTAGGCGAGTCATTGCAGAAAATAACGTGAGGGTGCTTGCTCTCAGCCATCGTTTGAGTGTCAAAATCCCGGTGTTTGACGCAAAAGCCGCAAAACTATTTTTTTTCCCAACAAGATAAACGAGCAAGTGTAATAAATAGTTTGCCTTCTTAATCTGGAGTAAATACTTCCTTCATTTCCAAAGAGTACAAGAAGAAGAAAAAAATCTCTGATCCGCTCTCTGCTATAAAGTAACTACAAAAGTTGCAGGAATATATGAAGACTGCGGTTTCTTTCCTTCTTGTCGCAGCAGGTCGTCTCAATTGACCTGTGTGCGCCCACAGGAGCGTTGTCCCGCGTTGCAAAATCGCGCCTGAGCAGTGCATCCTCCAATCCACTGCAGGCGTCGAACCCCACGTGTCAAAAGAAGCGAATGGCAGCAGCCATATGGCTCTACCTAGCCATTCTCCAGACCAGTAGGAGACGCGAAGGGCTCTGTGCACACTAATTGGCCGAAAAGCTTTTGTCCAATGAGATTTAAACACCTGATGCGCGCTCTCGCAGATTGACATCAAGACTAGCCAATGAAAGCGATTGTGGCCCACGTGTTAGCCAATGGGAGCGAAGGGCGGTTAATTTTTTTAACATTGCGGATGAGCAGATGGCTCTTTTCCCGCGCTGAAGAATCTGTTTATGTTATTACATGTTTTTGTCGTTTTAAAGGGAAAGAAAACGGTGGTTCCGAGGCGCCAAAGTTACGTAATCACTGTAGGGCGGAAGTAATAGAACAAAGGCTTTATTGTGTGCGAGAAATGGAAACAGAAACTTAGAGTTATTTGAAATTTCATTATATCAATGCAATATACCTAAAGTGGTTTATCTGTTTAACCCAAAACCCTACTAAATCTCTAGATACTGTGTTCTTCAGATGATTTCATTTCTCCAGTAAAATGTAGTAAAGTGTGCTGTCAATCATCCGTTCCTGGCAGTTGTTGGAAGACGACCCTGCCCTGCTTTCACTGTCATCCTGTTTGTCGCCCATGTTTCAGTTACCTAGTAAAAAACAGTTTAAATACACTCCAGGGCACTGTCTTAAAAATAGTATAGTATGCCAAAGGGAGTGCAGATTTACTGCTGGATGAACACCATCCAGGCCATCCCGGACTATACACACTACAGACACTGAATTTAAATGTACTGATGCGGATTTATGATAGCTTTCGGTATTTGAGTGTCACACATCTGTTTTAGTAAATATTGTGTGAGTTTCTTTCTTTCAAATACTCAAACAAAAACTGCTACTAGACTTGATAACATTTACACTCTTTCATACATTTCCTGCTATACATTAATACTGAAACATTGCACACTAACAACACAGACTTGTATATTCATTCTGCTATGACTACTGAATGAGGTTTCATTATATAAAATTACTTACTCATCTTGCAAAAGAGGGTAGGTGGAATTTTATATATTTTAATAGCTGGACTAAAGAGATCTGAGCATTATACATATTATACATATGTCATATGATTGTCTCAGTAGGCCTATGTGTTGCTTCAGTTCATCAAATAATCCAAGAAGTAAAATGAAGTTCAGTCTGAAAAAAAGTAAATAGTATAGACATTTCATTAAGGCTGAGGGTTTTGTATAGATTTGCAAAGTTACGAACATATGGGGCATGCAAATATGGAGAGTTTAATGCACGTGGTTCGCAAACTGTTAGGAGGGCCCCCCCTAGTGGGGTATAGAGCCACTACAGGGTGGATAACCAAAGGAAAGCTACATAAGAAATAGATAAATAAAATATAATTTATGTGGTGCTACCACACTGACCTTTTTTTCTGTATGAATAAGATTTAACTTATTTCCTTTTTTATTGCCAATGATTGCTGAAAAGTGTGAGGTAGAAGTGTGAAATTTTCAGCTTCTAGGAGCATGCCAAAAATGATTGAGACAGTGCTTTAATGGGATATCGCTCAGATTCTCATGTGTAGCTTAGTGCAGCATGGACTAGGCATGCTTTCTTAACATTTTGTTTATGCAAAAGTATGACGAATGGACTTTTCTAGAACATTGCGTGCAATACACTGTTTTCACACAGTGCAGTGGCTGACACTGTTGCAAGAAGGTCCTGAGTTTGAATGCTGTCTGGGGCCTTTCCATGTGTAGTTTGCATGTTCTCTGGCTTTCTCCTACAGTCCAAAGATAGGCATGGTGTGATTCTAAATCGACTGTGTCTATGTGTTATCTCTGCAAAAGACTGACACTGTGACAGGCTCCAGCCTCCCAGCAACCCTGAAATGCATAAGTGGAGGAAAACAGATGGATTGAATCTTTGGAGACTTGAGAAACCTTTCATAAACATTGTAACTCTATGCAAATGTTCCCCAAGTCTGTTCTGAAGGTTGCATTGTGAGCAATCTTTAAAAGTCAACTTTAAAGAACCCAGAACTCCAGTCTTTTTTGTGAAGTTTTGTGATAACTGTCAGGGAACATTTAGGGAACAGTCACAGGAGTTTCTGCAAGGAGTAGATCCCTATATAACCTGGGAAAGTTTTTTTTCTGGTAAAGCTGTGGATTGGCCACCATTTGCTACTAGTTACAAAAACTTATATACTAATGTAACAAATGCCATTACTAGCTACTTGGGCCAGAGGCAATTGCTGACAGTTATGTAGCAAAAATACAAGAAAATGTGAAGATTAACATTATTTCTTATAATGTCAGTTGAATTACAAAAAAACCCTGCTTTGTGACTGACCTAATGGTAGGCCTAATAAGCAACATTTACAATAGTATACATACAATAGTGGCACACTTCTAAGCTATGTATCCAGGAAGCTAAAAATAAAAGAATAAAAACAAGTATGGCTTCTCTAAGTAAATATCTATCAAGTAGATTGAAAACGAAAAACAAAACAAAACAAAAAAACTTCGGTAAATGTTATTTGAAGCTTTCACAAAAATCGTTGAAGAATCCCGACTGTTCTTCAGAGGTTATGCAATCTTCAGCCTGGTTGTTGGGCTGCGGTATGGATGTTTATTGATGCTGCTGTTTGGCTTTGATTAAGTTAGCTACTTTGGTACACCCCAGGCCTTCCTGAGGTTTGGCTACAATAATCAAATTACTGTTAGACCTGACAGGCAATACTGCCTACCTGCCTTGGAGGGAAACAGACACTGCCAGGTAGATAACAAACAGGCCTACAACAAAAGGAAAAGGGAAACACTTGACTTGCTTGCACAGTAACAAGACGTCGCTGTGCGAGTCAACTCGTTAACAAGCCAGTATACTACTAAGCTACCTAACTAGTGTCAACCCCCCCCCCCCCCAAAAAAAAAGTAGGACCTTTACCTGACATTTATGCTAATGTTACTAGGTCTAAGCTACAGTCCATAATTACCCGAACATTATCGGTTAATGTTAGCTAACTGTAGATTAAAACCATTTTATACGTTTATTGAAGTTAATGCGCTTCATTAATTAAAGTGAACTGTAATGAAAGCTCACAAAATGGATAATATTTCCATATGTAAATTTGTCTTAAATGTTTATCTTTGTTTTTCGAATGCTTTTTGAGGGTTAGCGCCCCTTTAACTTCAGCCCCTGTGCCAGTTCCGACTCGTAGGCCTCCAGCCTGACTAAGCACAGAACCATCTCTGGCAGAGGAGCTGAGCCAAGCCTTTGCAATGCAGACTGTTGATGAGCACGTGGGCGTGGTGTCGCTTGCATCCACACGTGCAAACATTTATTTAAAAGTGTGCCGAAATATGCTGGAGGCATTTGTTGGATGTTCACTGGGGCAGCATAGTTCCGACCGTCACAGCTCTTTTGTTCTAGCTGAGCTGGAAAACGGTGCTTATCTTTATTGTCTGATACTTGAAAGCTGTTTGATCATCTCGAGGAGGTAATTATTTAAACTGTTTTTTTTATTCATCATTAACAGGCTAACATGCTGCCGGACGCCTACGGGTGTGCTGTGGCGAACAGGTTCGGGAGTCTTCTGGATGATGACACGGATCCTTTCGACTTGATCAACGAAGTGGAATCAGAAAAGACGAAGAAGAAAAAGAAGAAGAAGGAAGAGGAGGAGAAGAAAGCAAAGCAGAAAAAACCTGGTCAGAAGGAGTCCCAAAAGGACCGACGCCTCCCTATGGCCCTGGATGTTCAAGAGCCGGTTCCAGGTAAGTACTGCGACACACTGCACAAATCCAAACGATTCTGGCAGCTGCTGGGGTTTCCAGACGGGGTAGTCCAGCCAAGAGTGGCCAGTTTGCCTGAGCTTTGTCAGCTGGTAAAAATGTGTGGTCAGCGAGGTGCACATGTGCATGCTGTCAGAGGTGGTTATATCCCCACTATCCTCTGTGCAGAAATCTGGGTCAAAGTGACGCTTGTCTAATTTTATAGATAATTCCAGAGGACATTTAAGTACATAGATTCAGCTATTGGACTGAACCTAAAAAATGGATTGGAAAGAGGAAAGCATGTTAAATTGTTGTTTTCCTCCTGTAAATGTAAGCTCAGTGAGGTTTGAGAGCATAAGTCTGATACTGAGAATTGCATTCAGAAACATAGTTTTCCCCAAATAGTGATTGCTACCTTATGACTCAGTTCAGTACGTTACCATCTCGCTTTCTCCCTTCAGTCCGTAGGCAGCTGCCACGTCCTGCACCTGTGTCTGAGAGTGGGGAGGGCAGAGAAGAAGCCCAGAAGAAAGCTGCTGCTGGGCAGCGTAGGGCCAACCAAGAGGAACCCCCACAGGAGTTTTCAGTTTCTAGGTTTGCATTCCATGCTTAATAAAAATATCTTTATTTAACTGATGTCATATAAAAGATGACATACCCAGTCTTGATTAGTGTTTCAGCATATGCTTGCATACATAAACATTATTTCATACACTCTTACAGGAGCTTTTGTTGATTAAAAGCTCTCCTAATATTTAATGTCACCCAACAATGTCTAATTATACTATGGAAGCTTGTTTCTGCAACTATGGGGGGGGAAACAAAGCATTTGTTTGCCAACCAAATTGAAATTTCAGGTTATAGCTTACCAATTCAGACTTCTGAGAAAAGAATTCTAAATTAAGAAAACTACATTTTAAGTTGAGATGCTAACCCAAAATTTGGACTTACTGATTGCAATAAACCCCTACCCCACCCCCTCCCATGGCATAAACAAGCTTTCCTAGGATACTGCTGTCAGCTGGGTTTGAAATGTGGATGTTGTCACATGAATAAACTGAGTTTTAATCTTCTTTTTTGGCAGGCCTTCCTATAATTCAGACTTTGATCTCAGAGGCAAAGGGGGGATCAAAGGTAGGAGAGCAGGAAGAGCTGGAGGAAATGCAAGGAACCCGGACTACTTTATTCTGAGGGGCAAGAGGGAATACGATCGGCACAATGGAACGTAAGGCTTTGTAAAAATGCCGCTTGTCCCTGATTTTCCTCTGTCTCGTAACTGTGTACTGATGATCATTTTGTCTTAATTGCAGAGGTATACCTCCTGACGATAAGAGAGGAGGAAGAGGAGCTTGGAACTGGGGCTCTGTTGAAGAAGCTGCAAGGTAAGTGGGTAGTTGATAAACATGAAAATGACAACATTTTAATTCTTGTAGAGAATAGAGGTTCTGTTTGTTCATGTCCGTTTTTGTACAGTGAATTCATGGATGGGACATCTCCAATCAAATCTGAGGACTCCCAGATAACTGTAGAGGAAGACAATCCGAATCAGTGAGTGAAATGCACAAATATCCTTTCTTAAATTTACATCTGTACCACCGTGACTTATTTAGAAGTGACGGTGGTCTTGTTTAGCATCTGTGCAATGAAAATAGAGGAAAATCTACAATTTAAAAAAAACAAAAACCCATTCAACAGTGTGCTAGATAAAATGTTCTGTGACGAGCTTTAATTGATGGGGAAATTTGGGATGTCTGTACTTGGCAGTCGCACATGAGAATTGTCATTTGCAGGAAGTGGGAATAGGAAAAAAAGAAATGGAAGATGATTTATTTGTTTTCAAATGATAAAATAGAGCAACGGAGGAGGAGGGAGAGATGTTAGTCCAGGTTGCTATGGAGATGACCCTGGATGAATGGAAGGCCATGCAGGAGATGAGTCGTCCCAAAGCAGAATTTAATATCCGCAAAGCAGAAGGCAAGATTCCCTCCAAAGCCAAGGTCATCCACGAGTCAAAGCATGTGGAGGTGAGCGTGGAAGATGAACTCTGGAGGCTATATGGGTTGGTTTTTTGTTTTTTGTTTTTTGTTTCCCCCATTTTGTTTTTATGAATAATTTCTGCAGTTTCTCAGAGTAACTAAAAATCGTGTGTGTGATGCAACATTACTGCAACATAGGCCACCGGCAGTTGTGTAAGTTTGTGCACCCTCAGTTGTGGCTCCTTAGGGGCTAGTTCATCTTGGCTGCTAATGAGGTTAATTTGAGATGAACTGTAACATGTGTTGACATGCCTGTGCATATTCGGGTAGTTTCTTGACTGTGCAGCAAAGCAAGCCATTAATAAATTCAACGAGACAGAATATCTATTGCCGAATAATCAAAGACTGAGTAATAATCAAAATATCTATGGATGTTTTTACTAACATAAAAAAAGCAAATGCTATAAAAATAGTTTAGTTTTCTGTTCAAATAGTACTCTTGCCTTCTGTATATTTAGTGTTTGCTTCCAATTTCTAGACCATCAAGGTAAATATGGAAGATGAAGGAAACTTCCTTCGCAGGTCTGTGAATGATATCACCTCCCTCTTGGACATCAATTTCGGGAGCCTTGGACGTCCCACTCGTGGTGGCCGAGGAAGAGGAGCACGTGGTTCTCCTAGCAGGCGCCCAGAGAGTGTCAAACCGATATTGGAGAGGGTATGTCTGTATTTGGGTACAGAATTTGGGACAGCGCTGAAATGCTCCAACCTTTCATATAGCTTTTATTGACAATTGTGCATTTGAGGTTTATTTACTTTCTGAAGGGTAAGAGGGGTACTCGTATTTGTGTGCCCAGAGCACAGTTAGCATATTGTTTTATGAATGACGTGGTTTTTCCCTATTAGGCGGAGGATGATCTGGCACCTAACCCAGATGACCCAGAAGACTTCCCAGCACTATCAGCAGGGAGATAACTGAGTAAAACCTCATCTCCTGATGTGACACATTTATTGTTTTTGAGGTTTTGGGTTCAATTGCACAGAATACACTGTTCAATAAATAATTATTTTGCAAGGTTAACTTTTTGTTTTGAACGCATCACTGAGGATTTAAACTCATTTTTCTTGTCAGCTGGTTGACAGGTCTTCAAATAACTTTCGCATGGGACAGTATTGTGGAAGTAGAGCCAAAGAGTCAGGCATGAGACTGCTCTAAACACCCAGCCTTCTTTTTGTATAATGGAGGATATTCTTAATATGGTCTTACAGCTGAGCACAGCATCTCCACCTACCTGCTTCTCTTTCCAACTGTTAGCAAGGGGCACCCAGTCTGGGGGTTTAAAAAAGGATCTGGGAACAACCATAATAATTGTGCTTAAAACATGTAATGAAAGGACTAAGCCAGAGACATACTTGGTATACATTTATTAAAAAGTATGATTCTGTGCTTCAAGCAAATGTCTTCCATGGATTATGAAGGTGAGTTAGACCAGGCCCCGTTAGGACCACCCACTCATTTATAGGATGATCTAACAGTACAAAATATTTACAAAATACAGAGTATATCAAATGTTGACATATTTACAGTTTAAGTACAGGAGCTGAAAAGCTTCACAAGTAAGAGACATCAGATATTCAATAGAGGTACAAATGCACATGTCGCCTTGTAATCGGAAGGTTGAGAGTTCGAGCCCCGGCTTGGACAGTCTCTGTCGTTGTGTCCTTGGGCAAGACACTTGACCCGTTGCCTACTGGTGGTGGTCAGAGGGCCCGGTGGCGCCAGTGTCCGGCAGCCTCGCCTCTGTCAGTGCGCCCCAGGGTGGCTGTGGCTACAATGTAGCTTGCCATCACCAGTGTGTGAATGGGTGGATGACTGAATGTGTAAAGCACTTTGGGGTCCTTAGGGACTAGAAAAGTGCTATACAAATACAGGCCATTTACCATTTTGTGATGGAATTACTGCCAATAGACTTAACTATGTCCATGGCAAACACACAATGCAAGGCCCAAGATCAGGGACTCGGGACAAATTAAAGGCCAATTCTATCAAATACTTCCCACCATGAACCCTTATCAGAATAAGTTCTGCACAGTGCTCATTTTGGAGGAAAACTCCTGGATCCACACATTCATACAATGATTCGATCTGATGCTGCTACTGCATGCTTCAGTTAAGTAGAAACAACCAGGCAATGATTAAAACTAGCAGTTCAGTTCATGATTCTATGTTTAAAAAGAGTCCTATGGATAAAATGGCTTGTAATCATAAAATTTTGAATGAAGTATTTGTGGTGTTTCTGTAACGTCTCTTCCCCCCACGTCAGCTGTATAGAAGGTAATGTATCAGATTTTCCAGATCCACAGGCTCACCGCAGTAGAGGAGCTCTAGGTTTGGGTATGGAGTGACTACAAAGAAGAAGGGGGAAAAATAGAGTTATTTAAGATTAAATCATTACAATACTAGAGTAAATGCAAGACAGAAAAGTGAAGCGGTAGATACCATAGCCTGGAAAACCTAATGGATTGCAAAGAGCTGCGAGCTTTACATCCTCTGGAGACGGTACGTCTGTTGCATATATGAAACGTAAAAGGAGGAAAAGAAGGGAGGTGAACATTAAAGATTGGCTCAAGAAAAGAATGCACACATGGCTACAGAGTGGTAACAACAGGCCAAAGGCAGAGTGAAGTGAGGCGCACAAAGTCTAGAGAAGCTATAGCCAGCCATACTCCCAAACAAACTTCTCAGAGAACATGCAGGGAAAATGTTTGAATGAAGCAGCAGGGGGATTGTGCCAAGTGGAATTTAATTTGGCATCCTGATAGTGGTACATATGCACCATCAGATTTACTACATGTTAGACCTGGACAATATCCAGTTATATATAAAGGTTAGTTCATCTGAGTAAAGAATCTGAGCTGGGTTGCACCTTCATCAAATTCATAAAACAATATTTATTAATAGTATTTAGTTTCTCTATGTAAACCTCATTAGCCTTCTGTCATGATGAAAAAAATGCAAATTTCTCTACACTGAAAGGATCTGCAGTACCATTTTGTTTTACTTAATGCTTAAATTAACTGAATAATTAAATTCAATGAAAGTATTCACCTGTTTATAATTAATCCATTCCTTCATTAAAAAAAATGCATTCAAATGCTTCCACTTTTACCTAAACTGTAAGATCTTAACTGTTGTTGGTGGAAACAGTCTTTTTTTTTCAAGAAACATTTTTTGAATGAATCACAGGTTTTGTTTCAGTAGGCGATGCAGCCCAGCCTAGGAACATCATGTGATTATGGCACAACCCCTTTTTTTGAAAACTGAAGTGAAACGACGTGTATTCCAAGCCTCTGAAATTTTTGCTGAATTTGCACAGGCACTAAAGATCATATCTCTTTTTGCATATTGCAATTTTTGGCTCCTGTGCAAATGCAGTCCAAATCTCCACTTGGCTTGTGAAGATCTAAGGAAGCTTGCCTGTAGATGGACCTGTCCCATGCTTAAGCTGATGGGAGAGCCTAAGTTGGTTGTGACACTGGCTGTCTGTCTATGGCTGTCACATGGTTCACAACACATTGGGTCTTTGCCACCAGCCACGACATGCAAGTTGCCTAGGGACCTGACCAGTCTGGTGTTGCACAGGGAGCTGGTAGAGAAAAGGGAAGCTGTTAATGTACTCAGCAAGCACTCATGAGTGGCTATAGCCTCTCTATTTTTGTTTTGTTTTTTTCAGTTTCAATGGTACATAGAGGAATTAAAATACAAAGCATGTATTATTATTACAACAGTACAATTTCACATGTAATGACTGAAGTTAAAAATACAACCTACAGACTGCTTTAAACACGCATTATTTATAATGGCCAGCAGGGGGCAACTAGGTAAACACTTTCATATTGAATATACATGATGTCCTATCTGCAGATTATGGGTGATGTCAAATTGCAGCTGCAGCAATGTTTTCTGTCTAGTCTATGATCCAAACTGAAACATTGTTGACCTTTGTGGATAATTTTAACTGTATAACGTATGTAAAGTCTATCCGGGAAAGTCAGTTCGGGCAAATAAGTGTTATTTAAATTCTTCCACTGACCTTCCTCCTGTTCCATTGGCTGGAAGGGAGGTTCTGGTCCTTTTCCTGCTGTCTGACTGGTCAGATAGAGCCAATGGGCTAACACTTGTCTTACAGCTCTGAAAACTTGCCTGCAAGATGACTCCGCTGCAGAGGAGACATATTCATTAGTCTAAGCCCTGCTTTATGTCAGTATGTGTATGTAGGTGTGCATTTTGTGTGTACATTGTACACTTTACCTCAGGGACTGTGATGAGGATCTGGTGTGCATCTTATTCTCCTCTTGTCTGTGAAGACAAAGTAACATAGCAGTAAAAAATGTGAAACTTCATATGTATATGTAATGAACTACACTTCAGAGTGGATAGCAGGGGAAAGGTTTGCATGGTAATGAGAAAAAATGTTTTGTTTTTAATGTGACAGTTTTAGCCGTGTGAACAGAATATTATTGCATTCAGCAGCCAGGTAGGATTAGTAGAGCTAAGTTAAAGCGAGGAGGTGGCACTAAAACTTAAAGAGAGTCTTGATCTGTCTTAGTCATTTCCATCAGCAGCTCTTAATTGTCTGCCAATTTAACAGCTGGGAATAAGTCAACACAATAACCAGCAAAGCATGATGTGTAAAGGTGACGGGGTGATGGGAATGTTTATGGTACAAATCATCATGTACAAAAAATGCTGACAAGGTCAAGGCAGTAGCCTTTGATGTTTTAGATTTTTAAAAACTGGCTCTGCTCATTAGCTTTGACTTTACAGTATTTGCAGAAAGAATATAGGAACAGTAAGATGATTTTGAACAAATTTCTGATTCGGGTTGGGAATTAAAAAGAGACTGGGGGCTCACTTACAGCATTCTCAGTTAGAGCTCCAGAAGGAGGGGCAGGGCAGGTTTTGGGGGGGCTGACGGGCAGTAGAACTCATTGAAATCCTAACCCGTCTATACAGAAATGCAGGATGGAAGAAGGGAAGCCATACACAATCCACCACAGGGCAAGGCTACACAGGGAGGAGAGCAGCATGGCTACCAGCCATCTGAAAGGAGGACAAATCCAACAACAAGAGCAAATGGAAAAAAAGGGGGGAAAAAGGAAGGAGAGACAAGAGACGTCTGGGCAGGACATAAAGCCTCTGATGTTGTGCTTTTCCACTGGGACTGGATTAGATGAATCACCTTTTGTAGAGCCTTTCATCCAACAGTGCCAAACAGCATATTTTTGTTCATCACTTGCTCTGTTGTATAAGCAGTCAGCCATAAAGAACCCAACTAATGTAGGAAGTTTAAAGTAGGTTAACTTACTTGAGGAAAAAAACAACAACTTTATTTTACTTAAGTTCTACATATTTATAATAAATATAGGAGTGAGTTTTTTTGTATCGTAAGCTCCTCAAAAGTACTTGAAAATAAAACACGATTCTAGGAAAAAAAAGAACCCCAGGCAGCATTTACAGACATTAAATAGATAACAGTATCCCTGGTACTGAAATTGTAGTGATTGATATAAGCCTGCCAATGAAGGAGATGGGCTCTGTTTAACAGAAACATCTAAAAATAGTCAGATCCTACAAGAATTAAGCACCCATTTCTAAACTCTGTCCCACACTTTTAATAGAAGCTAACAGAGATGGACTCCTGCAAGAGTAAACAAAGCTCAGATGGTATGCATACACTGATCCAGTCACAAGAGCAATGGAAAAACAACAGGCAACTGACAATGATCCCAGCCCAGCATTAAGTACATGTTAGACACAAACACAGAGGCATGTGCATGCGTGCATGTCCAAGGGTTTCATGCCTGTTGCCATGCGTGAAGAGGCAGAAAAGTGAAGAAGTTCTGACAGTCATCGTTCTAATCGTCCCTGGAGTTTAACATGCATATTGGTGTTGCATAATAAACCAAACAGTGGAGCCAGATGGTGATGCTCAGCTGGAAATGGAGCATTAGATGTGTAGCAATGCATTCCCTGCAGCAGCATATGGCCTGTAGTGCAAGTAAATCTCCCTTCAGCCTCAACTCTCTGTTTTCGTGCAACTACCTAGCCCATAGCCCCTAGCCCACAATGTTTTTCTAATGCTTTATGTGATAACGAGGATCTGGAGGATTTTACTATCCAAATAACAGAATTTAAAGACACTAATTAAACTCACAAAACACTCGAAATCATAGCTTAGTCCAGTACCAAAGAACTACTGCCAATTTACACCTAAACATTAATGAATCAGCTGGCAAATTCACTACTTTACCAAGCAATGAAGAATTACGTACTGCAGATGAGAACAAGGTCAAAGCTTCCCTGATTCAGACTTTATCTTGATGTGAGCCAAGTCAGTCGTGCAAGCAAAGCAATAAAACATTGAATTCAACTAATCCCGATCTTATTTAAAACCGTGATTGGTTGAATAATTGGTGCTGTTAACTTGAGAGCTTTTATTGTGACTCAGAGGATACCACAGATATGCCTTGATATCAAAGCAGAACAGCTCGGTGTGTCCATGAGGCAGATAATGAAAGGCGTGTAAATGTAATGCATCCACTAAGTGCATAACCTCTTCACACCAGTCATCAAAAGAAAAGAAAAGGAAGAGAGAGAAAAAAAAAAAGGACAACTTCAAATCTGTCACACCATTCGCTGGCTTACCAATATATATTTTTTTAAACAGGAAGAGGATGTCGGCTAGAAAGGAACTGACGTGCACTTACCTCCAACGTACAAAACCTCACATCCTCTCTCTGTTTTTCCTCTCCCCAACTCTTTCTCTGCCTCTCTCTGCTATCTTTTGAACGGCAGGCAACACATCGGCCACACCGTGCCCATGAGGCTGCAGCAGAACACTACCACCTGCCTGACATGGGACAACAAAAGCCAAAGCCATATGGGTACATTGGCAGAGGCCGGTCAACCATACTCTGCCATACTGACCAACCTTCCACAGCTTTGAATTATATGGACACAAATGATGTGGACTTGGGCAGAAAAACAACAATAGAGGAAATTTTAATAATCTTTTAATGACGTTGTTGTTCAGTAGAGGGTTAGGTTTTGCACTTTAGCACCCCCCACTGGCATAGAGCGGGAAGCTCACGTCATAGTTGTCCAAATACGGCTGATCGTTTCTTTTTTTCTTCTTTTTTCAAAGAATTAGAAAAGCTAATCAATATTTGTTGTCTCAGCTACAAAGTTTATCTATAGAAAAACTTTCTGTTGACTTGAATGAGTGACCTAGTTACACTGATTTCATGATAACCTAGTGACAGATAAGCTTTATATTGACTTGGCTTACATATGCTTTTGTCCAAACTGAACTTTTTTAAGCTTCTGACCAAAGAACACAGCTTACACACCATCAGCACTTTAGCAAAAGATTTTCATAGAGCTATCATCTTTAGCTTCCACATTGTTCATGCCTTTCTAAATTCAACCCACAAAACAGTTTTTCCTGGAAAAGTGTATATCAGATAACTAAAATCCAACCCTGCAAACAACTGTGTCACTTTGAGCCTAAGTATCTGGGCTACCACTTTCTCATCTTATTGTTTATCCTCACTGATTACACATGGTAATAGGATGACTTTATTATACTCTATCCGTATGAGATGAAATTTGAAAAAAGAAACATGGTTATTAAAATAATGCAGATATTCCAAATGGTTTAAAGTACAGTATTAGGATGAAATTGTATGGCATGGTTAAATGAGGGCAGCCCTGCCAAATCCTCAAACCCGACTCCCAAAGCGGACTACCTGGAAGAAGTTACTGAGGAAGACAGAAAGCTTACCCAACGAAATGATAAATGTAACCAAAGAAATCCTACATGGTCACTTCCTGGTCATCTTTTTTATGCTTTGAAAAACACTACTGTATACATGTAATGATCCAAGGGACTGATTCGCTCATTTTACTGTACTACAGCACAATGGTGTGATGCATGATGAGGCTTGCAGGCTGCCTGGATACTTACGATAGTGAACCCGAAGATGATCTGGCCTGCCTCTTGCTCTTAAGAGCTCGTAATTTATCACCCTGTGTTAGGCCATTTCTCTCCTCTTCATCATTGTACTGCAAAAAAAAGAGAAAAACAATGAGCAGAATGAATTATTAGAATGAAAGACTTAAGACTTTAGTTTCAAACTCACCATTTCCATCTCTTCTTTCTTGGATCCTCTGTTCTTGTTGCTCCCATTGATGGTTATGTCATCCACTCCAGATAGGATCCTGGTTACAGCCATCTTACCATTCTCACGTTCATTCAGCATCTTCTCGCGGAAAACATCTCCTTCTGCCCACAGACTGTTCTGCTTCCTGATACACAAACCACACAATGATTTTCTTGCCAAACCAAAAATCACATGACTTTAAGATTTTTCATCATCTAATAATTTGTTGCCTGAAACAGTGTTGTTTCAAACCACAGCTATAAAACTTAAACTGTGGTTAATTTATCTAGTTTAATCTCAGATATGTATCAATACAAAATACTTTGAAAGTATTTAAAGATTTTTTAAAATGTGACATTTTGAAAGTCCTGCTCTAGTGAACACTTACTCTTCAACAAAGTTCTGCTGAGGTCCAATGATGGACCCTGGTCGGCAGATCCGTATCCAAGCGATGGCCTCTGCTGCAGTTAGGCGGTAATGTTTCATCATATAGCAGGCAATCAGAGTACCAGTCCTTCCTAGCCCAGCTAAAACAAAAGAAAAGTAGTGTGCATTGAAATTGTGCCGTAAACAGGAAACCGAGCAAGGTTTATGTAGCTACAAGTACGTCTTGCACCAAAAAAAACCTACCTTTACAGTGGACTGCAATGGCTCCTTCAGCGTTCTCACAGATGTTGAGAAACGTCCTAACAATAGAATCATTCGGTGTGCTTCCATCCACAAAGAAGAGGTCCTGATGTTCAAACCCAGAGTCTGTAAAACGTCGGGCATCATACATCTTCTTGTTGAGTCTGATGATGGTAGTGATGTTGTGCTTCCTGAAGTATGGGATGTAGGCCTCAGGAGCGTGCAAAGGGTACCCTAAAATAAGAAAGGAAAACATTCTTGTGAGTTCAGGATGTGTTAAAATGTGGTGAGACATAGTCCTGTAATGTACTTTAATTACCATTCTCTATTTTGCTTTTTGGATGCGGCCCACTGAATGCAAGGAACTTTCCTGGAATGATCCAGTTCAAGTCTCCATTTTCTGCTCTCTCATAGTGCTCATATTCTTCCACATCAAAGTTAGAGAAGTCGAGCCAGCCATAATGCAAAGCCTAGCGGAGCGTTGAATTGAAAGTCATTTTGTTAGGGTGTGTTAATACAACAAAGAAAAGGAATTCATTCTTTAAATGACATACTTTGTGCACACCACGAAGACAGTCTAGGATGTTCAGATTGTACATGCAGGTTCCAAATGAAGCATCTCTGTAAAATATAAAACATATTTAAGGTTCTGCACAACATACATGGGATTTCATATTCATTTAAACACTGAATATGATATCACTTCTTCTTATTCTGAACTCTTTCTCTCTTTCCCTCTCAAAAAGCATGTGTGACCCCTCCTCTTAAAGGTCCCGGTCATAATTCTGATGAGCCACAGTAGCATTGTGCTTTAATCTTGTGTTGTAGTTGGGGCTAAACAGTGCTCCAATATTTAATTTGCTGTGCAATTTCATTGAGGTATGTTAAAGTGGACCTATTATGATTTCAAATTTTCTGTTAAACACATGTTGTTACAATGGTGGATGCTTATATTAAACAATGTCTGCAGGAAACCTATGTGAATTTAAGCTTCTGACTGCTCTATAACCTTGGTTTCCAATATGTTTTACTTCTTTTTGGATAGTTATAATGATATGATAACATGCTTTTGAGGTAAGCCAATCAGAAGAAATTTAGCTCAAAGGCGGAGCTAAAATGAGCTAAATTTTTTTACAAGCTTGCACCAATGTCCGCTATTTATAACTAAGTGTTATTTTAATTTGTGAATGGTGCAGAGAAACTCTAGTAAAGTCCAGTAAGAGAAACCTGGAACTGGAAATTTAGCTTAATAGGTCCCCTTTAAGAAAAAACAATAACTAGAATAGAAATTAATCTATTATCATTTTCCTTTAATCAGTATAGTTTAACCCTCCCACCCAGCTCCTCTTATCACTTAACAGTCTCCTTGATTAATGAAGAGAGGCTGAAACCAGAAATGAAACCAGAAACTTATACTTTCAGTCAGAGACACTTGAAAATCAAATTAAAATGCGAATGGCAGTTAAAACTGTTATTATTAAATTAGTTTGAGTAAAAATTGTGTTGCAAACTGTTACCTGAATGGAATATATGATGAATTTCTTGACATCAGCAGACTGTAGGCCTCCTCTGGCAACATATTTAGATGCATTACCTATAAATACAAATGTGCAATCAGCAAATGCCATATGTATTACATGCTAATATAATTTCTGTTACATTAGGCACAGCACAAGTCCATAAGTTATTTGTAATACACATGTTTGCAAACAACTTACTGCATATGAGCCTATTAGATAGGCAGCATTGGCTTGCTTCTTCTGATCTCCACATGTATAAAATATGATCTTCTTCCTTGAGAGTGTAATGGACTGCACAAATACATTAACAACATGAAATTACAGGTGATTCTTTATTTATTTGAGTGACAAAAAAAAATGATTACCTGTATAACTGAAAAGTTATTCATTAGGTCTACCAAGGATCAACAAGCAAAGATATCTTAAATTGAAAAGGCTGGACAACCATCAATAAATCAATCATGCACAGGAGCTCAGCTGCCCCAGCCTGTGATCAGCATCTTTTCCAGCTCACATGCAAATACACGTAAACTGTCTCAGCACAAAGCAATAACGCAAACATGTTTGCACTATTAGGTACATAGATTAAACAATAAGACAGCTGACTGTATTACATAAAAGCCCAAACACTACTTTACTTTGTTTACCTACTGTAGGTATAAAAAGCTATTGATTGAACCCCCCCCCCCCTTTACAGGAACTGCAAATTAAGAGCATCAGTTTACTTTACCTTGAGCTTCTTTGTCAGCTTGCAGCAGAAGCGATAAAACATGGCCAGGTTAAGGGGACCAAAGTCCGCATAGAAGCTAAGAGAGGGAGAGAGAGAAAGCAGAGAACAAAGAGTGTGTCAGTGGCTATTTATGCAGCCAGCTATCATCTCTAGGGAAGTTTCACTAGACAGAATCGGCTACCCAAGATTCACACTGTAAAAACACTGACAGAGTAAAGGCTATATTTAGAAACATCATGGGTCAATCAGAACAGGACAAAAAGCTGCAAACACCAGGTCTTTTTGTAACACTAGCATAAACTTTAAAAGGTCAGTCCTGTCCTAGTGAGCCATCCTTTAAAAGCCCTGATGTTGCTAAAATAGCAAGTAGTGGAACCTCTTCCACTGGCTTTGAAGTTGAATATCTTTTGCAATGCACCATGACATTGCGTAACATCACAGTAAGGGGCAAGTTATGTACACATCTACTCACACAAACCCTACTGTTAAAGATCAGCATTTGATAACATGAGGTGTGCCTATTTTATGGCACTCAGACCAAAAGGAGAGAAAGGAAGAAAGAAAGAAAGGGGACACACACGATATGGAAACTAGTAATCCAAGTAAGTGGTGAGTATGACTACTCACTTCTCATATGCCAGTTCTTCATCGATGCAGAAACAGTGTCTTTCAGCTGTGCTCTTGATCTTTTGCTGAAGTATGGCAAAATACAGTTGATCTGGAGGAACACGACAGGGGAAGAGGGAGGGGACAACATTAAAATAAAGGCAGTTACTTGTTTTTTGTCATGTAAACACATGCATGCTGCTGATTATTAAAAAAAACTGTCTTCGTTTAATACTTTTTAAAAGTATTTTTTCTCGCGACTTACCTTTGATGAACTCAATGCACACTGACGAAACATCGTCCGCGGTCATCTTGCAAACTGTTTTGAACATGACGTTTTTATACAGAAACTCACGGGGTGACTTTCTTCACTGAGACTTTCGCATGCTAGGTAAAAAAAATAAAAATAAAACGCGAATAGTTAAGTTTAAAGTGGCAAAATGTAAATTTAAAAGGGATAAGGAAGGTTTCTTTAGTCTTTTAAAGTGGAGAAAGTCACTTGCCGAAGAGGGAAGGACGGAGAGTTTCGTGCCTAAGTGCGTACTCTGCTAAAAATGAGCTCTGCGCGACCCCTCCCCTGAGGCGGTTCTCGGGACGCTATTGGCTGCAAGAGATGCAGAGGACTACGTGATTGGTAGACAAACGCGTACGTCAGGCTCTGCCCCGCCTAGTTCAGTTTAAAGTTCTTGATATTAGACACATGATAGGCCCTGGGATCGTTGCCCAAGCGGTTGCTAGGACGATCTCTTAGCCAGTCAGATTTGTGATTTCTACTTCGACGAACCTCCCCTCTTTCAGCTCACCGAGGATGTGGGAACCAGGAAACGCCATAAAGATATGAAAATAAAACATAAATGGAACTGACAGTGGGTTGACTGTGATATTTATGACATTGATACAGCAAACCACCTCTAAGTATGCACTCGCACCTCACACCGACTTCATAAAACAAAAAGGTGCAACTCTGCCGCAATTCCCTGCTCTGAAATTAAATACCCGAGTAAAACTGCTCATTGTTGGAGGTTTCATGTGCACGGAGCTAAGGTAAATCGAGGCAAAACCCGCTGTAATAACATTAAAGGGACAGACGGTGTCGCCATGAGAGGACAAAAGCAGGGAAAAAATCAAAGACGTTCACACACAATGGTCAGTGCACGACATTTTTGGGGGGGTTTCGCCTGTAGTGCGCGCTTTCGTGCATTTGCCAACTGTGCGCAAAGTTGACCGGGTGCATTCTGCAGACCCCCTTACCTGTTATCTCAATGTAAATATCAGAGTTTGGCTCCGCCTCTGAGCTGCTGTGAGCTGCACAGCGCTTTTTCCTCGACTCGGCTCGCCTCCTTTCGCTCTTGCGCTTCATTTTTTCTCCTCAGGGCTGCTGGACATTCCCGTGCAGCAGCGACAGACACCCCTGCGCTTCACAGTGCGGCGGCTTGTCCTCGTGTTGTCGACGCGCTAATATGTCATGTCTCGCCCCCGATGGTCTGCCTGTGTCTGCGTACTTCCAGTTACCCGTTCCAACCTCTCTGGTGGTGACGTCTGTGAACAGGGGCAGGTTTCTGCTTTCTGAATCCCCTGCAAGTGACGTATCGGGATTAGATGTCCAATGCCCACCCTTCACCCTTCAGCTGCAGCAGCTGGTGCTGTACCAATAGATAACATATTGGAAATGTAGTCCTTGATGCCAGAGTTTTTCCTATTTGAATGCAACCGTGCTCTGGCCTTGCACTGTAGAGCATATATGGCAGCCAATAAATAACAAAAAAAATGTCTTTATTTACAATATAATAAACTTTGCAGATTGCAATGGGAATGTGACAAGGTAGTAAAATCAGTGCAACAGCTGCTATTCAGTCTTATCACTACAAAACAGGCACATAATTATACCACAAAACACACTGGAATATAAGGGTTTACTGCTGTTTCAGACCACAGACTGAAAACAGAGAAAATCCTCCTGCATCAAGAACAACCATCATCAGCTCTTGACATGTGATTGGAGACACTGGACAATGCCAGTAGTGCATTTTTTAATGAAACTGTACTATTTGCAAGGCCAGTGATTCTAACCTCTCCCAGGTTTTTGGTCATTTGGTCAGGTCAGTGTCTAGCCTTGAAATAAATAACATACTTGGGAATGCTGGGACTGAAATATTTGTTACGGATAAAACTCTTCTTGCTGCAATTTGTCTATCCTCAACAGTAATGTAACTTAACAGTAGACCACTGGGGGGGGGGGGGAATCAATGTAATGATGAATCCAAGTTAGAGATTTCTGTCTGTAACATAATGGTGTATTTAAGAAGACAAACAGAACATAAATATTCAGTTCTGGGAGGGTTGTCTATAGAGTTGGACAAAGAGAATGACAAATTAGACGTGTTGTCTTATTTGTCAAAGTTTTGCAAGAACTTCTTGAAAACTATATAAGACTACAAAAAAAAGAGTGTTGGCTGACATTGACTTTTTCCTCCACAGTCATTGGATCTCAGCCCTGCTAAACATTTAAAGGGGACACTGCAAAGGCCAAGCATTCACTGATTTCTCAAGAAGATATTTGGAACACTTTCAGATCATGCCAGGAAAACATGCCTTATCGGTTTTTGCACAAACTTGCCGCATGCACTTTCAGTTTGAGTGATGTTATTAAAGCCAAGACAGTTGAGGGAAGAGGAGAGAGGTGTGTGTTAAGCTGATAAAGTCATTGTAATGTACTATTTGTCAATCAAGTTGAGTTCAAATGCACAACAGAAGCAACAGAAACTCATTTAGTCGTCTTAGAGTTTGAAGCTGATTGTATATACACTCCATGTGTGATTACAGCAGTGACGTGGGATGAAACTTTCAGGCAGGCACCTAACTAGATGTGAATGATTTTCGGCTTATCGCTGAAGTCAATCGTTTTCTGAGCTCCTGCAAGCTGAAGGAGCCAGTTGATGGGCATGTGGTCCAGGCGGTTCATGTCAAGATGGGAAAAATGGACTTTGGAGCCTGTAGAGAGGGAGAAAACAGTGAGTGTGAAGAAAAAAGATATAAGATATAATGCAGTGGCAACATTAACACATGACATTATATATAGAGAGAGACCAACTTACCAGGTCCTGCAATGATGGCTCCACCTTGTTGATGTAGGTCACCCTGAAAATCAAAGGCAGGACTAGTCATGGCTCTCCATATAGTCTTGATTTGGCCCATAAAAACGCCAGACTTCACATGGGGACTAGGCTGTGCTGAGTTCACAAACACAGATACAAAGACAAAGTTTCATTATCATCTCAAAATAAGCTTACTTATACACTCCAACAGTGTTTTTGCATACCAGAGTCTGTGAATGTCTCCTCTCTCTTCATCCCCAGCTTTTGGTAAATGCGCCTCTCTGGGTCCACATATATTTCATAAGGATACTCCGTGAGCAAGCAGAACGACTACATGACAGAACAAGAAGAAAGAGTACATTTGTCTGGAAAACTATAGTGCCTGCTGTGATATTTATATACACTCATCAGACACTGTAATAGGTACACCTTGCAAAAGTTAGACCTTAATTCTTTGTGGCATACATTCAACAGAGATTTTGGTTCATATTGAATTGATAGCATCACACAGTTGGTGCAGCTTTGATGGCTGCACATCCATCATGCCAAAGACGTTCTACTGGATTGCAGTAGTGGAAATTCTTATATAGTGAATAGTGAATTCTTTCTCTTGTTCCTTGAACTAGTTTTGATTATCTGAGCTTTTTGATGTGTAATCCTGCTGGAAATAGCCATCAGAAGATGCGAATACTGTAGTCAGAAAGGGATGGACGTGGTCAAGATCAATACTCGGGAAGGCTGCGGAGTTTAAAATCACACTCAATTGGTTCCAAGTGGCCCAAGGTGTACCAAGAAAATATGCCTTCCACCATTATACCACCAGCAGCCTGAACAGTTCAGAATCAATCCACACTTTCATTCTTTTTTTTACTTCAGATCCTATCATCTGAATGTAGAAGTAGAATTGGAGACTCATGAGACCAGAATGCTTTTTTTCAAACCTCTATTGCCCGATTTTGTTGAGCCTGTGCAAACTGCAGCCTCAGTTTCCTGTACTTAGCTGACAGGAGTGGCTCTAGGTGTGGTCTTTTGCATATTTTGGTTGTAACAAGTGGTTATTTCAGTTACTCGTGCCTTCTTATCAGCTCGAAGCAGTCTGGACATTCTCCTCTTACTTTTCACACAGACAACTGGTGCTCACTGGATATTTCCCCCTTTTTTTTCTCGACCATTCTCTGTAAACCTTAGAGATGGCACTGTGGCAGAATTCCAATAGAGCGGCCACATGTCAAAACCAGACTCAATTAAATCACCTTTCTTCAAAACTTCAGCGAGTTGTTTTGACCATGTCTGCATGCATAAATGCACTGAGTTGCTGCCATGTGGTTGGCTGATCAGATATTTGCTTTAACAAGCAGCTGAACAAGTGTCCAGTGGGTGTATATATAACAAAATAATTACCTTTATGTGATGATAAGCGGACTGACCTATCACGACCAGTCTAATTTCAGCATCCTGCAACAACACACATGGAATTTCGGATTTCTCATGATCAATTATTTATGTTAATACTCATCAGACCTCCTATTGCTACAACTGAGCACCTTTGCTGCCAGTGTTGCAGCTGTGCTCTTTGTTTTGATAGCCTCTAGTGCAATGGTCCTTACTAAACAGAACTTACCTCCAGTACTTCTCTGGGTATTTTTCCCAAATCATCAGCATACTCTTTACAGCTGTAGCACAAGAAATTCTGCAGGGACACATATTACATAACATGTTAAAAGTCTGTAGTGATGAGAGAGATCACTGCATTTAAAAATTCACATCTTGCGCCATAACATTTATCCCTCTGTCTTCACCTATGAAGAACGATCTCTTCATTCGTCCATTTCCAACACACCACAGGAAATTCTTGGAGCATCTGGCCAGCTACACTTAGGCTCACCTACTTTGAAGCCTATCAAGACCCAGTTAAAAACGCAACTTAAGGTAGGGTGCCTATGCGAACCCATAACTCATCAGCAAAGTTAAGCCAAATGAAGTTTTCCCTACCCGCACAAAAATTATGACCGATTTCCTGTCTTGGTATAGGGTCTTGAACGGAAGAGAAACTCCATGCCGGTCGTAAATTAAACAGTCTTCGACGTCTCTGAGATTAATATCCACAAAACAGGTCACATTTTCCTGGCTTCCTTTAGTTACTTGTCGAGTTATTGGTGAAACTTCTTCAGCCATTTTTTTTTCTCAGAGGATCCAGAATTCGCAGTGCTGCTATTTTGGGAGTTGCAATTCAGCCTGGAGGAGCTGGTGCCTGGAAAATTCACGCCCATTGCTCTCTCTCTCTCTCTCTCTCTCTCTCTCTCTCTCTCTCTCTCTCCAGGAGAACGAAGAGAGACGGCGAACACATATTCATTGGTTAAACATTGGTTAATATTATCTTAATCTCCGGATTTAGTTGTATAAATAAGGCAATACAAAACAGAAACTGACCGGTGCGTCAGTGCGCGCGCGCTCTGACTTCACAATAACAGTTAGGCAACATTTATTTATATATAGCCTATTTCAGCTCAGTGAACAACATTGCCATGGATATGAGGCCATTAAAAGCTATTGTTTACAGTGTAGTCGCTCAGATGCGAGAGCAGATACTCTAGCAGAAATTCCGCAAACACTTTTCAGAATAAACATGATGGGTCTTACAGTTGTGTTTCTATGGATTCCAGCCCATTATGGAATAATGGGGAATGAAATGGCAGACAGAGCGGCGAAGGAAGCCACAAGACATGGGACAGTTGACATGGCTGTTAGTTTTGGTCAAGCTGAAGTGAAGAGTATCATAAGGCAAGAAATGAGGAGTAGTTGGCAAAAGCAGTAGGAGGAGGAAAGGAGAGGACGATGGTTGTATACAATACAAAGGGGGGTAGGAGAAATGAGAACCACTGGAAGGAGCAGGAGAGAGGAGATGGTCATAGAGATTGAGATTTGGACATACTGGGTTAAATGCTACATTATTCTTGATTGGGAAACATAATACGGGGAAATGTGCCTTCTGTGGAGAAACAGAAACTATAGAGCATGTGATATTGCACTGTCTGAAATATCAGGTGGAGAGGAGACAATTAAACCAAAACCTCATTAATATGAATATGAAACTGGATCTGGTTGACCTATTGCAAAAGGATTCTGGAAGTAGGAGTTAACAGGCTTTATTTCGGTTTTTTAAAGCGGGAAGAGTGTTTGAAAGGCTTTGAGGTTTGTTTGTTTGTTTGTTTGTTTGTTTGTTTGTTTGTTTGTTTGTTTGTTTTGGGGGTGGGGGCGTCATTTCAGTCCACACTCCATACTAGTGGTGGCGGTAATGCACCAATCAGTTGTTTGCCAACCGCCAATAACATTTAAGAATAAGAAGAACATTGCCATGGGAATTTACAATGAAATACAGTTTGAACTTTACATCCAGATTATTATATATCTCTCTGTGTATATTAAATATATATAGAGTAGACATACTGTACAGTTCGGTACTGTAGAAAATTACATGTGCTATGTATATTGTCGTTAACAGTCTCTCATCTTGTGTTATGTTTATAAATTATAATTTTATGCCCTGATTCTCTCTCCCCAAAGTGTTTTTTTTAGCTCCTCGCAAGACCAAGTTGGCTGCAATATACTGTAGTTACTGCAGAAAACCCAGTTAAGTTACATACAACTATACATTTTATCCTATTTGTGACTTTTAAGTTTTACATTTCATACTTTAGTCTAATACTGTTTGGTGGTCTTGAAGTGTTTAATGCATGAAACGTTTAAGATACAAACAATGAGTTCATTCTGATTAACTTTGATGTATTTTGGCAGTATGTGTATATTTTATGCTTGTTTTATGTTGGATTCATTATTTTAAATTCGCATAATATACAGCTATTATGTTCACGAATAAAATCTGATTATTTGTTGGGAGTGACCAGAATGGACAGGATTAGAAATTAGTGCACCAGAGGGACTGCTCATATCCAGTGCTTGATGATTTAGAGAGGCAAGGCTGAGGTGGTTTGGACATTTGAAGAGGAGCGGTAGTGGATATACTGGACAAAAGGTGCTAAATGTGTAGCTGTCAGGGAAGAGGAAGACCAGTAAATAAAGTAACTGCAAGAATAAAGGTGTTAAGAGTAGAAATTTATAAGGTAGGTAGTGTTTTCTGTAACAACCACTGTCAGTAGATTATTTTGGGGCGGTTGTCCAGTTTTCCTATGGTTAATAAATTAAAAGTTTGTTTTTAATTTAAATGATCTTGTGGCGATACCTCCACAATCTAAACACGATACAAAATGATTCCCATACTCTATTATAATTCCACATTTGTATGCATTAGATAGCTTAATATTTAGACCCTGTGTTTTCTAAGTCAGTTTTCAAAGCTTCATTTACCTATCGTTGAAAAAAATCAATCCAGTGTTTGGTTCTTCTCTATCCCCAAAATCCTGGGAACAGGATTTTCATTGATGGCGAATTACGAATCGCCCTCGTCGGCTTCCTTCTCGCTGCCCTCTCGGTGCGGAAGTGCTGTCCTCAAGAGCAGCAGCAGCAGCAGCAGAGGTACAACCAGAGCTGCTACTGTTTTGGAAGAGCAGAACGGCGATTTAGTGGCCGTTTTTCCTAAGCCCTTGTCTCTCCTTTCGGGGCTCGTCACCGTTCATCTTGACCGTGGAGCTTAGCAGTATTATGCGAGCGCAGTGCGGAGTGTGGGAGCACCGTGTGAAGTGGTGAGAGATGATTGCTTTTGGGGCTATAGCTAACTTAGCATCTGGGGATGGAGCAGGCTAGCCTGACAGAAAACTGCGAAGCAATCGCGTCTTTCTTTCCCTCAAAAACAGCGTTAAGTTCGTGTGAATGTTGAAGGCAAATCTGCGGCAATTCCAGGCAAACCGCAGGTGTCACGTTAAGTCTGCATTGGCTTTTCTACATGCTAAACAAATGACCACCTGTTCACTGTTTACATCTCTGTGTTTTGATTCAGCAGCCATCAACCGGTGCTGCACTGCTGCAGTTATCCGACGAGATTTTTCACGTCCTCAACAAATGTGGATCATTAAAAAACAAACAAAACAAAAACAACCCCAAACCCCCAAAACATTTTTCAAGTTATGCACAGCATCCACGCATGAATCTTTTCCATCGTAGGCAAGCACGGCTGCAAAGCTTGCTGCTCTTTGTTGTGTGCTGTGCTGAGATTTAGGTTTTACTCTTAAATTGTGAGTGTTTTTAACAAATAACATCAGTATTTCATTGCAGTACTGTGTTGTTGGGCTCTCCGGTGCTGAGTTTAATGACACATGTGGTTGCTGTCAGTCTTGTCCATCGTCGTGTCTGTTTCAGCAGAAAGGACTGTCCTGATTGTTGTTGACATACAGGATCAGGCTCAAATTTTTATTTTCTTTTTGTGTGGAAATCTGTGCCATTATTTACACGAGCCCACCACGATCACAAATACACCCTTCCAGATTAAGTTAATCTCACTCTCCACCCCTGTGTGTGTGTCAGACAACTCTAGCGTTATCTTGTAAAGTTCCCATCTTTTCTTGAGCATTCTTTCACTGCAGCTATAAAAAACAGCCTTGAAAATATTGAAGGATGGCCATTAGATTTTCCTACTAAAGGTTCATGTTGACTCTTCCTTTAGGGAAAAGAGGAACATTAAAGCAGCTAATGACAGGCTAATAAAGCACGAAAAAAAGCCTCATTAAAAAAGGAGATAATGATAATGATAGCTGTTAGTGATCCTGCAATTTTCCCGTATTATTTTATTTATGTGGGGCAAAACATTGTTAGCAAAAAGACATTTTCTCTTAATTGATGAAATACATCTTTACTCATAAAAATGTATTAAAGTATCAGACATATATATATATATATATATATATATATATATATATATATATATATATATATATATATATATATATATATATATATATATAACAATGTTTTGAATAGTCATTTTAAGCAAAAGAAAGGATATCCTTTGTTCTCTTAATTATACAGGGGCTAAATAATTCACCTATGCTATGTTTATGTACTGACTACAATAAATTCGTAGTACTGAGGATGGAAACTATCAAATTCTTTTTTCATTGAATCGTTTTTTCTTCATTGCGTATTTTTTGATGCCAAGTCTTAACACTACAACTTTCATAGAATTTTCATATCATTACAAACTAGCATCTGTCGCTCTCACAACAGCCTTTTTCAGTACATCCATGAACCTCCTCTGAGGTCTTGCTCTTTTCCTCCTGCCTGGCAGCTACATATTTAACATCTTTTGTCCATTATATCCACTAACCCTGTGCTGCACATGTCCAAACCATCTCAGCCTTGCTTCTCCAACTTTGCCTCCAAACTGCTTGATTTGAGCTGACCTTCTGATATGCTGATTTGTAATCCTGTTCATTTTGGTCACTGCCAATGAAAATATGAGCGTCTTCCACTCTGTCACCTTTAGCTCGGCCTCCTGTTAGTGCTGAAACATATATATATATTTGACCAATCCTTTTTTTTTGTTGTTGTTCCAGAGTTTCCTTGAATCATCTATATGGGCCATCTTTTTTCGAAAAATGGTTATCGCCTGAAGAAGAGGACACGCAAATTGCATCACAGGAAGAAGAAGAAGAGGAACTGTTTTCTGCACGGGCCCTGCATGCTCTGCTTTATCGTCCACGGCAACAGCGGTGGTTTCGACAACGAGAGCGACCACTTTGAGGCCAACGGGTGTCGACACAACAGCATCACGGGAATCAGCGTCCCAGGTGTTGGCGGAGTCGGCATCGGAGCGTCAGCTGCCACGAAGCTTGCGGAGCGATACGCGACCCTCGCATCTCCGGAGGATTGCTCCAAGTTCTTGTTGTCACCGAGAGAACTTGCTATCTGGGAGGGCCAGGGGAGGAGCCTTTTGTCAGCTGTTCCTGCCAAACTAATTCCACCACCGGCCCTCTTCCGAACCGCTGGTGTGTCTGTGACTGTGCCCATACCTGTGCCTGTGCCTGGCTGCACCAGCGATTACACAGAGATGGTAGGCATCCGGTTCGGAGCATTAATTCCTAATTAATATAGGCTTTTAATAATTTTCAAATAACTGTATTGCATATTTATTTACATTTAACAGCATGAATTTCTTTCTGTAATTGTAACTAAATTTGCCTGAAAATCTGATTCCAAGTGACCTGTCTGTGTGTGTGTGTGTGTGTGTGTGTGTGTGCGTGTGTGTCCGATTGCAGGTGTGTAAGAGGAAGTGCTCAGAGGTGCAAAGGTGCACCCCTTGTAAGCAGCCGCGCTGTGCCTTCGCTGCTCCTGATGGAGGGCTGGAGAATGGAGGTGGGGGGGAGGCGGCCTCGAACTCTGAAACGGGCCATTGCCACCTTCCCCTTTGCCCGCTTCCCTCCTCCTCTTCCTCCTCCGCTTCCTCTTCTTCCTCACCTGCTGATGGCTGCTGTGGGTTGGGTCTTCACGCCGATTTGCCCCACAGTTCTGACTCGTCCCCGCCCTGCGCACATAACTATGACGACTGCCAGGCAAGAAGTTCTGAAGCTGCTGATCACTTGAGTATCAATCATCTGCCTTCCTCCATCCTTCTTAAGGTCAGAAGAAGTTTTTGTATTTAATGTTTTCATATGGTTTGGTGCAGACAAAGACACTGGAAAACTGAATTGTTGTCTGATGGCTTTTAAGGGACTGAAAACACCCTTTTTTTCCCCTCACAGGTGCTGTCTCACCTGACAGTAAAGGAGCGCTGTCTTTGTGCCTCTCTGGTTTGTAAGTACTGGAGGGACCTCTGCTTGGACTTCCAGTTCTGGAAGCAAATCGACCTCAGTGGCCTACAACAAGTAAGAGACACAGTTGTCTACAAAAAAGTCAGAAAGAACAGGAAACTTTGATTTCTGTGCTGATTATTGTGTCTTTTTATGTTATCTTGCTCTGCAGGTAAATGATGATCTTCTGGTGAAAATAGCTTCTCGGAGGCAGAATGTGACCGAGATTAACATCTCGGATTGCAGGGCGGTCCATGACCACGGCGTGTCCTCCCTGGCTTCACAGTGTCCTGGCTTGCAGAAATATACCGCCTACCGCTGCAAGCAGCTGGGTGACATTTCTTTGTGTGCTTTGGCTACACACTGCCCTCTTCTGGTGAAGGTGCATGTGGGCAACCAGGACAAACTGACAGATGCAGCATTGAAAAAGGTGTGGATTCAGAACTGGGGTTGACACACAATGGGCCTCATTCACTTATGTGCATATACATGTTCTTGTCCTGATCGGTACAAATGCAAAATTACAGTCATATTTATGATACGTGGGAACGAGCCAGTTGTGTTCTTACCACCGTGTATATGTTAGTGCTGCAATCAGCATACTGCCGCGTGCCCGTTCTTAATTTAACACATTTATTGAAAAAAAGAAAGAAAGAGAGATGCTAAAAACAGTTTCATTTTAGAAAAACACTGTCGTTCAAGTGAAAAGAAACAATTTGACATCAAACTTGAAACGGAAAAAAAAGACAACCAGAGCATAACAAAAAGAAGAAAGCAGGTGGAGGACAAGGATCTGTCAGCCCAAGACGAGTAACTCAGCGACAGCAATTATTCTCCAGCATCTGTGGGATAGTGCCAAGAAATTAGACTTTAACTGATGACATCCAACAAGAAAGGAAGCCGTCTTTAAGAGAGAGATAAGATGAGATAATGTCTATTAGAATATGTTTTTTAAAAAAAGCTTAAAACCTGTGCCTTTTTATACTCGGTGTTTTCCTTTCTTGGCTTGTAATCTCAGAGTTTATTGTGTATTTTATTCAAATTCTGAGCGCTTTTGTTCTTAAGCGGTTTTGAAAAAATAATCACTAAAAAGAAACTTATAGTCATCAGCAGCATTAGTATTAATATTAAGTTTAAAAATGTGTGTTTACATTTTCAAGACAGCCAAACCTTCATCATTTCGTCACGTATGCATGTTCAGAGGATCGTAGAGTGCAAACAAATTCAGGAAAGAAAATAATGGGCACTCACAGATTTGGGTTTGGAGCGTTCTTTCGCTTGGTTTATTTGCAGATTTGTGTACATATTGTTTGCGAACGAGATCCAGTAGATATGAACCCCTAGTTTAAATAAAAAGCAAACACATACACCAGTCATATCAGCTTAGTGAAGATTTTGAGCAATATCTTCTTTACTTCTCTGTTTTGTTTTGTTTTGTTTTATTTATTTATTTTTTACCTCAGCTGGGGGAGCACTGCAGTGAGCTGAAAGACATCCACTTGGGTCAGTGCTACGGTATCTCAGATGACGGCATCATGGCCTTGGCGAGAGGATGCCCTAAACTGCAGAGACTCTACTTGCAAGAGAACAAAATGGTCAGTTTTTACTGTTGGTTAAGGCTAAGAAGTCGTGCATTATTATAGCCCACTCAGTACGCCTTCTTCCAATAAGTACGTCAATGTCTTGAAGGTTTGCTAGACACCATCTATAATGATACACAGACTTATTCATTTCTGTCCTTCAGTATATTCCTTTTCTCACTCAAGCTTGGCTGGCAAACATTTGCAGGTGCTCCTTATCGTAGTGTTTTTTAAATACGCAGCTCAAATCTGCAAATAGCAGGGCACAATGAAAGTTTGCTGCAAGTGTCTGTCTTGTTGCTATATGGTAATCTCATCAGAGATTCTTTAAAGAAGGGAAAATATCTTTATCAGTGTGCATGATACATACACACATTATATGTTTGATAACTAACCTTTCAATCGCTTTTTGGTCTATTCTCTATAAAAGTTGATTTTGTTTTATATAATTTTTTAACTTAGTGCGACATTAGAAAGCTCAGTTGTTGTGATGCCATCTTGTCTTATTATAAAAACACCATCTGCAGTATAAAGCGACATACCTTAAACCACCACTAGATGTCGCTTTTTTCTAATTACTACAAACAGCCTTCCAGCTGCTTTCCCCTCATAGTCAGATGATTATTTGTGTAATTCTACCAGTATAGATGTGTTTTTTCTTAAACTGTATTGTTAATGTTTATGTTTAAAAAAATATTTATCTTTTAAATTATTTGGCTTGTCTGTGCCTATCCACCTGCTATCTCCATCGTTCTTGTTTCACTAATGGTTTCACCTTTTTCCCGCTACTATTTCTTTGGAGGCCATGAATAATTGTGACCTTGATGGATTGGTCTGCTTTAAGTTTTTAACAACAGCTCAGTTTGTTAAAATCCCATTCATCATCTTAATAGTATATGAAATTAGCGATTACCACTAGGTGAGAGATTAATATTGCTTCTTATAACGTTTCAGAGGACCAGTATCAATTTCAGATGGTCATTTTTCAGACGTGAAGGCGCTGAAGTTATTTTACCTTCCTGTCATCAGGGCAGAGAGAAATGGGCTGAGCTTATATGGGAATTGTTATGTCTAGTCGCTCTGCTTGCTTGGCCTAAAATTGTCGTTAACTTTGCCAGGAGTTAAGACGACCCAGAAAGCACTTATTCTTTCTGACAGCTTAAAGGCTACCTAAGGGTCTCTGCTCCAGTCTCTCAGATATGAAGAAAACTGATTTTGTTGTTCTGTGGTAAAATGGTTTAGAATTGCAATCTTTAAGCGAGTCAGAAATATGCAGAAACACTTATTGATGCCTCTTTATGTATAATTACATTGCATATATTTTTTGATTTCTGAAGTTTCTTCAACCCTAAAGAATATAAAAGGTGTCTCAAGCTGTTGTACGCCAAAGATCTTGCTTCATACTGAAGTCTACAAGTCATGGACACACTAAAAGGTTTGAGGGCGCTTGGAAAAAGGCTTTCCTGAAAGGTTTATACAAAAAATGAAAGACTGAACTCTTGCAGAAATGTTGTGTGGGCTCAGCCCGTCTTCACTACATGAATTGATTCAGGAAAGTGCTGAGATTGGCTTTTTGGGGTTTTAGTGTGCTATAAATTGCAAAAATCATGGGAGTGTAGTGAAAGCCTCTTAAGACTACTTTGTAAAACTTCTCTTCTCATGCTGGCTTCTGTTGTGTGTTAATGTGGGTGTGAGTTTCTGTCTATCCTAATCAATCACAGATGAGGATGAGCCTTTCACTCACTCTGATCTTTTCTCTCTTTCTCGTCCTCCTCCTCCAAAATGGAATAATTAAATTGCTGCAGGATGTTGCTGTGTGGTCTGTTCACTCGCCCTCTTAACTTTTTCTTTGTCATGTGCACCCACGTACATTTTTTTCCCTTTCTGTCTTGCTTTCCTTTTTGCCATGATTGTGGTTTTACTGCCACGCTGAAGGGTTCGTTTTCTCTGTGTTAAGACCATATCAAGCTCTGGTGATGGTTCAAGACGTTTTTTGCAGGGGGGGGGGGATGCGCAACATCTCTGAATAGGCTTGTGCAACTTGAAGGACTCTTTTATGTTATTTGTTTAGCAGCAGTAGTTGTAACATTGCTATAATGTACACAGTATTTTTTGCAAAATCTTGGTAGTAATATCTGGACACTTTTGTGCCATTGGTTAGATTTTTCTTAATTTTTTTTAAAAAAAAGGGGAGATGTGTAATTTCATACCCTGATTATCATACCGAAGCAGTGTGCCCTTCCCTATGATAATGACAGTTTAAAGTTGCTAATGTAATCCCGAGGATGGCTTTTACGCTCAGTAGTGTCTCCAAATTTTGTTTACGGTTGACAAACTGGAGCTTTCGCTTTCATTGCTTGTTAGCTCGGGGCCAAATCAGCCCAGGGCTATGGATAACCCTGGGCTGAGAGCGTTGTGTGAAAAGCAGGTGACTGCGGTGTGTCTGTGCCCCTCTTCTTTTGACATCCACCCTGCATTCTTTATTGGCGTTCATCCACTATTTATGCCGGAGTTGGTATTATTGCAGCAGTTGGCTTTCAAGGCTTGTTTTCATCTTCTGAAGTGTTTTCTCGCTCGCTTCCCATTCATATTCTGTTCTCTTTCAGCACCTCGAAGGGCAAAGGCTGGGAGAATAGCAAATTCCCCTTTTCCCAGACTCGCTCCAGTTTGCCGTAGGGGGGGGAGAGGCAGCCCTGAAAGTTTAACTCTGAGTTCTGTCAGTTTTATAGACGAAGCAGTGGACAAAACAGAAGTTGCGAAAACCCCTCGTCACCCGTCTTTCCAACTTTGCTCCAGTGTACCTTTCAATTAAACACGTTATAATCTGGAAACATTTTCGCTGGAGAAGCACTTTTCCTCACTCTCTTTTTTCCCGTGTCTTTAAACGGAAAACCCCCCCCAAAACGTTATCTGCTCTCGTGTCTTGTTAAAATCAAAGCGTGTGCACTTAATTTTCCTGCAGTGTGACGGGACATTCTTCCTCTGGCTCATCTCAAAGATGCCGCGTCTGAAAATGCACTCTCTCTCCCTCTTTCCCGCTTTCCCTCTCCCCCCTCTCGCTTACGCGCACAGGCTCTGATTATTAACGGTTTTAATTAGTCCAAAATGTGGAAATGTAAGTGGAATTAGAGATGACCTAACATAGATTACCATGTGCCCTCAATTTAGTTGTAATTACCACTCTGCATGTACAATCAGAGCTTCTCTCCCTTGTTTTTTTTTCTCCTCCCCTTTTTCGTTTTTCGACAGCTTTTTTTTTTTTTTAGCCCTCTCTTGTGGATATTTGGGAAGGAAGAGATGTATTTGTCTGTGGGACTTTGTGAAACACTAGAAAAAGATGAACTGTCAGTGTGAATGGTGTTTCCTGGCTATAGGTCAGTGGAGGAGGGCTCATCTCCCGTTCTGATTGGCTGGCTGTCAAGCTTGTCAGTAGTTGGGTTTTCGCTGGCAGGAGGACTGACAGTGAGGCTCCACAGGTCCAATCAAACATGATTGCAGATTAAAATGTATATTGACATTAGCAGATTTAATTAGCTGGATTAGAGGGAGAGATCAAAGAGAAAGGAAGTGATAATGATAGCTGTCAGTTATTATGGGATAGACCTTTTGACATGAACCAACACACATCGCACAAAAACACAGAGGAATATTTCAGATGGTGGCAGTGACACACATACACTCGGGAGCGGTGGGTGACTTGAATAGCTGCCATCTGCACTGGAGTCTCCTTTGGAAACTTTTTTCTTCCACATATTTGACTGTGATTAGAGATAAATAGAACCACTCTGACCAGGCGCATAAACACAGCATTACACATGCATAAACAATGTGGTGTCCATCTCCGCAATCCCCTCCAGTCTTTGTAGATGGCCATTTAGACTTTTCAGGATGTTGAATGTCAGATGTTGTCGAATGTATTAAGTCAGTTTAGTTGCTAATAGCACTGGATTATGTCCATCAGATTGGGAGGTGGGGGTAGGACTGCTCCCACTCAGAGTTTCCATGCTTTAGGATCCTGAAACATGCCAATGTTTTCTGATAGCAGATGCTGATAGTAATTATTTTTATTGTGTTGTTGTTTTTTGCATTACAATGTTTGTCCGTCCATCCACTTTTTCAATTAAAGGTTGACAATCTGGGATAGCGGCTGGAGCCTGTCCCAGCTATTGAGGGTGAAGGGCGCAAACACAAAGAGAAAGACATCAGTTCATTCTCATCGTCACACCTACGCCCACCTAAGCCAACACATTTTTTCCTTAATGTTATATTTTATTTCCCGAGTCCTCGTTTTACTGGGATATTCAACAACTTTGACATAAGCAATGGAAAATTTCAAGTCTTTTCAAAACTTGGCTTTGCCTTTTTTTTCACACCTCAAAGATAAAAGTGATGCATTTTCATCAGTAACATGGTTTCCATAAACTCAACGATAAACCGAATATTTGTGTTGAGCTTGTTGTTTAAACGTTGGAAAACAGCAGCTGACAAAATGAAAAAATGATCAGCACAAATCATCTGAAGAACAGACAAATTGGTAAATGATCAATAGTAGAAACAATAAAACACTATAAATAATTGAAAGTTGCAGACTCATTTGGAAGAAGCTAAGAGGCTTGTTTATTGTAAGGAAATAAACTGTGATTTATACACTTCTTCTCATTATTATTATTATTGTTTACATTCTCATCATGTGGCCTATGTTAACAGCGGATTCCTCTCCCTCGCACATCTTCCTCTTTCCTCTTTTGAAGTGCATTTGTATTGATCTGTGTCCCCACAAAGACGGCTCTGTATGAGCGTGCGGCTTTTTTTTTGCCGTTCGGCCTTTGCCTAAAGCGTAATCAGATGCATTAATGAGCACTGACTTTAACTCGAACAGCCGGCTGCACTCAGACGCAGACTTCGTCGATATGTTCTCTCTGCTGTCTGCCCAAGAACAAAACAAGTTTTGAAAAGAAGAAAGTGAAAGCGTTTTTCAAAATGCGAGTCTGTGAACTTTCCTCCAAAGCGATATTTCACCTTGCTGCCGTGTTTTCTTTTCAATATTAGTTACTGCGGTAAAGAGTCAGGATCACCATTCTTTTGTGTGTGTGTGTGTGTGTCCCACAGTCTATCAATAACACAGTCTAAATTACTTTGTAAAAAAGACGAAAAACACTTCGGTGTGGCAGGATGCTCTCTTGGATTCCTCGAGTGGCTCATGGAAATGTTAAAAGTATTAACCTTGTGGAAAGAAAACAAAGTCAAGTGAATGACTCACATTATAATGGAGAAGTGGGACGGGCCGCACAGCTGACTTTATACTGCTGAACAGTGACAGAATGCCAAAAAATGACACCGGCTATGAATCAGATATTTGTTTGGGCAGGGCAGCTAACCTGTGCTAGTAATGTCTACATTGATGTAACGATGGAAGTAAATGAGTTTTTACCAGCAGGAGCAAGAATCAAAATGATTCTTACATTTTACTTCACTTTTATGTTAGCTTATATACCTTTTTAAAAAGAAAATGAAAGTGTGTTCCAAGGCGTGCCAACACAGAGCTTTAACTTATGCTCATTTGTTTTAAATAAAGGGTTTTGAACACATCAGCAATGAAAACATTAACAGTTTTTGAATGTGTTTCTATTAAGGCAGGTTATTATTAAGGCAAAACTCTGGCTTTGTTATAAACTGTTGTTTTAATTTGTTGCTCTAATTTGTCCTGTTTAAATCATTATAGCTCCTTGTACTGACTGTATTGCTTGACTTTGTTTTATCTTAGTCTATGTTGCCTCAAAAACTTATCAGTGACAAGGGCAGCAAATTAGCTCATGGTCAAAGTCCTACACTCATTTCATTGGTTGCCTTTTACTTCAGTTTATGAGAATGTCATCTCTTTAAAAATAAAATAAAAGAATGAACCTGTATCTCTTACAGAGCTTGCAAACTGCCCTCACAAGTGCACGGTAGACGGTTGCAGAGAAACCAGTTTGATCTTGTTTGATTTGCCTGGTTTTCAACTGCAGAGGGTGTAGTAGGACTGGATAAGAGCAGTAATACGACAGTGAATGAGCAGCGAGTGAGTTTATTTTCCTCTAGTACTTAAGACTGCACATAAAAAAACAAACCAAAAAACAAAAAGGTGTTTTTAGAAACTTGAACATCTCAAAAAGTATTAAATTCACACACATTTTCTGTTTACCTACTCCTGAGAAGTCATTTACCGAGAGTCTGATTTGGAGGAGAATCATGTCGCGTAACCTGTTGGTAGTGAGGCTGTAATATTTTCCTGCACAAGGATGCGTGTGTAGAATGGCTGATGAGTTTTTGTGGCCTTCGCGTCCTTTCCGATGTCACATAATTCATGTCAGAATTTGAATTTTATTGAAATGAAAATAAGCATTTTCTCACCTGTAGCGAGAAACTCTGAATGGCCTTTGCAGTGGTAATACATAATCTCAAAGTAGTGGAGATGTTGTAGCAGCGCTCATCTCCATGACGTTATCAAGCATTCGCCCGCAGCTACTGGAGTACCAGAAAAAGCACTGAAGAATGTTAATGCGGGTCTGACTTCCATTTCGATTCATTTTCTCTCCTTTGCTTACTCTGGCTGAGCACATGGACGGACTGCAGTCGGAGGCGGGGGCTAAAGCTGAGATGAAACCCGCATTTAATTTCATTTTTTATTTTGTTACTGGGTGGTGAGTGCTCAGGCTGTGAAAAATTTGTCCTGCCCCTAGGCTAATAACTCAATGTTGTAAGATTTTAAAAGCTGACACTTTTTCTTTTTTCAAAGATGAATCTGAAAAAGGAATACTTATGTTGGATGAAGATGAGTGCTATAATATGAGCACGACCAAAATAATCTGTCAACGAAAACAAAGTTTTATCACCGTAGAGCGAATGAAGAGTCTTTTTCCTCTAAGTGAAATGCATTTTATCGTTAGTTTAATTATATTAACTTTCAGTTTTACTTCAGTCTAGCTACTTGGTGACCTGTGTGAAAGTCAAACTGTGGTAACTCACAGATGTATTTTTTGGTGGTCGATCTGGCCTTAACGGGCAGCAGCAAGTTGGAAAGGTTATGGCAACACTGCAGCCGGTAAGTTTTTGACCATCAGTAAAATTGGCACCCGTTTCAGTTTTCCAGAGGGCCAGCACTGGGCTTTGACCTGGCCGGTGTTTAAAGAGCATTGCTTTAGAGGCCCTCTGTTTATCCAGCCCCAGACAGCAGCAGCTTCTGACACCCAGCCAGGGATGTCACTATGATTCATGGCCCTTTCTGACACCTCGCTCATGCCTTTACTCTTCTTAATCTCTTTGCACTCTCTCTCTTCCTCCCCTCTCTCCTTCTCTCCGATGATGAGTTTTCCTTTTGTTTGAGAAGGGCAGAAATGATGTCATCATTTAAAGCCAGAGCCCGACGTCGGGACGGAGGCCTCGTCTTTAGCCTGTGAACTAGTTTGTGTGTGCATCGTGATGAATAGCCCTCCCCTGGGATTCGCTTCTGTCCTGTTTATGGAGAAAAGACAGATGTGTAGCACAGCAGAGACTTGGACAAAGTCTACCTGCCTTATTTCAAACTTTGTACCCTCCGTGCACGCGTGTGGTCCTCTTACTTATCTCCTCACTCTCCTCTCAAACAAGGCATGCGCTCCCTCTCAATTGCACTTCCCCTCTGTTGCCCTCTCCTGCTGCCGTCTGTCTTTAAGAGACCAAACTCGCTCTAAATGCTGACTTCATTAGTGATAGGAAGCACAAAGCCATCCGTAGGACCATTTATAGATGTTGTGGTTTATCTGTCTATTTATGTGCATGATCCATCCTCCTCCCCCCTCATCTACTATCTCACCCTCCACCAAGCGTCTTCCTTTACCTCCCGCTGTGATGCATTTGGGGCCGGTGATCGCGGCAGCGGTTCAATACTTGGGATAATGAATGTGTTTAATAAGCACAGTGGGTCGATGGACTTAATGAAGGTGTGACAGAAGATGGGCCTGGAGAATGCTGCTCTAACAAGACTCTAACGAGCCTCTGGGGTTAACGAGGTCACGCTGTAATTGGGATTCCCTCACCTGTACAGTTTCTGTTTGTTTGTTTTCGGTCCACCGCTCTCAGCTTCTAAAGTACGTCCACTCTTGTACATTTCTTTGTTCCTCTATTGTGCTGTCACTGCTCTTTGAAAATGATTTTTTTTCCTCTCCACTGCCTGCTCCGTCTCTATTTGCTCGCTGCACAGTGCTTCCCTCTGTCTTCTCATAATTTTTCTGTCCATCTCTCACATACAGCTTTATGTTAGCTTCTGTTTCACTGCAGCTCGTCCATCTTTTCAAGGACAACCTGGCTAAGGAATGCTGGCTGAAATACATTAGAATCCTTTTTTATTTAATTTGTTTTACATTTCTAATGTTAGTCTCTAAAAGGCATGTCTGGAGGCTTGGAGTTTGTATTGCTGTAGAAATCTGACATCAGGAAAAAAAATCAAACAAACCATCAACCTGTACAGCCACTTTTCCTTTGTATCTGTTTGCGTAGCTCTTGACTTAATAGACAAATGTACTTAAATGGCTTGGACCACAATAAGAAGGAAGGGGGCACATACACTAGCACATTTCAGGTACCTGAAGACCTAAAAGTATTCCTTTTTGATAAAGTTTATAGTTGGGGCTGGATCAACGATTCCTTGGGTATACTACTATAAGCGCAGGCTACCTCCCATAATGCACGGAGCGTTTCTTCTTCACTCTATTGCATGTCATTAAGTTTACTGCTTATCATTAAATTTTGTGTTCTTTCGCTCATAGTTTGTGCTTTGTCCTTGTCTCTCTCTGCTCTCCTTTTTTGTCTTTTCTTTCCACCAACATCCCAACTGGGCGTGGCAGATTGCAGCCCCTCCCTGAGCCTGGTTCTGCCAAAGGTTTCTTCCTGTTAAGGGGGAGTTCGTCGTCCCCGCTGTCACAGGGTGCTTACTTCTGGGGGATGGTCTAATTGTTTGTGTTTTCTTTCAAATATTGGGTTTTTAATTTCCAGTATGAAGCACCTTGAGGTGACTGTTGCTGCGAGTTGGTACCAGACAAATAAACTTAATTTTTAATTTTTTGGGGGGAGGGTTACCTAAAAGTATTTGTAATAAGAGCTGTTTGAGTTCTCTAAATATTAATGAAAGGTACTTCAGTGCTTCCTTTCTTGCCTCCTTTAGCATAGGACAAGCTAGACCATCCTTTATGAAAATTCTATCCCATAATTAATAGCGCTGCACCCTCCTTTCCATAACATGCTGATATGTTTTGAATTTTCAGCATCAGGCTGTTGAACCCACAGCTGAACTCTGAACATTACGCTGCTGTAATAAAATCTGCCTCTTGTCGAGGTGTTGCCTTGCATGAAGAAAGCAGATTTATATAAGCTTTCTAAATCAACTTTATGATCAAAGTGCATTTAAGGTTTGCTGTTGTTCGGTTAGTATCGGTAATATTCATTGTTATATTGCCAGCCTTTAGGAATATCATGAATTAATTTTTACTGCGGGTCAGCTGGGATAAGTTATGGATGAAGGGAATTTTTCTTCGGTCATAGAAATCCTCAAAAAGGTGGAGGAAACACTGAGTTGCACACAATCATCTCTCCACCAGGAAAAAAAAGATTTATTTCTTTGTACTGGATACATGTTCTCTTTTCTTTAAAATTTCAGCTTTAGGAATTAAATGCTTCACCGGTGGTTCTCGTTTATATGACCTACACGAAACAACACGCTAAGAACACGCTGTGGTGACGTGAAACGCAGCAGACCATCAAATTCTTCTTCGCACCTTGCCCTCATGATGCTTTCCATAAGGTCAAGGAAAAGCGATGAGGAAAAGCAGATACAAGGCAGTTATTTGGACCGGACTCTTTGACTCGACTCACAAAGTACAGGCTTTGCTGTCACTATGGTAACACTTGACCAGTTTTTAACTGGTGGGCTCCCTCTTGTGATGGACTTTCAGAAGTGTTGGTTTGACAGGAAATACCCCCGTCCCGTGAAACTTTTTGTTGTTGTTTTGTTTTTTTAAAGAGCTCTCAAGTGTCCTTTATAGTTTATAAAATATCAGAATTGGTGGATTGCTGTTAAATGGGCCTAAACAACTGTCAGAAAGCACTTATCCTCAAAGTACTTTTTCTTTTATATAGTCTAAAAAAATATAACTGCAACAAGCAACTACTTGCTATGTGATACTTATTTGTTTCTGTATCATCGGTGTCAGTAGAAATCAAAGACTTGCAGGTTTCCAGAAATGACTGAAGCAGCTCCCCTAGAAATTGTTGACATTTTTCAAACTTCTGTCTTAATCAGTCTTCTCTGTTTGAGCCCTGTCTTCTTCTAAGTGAATCCAAATGGAAGTACCAAACTGTGGGTGATTGAAAAATTAATATACAAATATTCGTCCCATGTTGCGTCTCAATTTCACAATCTTGACGTGCATTTTCTCCCGAGTCTGCACCGTATGACTACGCCTGTTAGTGATTCAGTCAGCTTAACAGCTAAGCAGGTTTTAAATAGCTGTCACTTGAGCGGCATGCTTGCCACCTGTTGAGATTCTACTTGATGTTCATTGTAGTGAATTCCTTTTGTTTCCACTTTTGTGTGTGTGTGTGTGTGTGTGTGTGTGTCTACGGTCTAAGAAAGTGCCTGAACAAAAAGCACTATGTCGTGTCTTTATTGCTTGCCATGTTTTGTTGCACCAGTGGGAGCTTCTTTCGCTCTCTGTTTACTTCTACCTTCACTCTTATTTTTCTTTGACTTAAAAATGTTCCACTCTTGTCTCTTTAGACTTGTGAACTTCATAGGAACCCTTGTTTTGCGCTTCAGAAAATGTCATGTGCGTTTCTTTTGCTGATAAGGTTGTGACTTTGTTAAAATTCTTGATTTAAGCACATAACAAATGTGTTTTTTTTTGCTCTCAACTCTTTTTCCACTTGCTCAGAGTGTTTATGCAATCGATTTCAATATTGTTAAAGTCTTTTCAGTCCCATCAGACTGCCTCCCACTCCTGTGTTTGCGAAGGCTCTGTTACTCTCTGCTTCCTGTCTCCCCGGCACCAGTATTTCACCAGCGGAAAAGTGTGACTTCTTGAACCTCCTGCCATTGCCAGAGTGCAACAGTGTTATGAGATATAGCATAGAGACAAACAATCGATTAATGGTGCACTTAGCTTGGCTAATTAACAGCTGTGTAGAAGTGGAGAAAGCATCGAGCAGCATCAGGGAGGTTGTTTTCCCATCGTCAAGACCCCAGATAACCTTTGGAACATAGATCACTTTACACCATGATTTACATTACAGGTCACAGGGCCTTGGTGCTCTGTAGACATCCTTGTATATTGCTTAATGTCAGCTTTGTAACTGGGAAGCACTGGTGACTGAGGTGAACAGAGTTACAGAGTTTGACTTCTGTAGTTGCGCCTCTAGTGAAAACGCAATTTTGAGAAGCAGTTTTTGCCTTACGAGTACTCCGTCGTCAGAATATCCACAGAGCTTTTCCTGTTATTGGAAACTTTTCTCTTCTTTTTTTTCCTGCTGGGAAACAAATTAAGTGTGTGACAGATTCTACCCTATTTCTTCCTCATATTTCTTCCTGCCTTTCACCCTTTTTTCCTTGTCAAAGTGCTTCTGTCCTTTGAGAGTGAGAGTGACACAAGCAGCAGATTTTATTGTCACCTGCCACTCTAAATCCCGCTTTACCTCTTCTTTTCCCTCCTCTTTATTTATCTCCCTTTGCTACACTCCTCTGCTCCTCTCCGTTCTACCTCCAGCGTGAATTTGCCTTGGTTCAATTAGCTCTCAATTAAAAGTGAATTTGGTGAAAATGAGTGCACTCCAGAGAAGGCAGAGCTGATGGGCTGCCCGGCTGGCTGGCTGTACACTTCTGCCTCATGTATTTTAGGACATACAAAGTAAATTATGCGTGTGTTGTTGAGTGACGGCAGCTGATTTGCATTTAGATAAATCCCTGTGGATGTCTGGTTGTCATTGAGATTCAGAATGCTGAATCCAGTGGCCCTCTACCCGGGCACTATTACTTGGCAGGGTTGGGGGTGTGAGCGTGCGGTGCTACCTGGAGCTTTTGCCCCACATTTTTAGACAGTGGTGAAGGGATGGAAATGGAAATATGAGCTATTACTAGGAACATAGGTGTGTTCACTTGTGTCTCTGCACAAAATGAATTTGCGTCTGACCTTTCTATACCGGGACTGGCCTAACATAATGACTAATCAGAAGTGAACGCACAGAATTGGAAGACGCCGCATCCTTTTAGACAAAGTGTTCAAAGGCAAAGAACTGCTGAAGGTGTGGGTGTTCATTTTCCACTTTTATAATTAAAAAAGAAAAAGACACTTTAAGCTGCATTTAATGAAACTGTAGACAACGGGTGGTATGCAGTGTTCAGAAGCTGACTGTTTTCATTAGTTCTTTTTGATTATACAGAAACTGCTCCTCAGTAGTCGGCTGAAATTATCTTGTGTAATGTTATGTTCTCTGGTGGAAGCTCATGTTAAATATATTTTCATTTCTTAATCCTGTTTGATGATGCATGTAGACAGTTGTGCACATGGAGGCTCCGTTATTGCACACACAGCACAGACAAGCTTATTAAAAGCTAAAATCAAAACTTAAGGGAAACATCGTTGGCTTCTGTAAAATGAAGTGTGTATAAACCACTGATCAATTCCTTAACTTTGAACACGTTTGTCAGTTTGTCAAAAGTAGCATCCGGCCATCATGTCCTGGATCACTTGGTTGTTGATGTCGGTGTTTATACCGGATGTTGTGGTCTGGTGCTTTTGGCCTATGATGGATTGTCAGAGGGTGGAGGCGGCTTGCCGCTGATTGACAGTCGGGGCTGAGTGCAGGCAGATGGGCCGTAGTGGCTGTAAATATGAAGTCTGTGTGACAGGTGAAGGTCACTGTGGTGGGAGGTAGAGGAGAGGAAAACTGAGCCTGGTTGGAAGACAAGTGAATGAGTAGAAGTCAGTCTGTCCATGTGTTAAGGTGAGAGAATGAGTAAGAGGTTGCCATGGTTCCTGCCGATGCACAGATTTTTGCAGCGAAATAAAACTGATCCTCCTTATTCACCTTGTTTAAGAAGAAGAAAAAATATATACATATATATTATAATTCAATGTTTATATATAGATAAAAAAACTTAATGCATAATTAAATCAACAGGTTATTGCTTCAGTTTTACGTTGTGCTGGATGAATGTGGATGTGATTGAAGCTTGTAGCGAAGTACTCGACTGCTCTGAGATCCATCTCTCTTTTTCAAAAATAACTGTGGTGTGTGCAACATTTTGCATACAACACAGTTATTGTCCTTTTGGAAGAATAATTTTGCGAGGTGATAACGTGTCTTTTGTCCAGTGTATCGTTTTCACAAAGTCACAGTCAGCGGGCCTTTGTGAGCTTGAAGATGGATGCATATGCTGCACAGACTTGATGTTGAATGATTCACATTAGCATCCATTACGCTGCTTTTCTTGATCTTCATTATTCTGATTTCCAGCATTGCTCGATCATTTTCATTCAATTGCGGGAAGCCCAAATCACGATTGAGGTTAAAATATGGTTAAATGTGCAATCTTAGAAAAAATACAAAAACCTTTGCTTATATTCTGATAAAAATTCATGTTTTCACCTGAAGGTCAAGGTCAGAGATGAAGTTTTCTGGAAACTTTGTGAATGTGATACCTCGAGAATGAGCTAATGTGGGATTTTGATACCATAGGTGTGTCACCCAGGAGGGTGACTGGTAATACTGGTGGCAACTGGTATTTTTTTTATTTTTAGTCAGCGCTCTGGTGAAATGTAATTAACTAAAGCATATTTTGGTGTATCACTCCTATAATTTCTTGGAAAATGACACTTTATATTAGCCAGTTTCTAATATAATTCATATTTTTGCATGTTGGCTCACTGAAGTGGCCTATTAGTGCAGTTAATGGAACTGAGCCATTGTTAATGTTATTAATGCCACCCCTGCCTTCCCTATAAAGTCAGAATATCTGCTGTAAAAAAGGTGGATAATGGCTGTAGGTGTGCACGGCGGAGCTGAAGCAAGAGTGTGGAGGAACTGCTGGGCTGAATTTAACAAGAGGATTAGTTAAAAATATTTTTCAGCCAAAGAATGTAATTTCGTTCAGAGATTTAAGATGCCAAACAGGAATTGTTGTTGACCTTCACATTACCTTCAGTTTTGGCTTTTTAGTCATAGTAGAAAGAGTCTGCGCTGTAAAGTTTAACAGTATCACAGAGCTCTCACTCTTTCTGCTTTTGTTTTTATCCTCTAGCCTTAAGTGAACTATATTGATATAAAAAAAACAGTAATCCTAAACTGATTGCTCTCCTTTGACTGTGTCTGTGCCGTACAGGCTAATGGCAGTCAGGAAACTCTTTGCTCTACCTCCTTTACTGTACCTTCCTCTATTGATCTCTTCCTCTTCCACTTTAACTCCCTCTCCTCGTGGAATAATCCTTTGCTGTGTTCCCATGTCTCTTGGAGCTATGCCAGAGAAGTGTGGGGTTACCACAACTGGAGACGCCACACACACAGAAGCAGGCAGACTGCATATACCCTTTCAAAGATCTCCCTTTGTGGGACAATGGAGGAATGTGCCAGGGGACGCCCATGTTGACTGTAGAGGGTCTTCCGGGACTTGGGGAAATTTTCAGAATAGCACTAGGTAAAGGAAGCCTCGCTTCCTAAAGGGGTTCATCAAAGGAATATGATAAGAATCCCACCATATTCATTTACTTTCATGCACCCTTCTGTTAAAGATCCTGACAGCTTTTCTAGAAGAAATACTGAGGTTAATCACTTTGGTTATATATAAAGGAAAGTGGTGGGAGAATAGCAGAAATATATGATATTTATATTTGGATTATTATATTTTTAATGTAACTTCTTCAATGTAACATCAGTTATCTTTCCTCAGTTTTTTTTATACATATTTTATTTTGAGTAAATCAAGTGAAACTGTACGCTGTACTGTTTCTGTCTGTTTCAGTTGTTGTACTGGCTGTGTTAGGAAGTAGGCAGCAGTGCGCCTCCTTATTTGCATATTTTTGTGTCCGTATTTATTTTATCTATAACACATGGTAAAAGAAACTGAGAGATGTTAAAAGGAGCAGAGGATCATGCAATCCTTGCTTTTACCTTGCCATATTTCACTAAATCCTTTACTTCATTTTCTGCACCAGATCCAAATCCCTGCAAATAGCACAGAAAACATCATGGCAAACAGCAAAAATAAAAGAATAAAATAAAAGATAAATAATAACACGAATGCCTGATAAAAGGTCTGTTTTCTGTCTAGCTCCATCACACTCACTCATTCTCAACCAACCTTCATCTTTGTGGGGCTGCTGTGACATCGTGCCTGGGTTTACCGTAATGACTCTAATAGCACTGAAAAGTACAGAGCTGCTGCTTTCAGGAACCGTTGGAATTCTTTCAATTGAGGAAAAAACGTGGCAAAACACGTATCACACCTGTCATTCATCCACTGGTTGTTGGCTACTATGGCAAAGTAGTGAAGTAAACAAAAGAGTCTAGCTTTCTAGCAGTCTAGCAAATCTAGCATTAATTCAATTAGCCACCAATTAGCCAGCCCTGCTATTGTAGCCATCATTGCTGACTTAACTTTCCTAGGAATATCAGCAAATGCATCAGTCACCTCAGTAATGGTTGCAAAACTCTAATAACCGTCGCTTTTAATAGACCCATCACAAATGGTAGTGAAAAGCGTTTGTGAATTTTTCTGTGCGTATGCAGGGTCCCTAAAGTGGCGCCCAGTCATTAAAAACCTCGAGAACCCTTAAAGTGAAGCGACTCCCCAATGGCAAGCGCAGTATCCTGCCACTGTGCGATTAAAATCCAGCTAATTAAAAGTTCAGAGCAAACTTGTAAATGTCAAATACTGATTCTGTTCTTGGCAGCCTTTTACACTCTACTGCTTCATCCTGTGTGATGAAACAGGTCTTTACCTCATAATGTGAGAGACGGCAAAGCCGAATAACGGGCTGTTGAATATTATGTTACCGTATTTTTGTAGAGTATTATGTTGTGTGCAGCGGCTCTCTGTCTACTTGGTCAGTTGACAGTATATGAGAGGACGGGGTGAGGGAGGTGTGCTGAGTTGGAGAAATAAAGAGTTCTCCACTGCTACTGTATATGGGATTCAGCAAGATCAGGTAGAGCCAGTCATAGCTCTCAGTGTGTGTGTGTGTGTGTGTGTGTGTGTGTGTGTGCAGTCTCATTCTGCCTCTCTGATTTACTTTCCCCCTCCTCCCCTCCTCTCTCCTCTCTGTCTTTCTCCTAGTAATAAAGCAGAGTATTTATTTCCCCCTCTTCGACTCTCCGGTCTCTTAAAGGGAGTCAGGGACCTAGCTGATATTAGACGGTATATGTGTGTGTGTTTGTATGTGCAACTGTAAGTGTGTGTAAGTGTGTGTAAGTGTGGGTGCTGTCGATCTCTCGCTCTCACGCCGTACGGTCTGCTTGTCTCATCACCAATCCCAAATGTACAGTTGCGTCTTCTTGCGTGCTAACACACCGAGATTGAAAGTTGCTGATTCTGAGCCGCGGGGACTCGTAGAGAGGAGGCCTCTGGCGGGGGCTGATTGAGCTGTGCTGAGCTGATGTAGAAAAGTTACAGTAGCATGCTATTACCTGCCAGTGTCGATGGAGTTTATTAGCATTGCAGATACGTTCTGGCAGAACTCAGTGCAGCCAAGCAAATAATTTTATGACTCTAGTCCACAAGGGAGTTAGAGGCTAAAAAGGTTTGTCTCATTCATGTCAACTAGCCTTTAACTTGGGCTCTGTGGGTGCACGCATGCCAGTTTACAAAGAGAAGTGATAATTTACAGTGTAGGCCAAACATCTTTCATTGGAAATCGTCATTCAATCACTCTGGCTGGCATGCAACTGTTGATTTTTTTTTTATGACAGTAATTCAATTAAACTAATTAGGATAATAATAATAATATTCAAAGCCGTTTTAGATTATTTACCACTCTTGCTTGGAACCAAAAAGAGGAATGATTGTTTTATTTTTTTATTTTTTTTAGTTCTGTCTTTCGTGCAGAGGCAGCAGAGTCGAGATCGCCGGGAGCGTGTGCGGGTGAATCAGCTTTTTACAGCTAAGGGACCGAGCCTGACAGTTGGCACAGTGAAGATGATTTATGAGTGGCCGGGATAGTCAGAGATGGATGAGGAGAAATAACTTTGATCAAAGTTTTCGTCTAACAACAGATGAAAGCTTCTTTTTAGTCCTTGTTGGTGTCTGGTTGTGTCCTGACTTTATTTTCCAGAGGAAAGAAGTTGAGTCTGCTTGCATGTTTTAAAGTTGGGTATTAGACCAAATGCAAATAGTTTATATGCAGATACTGGAGGACACATCATTATGTACCTTTAAGAACGATTTTTCATTTTATTGCAAAAAAGTTCTGCAAACTCCATCGTTATGGTAACAGTTTGCCCTTGCAGTCAAACTGTGGTTTTTGTGAAAGTTGCATGAGTCCATCAGCACACACTGCATCAGAGAGTATACACAAACTATCAACATTAAAAGTCAGCTGTTCTGAGCAGAGTGTAACTTTCTTACTGTCAGCTGGTAGTTTTCCTGACTTTTTTCGGTGCTCTGGGTGTCGTCAGAGAGCGCAACCCCTCCCTCCTTCGTGAGAAGAGGGAAAAAAAGGGATTTAAGGTGCCAGCCATGAACTGCAACATCCATGATTTGAGTCCTGTTGAGAACCTTCGTTATGTCCTCCACAATCTCTAAATCCTCTCATTTCCAACCATTTCTTGGCTGTCAGCTCAGTAATGAAGGCATAAAATGCCCCCCAAAAACCGGGTACAAAACAGGTGGCATATGAGGCCTCCTCCTTACAAACAGGAGAAAACACAGCTAGGTAATTGGACACGGACACAGAAATATTGGCTTGTGGTGTGGCCTTTTTTTTTTCTTTTCCAAGGCTTAGATGTTCTGTTGCCAAGACTCCTTTGGCTTTGCAGCTCAGTGTGTGTCCATCCCTGCTCATCTGCTGCCTTTCTGCAGGTCACACCCTAATCCTGTGAAGGGGTTTGGGGCCAGTAGTCCCCAGGAAGGGGTTTACTGAGCTCGTCTCACAGGGACCAATCAAGACTAGCTTTCTTTTACAGTGTTCCTATGTGGCGATTGTTCAGTGTGAGGCAAAAAAAAAGAAAAAAAAAAGGGTGGTTTCGTGTTGAGAGGATTCATGATGTCCATTATAAGCAGACTGAGAAGAAAATATTCAACATAGAAAGAAAAGGCCAACATAGTTTTTTAGTGTTTAAATGTCACTGTTTGCAGCCTTATTTTCACTATTCATCTTTTATGTCTGATGAGACATGTTTGATGTGCTGTTTGTCAACTTGTCATCTGTTATTTTCCACATTTTCTAGTGGAGAGATTAATATCTCACCAGAATGAAACTGTGAGTGCTCACTAGGGCTGAATAGGGTGTAACACCTCAGTAATTTATGAGTTTTGACTGAGTAGTATCATACGAGTATCAAACACTTGAAAGAGAGCAAGAAAAATGTTTTCTCTTTGATCACGTACCTCATTACTTAAGTCATAGTTTTAGCAGGAAACAAGCATGCAGTGGAAATTCCAGCACACAAAATATTTGGAGATCTTTTTTTTTCTGTTAGTCATATGTGAGGACAAATGAATTTTACACTGCAGGCTCCTCAGACTCGCTTGTGGCTTTTTATTTCCTGCAGTTTTCCTTAAGAAAAGATTTTTCTGAGGCTGCTTATGTGTATGGAGACGCTTTCCTGTTTTGTACTTGTAAAAGTTTTGAGACATCATTACTTTATATCTGCTTCCAGGGAGCTGTATGTTCTTGTATCTTTTTTCTTTTTCTCTTTCTAAGTAATTTTGAGCAGTAGGCTTTCTGAAGGTCTTTTTTAAAGGTTTTCTTTAGACTTTGGCTGCTTTTTCACTCATTTTTAGTTCAGTCCTTGTACCTGACTAATTTCAGAGGAATGTTTTTTGTTTAAGCCCCTTAACGCTGACCTATGAATCATTCAAGCTCAAGAAAAGTACCGAACTCAAAGGATGAAGCAATATTTTGTCTGCACATAACAGAAAACTTGGCAAAGAACCAATTTTAAATAGTGTCTTTAGGCGCTTTGTTACTAGCAGCCTGTCACAAAAACACATAATTTGTTCCTGTTTCTTTAGCTGAATCTATGAAAAATGCCAAAGATAACACAGTTTGACAGGCATAAAACAGTATTTTTGCACCAACAAGGTGATTCCCAAAGAGCTATTAGCTGAAAATTTGGCACGGACTTCAACGTGTCTTTAAAAACTTTAAGGAAACTGGACAAGTAGAGGGCAAAAAACCCCCAAAAGAAGTGGCAGACCTAAAAAACGATGTGCAACAGACGACCCGACACAGGACCTGAGACATGGCACTTCAGTTGATCCATCTGCTGTTCACCGAAAATGCTGTTCATTAAAAATAGTCTCAATGGAAGGATGGCTGTCAAGAAGCCATAATTAAGGAAGGGGAACAGGCAGAAAAGGCTGAGATATGCCAAATTACACAAGAACTGGACTTAAAATCAGTGGTAACAGGTCCTACAGAGTGAGTAACCCAGGTTTAAATTTTTTGTTCAAACCATAGACCCTCCTCCATCCAGAAACACCATTTAAAAAAAAAAAAAAAAAAAAAAAAAGAAACACCGTGGAGGCTGTGGACGCATGGTTTGGGGCTACATTTCAGCCAGTGGTGTTGGAGATCTTGTCAAAAATGATTAACACAGAAAAGTACCATCAGATTTTGATCCACCACGCAATACCAGGGAAAGCATCGACTTCAGTCAGCGTTACAATGATCCCAAACACACGGCCAATGCAGTAAAAGCATACCAAGCTAGAAAAACGCCCAGTAGAACAGTATCAGCCATGGATTGGCCTCCTCAGAGCCTGGACTTCAACATTATTGAAGCAGTGTGGAATCGTCTTGACAGAGAATCGAACAAAAGACACCCAACATCCAAAGAAGAGCTTTGAATGTACTTCAAGAAGCCTGAAGAACTTTTTTCTAAAGACTACTTAAAGAAATGACAAGAATGCTGCCTAAGAGAGTTTAGACTGTGTGAAGAATAAAGGTGGCCAAAGCAAATATTGTATTCATGTTTCAATAAATCATAGCTGCAATTTCCTATATTCAATTTTCAAAACAAAATATAAAGGTGTGGTGCCTCAAGCCTTTTGCGCACTACAGTATACCAAGAGTTGCTGTGATTGTGATCGGGCTAAAGACTTCTTTGTTTCTGACAGTCTTATTTATGGCTTTGTTTTTGTCAGTACATAATGCTGAGCAAGTTTGAGCTAAAATATTGTCTGCAATGTCTGCTTTTAAGTTATTACACCTAATGCCCACTTTATTTGGAGTTGTGAAATCCCTGGATCTCCTGGTTAGCTTAAGTTCACCCTTTTCTAGATCGTAAGGAACACCCCATTAAGTCTGTGAGTTAGAAGAACTTATTTTAATTGCAATGCCACTATTACCTCAATAATGAATAATACGAAGTAGAATATCCTCATTTGGAAAAAATGTGAAAAGTTGAGTTTAAAAGATACATGCCCGTTTGCATCTCTGCCTTTCTCTGCGCCTCCTCTTGTCTTTCTTTACGTCTCTCTCTCTCTGTCTCTTCTTCCACCTCAGAAACACTCACAGGCTTAGCAGAGTCTCTGTGAGAGCCAGTGTTTGATTCTCTTCTCCCCATAGTCCCTGGGCAGCCAGCTTCCCAAACCCCCCAACCTTCACTGTTTCTCTCTCATCTCCCATCATCCCTCTGCCATAAGACCCTGGCTGACCTGGCACGTAGACACACGCTCACCCATGCCTCCTACCCATCTCCCCAAATCCCCTATTTCCCCCACCCTTCCTAGTCTCATCTCTCAGCAAGGACTTGAATTTACCGTCCAGCCACCTCTGTTGTCTGGACCAGAAGCACAAGCAGGTCCTTTTGTTCTGACTGATAAAAGGGAGAAAGCAGGGTGAGGCAGGAGGATTAATTTAAGCGCACGCCAGACGACACATCTGCTTGTTGTGTTTGTGTCTTTCCCTTCCCTCCCGTGGTTTCCCTTGCTTTCGTTCTATTATCTTTGGTGAGAGCAGAGGATATTGGGTCGAGATGCATGGTGAACTCAGGGCCATGACACTCCTCTAATCCGCTCTCTGTTCTGTCTTTTGCCCTTTCTGTCTTCCTGCTGTCTCCATCCAACATTACCCCTCTTCCTCCTTGTTCCCTCTTCCTTTCTTTCTTTTGTCTGGCCTTAACCTTGCCATGTTTTCCATTGCTCCTTTAAAGAGAAAGCTTCCCTTCGATTTTGCAGTGGAGTAGTTATGGCAAGAAAGAGCAAATACTGCAAAGAGAGGATGCAGTATTTATTAATGTTGTTATTAGCATTATCGAAATAGATTCATGACTTTGGTGGCTGCATTATCAGTGGTCAGGTAGATCTATTCGATCCCTGTAAATGTAAGGTGTTCCGCTCTACTATTAATTTTACTTCCTGCCTTTTGTCTCGACTTCTTCCATTGTTCTTCTTCTTCCGACTGCCTCGACACTCAAACTGGGTCACTTTTCTTTTTCCTCTTTGTGTGTGATTCACCTTAGCTTCCACTGCATCCCTGTCTCCCTCTCAGCCTCCCTCTGACCAGTTCATTGTCCCCAGACCTGGGTCACGGTTACTGGTCCGTTTCTCAGTGGGCGTGTTTGATGGCCTTTCTCCTCTGCTGACAGCTCTCTGGGTCAACAGAGACAAAAGCAAAGGGTGGAAAGGGATTAGTCCTTTTATTTATGGTCTGGCTTTGATTTGGTATGCTTGTAGGGGAATTTGCAAACAAACAATTATGTTTTTAATATGCATGAAAGCATATTTTCTGCTGTTTTGTCCTGTTACTCTTGTGAACCTGCTGAACCAGTGCGCGCTTCTTTTATGGTCGTATGTATGTCAGTCAGCAGGGGGATGCAGATTGCGTGACCTTTAACCCTGACAGTGATCTGTGTCACATTAGGGTCGATGGCGGGCAGTAGGAACAGATCTGAAATGTCTCTGATCAGACAGGACAGGAACTTAGGCCAGCGGGTGCGTCTCCCGGTTTCCTTGGCCTTCTGCCCCAGCCATTGTCTCTTGCAGACCCCTGCTCCCCCTTTCATTCCAGCTCACACTCAGCATCCCACGCCTGCACAACCAATAGGGAGTTAGTGTAGGAGCGAGAGCAGGTTGGAGGAGGCTGTCTTGTCTGCTCTGTCACTTCATGCTGACACGGTGTAAGGTGGAGTGACACTGAGCTCCGCCATCGTGTCTGGGAGCAGTCTGGTCTAGGAAGTCTGACCTCCGTGACCCGTTCCCGGACCAGTGGGATAGGCGGGGAGCTGTCTTTTGCTTGTGTTGTGTAAATGTGTATATGAGTGAAATGGGTAGGAGAAGGCAGAAAAACAGGGGCTGGTCTCTCTGCGGAGGGACTTCCATCTCCAAAAGGTACAGATCAGCAAAGCTTTGCTGTTTATACAATAGAAGAAAAGTTTCTGATGAAATTGCTTGAAAAATGCTGGCTCAGGAAGTGTGGTGAATACTTCATAGTTCTGCTGCTGCTGCTGGGGTCGAGGGCTGAAAGCAAACTATAGCCACTGCTGAATGTGTAAATGACCCTCAGAGCTCTTAGACTAAATGGCCATGACAGAGGGTGATTCAAAACGACTTTACTTCTGAGCTGGTTCATATTTTGGCTTATGTACCTTTTGCAGAGCTGTTATAGTTGATGTTAGGAGAGTTATTTTAAAAAAAGACACAAATGGCATCGTTACTTATATGTGTTCACAAGATACAAGAGAGCAACACTTCACGTCCACTTATGGAAATTAGAACGTCTGGTGGAAAAAAAAAAAGTCAAGGTCTGTTTGTTCTGATCAGCTTTGAATTGTCAGTGGATGTCTGTGCTATTGATACATGACTGTGGTGTATAGATATACTCTGGCTGATGAATTTCTTGAAATAAAAGGTCTAAAGTTTCTTCAATAAACTCTATTACGCCCTCAGACATCGGTGCATTGGTGGTTCTTTGTGTCCGGGGGTGGGCGTCCCAGTACGCACCGGCTCACTCCTGGTGGCTGCTTCTTGTCGGGGCCTGGAGCCTGGGGGTCGCTCGGGCCCCTTCAGGGGTAGGGTGCCCTCGGCCTCTCGGCCTGGGGCTCGGTCACTCTGGCACAGCTGGTTGCCGGCAGAGCTCACGGGCACGTCACCGCAACCCCCCCCGGCTGCTCCGCGGCTGCTGAGTGATCCTTCATCTGGGGCTCTCCTCAGCTCTTTCCGGGAGAGTGGCACGGCTGCCCCTCCGTTGGTCTTCCTTGGTCTCTTGTGCTCTGAGGGCCTCTGGATGTCTGGAGCCTGGATCTCCTCCATACCTGCTTCATGCCCTGGAGGATGAGGCTATGGCTCCCCACACCCTCTAGCAGATCATTACATGAAGGAACCTTTTAAATACAAGCGCGCTCACGCTCACAGGTGTACTTTTTGTCTGTTCGTTTTGTTGGTTTTTGTTTTTTGCCCTTTATCACCGTTCCTCTTCCCCGCTGTTTTTCTTTCCCTCTTTCTTTCTCCCTTTTCTTTTCCCCAGTCAAGTCTGTCCCGTGTGTAGCAAGTGAAAATAAAATAAACAATAAAAGCAAAGGTGAATCAAATGGACCAATATGGCAAGGCCGGGATGGTCCATTTGGTATAGTAAATCCGTTGGGCGTCTTTCTTTGCCTTTAGACAATAATTCTGATGGCAAAAGAACCAAATGGGACAGGCAGGGGAAAAAGAAAACAAACAAAAAAAACTCTATTAAATCACCTTTGGTCTAAACCTTTTTTGAGCTCTAATATTATAAAAACAGTAAGTCAGGCAGCTGTGGAGATGAAATTAAAAAATAAATTAAATATAAATTTAACAGATCAATAAGGAAAGCCAGGGTTGCACAAGAGATAAACATGTGCTTTTAATTTGTTTTTTTGGCTCCTCCTGTTTTGCTGAACCCCATGGAGCTGGCTTGTCCTGCTTGTTTTGCAAATATGAATGTGCATAATTTGAGTGTTTGGATACAGATCCAATTCACACAGAGATACAAAAGGTTAACACGGGAGCATTTTTCCCCCCAAGCACAATCAGTTACACAAAATGAGCTGTTTACACTTCACAAGCATACAACAAGTGCACGCGTTCGGCTACAACAGCTGCGGTTGTGACTGCGTTAGTTGTGTATCACCTGTGTGAAAAGTGCTATTCAGTATCTATGTAAGCAATTCCTTCTCATGGCTCAGGTTAGAAATCATTTTGTGCAACACCTTTTGGATTTGCTATAAATCCCAGCATGTGAAATTTATTGCATGGTTAACTATGAACCTTTATAGTGACGTGTACCATATCCATCATTCTGTACGTAACATTTTACGCCCCTGATGTGTTCAGAAAAGGTGACGCACTCATGAATGCAACGACCTCTTCTAGTCCTCAGGCAAGACTGGGATTGGATTTTCTGCGCTGGCCTGAAATGGGCTGCAGCTGGACATTTTTAAACCCCCTGCTGTGACCCTCCAGGGAATACTTACTGGACTGTGACAGCCTTCAGACACCAGAGAAAACCTCACCCTCTAGTGTCCAGACTGGCCATAACAATACAATTATCATGCGGCATATAACCCTCTTGTTGACGCTATTGTTGTGGCCCGACCTAACTCAGACGCCTTTGTCGCCGTCTCACCTTTGTCCGTTTCTCACTGTCAAATGGCAGCTTTCTGTGGAAAGCTGCTCTATACCAAAAGCTTGAAATTCAGGAGCACAATGACACCGACACTCAACAGGCTCTCCCTAACTGTGTAGCCATTTTGCTCCACTGAATTAGGAGTTAAAAGAAGACTCTGAGAGGAACGGCTGTTTTGGTATGTGAGAAAATGTAAATGGTTTTGCAGGAAGAATTAGAAATCACAAGTCCCTCAAGAAATGTTCCAAACCCTCCTATTCAGCATCAAAAGACTTGGCACATTTTACAGTTAAGTCTTAGAGAAATAGTGAGACTGACACAGTTTCCTGCTACCCTACTTCCTCTCGTTTCCTTGCATCCCAACTCACACAAGAGCCCTGTTTCTTCCTGGAGAAAGCACGGAAATGCAACAGCTCTATCCGTTTCTCCAATATACAAGCCTAGTTAGGCCACTACACTTACTGTTCTCTGTGCACTGATGTGTCCTGCTTCGACACAAGGTAAGATAAATGAAATATCTCCTCTATACTTGTTTATGTAAGTCCCTCAGACAAAGTAGTGACACTGGACTTCCAATTACCTGTGCAATATCAATGTGGTGCTTAGAGCTGAGACTTGACTCCATTTGCAGCTGATAGCTCTGTCTCCAAGGGTCTTTAGTCTAGCTCCTAATATGTAGTGCCATATAATAAATGAGCTGGGATTCTTGGGCACTTGGCTCACATGCTGTGGACAGCAGTGCAGTGTGACAGTTAAGAGATGAAAGCTGATGGTGTTTGTGCACAAGGTTTGCTTTGCAGCTACATGTTGCTGTAATGCTCTGTGGGTCTTTAAGCTCCCATTAAAATCAAGACATGTGCACAGAATAAACTTACCAAAACGAGCCAAACTTTGGATTATTAGTCCTATGTGCATTGACATGTGGGCTTATGGCATTGTTAGCTATTTTTCTCACAGTACACTGGGTTTCTTGTTTTTTTTCTCCTCTGTTACTCAGCTTTTGGGGGAATATTTGATTTGGCGTTACACCGATTTGGGCCTGTCATTGTCGTGAACCTATTTTCCACAGCTCGCAACAGTAGTAATTTCCTTGTCAGGTTGTTGGTTGTTAGATGAGATGCTGTTCAAAAGCAGCGGCATTAAGAAAGCAGCACCAAAGAAAAGGAAAAGTAGGCGTGCGGTTGCTCAAGAGGGGTCAGATTTTCTTTAAATTTGTAACTGTAATGTACCGGAAGTGATTCTTGGGTTTTTTTGGGGGTTTTTTTTGGTATGGCGTGCTACTTTCCAACCCTCTCACCATCTCCTTGTGTGCAGAATTATACTCTCATCTATGCTTGAGAGTGCTGCTGTATTCATCCCGGGCTTTTTTTTTTCCTGCCATCAGAAAAACTCATTTACTGCCATCCAGTCTTGTTTAGAATGAAAACAATTTAGACAGACTTCAAAATTGCTTAAGCCAGGTAATCCATCACATTAAAAATGAAGCCTTAATTTGTTTTGGTTTCCCAAGTTGTTGCCCAAAATGAGTGTTTTCTTGTCTTGGTGCGGCTTGTATAATGGTCGTGCTTATTGTCAATCACTTGATTTGCTCAAGAAGGAATTGAAATCCCAGTCAGGAAATAATCACTGGTTAAAAATCAAATAGCAAGATAATGTGAGAGATGTTTTCTTTAAACAAAAAACCATCAGATCTAAACTCAAGATGCACCAACTAAAATTTTGCCAACTCTGATTTTTTTTACATTTTATTGATTGTGTGTGTGTGTGTGTGTGTGTGTGTGTGTGTGTGTGTGTGTGTGTGTGTGTGTGTGTGTGTGTGTCCTGCAGATACCAGATTTTCTTTCTAAAAAAGGTATATGACGGAAAACAAAAATCAGCTTTTCTTTAAAGGAAATAGTTTTTATAGTCAAATAAATTAATAAACTTTACAGTTTTTTAGGATCTTCTCTCACTTAGATTGGAAATTAAGTGCTTTATTGTAAAGAGGTACAAATAATTAATTAGCCACCTTTACCTTACCAAACAATACAGGCGTATGATATTTATATAATAAAACAAATACCAGTTACTTTCATCATTTTCCTACATGTTTCTTTTTAATTCTCTAGTTCTCCTTTTAACTCATGCCCTTGTTTTTTCTTGTAACTACTTTGATCCTTTGCTCATACCGAGGCTGCTGGCTTGTGGTTGGCTGTGAACTCTGGATAACTTTAGCTTTAGCCACATGTATAGCAGAGTGAAGGTTATTTAAGGGTCCGCTTAGGTTTGTTGTTATGAATATTTTGTTGTCGTACTCCCATAGTGAGACTAACCAACCGACCGGTTGCCCGTTAGTGGTCCGTGAGAACGCTTAAAATTGAGACAATTCTGGTCCCTGGCCGATCCATCAGCACATCAGATTTGATGAAACACGAGTTGTTTAAAAACAGCAACATCCTCTATTTAATTACATATATAATAGTAAAGGGTTTTGTACTTGAATTCAGGAAGGCTTCATGTTCAGTTGAGTTCAGTTTAAGTGCTAATATAATATTTAATACATTTTAATAAAACACACAATAGGCAATTTATTTTTCTTTACAAGATGATCTCTCTTTGGAATCTGATTGGGGTAACAAACATAAAGTCATTGCTTAATTGCTTATATGCCAAATTAGGCCTGCGTAAGATTGTGTAGGAGTACTTTGTTACAGACTGCAGTATAGTCTCCAGCTTGTTATATTACACGTCTCTGTGCCTATTAATGCACTTTCCCATCCAAGTTTCATTTAACAGACTGCTGCATAGAGTGCGAGGCTCCACAGTATGTATCTTAAACAAATGTGAGGTTCATTGCACTTTTGTGTATTTTAAGTTCTGCTTACCTCAAGGAGAACACATTTAATTATGTGCAAATTACACCTGCAGTGTTTCAGGAACTGTAGTGGTAGTCTGGGGAACGCACACCTGTGTACTCTACTGTGTATTTTTCCATTTCAAACCACATTCTTGCTTAGCAGTGTAGCACACACTGCAGTGTGCCGTGTATCAGGCTGAATACTCAGTCAGAGTGGACCATGGGCCCTGTGTCTCCACCAGACCAATTAGGCAGCAAAGCAAGACTAATGACTGTGCTTGACTTAGCCTCTGAAGAATGGAGCTGTCCCTATTGGACTGCCTCGTTAGGTGATTGAGTAGGGTGTGTACGCGTTTGTGTGGGCCTGCGTGTATTTGTTAATTTGAACCAGGGTCTAAATAATGACAAGCAGATGCCTGCAGTGGGCGTGTCCGCCCCCAGCTTGCCCCCGCTTTCTCCTGAGATTACAGTAGAGCCACCTCTGTGCCACCTTGCAGGCCCACACCTGGTTGCACTGTGGGGATATTAGAGAGAGGGAAAATGGATTTCTGCGATTCCCCACCTTTTTAACAAGCTAATTAAGCAGTGTGTGTTGCATCCTGAGGCAATATTGAAATGACTCTGTCACAGTTCAGTAATGCTTCTAATAGACAAAGAAAGAATGGGAGCTCAGGAGGGAGGGACGATGAAGGAGGGAACCAGGGAGATCCGGAGGACAGGGAATGGCGAAGGGACAAATTAGACATAGTTGGAACAGTTGTGCGTGTAACAAGCTCCCTACTGTATTCTTCTTAGTCAGACAGCATTGAGGAGGCACTCAGGCAGACAGGCTAGTCTGGCCTGGAAGTAGCTCTGCAGCTGCAGATGCCATCAGTTTTTGTAGCACCAGCAGGGGGCGTTAGATCCAGAAATGAAGCTTGGCACATGCCACTGACATTATGTTAAAATATTCTTTTCTTTTTGTAAACACTTATGCCTGCTAGAAATTTTATTTGTCAAAGCTATTTAAGGTTCAATGGAAACCAGAGTCTTCTCTAAAGCTGTACACACAGTGAAAATGACTCTATGTAATGACTTAAACAGAAGGTTGTCCTTCCAATGTTTTTTTTGCTTTTCTTTCTTCTCTATATTATTCTCACCTCATAGCAGACAGCCCTTGATTTTGTAGCTTTCTGGTTTCTACGAGATCCTTATTTCATACTATAAATCTTGTGTGTGATACTTGCAGGTGTCTAATCTTGGGCTATCATGTTTTTTGGTTTTTTTTTAAGTTCAAACAAAATTGCTTGAACTAATTTGAATGTAAGTCGTGCACTGTATTATTTTTCAACCACCTTTTATCTTTAGTATAGTCTGCATATTCTTCTCTGCGGTGTCATAAAACTCAGCTACACATCCTTGCATATAAATCCTGGTATCTTACAGGCTTCTACCAACTGAGGAGTGTAAAAGTTTGGACAATCGACAAAGCTTAACTGTATATTTTCCTTCACTTTTGATCTTGACCACAACGCTGACTCCTTCAGCGGGTCTGATGGTCTTGCAGACTTTTGATTAGAGTTGGCGATTACGGTTTGTTTATCGTTTCTCCAAGTGGAAGTCTGCCGCCAACGATCTGTGTTGCGTACCTGTGTTTTCGCTCTGTTCAAGTGCGAATTTTTTCTATATATAAACTCGAGCTCTGCTCTCTTTTGTCAGGAGACATTAAAATGACACCTGATCAGCCACAGACGCTTGTAAGCCAGTGGCACATTTCCTGTGTATGGCAGCTTATTAGCATACAGGTCTCAAAGAGGCAGCAGGAGGACTGAAATGCAAAATGTGCTGGTGAGGCACTTTCAGCTGGAGATGAATAATAATAATAATCATATGGTAATATTTACCGTATTATACAGTATGCTAGGGGTAAGCAAATACTACAGGCATGGGAATAAAGATGAAACTGAAAGAAGAAAAGGAAATGATGAAACCTATGGAGGAGGGTAAGTGTTGATCAGGGACGAGTTAATTATGGACATGATTGCAATTATTTTAAAATATATAAATATGATTTGGACTCTTAACTGTGCTTACATTGAATTATTTTATGATATCTGTGCTGTTCTGTTGTATCAGGGCTAAAACAGGTTAGAGTTACCTAATGAAAACAAAGCAGCTGTACTTTGTTTACATTTTTTTTTTAGGTTTTCCTATATTGCATGCATTGCATGCAGAAAATAAAATTCAATGTCCAGAAATGCTTTCTTTACCTCAGCGCTGTACCTTTTGTGCCGTGAACTAGAGGATGACGAGTCTTTGTGGAGCAGGGGTGCCAAAGTCTGTCTGTTCAAGTGATGAGAGGTTATTTCCCCAAAAATGTACAATCCACATTTGTGACAAAGTATATCCATTACCCATCAAAATGAATACGTCAAACCAAAGTGAAAACGTGGATATTGTGAAGTTTTAGTGATGGTGAAGTGATTTTTTTTTTAACCTTTTGTCTGTTAAAAAATGTGCTGGTGTTTTTATGTGAGAAATTTTCTGTTTTCCAATTTTGTTTTTTGACTTCTTCCAGCTGGCTGCATGAAGCTTTTCATTGCCTAAGACATCCTGTCTTGGCTTGTGTTACTGACCTCAAAACGCCAGACTCATTTTCCTCTCGCTGGAGAAATATTTTGCCGCACCAAAGTGCATATCATTAAAGTATCAGTAATGAGACACCTTCGTGCTCAGATCCAAATATGTGCGCCGGGGATCTGGTCCATCTCTGATCCCGATGTAGCCCGTTTTTTTGGCACATGCTTGTCGGAGGCTGATTTGGTTTATTTGAGTGGTCCTTCAGCCTCACAGGGAATGCATCGAGGCTGTAGGAGATTGGCCATGATGTACTTTTTGGGCTGAACTTGGTTTTTAGTTTTTTTTTTATCAGCTCTGGCAGATCTTGATTGCCTGCTGCTGCTCGAATGAATCAAATGTGCCACTGACAGAGTCAGAGTTAGTGCAGTAACGCTGTGAGTGGACCTGTCAGCTACCTTCTGTTTACATTTAGTCAAAACAGGCGGAGTCCTAATTTCTCCTGGGAGTCGCAAATTGGATTGCCCAACTTGTTGCCCTGACCTCTTGCTGATATTTCCACTCAGTTTTAAAGGAAGAGAGAGGAAATGCGCACAGGAAAGAAGGGAAAAAAAAACTTCAATAGAATTTTAATTTGCTCTATTAATTTATGTAAATGATGCTGAGCGGCTGTTTGAATTGGAGTGGTAAATTGCTTACCCAAGCATCACCATGTAGGCTGTATGTAAATGCAGGTGTGTGCTAATTGAAATTCAATATCCTTCTCGTCGGCATGGGTTGCTGGCCTTCTCCACTGAGCTGCCTTCCTCATCCTCCGCCTTCTTCTCCTCCTCCTCTCCCTCCTCCTCCACCTGCTCTTTCTCCTCCTCTCCCACCACTTGTTTGCCCTCCAACCTTACCTAACTGGGTCTTTAATTTAAAAGTAAGCGCATTAACTTCTTTCAAACACAGGCTAGATAAAGTACCTCTTGCCAACAAATGAATAAATGGCGAAATAAATAACGCGGCTTCGCGCCTTCACTCTCTTACATCGCGCACAGACATGCACACAAGCACACAAGGGGAGATCGATAAACAGTGGTATTGAGGCATCTCTTGAGGTCTGTGTCTGGCTCAGTGTGATGGTTGATTTATTTGTTCTTTGCAAGAGGTGGTAAATCAGTGCTTACCCTCAGGCCAGCTTGGCTCTAGACGCCCAGGCAACCTACTTAGTGTCACTCCCCAGCCCTGCCGGTTCAGGCGTCTTTATGCTTCTGTTTGTGCATTTTCATGTTTGCCACCAAAAATGATTTTTCAAACTAACTTTTGGTCACTTTGAAAATGTCTGTGCACTTTTGTTGGCGTTGCTGTGAGTGAGACGCGTGTAGGTGCAGAATTAATGCTTTCGGTTAATATTCGGAAAGTGTAATGTGAAGAGCCTGGCTTTTGGCTAATTGCTGCTCACAGATGTAGAAAGGTGGAGGGGGGGAAAAGATGGAGAGAAGGGCTGAGAGGAGGGCTAACCTTCCCTCAGGGCTCTCTCAGGGGTTGATGCTGTGTGTCGCTCTCCTCAGCTCCTCTGCTCTCCTTTGCTCTCGTCTGTTGCCCTAAGACAGGAAACCAAGCTGTCCTCGGCAAACGGCGGCTCTCACCGTTGAGACAGAAGCCACCAGCGCAAAACGCCGCTTTGAATTATCTGGGCTTTGCTTTTCTTCATCTCGTCTCTCACCTTTTCTTTGTTTATTCATGGTAAAATATCCAACTGGGGGGCACACGTTAGAGGACATACTTGTTTGTTTTGTCATAGTTTCAAATAGATTCTTTTCTATTGTTGCTAACTTTTAATGGATATTTCCCTCATTTTTACTGTTTTCACAAGATAACATTGGAGGAAAAAAACAGGTGATTTAAAACTTGTTTAGTGTAACTTTGTGTACTTTTTAATAACATTAAGACTGCCAAAATGCTAGCCAGGCAAGCTAATTAACTTTGGCTCAAGCATCATTTGGCTGGAACTTCATGCCCAGCGTGTTTACACACAGTGGCAGCTGGTGTCCACATTGCTCACTGGGGGTGTGACATAGCTAAGAGACATCAACAAATGTGACTTGCTCTTGGCCAAGTGCTCTAATAGGGCTGGGCGATATGACCCAAAATTCATATCTCGATATTTTTTAGCTGGATGGCGATATAAGATATATATCTCGATATTTTTTTAAGCCATAAAGTAAGAACAAAAAGAGTTCTTAGTCAAAGCTGTGTCCCAGATGTCACACAGGCACTTTTATTAACATACAGCACAGATGTACATGAAAAATTACTCAAAATTAAATTATGAGCATTCATTAAATAATAATGCTCCATAAATAAAAGAAAACAAGGTTGTTTTTGTGCTAAACAAAGAGCTCACAATTGTGCAGTCAAAATGTAAACTAAAAGACGCTGAGCGTAATAACAAAGACAGACAGATTTTACAGCTGCTCTGTTCCCAAGTTTTACTGTGTGACTGATAGCCTGGAGTTTGAAATCCGCTTCATAACCACGTCTCTTACAGGTGCCATTTATGGTCCTTATACACACACAATACGGTAATATTACGTTGATGCACAGTACGTATCACTCCGCGAAGCTCCTCGGTAGCCGTAATGCGCCGACAATCTATCAAGCGGTGCAGCTCCGTAGCTTACCAAAGTCGTACTCAAACATTTTTGACAGATTGCTGAACGCCGTGTACCACATAAAATCGGTTCGCGGCCACCAAGCACAACCAGAATTCATACATAAGGCGCGCTATCAACTTTTGAGAGAATGAAAGGATTTTAGGGTTAGCGCTGTTAGCATGTTTAGCTCGTTAGCACGTTGACGCCGTCCAGCCCCACGCATGGGGCGATGCGCAGTAACTCGTTAACGGAGATTTGCCGTGTCCGTCTTGTCGCTGCCTGCACGTGAAGCGATGGGGTAGGAGGGGGAGTTGTCTTCAGTGAAGGCGAGGCGGAGTAACGTTGCGTAGAGACAAAAGTGGACGAAAGAGAGGCAAACTTGCGGCTCCACAACTATAATTATAACGTAACATAGACTATATCGATATAAAGGATATTGTCACATCTTATATCTCGTATAAAAATATATCGATATGTTTTAAAAACTCGATATATCGCCCAGCTCTATGCTCTAATACAAAACGCATTACATCTTTTTAGTTTGGCTAGACCCTTTGTACGACGTTATTATGTCCAAGCTTTTAAACCAGTAGTTCCCAAACTACCGTACGCGTACCCTCGGGGGTACGCAAGTGGCTGTAGGGGGTACGCGTGGGTTGGGGTTGGAGTGGGGATCAAAAGTTTTAAAAGCCGAAATTTGCGCTAATGCAGTTTTTTTTGCCTGTCAAATACATGACTATATACCACCCTCTGGTGTTCAGCAAAAAAATAGCTCTGACAAAATACATGGGCGTGATTTGCCCAAATGACTGACACCTAACAGTTGAAGTTGCCTCCAAGCATTCAGTGCAGCGCGAAAATGGACAAGTGGTTAACAAGAAAAAAAGGCCCTACCACAGAGACACCGGCTACAACAACCAATAAGCTCATATCTGAAGATGCATTTTCCAGTGACCGCACAGGTGATTGTTCAACAACAATGTGTTCGTCAGATTTGGATGCTAGCAGTGCTAGCAGGGATGTATCTGTGGTTACTAGCCAAGTGGCTAGCATAGCTGGAGCCAGCCATGTGGAAAGTGATGAAGTGTCTGATGCGGAGCGTCAAAGTGGGAGAAAGCATGACAGCACGGACTGTAACACAACCTCATCAAAGAAGCGCAAATATGATGACAATTATATTTCGCTGGGGTTTACGTGTATAAATATTGGTGGATTTCCCCGGCCACAGTGTGTTATTTGTGCAAAAGTATTGTCTCAGAACTCAATGAAACCTTCACTTTTGCGCAGACATTTAGAGACAAATCATCCCCATTTGAAAAATAAACCAAGGGAATATTTTGAGCGACAGCTAAAATCACTTTCAACAAGTAAAACCTGCATTCAGGTGCCAGATCTTATGAATACAAGCATCTTACATGGTCAGTTACAGAGTGGCTAAAAACAACAAACCCCACACTATTGTGGAGGACCTCATTCTCCCTGCTGCTTTAGATATGGTAGGGACAATGTTGGGGGAAAAGGCAAAAAAGACGATACAGTCCATTCCATCATCAAACAATACTGTCTTACGGCGCATCAATGCAATGTCAGAAAATGTTTTACAGCAGCTACTTCTGCGCATACGCCACAGTGAATGTTATGCAATACAGCTAGATGAGTCCACGGATGTGGCTGGCCTGGCGCATCTTCTCGTATATGTGCGCTACATTCATGAAGGAACCATCAAGGAGGACATGCTGTTCTGTAAACCACTGGAACAAAGGACAACTGCCGCAGATATTTTTCAAAAGCTGGACACATTCATGAACACACATGGACTCGTGTGGGACAGATGTGTTGGCATCTGTACTGATGGCGCACGGGCCATGACTGGGAGACACGGAGGTGTGGTTTCGCGTGTGCAAGCAGTCGCGCCAGATGCCTCCTGGGTACACTGCAGCATCCACCGAGAGGCTCTTGCTGCAAAGGGAATACCTGTCCGTTTGAAACATGTTTTGGACACGAGTGTAAAAATGGTTAACTTTGTGAAAGCCAGGCCGCTGAACTCCCGCTTATTTACTGCGTTGTGCAATGAGATGGGCAGCGAGCATGAGACATTATTACTCCACACAGAGGTTCGCTGGCTATCTAGAGGGAAAGTGCTGACCCGTTTCTTTGAGTTGAGGGATGAACTTAAAGTTTTCTTCAGTAACCATCCCTTTGAGCTGTCTGAACATTTGCATGATGAAGAGTACCTTACCTGCCTGGCTTATCTGTGTGATATATTTTCTCGTCTGAACGAGCTCAATCTCGGATTACAAGGCGTTTCTGCAACTATATTCAATGTTCAAGATAAAGTTGAGGCCATGATAAAGAAGTTAAACCTTTGGAAGAACTGCTTGGATACAAACAACACTGAAGTCTTTCCTGTGCTGCATGATTTTCTGTGCTCTAATGATCTCACACTATCTAAAAGTGTAAAGCGCGAATGTAACGTGCACCTTGAGGAGCTGGCGGTGCAGTTACGCCGATACTTCCCAGAGACGGACGGCTCAAATGATTGGATACGTCACCCGTTCACCGCCGTGCCTACTTCGTTATCACCGTCTGACCAGGAGAGCCTAATTGAAATCGCCACAGATGGATCTCTAAAAGTTGAACACGCTCAAAAGAACCTGGCGGATTTCTGGATAGGGCTGCGCACTGAACAGCCCGCGCTGGCTAAGCGCGCTGTCAAGACTCTGATGCCTTTCGCCACCACATACTTATGCGAAAAGGGATTTTCTGCTTTAACAAACATGAAAACAAAATACAGAGCAAGACTTTGTGTGGAAAACGATTTAAGACTCAGCCTTTCCCAAATTGAGCCAAACATTGAAGAGCTGTGTGCCTCTGCTCAAGCACATCCATCACATTAAATAAAGTTCTGTTTAATGAAAGTTCATGGCCTTTATGCTCTCGACAAAAAAGTGAATTCTAATAAATCCTTTGATACACTGCTAGTATTAAGTAGTAAAGTTTGTTATTAAAACTCTGTCATTACTAAAAAATATTGATAAATTCATTTGGTGGTGAGAAATAATCGACTGTGCAGTATTTATCTTTATGCATGCGATATTGCAATGTATTTATAGACACTAATTAAGAGTCGTTCGTAGTAGGGGGTATGCGGCTGAGGGTGACATGTCTCAAGGGGTACATGGCTGGAAAAAGTTTGGGAAGCACTGTTTTAAACCATTTCCAACACTGGTCTTAGCACTTGCACTCCAGAGTGCCCCACAGTTCCAAAAACGTGTTAAACCCGAAACACATGCTACAACGACAACAAATCATTTCAGAAAAGCTGCCATAAAAAGCAGTTCTTTATGCGTACTAGGATCTATTCGGTATACCTTGGTAGTAGCGAGTTGTACTACTTTTGTCAACAGAACTGCAAGGTGCTTGAAAACATTCCTCAGACATTTTGGTCGATTTGACATCTGCTGTTCCACAAGATCCTGAAGGTGATCTGGTGACTGTGGACGCCATTAGTGTCATGAACCGTAGTTCAACACGCAAGCTGGACCCAGAAGCAGAGACAACACGCCAAGGTGCACGCAAAATAAACTTTATTTTAACTAAGGGTGTCCCGGAAGGGTCAAGGAAAACACACTGATTAACTGGAAAACCAAGGGACCGGGAGATAAGCAACTCAGGAACGCCATAGTTGGGACTGTGGGAGGCTGCAACAGAAAGAGGAAGAGAGTTACTGGGGAACGGGGAAGTAACAGCATAAGCAGGGTAGAGTTGTTAATCTTACGATCAAGGCTGGGCCGTGGGAACCGGAGGGAGGGGTGAGGGTCCGCGTGGGAGCTCCAGGGAAAACAGAGGAGATGAAGACCGGTGGTGATCCGAACTCCAGGCGGGCAGGAGGACAGGCAGGTGAGGGCAGGCAGGTGAGGGCTCAAAACACGCCGAACGGTTACCTGAGCGCACAAGGAAAGGATTAGCGTTGTTTAAAGCAAGTCAGAATTTCACAACCGCCTTCATGTGGGGCCACGTTACCGCTGAAAGGTGACTAACGGACAGGTGTGGAGCAGCTGGCTGAGCTGGGTTAAATAGTCCACCTGATCGCCTGGGATGGGATGCAGGTGTGGAGTCGACAGCCACACCCGTGGGCGTGGGCATCCTATCAGCTCCTTGGACACCGGGCCGCGGACCATGACAATTAGAGTACATCGAACTCATTTTCATGTTCAAATAAACAGTTTGGCATAATTTCAAGGTTCAAGGAAGGATGGATCCATGCTTTCATGTTGTTTATGCTTCAGTCCAAACTTTGCAACAGAAACTGAGACTCTGTCCATCTTTTATGGGGCCATTGTTAATTGTACACTCAGTTTCCCGTTCTTAGCTGACAGCTAAGAACCTGGTGACTTCGGCTGTAGCCCATCAGAAGATTACAAATGAATAAATAAATAACAAAAATGCACAATGAATTTCTATATACTATCTAGAACAGAACTTAAGTACATATAAAAGACAGATGAACATTTATTCATCAAAACATCCTCACATACATACTGTTCCAGACATTCCCACATGCTTGAAGAGACTTCATGCATATTGAATATTGCACTTGTGTAAGAAAATAGTTTAATAAATAGTAAACAAATGCATAACAATAAATAGAATCGTTAATAGATTTGACGTGTTTGTTTTATAGTTTGTGTGATTTCAGAGCAGAGTTCAATGTAGTGATGGATAAAAACGGTTCCTTAATCTTGTAGTGCGTGTCTGTAACAGTTGCCCAAGGGCAGGCATTCAAACAGCTGATGGGCAGGCCAAGTCCTTTAAAATGCAGCGTACTTTCTGAGTGATGTGCATAGTGTCTTTAAGAAGCAGGCAACTGCGTCTTGTTAATCTTTTGTGCAGTTTTTAGAGGTTTCTGCAGATCTTTCTTATCTGCTGCAAATCTCTGACCATATCGTGTTGTGATTGAGGACACGTTCAGTGCTCCGGTGGTAGTTAGACACCAGAAGGTTATGTGACAGATTAATTTTCGTCACAAATCTAAAGAAATACAGTATATTTTGTTTGTGTGTGTGTGTGTGTGTGTGTGTGTGTGTGTGTGTGTGTGTGTGTGTGTGTGTGTGTGTGTGTGTGTGTTTTAATAAGACCAGGTGAGGTCTTCTGTGATGTGTGTACCCAAGAACCTGAAACTAGATTCTCTCTCCACCTCCACCTCTGAACCTGCTCTGTCTATGCAAACTCATCTCCACTAGTGACCAGTCCTATCAGCGTTGTGTCATATGCAAACTTCCCCATGCTATCTGTTCTACGACGTGTTGTCCTGCATACCTTGTTGGTAACCAGTTCAGAGGCTCCTTTCTCTGGAGTTTGAACTTCTTGACCAATATCTGTATACCTAGATGACCCAATCACATGGCACCACTGAATTGCTGCCATGTGATTAGATTCAGTGTTTGCATTAATGAACAGGTGTACCTAACAAAGTGGCCGTCGTGGGTAAGTTTTAAATCAGTGTTCAGCAATGTTTGTTGACTTGATCCACAAAGAGGGACCCTGCAATGTACTTTAGGAGCTAGAATATAAAAAGCTTAGTTACCACACATGACAAAAGGTTGTCACTCTGTCTTTGTATCTAATTGGAGTTTGTAGTTCTCTTTCAAAAAAACGAACAAAACCATTCAGCTCATCATGCTCTACTTTAAAAAAAATACACCCCAAAGAGTCCCCCTTGTAATATAGTGTTTACTTTACGGGCAAGGATTTGACTTTTTAAGTGTCTTCTAAATTAGAGGCCTGCTTTAACGTCGATTTAATATTCTGTTTAGATGCTCAATTAGATTTGTAATTGCTCCTCAGGCATGATTGCGTTTATATTGGCTAAGTTCATTAATACTGTGGGACCCAGGTCTGTGGCCAGCAACGCAGTAAAAATGAAATTAAACCCTCAACATGGGGCTCGGGCTGGGTTGGAACAGCATCAGCAGAGCACAAGGATGTGTGGCTCCAGTGACAGATTCAAGGCTGTAGCTCCTTCAAGTGTTAAATTCAGTAGCTGAGACTGAAATTATTGCTGTTAAAGTTCAGTTCACCAGAGTTCATCTGGAGTTTTAAACAGATTATATGTTAAGGTTTGAAATGTGCTGCTTGCATATGGTTGATGGTGATTTGATGAAGCATGTATGCACTGTGAAAGAACTTTATTATGGCTTTGAAAGGGAATGGAGAGACTGCATTGATGGATGTATTAAAAAAAAAAAACTCCATACAGTCACTGTCTGATGGAGTGTTTTTCCTTTTTGGAGCCTTAGATTGTTCTTTTCATTTAACTTTCCTTTCCTTTTCCCCATTTGCTTTTTCTGTCTGTCACTTTCTTTATATTTGTCTTTCATCATTGCTTTTTGCTTCACAGTATGTTATTACAAAGATGACTGCTCTCTCTTGAGGTTTAGGCTCACTGGTCCAGGAAGTCCAGTCTGAAAGCCCAAGAAGAGACCCAGATGTCTAGCCACTTCCTTGTATAATTTAGTCATGCATTCCTTAAAAGTGTTACAAAAACACCTGCATCTGGTGCTTTTACTTTCACCTGTCATTCTCTTGGAACCTCGCTTTTCATCTGGCACTGTGTCCTTTATCAGTTTATGGAAGCCCAGGTGGTCCGGTCTTACTCGTAATGTACTTCAGCACTCACAAAAACCTTGCAAAATACAAAGGCTTTGTTCGCTCCCGGTCCTAGATGGATCCGAAAAGAAATCAGATTAATTGGTTAGCCTGCCAGTTCAGTCACACCACCAGAGTGGAATAATGGACACATTTGGTGTGAAAATCTCAGAGCATTAAAGGAAAGGAATGCATTAAAAGCTTGTGATAGTCGCACATTTGCTTGGACTCAAAATGCATTATCATTCAGCCCACAATAGAAATTATGTTGATGTTTGGGTTGTTTCTGTCTCATTTGCAGATTTTACATTAATTACATTTTGGCACATCTAATTGATCCAAATGAAAAGGGGAGTGTAAGTACTTTTCATCAGTTCCCACTATATTACCTATGTCAATATTCTGTTTTCGTGAAATGATAGCGACCTTCCAAACTGGGCTGATTTCTTATTCAAAGCGCATCTATGTGCAGTGCACCTTCAGCAGCATGGTAAAGCTGTGATTGCGGCAAGAAATCTTTTGAATAACACTGTTTTTTATTGGTCCCACCAGCTGATTTTAGAACAACCATATAAAAATAAATTGTCACATTGAATGATTCTTTGAAATTTTCGGAAAGCTTTCTGTATTTGTTTGGCTGCCAACTGTCTAGTGATGCCAGATAGCTTTGGCTCCAGCTTTCTCCCAGAAGGGACAAACCATATTGATGAAGCCAGAGTCTACTTCTAATGTACGTTTAATGCAGCGCGTGGGGGGAGGGAAAGCGGCCTCTTGAACTCTAGTCTTCTTAGCTCTCTAAACTATTACATCAAAAACACATTTGTTTCACGCTTTCATTGCTAAGGGCACACTAGCGCAGAAAGCAAAAATGTCATTTCAAAGATCAGCCTGATTGTTCTAATATTTGTTGATTAGGTTTACATTCTGCCAAGCTCGGAGAAATCATTGCTGAATTATGTTTTGTACATCTGTGGCGAATGAGGTCATTTAAGTCAAGTCGATGTTATTTCTCGAGCTTGGGGCTTCTTTATTATGCCTTTTTTTGTTGTAATGTCTCGAGCTACATATAAAATCCAAACTTCTACTGCAGTGATGTTTCTTAATGTTTATAAGATTAGCACAATGTGCCTGCTGTAATAAATCTCTCTTGTTTGTTTGTTTGTTATGAGCAAAAGAGAGTTTGCCTGCTGAGAAACCTTGCAGTCTTTCTTGTGTCTTCATGTAGACAAGCGCTCATAATTCATGTAGTATTGTTTACATTTGTGCAGTGTCGCTTCAGAATGGGATGATGGTGGCTTGCAGCATGAACGACTGATTGAAGTCATTTGTCTCTGGGAGGAATGGGCTATGTCAATAAATACACAGCTGGATTGCATTGTTGGCTGTAGTGATTCAACAACACTGGTCATCTCCTGAATACTTTGTATGCCACCACCTAGACTGTCATCATATATAATGTGCAAAAGTCCTGAATCACCTCTCATTTTGTTGTGTTTTGCCTGGAAACATGTAAATAGGCAGAGCAGTACACATATAGTATACACAGCAAAATATGACTTTTTACAGTTATAATGAGTTGGAGACATTTGGTACTGCTGCCTTTATTGTTCAAAACAGCCTGAACTCTCTTAGGTAAACTTGTAATTTCTTGAAGTAGTCTTCAGGAATAGTTCTCCAGGCTTTTTAAAGCACGTTCAAAGCCCTTCTTTTAGATGTTGGCTGCCTTTTGTTCCATTTTCTGTCAAGATGATCCCACACTGCTTCAATAAATTTGAGGTCTGGGGCTCTGGGGAAGCCATTGTATGTTTTTCTTTTTTTCTTTTTCCTACCCAGATATGGTTTTACTGCATTGGCAGTGTTTTTGGGATCATTGTCATCCTGAAAAATGAAGCCTCTGCCACTCAGATGCTTTCCAGATGGACGGATCAAATTCTGATGGTACCTTTGTGTGTTCATAAGTCCATCAATTTTGAGAGGATCCCCAACACCAGTGCCTGAAATGCAGCCCCAAACCATGACAGAACCTCCACCGTGTTTTACAGATTTTTGTAGACATGCTGGCGAAGATTTGAACCAGAAATGTCAAATTTGGTGTCATCACTCAATTAGACCCATTATCACTGATTTTCAGTGCAGTCCTACTTGTTTTACAACAAGTGCGTTCAGTTTACCGTCGTTTTTGCAAAGCTGCTGTTCTAAAAAATGTCATTGAAAGAAATGATTAGCCATAGTATAGGAACCATTCCCTTCCAAATGTGATCCCACTTGACAGTGCACATGACCCAAATATGAAGTAGCTCAGAAGAATGCTTGTCAAGAAAAGCCAAGAACAGATGCACGTGAAGAGACTCCTTTTACTTGTTTGTCAGCTTGTACCTGGAGGTTCAACGATGCCACCGTTAGGAGGCATGTCAGAGCTGAATATTTGACATTGCACAATGTAAACATAATGTAACATTGCAACAACAGTGCAGGTTGCTATATTTCTAATTCCCCTGCAGTTAAAAATGTGTTTCAGCATTTCTCTTAGATGTTTGACCTTCACTGTGCAGGATACTGTTTGTTCAGTGTTTGACACTAGATGAGTGTCAAACTCGGGAGCCCTTTTTCAAAGGAAGGGATCTTTAATGTTGACATCACAGCAGAAATACTAGCAGCATTAAAAGGCATCATCAAAATGCAAACAGACAAATAGCCTAAATGCTGGTACAAGCTCTGTTGGTTTCTTTTCTGCCACTGATGATTGTTGAGCACTGACCTTTTCTGTCTCAAGGTTTAAGCATTTAATTGGGGCCTATCATGCTTTTCATCATTTTCTATTATTTCTTTTATGTTACGATGTGGACGCGATAAAGTTTTTGGTTGAAGCAGTCAAAAGCTGCGGTTGATGGCTCCACACATTGACTTGTTCAGGGTTGAACAAATGTTTATTTATGAGGGTGACAATCTGAATTAAGTAAAAAAGTAACCTGCAGTTTGTTTTCTAGACCTTTCATTATCTTTCATTGTGCATTAGAGAAAACGTACAACCAAATATCTGCACAAAAATATTTGGTTGTACGTTTTCAGTAAGCCACCATCCTGGTTATTGGTTTCACGAAGCCCTATATAAGAAAAAACATAGACTTTGTTATTTTCCCGCTTGCCTTCGTAGAGACTCTCGTTATGGTTATGTATGAGCAGGCAGTGAAAAGTCGAGCAGACACACTTGGCGCTGAATAAATCGAGAGCCTCTGTTATAATGATGGGAAAATCCTGACTTGAAACCTGTGAAATGCCAAAGTGAAAAGAGCTGGGAGGAATGTCTGGCTGAATGTCTTTTAGTGCCTGCTTGGTTTTATAAAATTGCTGAAACAGTTTGGTTCCAACTCAGACCCTGAAGAACTGGCACCATGAAAAATAATAGTTTCTACATAGTGAAAGGTTTCAGCCAGATTTCCTCAGAAGGAATTATTACACTATCTTTTTACGCCAAGTGTTGTACTGTAAACACAGCCTTAAGCCCAGAAAATATCTGAACACTCCATGGAAGTATTTCCCTAAGAATGAGACGCATTCCAATAATACCTTCCTGTCTTTATGTCTCTTTTGATTGCTTCCATTCCTGACAAAGCTGGAAGGGATTTCATTTTCCAGCTAGGATCTCTGTATATTTGGCCTCCACGCTGTAGCTTTGTCAACTGTTTTGCCTGCACATTGTTCACTTTCATGTGTTGCTCTGATAGCAGCAGTTAATACCTACCAAAATTTGCTGGTGTGGTTTAATTGACTGAAGCTTGTTTAACTCCCTGTGATCTTTGCATGGAGGGCTATTTGAAATAAATAGCCAATTGGACAAGTTAATTGACAGAAGCAGAGAGGCCTGCTCTCTGTCAGAGAAAAGGAAAACATCATTTTGCTTTTGTTAAGGAGCTTTTATTTTCAAGGGAGAGGAAATAATGTTTCCTGCTGGAAACCTTGACGGAGAGCTAAATGAAGATTGTTCGTCTCTGACCCAGCTCCAGGTCTGTCTCATTAACTGCTCTCTATTTCTCTCTTCGGTGATTGAGCTCTCTTGATGGCCACGAGCACTCGCTCGCTGCGTACGCGCCCATGCACGTGGATTGAGACTCACATGGATCCATGCAGACACAAGTTTCTGCTTCTTTTCTTTTTGGTTTAAATAAAAAAGTACCCAAAATGTAGAAATGATATCTCTGTGTTTTGCTTTCCAGACAAAAAGTGTTTCTGCATTTTGGGGCTCTGGGGAAGCCATTGTATGTTTGTCTATAAAAAAAACAAACCTATAAGTCGTCTAGTGTGTAAACAGAGCCCTACATGTGCAGTGTGACCAGATCCCATTGTCAGTACATTGGTTATATTTTAATGGAGCTCAGTTCAGAATGTTTTTGTCAAAGCAGGGTGGCTGGAGAACAGTACTCATCTTGCAAAAACATGTCTCCCACCACATTTTCTACATTTCTCTCCTCATCTCTAACCCTTCTTTCTCCACATTACCATATTTCTACTTTTTGCTTCTTTGAATCTTGATCCCGGTTTTTTGGTGCAGCAACCTCTAATTGTGTGTTTGTTTGGGGTTTTTTTTTAAGCTTTTTTTGTTGGTTTTATCTTATTCGGTTGAGTTTTAAATACTGCAGTTGATCCTGTTTTGTATGCCATCTGACTCATGGCTATGGTATGGCACTATCACATTATAATACCTGCTTTTGGCGGTGGGAGACAAAATAAAATCAATTTTAAAAGGTATAGAGGTGAGTACTTTTAGGAAGGAGGAAGAAAGATCAGACTCATTGGCCGCTCTGGTTATGCACTGTATTTAAATGCCCACATGAGGTCTCAGTTGTTGAATGAATGTGGGCTTGATTGGCTTAGTTGTTTCCCTTTGTTTACATTTTTAAGTGCCACTCATTTATCTTTTTGAAACAATATCAACACTCGTGGTCTTCTACACGTTTTTTGAATGTTCGCGTAACACTAACTGTGTGTGTGTCCCACATTAAAAAAAAATAAATAAAAAAATGCCAGTGTCATACTCTACACTTAACCCACACATTAAGCACCCTTAAGGCTCAATTATAGTTGTTACGGTCTCAGTGGCATCAGTAGAATTTTCAGTGTCCGTGCTGCGACCGTGGGGGTTTATGTATTTATAGTTTCCCATCATTTCTGGGATCACCTCCTTAACCTTTCCTGATGACATGCGCAATCGTGGGATTTGTATGGTCTCTGTGGGTTTCTCTGCAGGGTTTCCCTTTGGGGCTTTGTGAAAGAACAAGCAAGACCAGATTCTCATGTCTCGATGGTGCAGAGTAGCACGAAGTGAACACATAGTATGACAAAAATGTAGCCAGAAGCTGGTGGCGTGACGTTTTTAAAAAAAGTTGTGTAGTGATGGAAATAAATTAATTAAAGATGTCGGTGGAGACCCTTTTATAAGTGAATCACTCTGGTGCTACTGCAGTTTCTGTTTTGCATTTGCTAAATGGATGTTGTAGGAGGCGATGACAAGCGAGGTTGAAGAGCCACTGTAATCTGAATTTTTTTCCCCTGTACAGACTACATAATATCAAGTTAGACCACAGTTGACCCTGTTGATGTGTGTAAGGGCGATTGGATTTTTTGTGTGTGGCAGACTTCTGTTACTTGCATGGAATATATTCAGTATAAGTGCAGTGGAGGCCTTGCATAATGGCACCGTGCGCTGACACGGCAAATCACCAGCTGCAGATTTATGAACATGTCCGTCTTCCTGCCTTTAGATGGCTCTAGGACTTTAATGAACCGAGGGATTTTTTTTTTTTTCTTTTAAGGAAAGACTACTGTAAATCAGCTGTGGACAACAGCTATGGCCAGAATCATACATATTCATCCACATAAATGCAAAGTGAAAGCTTTTCTGCTTGATTTGCTTAAAGTGACTCATTTGGATGATAAGCATTATTATATTAACTCATATTCGTGCTGATATCTTATCGTTTGAGCAGTTTTTAAAATAAAAGTGCAGAACTTGACCTGTATACACAAACAAAGGCAAAAATAGAGGCAAAAATCTAAAACTCAGTTGAATGAGTATACCAACAAATGGTTAAATGTAATGTAGTTGTAAATAGACTGGAAATGTTGGAAGTGTTAATGCCAAAAATGTGTAATTTATGCAACACTGGCAAGATGAAATAACAGCTGTCTGATTTTTTTTTCTTTGTCTTTTAAGCTCATAGTGATTATTTTTCAGCACTGTCACTAAGTTTATTAGTACTGTTGGCAGTGTGAAAAGCAAAAAAAAAATGTTTGGGAAAAGGTCTGAGTGACATTAGAGAAAATGATTTGATAAAACATGACACTACATCACTACCCAGAACTGTTTCTCTTTGGTTTGTATCCAGAGAAGTATAATTATTTAGAAATGTGAAGAAACATTAATGAACTTCAGTTTTTTAAATGACAAAAAGCTAATAGCATTGTTTGAATTAAATAAAAAAAAATGATACAGACAGGAAAAGAAAAATGAACTTGACAGAACAGAATTTATATTGAAGGCATTTGAAAACATTTGGAGACCCTGCTTGAACTTTGTTAAAACTTTGTTAAAGTTCTTTAGAAAATCAGAAGAAAGACGTTTGGTTTGTCAGTCTTTTAAAATGGCTTGCGCTTCGTTTTCTGTTTGAATCTGCACTCTTTCATTGCTGCCATTGTTGTTGTTTTTTTGTGTGCGTGTTTCTTTTACAATGTTCCGACTGCACTGCTTAAACCTTGGGTTCAAGTTTACTTGCCCTCACAAATCACGCCACGATTATTTGAGTAAACAAAGCGCCCAGAGACCTCGCCTCATGAAATGTGGTCAGTGTGTTGATTGTGCGATAAATTAGGTCAAGATTACACACTGTACAAACACCCCCCACCCACAAAAATGCATTAATTGTAATATAGATAATAGAATGAAAACGGTCATTATTTATTTCTCTATTTTATTTCAAATATGCAATTCGAGGTATATCTTTAAACAGCTCCTCTAATATCGTTCTTTAAGCCGGTACCATAAGCAGACTTCTCCTCCTCCACTTTCCTCTCTTTTCAAGCTCTTCTCCATCCACCTCGGAGTAATTGATTTGGGAATGGAGTTTTGCACGGGGAATTAGGGGAATAACACATCGTCTGGTCTCACACTTTTAATCTCGACTCCATTTCTCTTCCTTTTCATGTCTATAATTTGGCTGATGTTGAAAAGGGGGGAATCCATCGAGGCATCCTCCTTTGCACTTCTAGGGACTTAAACCTCGTTTGTCTGTTTGCATATTTCCCTTTGTCCTGGTTTGTTTTGGTGTTAGCTCCAGGTCCTTCCTTTCAGGAAGGGAGGAAAGTTAAAGGTATCCCCAATCATCTTTGTAATTTATTTTTATTAATTATTATTTTTCCTCTACCCCTCATCAACATTCCCATTACGCCTCCTACCCTTTTCTTCTTTTCTTTGTCTTTCCTTAAATCAGCCTTGTCTGTGCAGCAGGTTAGGTTGAGAGCATCCTTTCCTACTCTCTTCTCCTCGCTCTTGCTCCTTTAACTTTCATCCTTTTGCTTCAGCATTAAAGTTATGAATGTTATAAAAAAGTTTTACGATTGAGGGAAAGACTACACTCTGTTGCCACGTTAAAGTTTAATGTCGCCCGTGGCCACTTATGCAGTGAGTTGCCTCAGTAGTTAATATAACAATTAGAAAGGTTGCGAGGCACTTCTGGGAACATTTACAGATGTATCATCAGTCTGCGCAGATAATACATGATTATTTCTCATATTTCAGCTCTCTTTGACACCTCCTTTTAAATATGTTTTATAAAGTGGCGTTTTAGCTGCCTGCCTCGAGGCAGAAGTACACACTCAACCACATTTCCATCTTTATGCTAAAATTGTCTGGACACTAGACTGCACCTACACAGCAGCCCACCTCCTGCTGTAAACACACGCACACACATGCGCACGCACACACAGACAACTGAACTGAAAAGGTCTTTCCGAGCTGCTTCAAATTCTATTTGCCCATTTCACTCAAAATGGGTGGAAAATGGAGAAGCTGGCGCCAAATAGGCCGTTTGCCAAATCACCGAAAACCCCCAAATAGTCTCCATTAAAGTTTCCGGGCTCTTGGCTGAGTGAGGCCACGGTGTTTGGAGGTCATTTTTAAAAGCCCTGTGGAAATACCCCCCTTCCAGCCATCTCAGACCATCACTCTGTGTGTGTTTCTTCGTGTGTGTGTAAGTGACTGAGTTCAGGCTTTATTAGGCTTCAGTGGTGTTTGGACAGCCGGAAGAGTAGTACTAATAGGACAGAATGATGCAGAAATGGACAGAAAGCCCCCTTGGAGTTCTTGAAGCTCATTTTCTCTCTCCTCCCTTTTACCCTCTCACTCTTTTTCAATCATTCACTCATTTTTTTGCCCCCCCTCTTCTCTCTCTCCTCCTCCCGCTGCTCTTTTCTACATCAGCACCGCTCTGCTTTCTCAGCCTTAGCTGTCACACGGTCCTGGTGTTGCTCCACTAATTTTTCACATCCCTTTATTCCTGCTATTCTGCTTCTTCCCAAAAGCACTTTTGAGTCAGCGGGGGGAAGCTTTTAGCCTCTGATTACTCCTACATGGTAATTTCTCCTTGTTTTGCTCATCTTTCTGTTTGTTTCAGGAGTCTTTCATTCTATTACCTTGTTTCTCTGTCCTTTTTGCACCTGCTCTCCATTGTTTTGTTTTTTCTCCTGTTCTTTTTTAAAAACTGTCTTTCTGCCCGTGTCTGTCGCCCTCTTCTATTTACCTATTAAAACAACACTTTATGTTGAGAAGGCCATTTCATATATAACGTGTTTTAATCAACAAAGAAATAAATACTTATTAATAATGATAATTAAAATAGCATTTCATCCAGTTAAACCTGGTGGACAGCTTGTGGGTCCAGCCAAGGAGCCCTGTGGGATAAAGAATAATTTCAGTCTTGGTGGTAGACGTGAAGTCCATTTCCCAGAGTACCAAGCCTCCCTTGTGAAATTTCTGTATATTTTTATTTTATTTTTTGGGGTAACCTGTAGCTAGAGGGACCTCTCTGATGTCCTACATTGTACCTATATTTTATACAAGGTGAACCGTGTCTCTCAGCAGGACCAGAAAGTTCTTTTTTGTTAAGATTAGACTGAAATTACTCAGACATTTATCCTGTGGCACCATCCAAAAAGTCACAATATCATAACAAGGGCATCTTTTGTTATTTGTGTAGCGTAACATGCCATTCTACACGGCAGACAAAAAAAGAGTTAATTCTCGTGATTAGCACGGCTCTACTATTGTGTGATAGCTTCAACGTTGTCAGATGATGGCGTGCCATCTTCTGATTTCGAGGCACACAAAGCGGATGATAAAGAAATGCATTAAGACAGTGTAACGATACATGACTGACAGCGTTTTTGGTCTTCTACAGCCTCCACCGTTGTGCAAACGCTGAGCTACACCTGTATGGAAAAAGTCCTCTTTTGGGCACCCTGATTTCAAACTGAACACGAGAAATACAGTCCATTGAAACCTTTGAGGCAAGCAGTAACTCATTAAGTTACTCAGTCATTCAGTCTGCGTTCATTAAGACAGACTAACAGTGGGGTTGATTACACAAAAGTTTGTTTAAAAGCCTTCCACAGATGTTAAATCGTGCTGGAGGCCTTAAAGTAGACTAGACCTCAGCTTTGTGTAAATAGAGCACGTCACTTGACCTCGTTAATTAAAACACATACCTGTGCAATGTATCGCACGGGGGGTTACAAGCACAGTAAATGGGAAGTGTCGCAATGGTGAGAACTGTGTACACACCTGTGATAGAAACATTGACCTGTGACACTGGATTAATGAAACTAAAAGGAAAGAAGGTGTTTACTGCTGGATAGAGTCGAACATGTACAACAAATGAAATCAGAACAGCTCTCTAAAATGATCCTACTGGTGAAGGGCACTATGATTGTGTTGTTGTAGTGAACTGCTGTACAGTATATGATGTTTGCCAAGGCCACTGGATAACTCACTGACTTTTAGGTGAAATTATGTGTAGCTTTTAGTTCACAAAGGAGCTGAAATGACTGTAAATGGGTGTATGACCGAGACCTTTTAGTCCCAAAAATATATTACATTTTAGTTCAATTCCAAGCATTTAGGTTATATGTAGCACCAAATCACAACCGCAGTCTCCTCAAGCTGCTTTATATTGCAAGCTAAAGGCAAATTCCTGCAATAATAAAGAGGAAACCCCAATAATCAGATGACTCCCTGTGAACAAGCACTTGGCAACAGTGGGAAGGAAAAACTCCCACTGAGCTTTGATGTTGTTTTCAGTGAAACCCCAGTGTTGATTGGAAACATTGAATGTTTCTGTATAATAACAAGTAGAAAATCAATATTAAGTCAAAGTAAAGAGCAGTTTTGAAAATGTAAATGTTAAGATCTGAACTGTGTAGCTTTCTGCTTGAGTTTGTGATCTTAATGTTGGGAAAAATTCATTTCCTTTTCCTGTGATTTTAATGCTTTTTTTCTCTCTGTCTTTCTCTTATTATTTTTCTTTCAGCCTTTTACTATTTATTTCTATTTTCTCATCGTCTCTTTTCTCTTTTCCTCTAACCTGTCTGTGTTTCTCTCTTTGTTTTCATTAACTATATACTACAGTCCAATTTGCTCCAGTGGCAACACAGATGAAAACACGAGTGAGGAACTGGCTTGTCTGTACATCATCTGACTCACACCCCTAAACCTTCCCCTGACACTTATTCTTTTCCCCGTGTCACACACTGTTACCTGACAATCTGCTCAGCAGAGATGTGATTGTTGGAGCAACTCAAGCAGAAGTAACACTAAAAGGCTTTTAATCTTTATAAAATCCTCCTCTTCTCATTGGAGCTTTTTTTTGTAAATCCATTATCAGAGAACAGTGTGTGGAGAATGTTTCTTTCCTTTAGAGAGAAAGCACTTGTGAGTACAGTGTGAGGTGTGCATTGTGTTTCTTTTGCACGCACGTTTGTGTCACAGAGGTATTTTGAGTTATGCTTTGCTTTCAGCAATGTCTGCAATTAGCATTAAAACCCCTGTGATGTGGTCTGGGAGCTTTTCAAGGTTATTTTTTCGGTCTACTAAACCAGAGGAGTCTTTCTGCCCCAATAACTGCCGTGTTAGTCACAATACAGTTGTTTTTAGATTCATTTTCTTCAGATCGATTACAAATGTCTGTTGAGTGTGAGCTTTAAAGGTATAAAATCTGATCTTCGATGGGATCTGACACCTGATAGACAATCATGCGTCCGTGTTTCAGACTCTGAGCGACCTGTTCTTCTGGGTTCCTTCTCTCAAATCAGCCTAACCTCAGTGTATCTTTCATTCGTTAAATATTCATCCCATTCAAAGACTTAATAATTTATGATTACAATTCAGAATCAGACATCAGACAATCACCGTGAAATAATCATTTTTCATTTGCTCACGGCACATTGGTAATTAACATTTTCTTCACGCTCATTCTTTTCACTCTCATTTCATTCCTCTCCTTCTCCTCGTTTTCATAAAAAAAATTCTTACTTTATGATCAGCTCAACACCTGGTGAGGGACCAAAGCTCTGTCACTGTCTATCCTGTTGCCATGGTGATTAGAAGGTTAGGAGCCCCAGAAGGGCCCCTAATAAGGAGGAAACAGGGTGTGAAATTAAGGCTGTAGGACAAGCATAGCATCTGTTTTTTAAGCAAGGCTGTGAAGACGGTGATTTAATGTAAATGAGCGGAAAATACAAACAGCAGGTGGCTTGTACAGTAGTTTCCTTCAGGTTGTTAAAATTTCAGTTTGGATGTTTTGCTTATCTCTCTTTATGTCCAGTTTTCAATCAGCAAACTCAACAGCGCTAAAAAGTTATTTTGCACGTTGTTTTATTTAAGTTGGTGTTTTCCCCTAAAGCGGCTACAAGAGAGGATGGAGGACAGTGATAAGCTTAATGACTATGCTTAATTATTTTCAGTTAGCGATGGGATAGAAGCAGAGTCAGAGCCTTTTATGTTTCGGGTCAAAGTTTTCATCCCTGAGGAGGATAATAGGGACACTCTTGGGACGGTGCTGCTGCGTATGTTACTTTTTGTGTCCTTATGCAGATTGTTTGCAGCAAAACGTCTGTTTTAGTGGCTACACCTGCAGCGGTCGTTAAGTGTTGGACTCTGGGAATGACAAACTAAAAGAAGAAGGCCTTTGTTTAGAGATTGCATTAGGCCTTTAGTTTTTTTGGCCCAGCACAGCTCTGTGAAATGTTAGGCTTTCCACAGAGTTGTTGTAACATGTGAAAATAAACATCAAATGACTGCTGTAGATTTTAAAATTACTAAGCTACTGCCAACTGGTAATGCTCCTGGCAACAAAATGCAGATGTTGGAGTCAGTTCCTGTATAGTGGTAGTTAATTTGAAAAAACTCCAAAACAACATTTTAAGAGACATTTCTGTGTGTCTGTTCTGTGATGCCGTTCTCAAACTCACTGTAGCCACATTCATTGATTCTAGTAAGTGTTCGGTGGCAGCTTCCACTGCACGTGTGTAAAGCTACTCAGTTTGTCTCATACTTATTCCAGCATGAAAATTAAGAAGTAGGATTTACCAGTCGAAGAGCCTTGTTCACATCGAACCCATTTTTTCTTAGACTGCTTGAGCAATTCAGCTTTAGGTGCATCATGGACAGGTCCCTAGTCTGTTGCAAGGCTAACAGATAGAAGCAGACAAAACATTCATTCTTATGGCCTGAGAATCACCAGATAACCTAACATGCATGCCTTTAGGCTGTGGAAGAAGAGAAAACCCCCAGCTGGCTGGTGGGTTCGAACTGATGACCTTCTTGCTATGCCGCAACGGTGCTAACTACTGCATCGCTGCGTCTCATTTACATGCAAGATTTAGCGTTCTTCAATTAGTGGACAGATATCAGCTACAGAGATAAAATTGTAATACATTTTGCCTGGCTCCTTTTTTTTTTTTTTTGTAAAGGTCTGTAGTTGTACTAACTTTATGTGTAAAGTAGTGGACTTTTACTCCCCACTGTGTCCTGCCCACACACAGGGTCTTTCCCGGACAAACACACACACCTGGTCAAAAGAGAGAACAAGCATTCAAGTGCTCTAAAGCTCTGATTTACAATCCAGCCAGCAGAGAGAAATATCCTCATTCTGTTTACTCTCATTTTGATAATGTGATGGATCAGTGTAGCTGCTCCATATGCACATTTATTTCAAACATGGCAGAGCATGAATTGTGTTTGCACTTGCCCGCCCACATGCTTTCCTGTCACAAGTGTCAATTATATGCGATGATGCTGATGTGAAATTATGGCAAGACAGATTAAATTTAATATGAATCTAAAAATAAATGAGAAAGCTAATTCTGTGCAACAATGGGGAAAATAAGTGTGTGTGTGTGTGTGTGTGTGTGTGTGTGTGTGTGTGTGTGTGTGTGTGTGTGTGTGTGTGTGTGTGTGTGTGTGTGTGTGTGTGTGTGTGTGGGCAAAAGCATAGCTGTGATACTACTCTGCTACATGTGCTGTAGACAGTGCAACGTAGTCACAAACACACCAGGAGAATTGCAAAA